>NC_086356.1:21547449-22241000 GCF_036324505.1 Eleginops maclovinus | reverse complement strand
GACATATGATGATGCTCTGTCCAGCCTGTACACATTTTTGCAGACTACTCTGTACAATATTGATATTGGCACAACAGAAGAAACCCGATAAGTCAAAGAGTTGAGAGCAAAGCTCTTGAACAAGCAGTAATCAACAAATGCAGCACAAATGTTGAGATGTTTCCTCTGTGCTTCATCTTTTGATACAGCTTTACTTTCGGTCAGACACCTCAAACTAATTCATGGAATGTATCCTGGGAAAAACTTGAGACTAAAATGTGGTCAAACAGGATGTTGCTTGCAATTCTCAAGTTATTCTGGATTTAGAAGACATCTTATTAAGATACATGCTCATACTGATGAGACATGTGTGCCTCAAGAGGCCCCTTCCAACCATGACACCCAACAGCATGACAATTCTCAGTGCTTAAATGATGAAACACCCTCTACTTCTTCTCAATGCCAAAATATTGAAGCAGGCCCTTCACTATCAACTCACAGCAAAGATATGGGTGCCTCCATTATAGCCAAACTTTTGGGAAGCGCTGTTCCAAATACTGTTGTTCTTTCTACAATTGAGAATTTACAGGAATTTGTGGGAGATTTGCAGTCCAGTATTCAGGACCAAGTATTGAACTTACTCCCAGACGACAATCCCTCCAGATCAGCCATAGAAGAGCTATTTAAAAGTATGGACAACCCTTTTAGCCAGTTGAATTCTGATGCCAAATGGAAGAAATATTTTGGGGGAAAATGGGATATAGCACAGCCAGTTGAACTGCGCCTAGGAGTAAGGTATGATGCCAGACAAAACAGCAAAAGTGGAACTTATGAGCAAGTTCCAATAAATGACAAATTCATTTATATTCCCATACTGAAAACACTGCAGTTTATTTTCAAGAATGAAAATATTTGTGATATGATGCAAACATGTACTCAAAGTGACAAATATGAAGACTTCTGTGATGGAAGCTACTTTAAAAGTCACCCTTTGTTTTCAATTAGTAAGTTTGCCCTCCAAATCCAATTGTACTATGATGACTTTGAGTGTGCAAATCCTCTTTGTTCAAAAAAGGATATACATAAAGTTGGCTGCCTTTACTTCATCCTTAGAAATCTTCCTCCCAGGGTGAATTCTGCCCTAATGAACATTCATCTGGTTTCATTGTTTCATGCACAAGATGCTAAGAAATACGGAATCGATGAAATACTGAAACCTTTAGTAAAGGATTTGAAAATATTAGAGACTACTGGAGTTGCTGTCCCATTTTCTGAAGTTTTTGTACATGGCACTCTTGCACAAGTTACTGGTGATAACTTGGGTATGCATAGCATTCTTGGATTCATGGAGTCATTTAATGCAAATTATTACTGTAGATTTTGCTTAATTGATAAATCTTCCGCTCAGTCAGTTTTCTCAGACGACCCACCTTTGACTTTAAGATCACCAGTTTTGAATGATCAACATTATACCAACTTGGCAGAAGATCCAACATTAACCTCTTCATTTGGCATCAAGAGAAAGAGCATACTTAATACATTGCAATATTACAATATTGCGGAAAATGTTGGTGTAGACCTCATGCATGATATTTTGGAAGGGGTTGGTCAATATGAGGTCAAACTACTATTTGAGTATTTAGTTAAACATTTCATGTCTAAAGAAAGCTTGGTAAACAGGGTCTATTCATTTAACTATGGCTATTTGGAAAAGAAAAACAAGCGAACAAATATTAACCCTGACTGTGGAGGACATGGAATAGGGTTAAATGCATCACAAACACTGTTTGATCACAAACATACCTCTGATATTTGGTGACTTGGCACCAGAGGATGACTTGCACTGGCACTTGTTGCTCTTGTTGCTGAACATTATAAACATTGTGTTCTCATACTCTATCACCAAAGGGATGACTGTGTATTTAAAGCACAGATTATTGAACATCACCAACTCTTTGAAGAACTGTACCCTTCAAACAACCTGATTCCAAAACATCATTTCATGGTCCACTATCCGAGGTGCATTCGAAAAATTGGACCACTCATTCATTTCTGGACTATGAGATTTGAAGCGAAACACACATTTTTCAAAGATTGTGTAAAGAACTTTAAGAATTTGACAGTATCACTTGCAAAAAAACACCAGTTTGCATTAGCTTATCATTGGGAATGCTAGACTTTAAAACCAGTTGAGTCTGGTCCAGTCAAAATGTGTTTACTTGAAACGCAAGAATATACAGAAGATATATCTGCATATCTCAGCATTGATTCACAAGCCACTGTCAACCTCACAAGCTGGGTAAAGTGTTGTGGAGTTGAATATCGAGTTGGCCTCTTTGTTTGCACAAGCACCGATGAAAACATGCCGGTGTTCAGCAAAATAACCAGTATCATTCTTCACGATGGAAAAGTTATTTTCGTTTTGGTTGAGTATGAAACTTGTTTCCATGACCATTTTCATGCTTTCCAAGTAAGTGAAAAAATCCCTAAGATACTGGTCCTAGAAAGAGAAGGATTAAGACAGTTCAAACCTTTTGATTCCCAAATGTCATATGGGTGTGATACACATTTTTATGTGGTGTCAGAGAGTTGTATTATTTAATTTGCCAACATTGATGGCTTAATGGAATGTTTCCATTCTTTTTTTTGTACATGTACTTGAATTACAGGTTGAAAGTAATTAGTCCAGAGAAGTTCTGTAATGCAATCCTTTGTGCAGTGAGCACGTTGGTTTATAATTTTGCACTTAATGCACTGAGTTTATGCAATGCCATCCTAGAGGATGTGGTATTAACACTATTCTTAGTTTTTTTGACATGTGCACATTTATTTTTTATTTAATTGTATAGTTTCATTTCCATGTGACAATGAAATGTCACAACTGCTCTAAATGTGAATTTTCGCTGTAACATGTTTACACTGTTGTTAAAAAGAAATGGCACTTTATTCAAAATGTAAGTATCAAGCATAGAATTGTGAAAACCATGGATTTGTTAAAAGAAAAAGAAAAACATTTCTATGAATCAATGTTGGTTTGTAGTCATTTTTAGTATTTTTATTTTAACTCCATAAGTGTTAAATAAACATGCTTTCAAGCGTTGACCGTTAACACTATTATAGAGTTCACATTAAAATTAACTCTAAAGTGGTAGTTGTATTTCACTCTACATGGGAGTAGTTTTAACTCCCACAAGTGTTCAGGATTAACTCCTGAAAAGGCTTAGAGATCAACTCCAAGAAAAGAGTAACTTTAACTCTGCCGTAGAGTTTATTCGATGGTCACTTATGTACACTCAAATGTAGTTGATTTTAACTCAGAGAGAGTTTATTCCAAAGGCCAGAATTTGCTGTGTGGAGATGGTAAAAAGGATGCAGAGAAACAAATCTCCACTGACCACTACCCTGGCGCAGCAAAAGAGCAAGGTTGCCATGTTGACTGACCAGGAGCTTGCCAAACTGCAAAAGCTGGAGGAACTACTTGAACCCTGCAGGTAAGTTATTTATTTCTTGTTTCTCCTCCCTCTTTCTTTCTCCCTATCTCCTGTGTACAGTATAGGTGTACCGTTTTCTCTCTCCCTCTCTCTCTCTCTGTGTAAATGGATCGTGAGTGGATCGGTGAGTATAGCTGAGAGTGGTGATTATCTGTTTCGTACGTTTTCAAACCATTTTAAACATTTGTTTCTTTCACTGGGTGATTGTGTATAACTTTGTGCATCACGTCACCGAATTTTGGTGGATTTGGTGGGTTTGTTTGGTGGCACTGGTGATTTGTTTGCCAGGCATGGCGTCGGCATGGCGTCTCGTGGCAGCAGCTCCGGGTTGGAGAAGCTGACTCGCCGGCACGCCGTCAAGCTCTCTCCTAAAATACTATTCAAGTATCACAGGCCTAAACTCACATTTACTCTTCAAAGATGGAGACTCCACAGTTGAAATTGGAAGCATCTCCTCAACCACATAACCGGCGACAATCTTATTAATTTCACTGGCAGAGAGGGTAGCTGAGCTAAAACTCAGACGCTGTTGCTTTGGAGCTGGTGCACCATCGTCGTCCTCCTCAGCAGGCCTTGCTTCCAGCGGGATAGAGTGGTGCTTCGATGCAAGATGTTTTTTTTAATTCGAAGTGGAATTTTTTGAGGTCGACAGAAGCTTTTCAACAACACAGAGAGTGCATTTTACCGTTATGTTGTTCTTGTCCTTTTCGCTGGTGAATTGAAAATAATGTGCGTACTTCCACGATGAAAACGCTGACCTCTCTGCCATCTTGCCGGGGGTTCGAGACACACACACACACAGGTAATGTAGGTCAGCAGCAGGGCACAGACGCATCACAGCGCTGCGCCTCCGCTGACACATCCGCAGGTGGCACAGAACTGTCTGACACAAAGCAGGCTGCAGTCGGGATTTTAACGGATTACTTTTTTTTTTAAATAACTAAGTTACTGATTACCGAACGCACGAAACTAACGCGTTACGTTACTTGTTACTCGATAAAAGTAATTAGAGTACTCTAACGCATTACTTAGTAACGCGTTACCCACAACACTGTATATATATTATACACATCTGCCATACATATCTGTTTGTAGTACACATATCTATATATTATACATATCTGCCAGATACATCTGTTATACATAATATATGCATCTGTCCATACCTCCTCATTCCACAGAGTAAAGTATTTAAATACTTTCAATGTATTCCAAATATGTATATATTTCACATCCTCAAATCTTTATTGTTGTTATTGTAAATATTCTTCTCTCTTTTTGCACTATTTTATTTATCTTATTTGCACCATGTATGTTGAGTTGTTGGAGGAGCATGGGACATAAGATTTTCATTGCCAACATATACGTTGTATATGTTGTGCATATGACCAATAAAACCTTGAAACCTTGAAATTACTTCTGGCTGACTGACACCAAGAGCTAGATGGAAATAAAATGAATATTTAACACTATGAGGTTAAGGACTTTTACAAGATTCCTTATCTGCATAAAATATATGTAATGTATACATGCTGTACAACGGAAGGTTGTAACAGGACATTTTGCAGAGCATTTACTAACACATTTAGTCATTTTCTCTGTTCTGGTAAGTCTTACATTTACAGGTTTTGCAAAGGGCTAACTGTTTTTTGAGTGCTAGACCTTTTGAAGGCACACCCAACTGTGATGCAGAAGGTGTTTGTTGAAGACCAGACGCCACTGCTGGGAGAAGACATCAGTGCAGCCTTCAGGACTGGCACTCTCTCAGGGCTTGGTTCCAACCGCAGGCGGATGGAGGCTAGAGCCATTCGCTTTTGGTGGGACTGGCTGCTGAAGGTGGAGGATAAGAAATTGCCAAATGAACACACATTGCATTCCTTATGCAAAGTTCCATCAAACACAATACCACCTACATTTAATGCAGCACATCTGAATAAAAGTATTAGCCTACTGATTTAATATTGGCTTCCACAACGTATTTGCAAACCTTCATTAACTCCTTAAGCTGATTTAAAGGTGTACTCCCTCTTGTGGTCAAAGGGTGGCACAACTGTGTGCATCCACAGATTATGATACTTCAGTGTGTAGGGTTTATATTCATAGTGACAGAAGATATGTACCTTAAAAGAAATGGTGAATTAAAAACATTTTTGGCCCAAAGAAAGTCTTTCTATAAATTTTAAGAATCATTTAAATTATTCTTAAAGATTATAGCTCTTTCAGTAGCTGCTGGTTGAAAATGTAATCTGTTTTGAGTATTAGTGAAAAAAGACACTTTTCCAAAATCACATTTCTCGATTTCCAGTTGCCACAGAGATAAGTGTACCCCCATTTCAGAAACATTGGTATACTGTCTATTCAAGTCTGCAATATTATCATACTCATCTCTTAAAGAGTTAAATCACTTTTAATGATTTTATCATTAAGTAGACCTCAAAATGATCTCACATTTTTCCTACAGATGGAGGAAGCATGCTGAGGTTGGGGGATGTGTTGGCCTTTGCCACTGGCCTTCAGAAGACTCCTGCAGCAGGCTTTCTAACACAGCCACAACTGCATTTCCTCCACCCGGAGGACGAGCCAGCAAGTGTCCCGACGGCCAACACCTGTGCCCTTATTCTAAGGCTGCCAGTATTTATGAATTATGAAAAGTTTGAAGGTACCATGGAAAATGGCAATACTGGCCAATTTGGGGTAGCTTAGAGAAAAGTTTGATGTGTGGAAGTATTGTGTATTTTGAAAATTAACTCTCCTTGTGTCTTCTCTCTGTTTACTTCCTGCCCTGTGTGTTTTCCCTCCATTTTTTATTGTCTGTCCCACCCCCCATATCGAAATCCTGGTATTCTGTCTTGTTCTTGTTGGTTCCTTGCTTGACACGTCACAAAGTTCCGTTTTTTCCGTGTGGTTTTATGTTGCGGTTTTGTTAAATATACATTTTTGGAAAACGTTCTGCTGTCTCCGGTCTCTGCATTTGGGTCCAACCGCTCCTTCCTTCACATGACAATGATTGATTTTTACTATATATCGAATTATTATTATTATTACTTTACATCACATAGATATTAACAATATTTTATATATGGCTGAGACAATATCCAAAATGCTGAAATAATCATCATTGTGATATTATGTAACTTTTGTTCTAATTTTATGTTATATTTTGTCACACTTCTTTATATACAGTATATATATATATATATTTGTCCCCTCTTCCTTCACAAGAACTCTGCAGATCACCAGAAAACTCTTAGACACTAATACGTTTTTTATTCACTTGACCTCCCATTAATATTGCAACACCATTATGTCAGCTATCAATATATAATACTATTCTGAAGCATACAATGAAATACAAGCAGAAAAGGCTGCAGTGTTTGCGATGACACTTTCTATACATTTCTGAATAAGTCTGAGAACCACTTCGTGTACTATTTATTTGATATGGTGGGATATAGTTTTCAGTTGGAGCAATACTAATACATCCGAGGCTGATAAATTCCCATTTCGTTGCTGTGAAACATGAATGCAGAAGACAGGGTAGCGCCTCAAAACTCTGGAGAACAGACAGCTGTTGCTAAGCAGTGGGTGCAATTAAGGTAAAGCAGACCTTGCAATAAGTTGCATTACATACAAAGACTGTAAGTGATCTTAAAGATATAATTTTTTAAAATGGAGATAAAACAAGTTCTTGTGCAGATTCAAACCCAGTCTCCCAAGTGGCAGACCCACGCTTTAACCATTACTCCTAAGACAGTTATGCAAAAAAGAATAAGGCGATTTTATTTTTAAAAGACAATGAAAGCAGGGAAATATTGTTATATTGATTTTTCTTTATGCTTATATTCAAATGCAAATTAATACTGAGTCCTCTCAATCTGGAATAATGTTCACAGCACGGCCTCACAATGTCAGGAACTTTTCCTCTACACATTGCTTTGGTCTGGCTTTACTCTTCACTGATTGGTTACAGAAACTTTGAATTTAGTTGCTATGTAAAACAGAAGGAGGGGCTCATTATCATATAACAAAAACATGCGTATATGCGCGCGTATATTCGCGCGTTTTCAATAGTCGTGTATACATATACGGGCGTTTTTAGAAAAAACGCGCCAAATTAACGGGCGAATAGTGGCACAGTTGGCTTTCCACAGCCTAAAGCCGGTGGACCAGCATCACTGCAGCGGGCGGTAAATGCCGCTGAACCACATTAACAAACAATGAACCACAGCACTCTGGAGAAAAGGATAATGTATGAGAAGTAGTTCTTTAATTCAATCTGGCTTCGTATGACTAAAAGCAACACGATCATCGACCCGACGCAGTCCCCGAGTGTTGTTGTGTGCGCCGTTGGGAAGAAAATCAGCGACGTAAACGGTGATGTCATGACACAGCACCAGTCAAAACCATTGACTGTAAAAATAAGTCAAAACACATATGTCTAGGGATAGCCTACGTCAGGGGTGCCCAACCTTTTTTGAACCAAGATCTACTTTTAAAGTTGATAGTGTGTCGAGATCTACCAAGCCATATCAAAAGCCATAGCGTAGCCACAATTAATTGTGCACAGTCAGTGATTCTTGAGAAGTGGGACAAAACATTTTTTTGGCTAAAATATTCAATAAATATACTTAAAAATGAACCCAAACACTAAACAAGACAAGGGTAGCACAACAAATTATGTTTTGAAGTTGTCTAACATTTTGTTTTCATTTGAAATGATATGATATGTGACCAGTGCCTAGAAAAACCCATGTCTGGAAGCAGGTCTCACCACACTTTAATTCATTAAAAAGTCCAAAACGTTATATAAAATTGAACTTTATTAATATTATGTGCAAATAAAGTAGTATTTATTTCACTAACATTAAAGAAAATTAAATTTAAAATGTTTTTAATGTACTTTCTGATCAATTGAAAATGTGTCCGAAGTTTTCGTCAACACGTCAGACATTTTTAAATTGGGGGGAAAATCAGGAATAATTTAGGGCAGCTATAAGTCAAAGGACCCCTTTCCCTCCTTCTTGGTCTTGCTGGCGCCACAAGAAAACTTGAGCTCTGGTAAGTTTTTTAAAATACTTTATATTTCATATCTTTTTACTAATGCGCACATGTCACAACCATAGAGTATCAACTCCAAAGTGTCTAAAAGTCAAACATCTGTTTAAAAGTTTCTGCAATTTAGCTTTGATTTATATAGATTAGGGCTGCAGCTATCGATTATTTTAGTAATCGAGTATTCTATCGATTATTCCATCGATTAATCGAGTAATCGGATAAGGCGTTTTAGGAGAATTTTACAGGACAGTAAAAGGGGTTAAAGAGAAATGAACAACTAATTGGTTTCCTTTTTAGAAAAATTTACATTTTTATTGCACAATTTAAAAAAGGTAAATACAACCTAAAACTAAGGCATACATTTAACAATGATATAACAATAATAATAATAATCCAATTTTGGGGTTTAAAGAAATCAAACAAATAGAAAAAATTATATTTCCTGTGGTTGTTTTCTTGAGCAAATCTTAGCTAACTTAAGGACATCATAACCTGTTGCCACCATTGATTTACGTTCTAAACTAGCCGTTGCATACAGCCATAATTAATGTACACTCTTTACTATCCTTTATCCCAACTAGCAAACATAATGATAATTATTTACATGTAATGCTAACGTTAGCGTTACCTTGTCTCGGGTCCGCTCCGTGGGCTGGATGCCTTCGGTTCAGATGCTGAAGCATCGAAGACGTACTATTGTGGTACGCAAGTTCAAATTTACAATGGACACACTGCACACTGTTTTTTTCCCTTTTAAGGGTGTAATGATCCCAAACTTTTGACATTTTTTTTCTTTTTCTCGTTCCCGTCTCTTCCGTTTGCTGCTCGGTGTTTGTTGATTCCGCCATTTGACTTTCGCACCGTCAACGTACGTCTACTTTACGTCAGAGCGTCTCTTTCAACGGCTTTGTGTCGTAAATCAACACAGCGTTGTCCCACTAATGATCATCCTAGAGAAACAGAGCGCCGCCGTTATATTGAGCTAGTTATATGGAAACGAAGGAATCGAGTTACTCGAGTAATCGTTTCAGCCCTAATATAGATTGGTAGGACCATAACCAACATGTGAAAAACAAAATGGCTCCTGTGAGAATCATGCATGATATAAGAAGAAATGTGCTATTTTGTCAACACCATCAGACGTCAACACCGTCAGAATTTGTGTCTGACGGTGTTGACACTTTCTCTGATGGTGTTGACAAAAGCCATTTTAGTGTCCAATTTAAGCATTTCAATGTAATTTATACCAATATCCTATGCATTTTTACCATTATTGCAGTTTCATGTATCCCATTCAAAGTAGTTGTGATGTACCGTAGCCTACTGTTACCGCCAACCTGATATTATGAAGTGTTCCATGCTTATCCGTAACAAAGAACTGACTGTAGAATGGTATGCATTTCAGACTAGAATGGCTAGACAGAAGTTGTCAGTGGAGGTGCGAAGGAAAAGGAACAGAGATTACCAAAAGAGAAGGAGAGAAAAACTTAATAGCCAGCCTGAGTTGAAGGAGGAGTTCCTGACAAAGGAGAGGGAAAGATGGAGTAACAGGGTGAAGGAGGGCAAAATTAAAAAGATCGATGATTTGGATGAGAGAAAAAAGAGGCGTAGGGGAAAGTTTTGGAGACAGGCACAGATACAATCAAGGAAGCAAAGAAAAAGAGCAGAGGAAATCCAGCAAGTTTTAGGTTCTCCGCCACAGAGTCCCTTAGACAACAGCGTTGAGGAGCAAAGGAGCAACAGACAACTGCATGCTGGCTTGAGGGAGAGAGCTAAAACTAGAAAAAGACATTCCAGAGAGACTGCAGCATTGACAGACAAACTTGAGAAGTTGGCAAAAAAAGCTGACAAGCTAAGAAAGCATCTTAAACGCAGAGAGCACACTCATAAGAATACACATGACTCGTCTCGGACACATACCGAGAAGATGCTTGAAGGGAGTAGAATCAGAAATCCTTCAATTAAAAAGTCATTGCTCTTCCACCATGCAATGACTGCTGAGCTGAGAACAAATGCTCCTCACATTCAAAAAAGAGGCAAATTTGTATCACAGCGTCCACAACTGGCTTTGTCTGGCAGAATCCTCAAGAAATATCGACTGATACATCGCATTCATGAATTTGGCTTGTCATACAAAACACTGAGAGAAAGGTCACTCTCCCAAAGGAAGCCTACATTCCTTCAGACCGTCTCCCGAAAGGTCCAAATGTTTTTTGAAAACAGTTCAAGGATAACTACAGACAGACAAGACACAATCACTAGGAACAAAGTAAAGCGTCAAAGGATGATTCTGTCCGACACAATGCTAAACCTTCACACTACATTTCTCCACCAACACCAAGATATTCGGCTTAGTTATTCATCTTTTTGTGCATTGCGCCCATTTTACATCACACCACCAAGAGACTCTGATAGAAAGACATGTCAATGTCAGTATCATGAGAATGCAAAAATGATGCTTGAGGTCTTGAAGTTCCACAATGCTGTGTCAACAATTAGGCTTGAAGAGAGTTTCAATCTTGTGTGTTGTTCTCCAACAAGTGAGTCATGTCTTTTGCGCACCTGCTCTCGGTGCCAAAAAAAAAAACCATAGGTCTGTCTGTACAATTAGGGGAAACGCAAGTGGAGTGGGAACAGTGGACACGCATTGAAGATCGAACCGAAGAAGGCGTTCACTTCAACACGAAACTTGTAAAACACACTGGTACTCTGTCTGAGCTTATGATTCTCTACCAAGACAAACTAAAAACTGAGACGACCACACATGTCCACTTGGTGAAAAACCAAACCAAGGAGTACAGAGACATGATAGCTAACTGTGATGATACCACCGTTATTGTGCATGTGGACTTCTCTGAGGCCTGGAAATGCAAATATGCCTCAGAAATACAAGCCTGTCACTATGGCCAAAACCTTCCACAGATCACACTTCATACAGGCATGTTCCACACCAAGCACGAAAAGGCAGGGTTTTGCACAGTTTCTCAGTCCAAGCGCCAGGATGCTGCAGCCATCTGGACACATATGCATCAAATCCTGACAGACATTCGTGCAAGATTTCCAAATCCCAAGCAAACAATATAAAAACAGAAAGAACTTTTTCCTTGCCTGTGCTGTTCCTCCCCAGCTGGGATTCAAGGATGCAACCTGGAATTTCTTTCCAACATCACATTGGAAGGGTGCCCCTGATGGCATTGGGGCAACAGTGAAGAGATGTGCTGACAGTATAGTTCTTAGAGGTCAGAACATCGTTGATGGCAAAGACTTCTATGAGAAGGTCTCCAACAGCCTAAGTGGCATCCATCTTCAACTTGTCACCAGTGATGATTTCCAGGCTTATGACATTCTCCTTACCCAACCATTGAAATCTATCCCTGGAACAAGGAAGATCCATCAAGTTGTGGCTGAGGGCAGTGTCATCCATTGTAGGCACACTTCCTGTTTTTGCAATGTACCACGCATCTGTCCTTGCTTCAGTCCAGTTACCCATGCTTGGGATTGCATCCTTCAAGTCACTGCTGCAAAGAGTCCTCTGGCGATATTGATGGAGTCCATGGAAAATGAACCCAGTGGAGTGCCTGAGGGCACAGCAACTGGGATAGGCCCCAGTGATATCCAGAGGGAAGATTGGCTTGTTGTGATGTACGACCAGTACTGGTGGCTTGCAAAAGCATTATCTGTTGATGCAGAGCATCAGGATGTTGAAGTCGAATTTTTTCATCCTCATGGGCCAAATGTCCATTTTCAACAAAAAAAGGGAAGCCCAGATATCTGCTTTGTTCCCTTACCGGATGTTCTGGTGAAGCTGTGCACCATCTTCACCGGCTCGCTTAAGCAGCACCAGGGAGATATATCAGATTTCTCCTGAGGTAATGGACTACATAGAGGGGGAACATGTGTCACGTCTGTGTTGAACCATCCCTGGCCACGCCCCCTCTCGTCACTTTGACACTCAAACACCTCCCTGACCTCTGCAGCCACGTCAGTCCTCCCCACGACTACATCTCGTCATAGCTCACAGTTTGCCAGGATTACCAGATTGTTGGACTTTTAGTTTGTTGTGCTGTTTAGTCCTGTTTGCCTCACTCTCGTAGTGAGGTTCCAAGTTTCTTCCTGCGCAACAGTGCATTTGAGTTTAGTCAGTAGTTCTTAGTTTAGCCCCCGTATCTTTTGTGCTTTCCTGTTTATAACATTTCTCATGTGTTTTGAATCCTGAGTCCCATTTGTGAACATCTCCTGTGTTTTGAATCCTGAGTCCCGTTTGTGAACATCTCCTGTGTTTTGAATTCTGAGTTGCCTGTTTTTGCTCGTGTTTCCTCTGTTAACCCTGTACTGCCAGTACTATTAAAACTCCCATAACAGTTATCTTTGTGTCGTCTGCCAATTCGTGACAACATGTTAATCATCTCTTACCTGATTAGTAAACTGTTCCTGAATACATTGTCCCTTTCTTAGCCGTTATTCAAGAAAATAATTCTAAATATCAAGTGTCTTCGAGTATTAGAGTTTTGTGAAAGTTCAGAAAGACATTTTGGATGAGATTTTTCCAGTTGGTGATGATTTTATCGTTCCTGCAATTTTAATTAGTCAACTCTATCAGTGCCCTGTCAACTCTGTTTGTGCGTTGTCAACTCCGTCAGATCACTTTTTTTTAACTATTTCTTTAAAGGGGCATCTGTTTTATTCCTTGAAGGATATATGTTCAGAGACTAACACATGTCCAACGTTCATGTGTATTTCTTATGCTTAAAAATGTCACTGTTAAGTCTGGAGGTTAAAGACAAATGTATCTGATTCTTAAAGTTTTCTGGCTCAACCAAGCTCCAGAAATGTTCAGCATGCTGTTGAGATTTCAGCTGTATGTCGTTTTGGAGGTTTAAAAGTTACATTTCCATTTCCACAGGATCGATACAGAAAAGGTCTGCCATCTGCCCAGAAATCTGACTAATGTCCACATTCATGAATGGGTTGGCAATTAATGTCACACAGGGCTCAAGTCTCTGAACTAGGGCTGTTCGATTTTGCCCAAAAATGAAATCTCGATTTTCTTCTCTCCAAATCCGATTTTCGATTACGATTACGATTATTTTGTGAAATGACAAAAGGCAAAGAAATTATTTCAAATATGCTGCTTTTTTATTGAACATTTGCCCCATTGGGCTTTAAGTGCAAACTTTACTCTTATTAACCAAAAATGAATGAATAAAGTGCAAAACTCTTTTTGTAAAATAAATAAAGTTTGAAAAAATATAAGTTTTATCTCTGAGAAAAAAAAAAAATCAGCAAATCAGCACTTGCGAACATATTAAATAAAACAAGACATTTACTAATTAAACTAAACTGGGTCTTTGCATGCTAAATAATAATGTAACCCATGAAGGAGGTAGAGGTGTGTAATGTCAGTCAGTCAGTCATTACATTTGTTATTCACATTTGCAAGTTTTTTGCAAGGAACACAAGCCGGTCTACGGCATCTGGCTTGAGGGATGCCCGGTGGCATGTTACAACGCCCCCTCCAACACTAAAGAGCCTCTCCGATGGGGCACTTGTCGCAGGTATTGAGAGGTATTTCCTGGCTAACTTGCAGAGCCTTGGGAAATTTTCTTCGTGTTTCTTCCACCACTGAAGTGGATCAGCATCCTCGCTTATCTCAGAGATCAACAGGTAGGTTGCCAGCTCAGTTCTAATTCTGTCTGCCTTTGACAAGGAGGAGGGAGCGGGCGTTTTCTTCGGGAAGAAACTTGACAAGCTCCTCCGCTTCTTCAGCACAGGACCAGGCTCAGCTGCAGCTACTTCTTCTTCTTCCTGGCGCACCGGCACAGCAGTGCCAGGCTCAGTGGGCATCAAAGACAGCAGCTCTGTGACAGCTCTCTCCTTAATGTATTCCACCCTGGTAGGGTTGATGTATGTCGTGCGGAACCTGGGATCCATCAGCGAGGCTATGTCCAAGAGTTCGTCTTTGTCTGGGTCACTGTATTTTTCAGTCATGTAATGCAGGATGTTTTCTTTGATTTTTTTGGTGAGCTCAGTGTCTTCGTCTTCTGGTTTGAGAAGACTGCTTCTGAACATGCTGAGTGTTGGTTTGATGAAAGAGACAGTCACATAACTCTCCCCAGATAAAGCGTCTGTGAAATCCTGCAGTGGTTTAATTGCTTTATTCACAGACTCCAAAATCTCAACATCTTGCCAGGTGGGCACGAGGTGCCTGCATTTTTTGTCCGACCCCAGGACACGTGCTATGGCTCTCTCTTGTTCCAGGACACGCTCGATCATCGCTTGCCTGGAGCCCCACCTAGTTAGGGACTCCGTGATGAGCTGATGGACAGGTAGGCCGAGCTCTGCCTGCACTGCTGCCAGCTCCCTCCTCCTTTTCCAGCTGTGTGAGAAAGAACTGACAACCTTCTTGCAAATCCCGGTGGCACGATCAATCCTTGGGTCTTTGACAGCATTCACTATATAAAAGAAATACAGAAGAAAGAAACAAGACTGAGAAATTGTTTCACCATTAAAATGTTGATTCAAAACAAAACAAAAAACAGACAGGAGTTATGTGTGTCCTGTATACATTTTGTCAAAATATTTCAAAATAAATGCATTCATTCAATCATTTATTATCTTACCTTTTATTAAAATGATCTTTTCACACAACCACATGCCTCCCCCCCCCCCCCCCCCCCCCCTCTCTCTCACACGCACGCACAGACACAAATTATATGTAGATACTTACTGATGGCGTTGTGAAGTTTATGGCCAAAGCACTGTAGGTTGGGCCACTCGTTAAGCCTCAGAGCCTTTGTCATATTAGTGCCACTGTCTGTGGTCATGCATACGAGGCGGTCTTCACTCAGATTCCAGGACTCCAGTCCATCTCTCAACCCCTGGGCGATTTCTTCACCCATGTGGTCGCTTGGGAAGAAAGACGTTTGTAGGCAGGCATTTTCAAGACACCAATCGTCGGTGATAAAGTGCACTGTCAAACTCAGGTATGGTTGCATAGTGCGACTGGACCACAAGTCAGTAGTAGCGGAAAAGAACTGTACATCTTCCAGCCTCTTTGTCACTTTCGAACGAGTTGTGTTGTACAGACGGGGCAAGACAACTTCGCCAAAATGTTTTCGCCCTGGTAACTTGTAGCGGGGATCCAGCGTATTAAGCAAATGTTGGAAGCCAGCCTTTTCTACCGTATATATTGGGACCATGTCTGTTGCGATGTGGAACGCGACTGCATCCGTAATAGATTGCCACCTCCTGTCAGTCCTATCGTACGGTACACCAGGCGAAAATGAAGCTGACAGAGTAACTTGCTTTGGTTGGGGTGGTGGTGTAGCCGCATCCGCGTGCCCTTGTGCAGTCCGCTCTGCAACACACTGCTGCCATTCCGATGGGTGGTTTTTTTGGAGGTGTTGAAATAAATTTGTTGTGCTGTTTTTAACTGCCACGGACTTCCGACAGAGTTTACAAAGCGGAGTACTTTGCTCTTCATCCGAAGCGTCGAAGGCGAACCACTTCCATACAACGGACTTGCTCTTCTTTCTATCCACTAACTCCAACGCCGACATGTTTGTTTACAAATGTGTAGGAACTAGAAAGAGCGCCATGGGGAGGTCAGAGGCGAAAGTAAGTAAGGCAAACCAGTGCAGCCAAAAATGTATCTGGCGCAGCCATAGACAGTAGGGGGCGCAGCCCAGACAAATGAACGGGGACTGTAGCGTAGAAGTTAGTTAAAGTGAAAAATCGATTTTACGATTTTCACGTTTTAACATCGTTCTAAATACATAATCGCAATTACGATTTAAAATCGATTAATCGAACAGCCCTACTCTGAACCTGTCTGCAAACTCCTGGCCAAGCTTGATCAAGAGGTCACAGTACTTCTCTGGGTTCAAAGCATCAGCTACCCCTGCATGGGTTTCCAAAACCTTTGTGACAGAGGGGAAATGCTGGAATCTTTTGGCCTTCAACTGTTGGATGAAAAAGGCCAGTTTTGCGCTGAACGCGTTAACAGCACTGATCATGTTGCAGACGTCTTTCTCTTTACCTTGCAACTGTACGTTCAAGTTATTCATTTTCTCAGTTACATCTGTCAAAAACGCAAGATCCCACACTGCATCAGATAACAAGGTGGTGTCCTCCCCCCTCTCTTCCAAGAAAATCTTGATTTCACCCAGCAAGGAAAAGAAACGTTGCAGTACTTTACCCTTACTGAGCCATCTGATGTCAGTGTGGAGCAGGAGATCTCCATAGGCCACAGTGCATTCCTCCAGGAATTGCTTGACGGTCCTGTGTTGCTTAGCCTTTGCTCTGATGGAGTTGATCATCTTGACAACCGGCTCCATGACATGTTCAAATCCCATGACCTTCGCGCATAAAGCCTGTTGGTGAATTATGCAATGGTAGGCCAGAAATGGCGGAAACTCCGGGTCTGCTTTGCATCGGGCAACAAATCCAGTGTGACGACCTGTCATCGCTGGTGCTCCGTCAGTGGTTATTGACACCAGCTTTTCAATAGGGATCTTCTGTTCCGTGAAGTAGTTCTTCACAGCATTGTAAATATCGACTCCCCTTGTTGTAGTTTTCAATGAAAGTAAAGTCAAAAACTCTTCATGCGCAGTGAAATCATCAAAAACCATGCGGATGAAAACAGCCAGCTGGGCTGTATCGCTCGCGTCAACAGATTCATCCAGCTGAATAGAAAACCATTTACACCTGTTAATGTCAGTTACCAACTGTCTTCCCGCATCCACAGCCAGTGCAGACACTCTCCTTGCCATTGTATTTGCACCAAGTTGTACATCAGCAAAAGCAGACAATATTTCTGTCTTACATTTATGGTCCTTGAATAACGTTTCAGCCACCGCGGTCATGGCCTCCTTTACAACACTGCCATCAGTGAAGGCCTTTTTGCGTTTTGTCAGGATGTGCGCCACTTTAAACGAAGCCTCCGTACAAGCAGTAGCCTTCTGTGCTGGTCTGGTAAAAACAGACTGCTGTCGTTGTAGCTGTATTTTCAGGTCCTTTATCTTTTCTTTTCGTAGATTGCTACCAGCGGGAAAGTTCCGTGAGAAGGTGCTGTGGACTGTGGTGAAATGGCGCTCCACATTGCATTTTTTACCGACCGCCACGCTTACTCCGCAGATCAAACAAACACACTTGTCCTTTACACTTGTGAAACAAAAGTCTATTTCCCAATTCTTGTGAAAAAAGTATGTTTTCCGCCTCTTGTTGCATTCAGCGGCCATGGTCAAGCTAATGCCCGTTCGGTGTTTTGCCGCGTTTACATCGGAGGTCGGAGGTCGGAACTGGGAGTGACGTCACATTCGAGGTCGGAAAAGATGGACGCGCCTTGTTTACAGATTTAGCAATTACCTCGGGTTAGCCATTGTTAGCAATACCGGTTGATAGCAGCGCTCTGTGTCATATTTTGTGAAAACAAATATCGTAGCAACATATCTTCAGATAGAAGATGAGCGGTACTTTATGTACAGATGACAAATGAAATTGGCATATTATGAAAATTTGTGTTTAAATGTTATATATACAGTCTATGGTTTAAATGTAAACTATTTGGCGAGCTACTTTGAAGGGGGCGGCGAGCGACTGGTAGCTCGCGAGCGACGTGTTGGAGACAGCTGCATTAAATGAACACACATAGCTGAGCCACATCCACAGCAACAGTGGATTCATCGACTTGCAGAGAAAAATACTCACATGTGTCAATATCATTCCTCAATTGCTGTTCAACATCCTCCGCCATTCCCTCGCATCACCGTGTAACAGAATTTCTTGATAGCTGCACATCCTGAATAGCAGACACAATCTCCTTTCAATTTTTAAAATCGGCAAAAAGTGCATCTGCAGCTTCCATGAACGCTTCTTTCACAATCTCACCATCCTTAAAAGATTTCTTTCCTTTTGCAAGAACACGACAGACACGATAAGAAGCTATGGTTGCAGCCTTACTCGTGGTATTGGGCCTGGTAAAAATGGACTGTTGTGCTGCTAGCTGACTTTTCAATTCCTTGACTTTTCGGGCGCGCAGTGGTGATTTAGCTGGGAAGTTTGTATCGTAGCTCTTGTGGACCGTCTTGAAATGCTGCTCCAAATTCCCTTTCTTTGGTAAAGCCACATTTACATTGCAGATAAGACAGATGGACTTGGCATTCGAATACACAAAACAATAATCCTCCTCCCACTCTGAATGAAAATGATAAGTTTTAGATGTTTTAGCTTCTGCTGCCATGGTAGTATCCACTCGCTCTATTCAGGCTTCTCGCGCCCTTCCGAGTCCTTAGTTACAACCTAGCAACCATACCCTGCATGTGCAGGTAGAAAGAAGCGCGTGAGATTTTTTCTTTGATTATGCCTGATCTACCTTACTACAGCTGTACAAATCTACACACTGCTTCACGCGATCAGCAGTTCATTGTGCCTATTTAAGAAGTTTTAATTTAGCCCTATTTTACACAACAGTAGGAGGATAGCCTACACACAACATGTTCTCGCGATCGACTAGAACTCAGCCCGCGATCTACTGGTATATATATATATATATATATACAGGGTGCGATTTGTAGGGGGGGATGGTGAGGATTTCCCCCCCTCTGGTTTTCCTATCCCTACCTCTGCTAAATTATTTTTATCTCCGGTGGGGACAAGGATTTCCCCCCCTTGATAGCGATGAATGCAACTTAACTGCTAGACTACTTAAACTCTTGAAATCTAACGATCTTCAGTGTCTTTACATCAGAGTAGGCTATTCAGCAGCCTTCTGGCAGACGGTGCATATTTCTGAACGTCATCGAAAACAAAAACATTGTAACATTTTTGTGCGGGAACTTCGCAGGAAAAACAGCGCTGAACCAAACATGAAACGCGTTCAGAGCAGCATATCATCTTACTTTACAGGACCCATTTGCAGAATTGTGGATAGAAGAGGGCCGAAATGCTGCAGACAATGCCCCGATAGGAAAAACGAAAAAGCCACCACAAATTTGTCACCAGAGCCGACTGTTTACTTTGTCTAGTTTTCCAGACCTGTCCCTGAGTGTTGACAGCACGTTGTGCTATTTAGTGAATTATTTTGAGTGTTTGATTTAAGTTAATTGGAGGGTCTTTTCATGGAGAGCATTGATGCTGTTCTATGGTGCTTTCTGCCTGTTAGTGCGTACGCATGTTTTTGTGACGTTGAATAGAAATCCATGTCTGGGTTATTAAAAGTTTTGCCATGTTGTGATGGGGACTAATCCACGGACCCGAAAAAAGGGCCTGTCTACTTTTTGCGTTTTTTTCTCCCTAGTTATGCAAGTTAAAAGTCCAATGTTCTTGTCTATGAATAAATTAAAAAAAACATCCCCCCCTCTGTTTTTTTGTCAAATCGCACCCTGTATATATATATATATATATATATATAAATGTATATATATATATATATATATATATATAAATGTATATATATATATATATAAATGTGTATATATATATATATATGTAGCCCCTTTTACCCCTGATCGATAGAGGGCAGGGCCCTAGGTTCTTTAACCTAACATGAATACTTTTTTGAATAGTTTAGATTCCCTAAATTAATTGATTAAAATGTAACCAGTACCCTTAACTACGAACAACACATTTAAACATACACAGTGACATAAACACTACACATAAATAAACAAACAAAAATGTATGATTTCAAATGTTTACTTGCTTTAGAATAAAGTGAAACAGTCACAACATGGCTATATACACGTATTAACCTAAGCCGGCATTCTAAATGAAAGAAAACAAAGAAACCAAAGAAACCCCCGTTGCAGGCCTGATGACGCCGCGTACTCCTCTTCACTCCCTATGAGCGAACGAGGACCGTACTCACGTACAGGTGAGTGGTGGGTGACGTCGGTAGTGTGTCGGTAGTGTTCCAGGGAGAACCCCGAGAGTCCATGAAAAGTCCGCGGCAACGGCACTCGTCCTTGGCGTGTTGCCTTGGTTCCTCCTGGCCGGAGGAAGGCGAACGAAGCCCGTCGGCGCCTCTGCCCGGTCCGCGGTCCCCAAGAAGCTGGTCCTAGCAGCGATGCTGGCTGCGTTAACCAACCGCCACTCATTCCAACTGGTTAAGTTGGTAGTCGGACTCGAACTCCGCTGGGTGAACCAAACTGTAAAGCTGATATGTCATCCGCTTTAGCTGAAAACTATTATTCACATGTCCTCTTTGGACACGTCTTTTCCTCCTCTCTCTTTTTCCCAACTCCCGCGCGTTTCCCTGACCTCTCACCCTCACTTCCCCATTACGCCCCCTCCTGGCGGGATGGCCACATTACAGATAAACAAACAGATATATACAACATATAAATCACAAAACACAATAGCAAAATAGCAACCTAACAAAACATTACGAAAAACAATAAACTATGTATATACTCATGAGTACTCAAAACCCTGATTTTAACCCGGTTACACCCTCCCCCTTCTAAAAGGTCTGTATGTCCTCATACAACACTAAAAAGACTCAAACTAAGGGGTATGAAGAGTGACAAATGTTGCTTTATGTATGTCCAATCTTAATGACAATACCTCTGTGAACAATGGTCAAAGGCTGATCTCTGGATCTACCCGGCTCATCATATGTAAGCCTGACTGTTGGCTTTACAGCTCTCTTGGGCCTAAATCAGTCTCTTGATAACCTTGGCCTGGTTTTCAGAGTTTTGACACTTTCCTGCATAATGCCCACTCTCCCCACAACGGTAACAGAAATTCTCCTCTGCAACCCTTGGTGGTCCATGGGGAGAACGGGAGTCATATTTCGAAGCTTCTACTGTTGAGACTGCGGCCGCAGTCTCCTTGTTAGTTACCTTATGGGTGAACTTCGTTTGTAGCCGCTTCATTTGCTTTCTCAATGCCTTTAGCTCAGAGTCAGAACCAGGCTCACTGTGCAGAGATGCATTGAAGGGCGTTGTCTCCACATGTTCAAACATGGCTTGGTCTGGCCTAGTCACCACAGCAGCTACCAGGGCCTTGAGCTCTTTTAGTTCTGCCCTTAAGCCCTGGATTTCAGCCTGTTTAACGTCAATCTCTGGCTTAACATGAACACTTTGCACAGCGGGATTGAGCCTTTTCCTTGAGGCCTCATACTCCTCTTCTGTCCTTAACTCTTTCAACAACTGGAGAAAAGTTGGCGGCTTGTCTCTCCTTTCTCTTAGGCGGAGATTGACCAACATCAAGTCAGATGCTACAGCACCTCTCAACAGCTGCTCTAGCCGTACTTTATCTACTCTGTCCAGCAGGACACCACCTTTCTTAATCACTTTATCTAGCGACCGCTCAAGACGCCTCAGGAAGTCAGAGAGCTTCTCGCCTGACTGCTGCTGCATTGAGCGAAACGCAAAGTACAGATCATCTCCAGACTCTGCTGTCCCAAACACATGCTCAACTGCCTCCAGGCACTGTTCAGGGCTAACATCAGGATTGCTGGCTCTGGCTGCTTTAACTATTTCCAGCGCGGGACCTTTAAGGCTCTCCATTAGTCTACGTCTTTTCTCCTTAACAGAACAATCACACTCCTCGACCATAAGCCATGCTTGCTCTAGCCAGTGTTCAAACTGCTCTTCACCTGCTGGAATGGGCAGGGTTCCAGAAAAAATGCGTAGGCGGCGATAGCTTCCATGATCAATAGTGGGCTTTGTCTTGTCAAGCAAATCACCAAGTGCACGCAGAATGGACTCAGTTTGGCTACTGGGGGAAACTGGAGTAGGGGACCTGCTCTGGGGTTTCTCCCCTGTCCTTTCCTCAGCCTGCTGTGCTCCGGCTAGCAACTCACTGAAACTATCTACCGGTGCAGATAGGGCTTCACCCACTATGACTATAGGCCACGCCTCATTACCATCAGTAGGCATCACTTCAGCAGGAACATTTTCCCTCTTTAGATCTTCACGACACTCACACAGGATCATATACCTGTTGCGCCTCATGTTGTAATTCCTACCTCGGACACGAACACGTCCCAGACATTTAACAGTGTGCAGGGTCTCTTCAATTTGTGTGACTTCCACATCTTCTCGAATGAGAACCATGAGTGCATGAGCCTCATCCAATACTTCTCCACGGCACCAGCCCTTTAGCTCTGACACAAGCTCAGCTTGACTTTCCATTCTCACATTTTAGTAAAAAATATATATAATATATATAAAAAATATATATATTTACTGCAGCTTTAATTTCACTAGTATTTAACTGGTACTGATTATCTTGAAAACCCAAACTTATCCCAGCGGTGCCTCCATTTTATGTAGCCCCTTTTACCCCTGATCGATAGAGGGCAGGGCCCTAGGTTCTTTAACCTAACATGAATACTTTTTTGAATAGTTTAGATTCCCTAAATTAATTGATTAAAATGTAACCAGTACCCTTAACTACGAACAACACATTTAAACATACACAGTGACATAAACACTACACATAAATAAACAAACAAAAATGTATGATTTCAAATGTTTACTTGCTTTAGAATAAAGTGAAACAGTCACAACATGGCTATATACACGTATTAACCTAAGCCGGCATTCTAAATGAAAGAAAACAAAGAAACCAAAGAAACCCCCGTTGCAGGCCTGATGACGCCGCGTACTCCTCTTCACTCCCTATGAGCGAACGAGGACCGTACTCACGTACAGGTGAGTGGTGGGTGACGTCGGTAGTGTGTCGGTAGTGTTCCAGGGAGAACCCCGAGAGTCCATGAAAAGTCCGCGGCAACGGCACTCGTCCTTGGCGTGTTGCCTTGGTTCCTCCTGGCCGGAGGAAGGCGAACGAAGCCCGTCGGCGCCTCTGCCCGGTCCGCGGTCCCCAAGAAGCTGGTCCTAGCAGCGATGCTGGCTGCGTTAACCAACCGCCACTCATTCCAACTGGTTAAGTTGGTAGTCGGACTCGAACTCCGCTGGGTGAACCAAACTGTAAAGCTGATATGTCATCCGCTTTAGCTGAAAACTATTATTCACATGTCCTCTTTGGACACGTCTTTTCCTCCTCTCTCTTTTTCCCAACTCCCGCGCGTTTCCCTGACCTCTCACCCTCACTTCCCCATTACGCCCCCTCCTGGCGGGATGGCCACATTACAGATAAACAAACAGATATATACAACATATAAATCACAAAACACAATAGCAAAATAGCAACCTAACAAAACATTACGAAAAACAATAAACTATGTATATACTCATGAGTACTCAAAACCCTGATTTTAACCCGGTTACATATAATATATATATAATATATATAAATGTATATATATATATACACACTATACGCACCCAATTCACAAAATATGCTCACTAGGCACGTTGCGTAGGGCCCTGCAAACTCACAGAGCGCTGTTGGCGGTTTTGAGACGATGCGTACTTGCTGGTATTGCGCAATACACAATTGTGGAGCTTCTCAACTCCGAAACGTTTAAGCAGATTTTGAATTCGCCATCGATTTTCGTAAAACTGCTAATGTTTGAAATCCATACCCTTGATTTCTCGCCTCAAAGGGAATTTGTAGTGATGAAATAGCATACGAAAATAGTAAAAACGTACCATTGTCCAATGACGTCGAATAATTTTCCGCTCTTCGCTTGAATGCCGAAATAAATGCTGGGATATATTCACTGCCGAGTTAAAACAAGTTTGCATCCGATGCATCCTTGGTAAAATGGGCGTGTCGAGAACATTTCCGGGAATGCATCCGGGAACCCCGTGGGAAAAAACAAAACAAAAGACCGTGACAACGTGACCCTCCGTCGCGCTGCTCGCACACGTCAGATTGCATGTGCATCAACGGCATCAGCAAGATGAAGCGGAGTTATCCATCGGGAGTGAAAAGAGAAAAAAGAAAGTGCATGAAATGAACAGCAGCAACAGCAGTCAGGTAACTCTCCCCTCCGGGTGGGAGAGTGGGAGGGACGGGGCTAGTCCGTGTTTGACCTACATAACAGGGCGGTGAGCCCTGGGTGAACCCCGGACGGTCTCCGTGTTTGTCTTGGTAGCTTCTGTAATTTAAGTGTTATATCAATCGCTCTGAGTGTAGTTACAACTGCACTTATACAAAATGGAAAGTAATGGATAAATATTTAAAAATTTTGAATTTTGTTTGTTTGGAAAAAAGGTACCTAAATCTTTTTTTTACGGTGCTCTTAATTCCCTAACAAGCACCAGATTTCAGTCGTCCCCATGGAGGGACGCCCAAATAACAGGCACAGTGACCCACTTTTAAATATGTTGTACAGCAAGACAGAAGCTAGCTCAACCCTAAAGCAACATTCTCCCAACCAATTGAAGCAGACGGGCCCCCCACTTAACGGACGTAGGGGACTGAGTTATGCGCGAGGTCCATTAAAAGCCAATTGTTTTTTCTCCCCCCCAAAGACAAGTCCGAAGGTTCCTCCGGAAAATTACAGAGAGGGCTGCAAAGGGGAAAAAAAAAATTAACCAGGAGCTGGCTTTTCTTACCATTGAATAAAAAACGCGGAAATGTTTTTTGCTGTAAACCTTTTCCAAAAAAAACAACAAAATAAAGGGGGAAAGGTGTTAATGACTGTAAAAATTATAAAAAACGCCTTCCCCCTTTGAAGGGCACCATGAGGGTTCCCCTAAAACGAAATATTTAAAAAAATTTTATTGGGGCTTAATGTCTGGAAAAACCTTAAAAGGGGGAAAAAGTTTGGGGGTAAAAAGGGATGGGAGATGCCCTTTAACCCCTCAAAAAATTTTTTTTAACCCTCTACTAAAGAAACATTTCAATTTTCATCGATAAGTTCTAAACCCAAAAATTATTTTGGAATTTTTTATTTTCCCAATTAGAAAATTTTTTGCTCGAAAACCCCTAGCGATTCCAAAGGGGAAAGAATATCAATTTTTTACATTTTTCTTGGCATCTCTCGGGCTTTTTAAAAATTCCTACTGGAGACCTAAACCGGGCTCAGCCCCCATGAGGCCCTTTTTTTACGGGTTTGAAACGGCCGGTCCCTGCCCTCAGGTCCAAAAAAAAATAAGACCCCACCAAACCCCAAAAACCTCCTTTTACAAACCCCCAACCCTTTCACCAACCCCTCCCCCCCAACCAGGTTTTCACCCCCCCCCCCAAAAAAGGGGATCGGGGCAGGGGGAAAAAGGCCGGGTGGGCTTTTGTTCGGGTGGCTCACGCATCTCCTCCCAAAAACGAAAACCCCATGGTCCTCCGGTGGGATCGCCTTACACGGACAGCGGCTCGGACACTGGGGATTTTGACGCCCCCAGCGTTGATTTCCCCAACCCTCATGCCCCTTTTTTTGGGAGTCTGCCCGGTAATGGGGCCTGTAAACAACACTGCACAATGAAAAATCATTGGTCTCAATCCAGCATCAAAAATACCCAAGTTTAATTTGTTCCAAACTCTCCACATAAAAAACCGTGGGGACCCCTTTCTAAACCCAAAGGGGGTTACGGCGACACAAAAAACATTGCATAGTTATCAAAGAGCGATCCAAGGGAATCTGCTAAAAAAAACCCCAATTGGATTTTCTGGGGCTCAAAAACAGGGTTAAATAAATCTTCCCCGAAGAGCTTCAATGTCCCCCGGGTATATTGTTTTTTAGAAAGGACGGGTCAAAGGGGGAGGGGGGGGGGGGGGTTAATCTATGTGAAAGAGACAATCAAATGTAATCTGATCGAATGGTCACCTGCCTTAGAGAGGAAGCATTGGATGAAAGCGGCTATCCCGAAATGTCATTTTTCTTATTTTCCGATTCCCCCTTCATCAACATGCTTTTTTTTACAACCCCCTACAATGTTGAAACAATGTGAAGACAGAGAAGAACTCTTTTTTTGAGTGATTTAATATAAACTGGGAAAAAGCTCAGACCCCTTTTAAAAAAATTTAAAAAAAAAACAGAACATTTATCCCACCTAGGGTTTTGGCCCACCCCATCACTCACTCCACTCAAACCAAAAGTCTTTTTGTCAAACGACCCCAAAGGATAAAAAATCTATAATCTATTTTAACTTTATCCGACCAAATATTACAACGGAAGGAAACTACCCCAAAAAAATTTTTAAAATACAATCCTGTGAAGAGGATACCAGAATTCCAAAACAGGATAGGCAGTTTAAAATTTCTCAAAAATATCAACGGTTGATCTTTTTCCATTGAGGTGAAAATGCCCAACCTTTTTTTAACCACTGTTTTTATCCTCCCATAGTACAAGAAAGCCACACAGTCAAAACAAAAAAATACTCTACCTTGGTAAATGAGGGTTTTCTGGAAACAAATGAAAAAACCCAGATTCCCACTAAAACTGCTCTAAGTCGGGGTTTAAAGTGACGGTTTGCTAACCGTTCCGAAATAGAGTTTAAAAAAAAAAGGGAAAGCCCAAACTATTTCTTATAAAAGTAATTGATGATCAAAGGGAAATGGGGAAATTTAAACGGAAAAATCTCAAAAAATTAAAGGAAAAACATCAAAATTGCGTAAAGGGACTTGAACTAAAATTTAAGGAATCTAACCCAAAAAGTGACAGTATAGAGCACTTTTAATAATGTTTTTATCCATCATTAGGGGAAATTCACATAATTTTAACATTGTAAAATATAGCTTTCCTATTGATATGTAAACCAATTTTAGAATTGTGGGGAAAACATGCCGGGTGGGGAAAAAACCCCTAACTCCTTAAAAAATTCAAAAGCTAAAGACGCCCCTTTGGGCCTTTATTAACATTTTTTTTAAAAACCAAAATACAGCCGTTTAAAAGCCATCACCCACTTATTAACTTATCAAAAAACAAGCTTTTTCCCATTCCTGGAAGACCTGTGGAAAACCCCTCTTTTAAGGCTAATCGCCCCCTGGTGGGAACTACAGACCCCTTTATCCTACCTGTGTCTCCAATAGCCGAGAAATGGGGGGGCAAAGCCTGACCAGTTTTTCCCTTAAAAAAGGCCAAAAACCACTCCGGGAGAGTAAACCCCCCCAAGAAACAGCAACTGCTTTTTCTTGAGAATATAAAAATGAAACTAGATAAGGGGGGTTTTGGGGGCATATTTTTAGACCAAAGAAGGCCTTTGACACTGTCAAACATGAAGTTCTTTTGTCAAAAAATTTCTTACTTTAATTTCTTGGGGGTGCCACAAATGGAAAGGGGAATTTTATTTAATGACGAAGCAAAAGTGCATGCATAAAAAAACATGGGCTACATACCAAGCGTAAAATAGTGTCCCCCCAAGGATCTATATGGGCCCCTTTTTTTTTTTAGCTATACATCAATGACCTGCCCACGTCTGTCCATCAGGCACATACAAAACTATGCAAGCACATCCTCGCCTCCCTAACCCCCGGGCATGGGGGGGAAAACCGACCTGTTTTGGGGTGCTTACACCAAAAAGCTTCGAGTATTCGCCTTTTTGGGACCCCGAAAAGTTTTCCCGTTTGGGGCTCCGAAGGGGGCTCCTTATCTTGCTGGGGGACTTCAATGCACAGTGGGCAATGATGGGACATTTGGAGGGCGTGATTGGGGGGCCCCCCCGATCTGAACCCGGGGGGTGGTTTTTTTTATGGTTTTTGTTTTTAATTCCCCAAACGCCCAAAATGAAAAAGGATCCATTTACTTACAAACATCAAATCAATCTTTTTTTTATTATCAAATCCCATTTTTCACTTTGGGGAAATCATTTCAATAAAAACCCTCTTTATTTTTCAAAGGGCAAACCTTGGGCAAACCCCCAAACCCAAATTTTCTTTAGGGAAAAAATTTAATCCCATTTTCCCAAAACCAAAAAAATTCACTTTTGGCATCCCTTCCCTTGGAACATTAACCATGGGGCGGGGTTTTAAAACCTTATTGCCAACTGCGGCGGGAACTTGGGCTCAAGGTTTGGGGGGCCCAAGGGGCGGTAAACCCCCCAACCCTTACAATTTTTTAAACCTCCATAAAAACCTTCAATTTATCCCTTACTCCTCCCGGGTTTAATTCCCCCCCCCCGAAGGCAGCACCCCAGCCTGGGGGGGAGCCCTTTTTAGAAAGGGGGGGAAAAAGTAAAAAAAAAAAAAAAAAAACAAAACCCCCCAAAACCCGGACCAAAGTTGACAAACCCTGGGGGGGAACAGGGGGAAACCCTCCAAGCTTTTTACAGTAAAGGAGGGGGCCCGTTGACCTCAATGATATGTTTAGGGCTTTGGGGAAAAATTTTAGGAAAACCCTAACCAAAAACCGCCCCCCTATGTTAAGGGGGGGAGCTGGAGTATGAAAGGGGGGCAAAACCAATCTCACGGGGGAAAGTCATGAGGGAGTTTTAAAAAAATTCACATGCAAAGCCCCGGGGGGTAGATCCCCCAAAAAAAGGAAGGGTTGGGGTGTTAGGGGGTTTCATGGTTGACACGTCCTCAACATTGCGGGGGGTCGGAAAAAGTACCCCAAAGGAGTGCAAGGGGGGTGTGGTTCCCCTTTAAAAAGGGGGACAGAGGTGTGTGCCAATTACGAGGCATCACTTACCACCCCCCCGGAAAGTTTTTCTCTAGGGGCTGGAAAGGAGGGTCCGGGCCGATTTTCAAAAACCCCAGATTGAAGGGAACAAGCGGGTTTTTGTCCTGGGTGGAACGACGGACCACTTTTTCACCGCCCAAAGGATCCCGGGGGGGCGGGGTACGTATTGGTTCATGCTTTGGGGGTTTGGGAGAAGGGTTTTTCCGGGTTCCCGGGAAGGGGAGGGGCTGGGGATGGGTAGGGGGGCTTTGCTCAGGGCATTCAATCTCTGACTCCAAAAACGAGGCGTGTCCGGGGCCTCGCAGCACGTCGGGCCCTTTTCCGGGGAGGTTGGGCCCCCGGGGGCTGCCTTTTTCACCACCTGTTTGTGAATCCCGGCAGGATTTCGAGGCGTATGGGGGGGAGGGGGTTTTGCAGTTCGGTGGGGGTAAGGATTGCACCACTGTTTTGCATGATGTAGTCCTAATGGCTTTATCGGTTTGACCTTCAGCATTCACTTCGGGTTTGCGGCCGATTTTGAAGCGGCTGGGTGGGTCACACCCCAAAAACTGAGGCCCGGTTTTCCAGAACCGTGGATTGTCCCCCCAGGAGGGGAAAGAACCTTTCCCCAAGTGAAAGGGGTTCATATTCGGGGGTTTTTTTTCGATGGGGAACAATGGAAACTGAAGGGCCCCCAAAAGGAGCAGCGGGGGGGCGGACTGCCGTTCCCCCCTTTTCCCCACCGTTTTGGGCAAAAGAGACTGAGCCAAAGGGAAAACTCCGTCTACGGGGATCTTCGTTCCTACCCCCACCTATGGCTAAGGTGGGTCATGACCGAAAAACGAGATTTCATACAAGCGGCCGAAATGGGATTTCCCCCACAGGGTGGCTGGCACCTCCCTTAGGGGTGGTAGAAGTTCTCACCGGGGGACTGGAGTAGAACGCGCTCCCCTTTGCTTGAAAGGAAACCCGTTTAGGTGGTTTGGGGACTGTGAGGATGCCACCTGGGCGCCTCCCCCAAGGTGTTCCCGGGACCAGCTGGGAAAAAGACCGAGGGGTTTTGACCCAGACCAGGTGGGGAAATTCCTTTGCTGGGCCTGGGACGCCTTGGAAAACCCCGAGACTGGTTTTATGGCCAGGGAAAGGAAATTTGGGGCCTCTCTGGAGTTTACCTCCCCCGGACCCCGAGGAAAAGCGGGGAAAAATATGAATATGGACGTCCCCCCTATGTGCATGCTAAAAATAAACATCAAGCCGCACACCAACTGACTGAAGCCATGGGCCATGTATCCACCTGGCTAACCAATTCATGCTTACAGCTGAACATAAGCAAAACTGTTTGTACTGTATGTATTTTTCAAAACAATCTACTGTGTCTCATAACCCTGCTGTCCTAGTTAAACAAGAGAAGATCAGAGTGGTGCCTGACTTTACATATTTGGGAAACATCCTAGACTCACAACTCTCATTTCAAAAGCATGCAAAAAAGGTGGCCAATACTGTCAAATTTAACCTGGCAAATTTTAGACACATAAGACCATACCTGCCAATGAAGACTGCAAAGCTTTTTTGCATGCAATGCTCTTCCCTCACTTTTCTCACTGCTTAACTAGCTGGTCGCAAGCCAATAAAACAACTTTGCAACCAATTGAATCTCTCTATATGCAAGCACTAAAAACACTGGACCGTAAGGCAAATAGCTATCACCATTGTCTTTTAGTGAAAAAGCATAACTTGTTTAACTTTGAAAACTTTATACAATTCTCTGATGCCTGTCACCTTTAAGGTACTTCATGGGCTTGCTCCACCCCCAGTGCACCAATTCATAAAACAGAAAGATAATGTCAATAGAGTACCCAGATCAACCGCCAGAGGGGACTGTGTAGTGCAGTACAGACAAAGCAAGTTTGGACACACAGCCTTCTCAATCAGAGCCACCAATTATTGGAATGGTCTGCCCAATGAATTAAGGGAGTGTAACAGCCTTACAACTTTCAAAAGCAAACTCAAATTTTGGATTAGGGAATATCATATCTGTAACCACATACCAAATGCTTAAAGCCATGTAATGTTATTCTTCTCATTCCCTCCTTTCTTTATTCATACTGTAACCTACTGTATGCTGTCATTTTTATGTGGAGGGTGTAGTGAGAGGCGTGCATTGTCTGTGTCTGTTTGAGGGTGTGTTTAGTCTTTTTAATTATGGTTTTATTTGTTATCAGTTTATGTATTTTTATATCTTAGGGTGCCTTCTAAGATCTGGCTAGGGACAACAGATGGAAATTAGCATAGCAGCTAACTCTGGCTTATTCACAGCAATTTGTCTGTTAATCAATGAGCACTGTCCCTACCAACTAAATGAATTAGCTAAATTTGACCCTGTTTTGGAAAATCATGTTAGCAGAATTAAAGACACATGCTCATTACCTTAGTAAGGACATACAGAATGAGCTGATACAGCTTGTGAGTGACAGGATTCTCACAACTATTGTGACTCAAGTGATAGTCTCAAAATACTTCTCCATTATCTTAGACTGTACACCTGACATTAGTCACCAGGAGCAGATGTCCCATTATCCTCAGAAGTGTGGCTTTAAAGGGACAGCCAGAGATAAAGGAGCACTTCCTCGGCTTTTTGAATGTTGAGGCTACAACTGGCTTAAGTCTGTCTATAGTCATCTTGGACAAGCTGACTGATCTTGAAAATTCCATTTGACAATTGCAGAGGGCAAGCCTATGACAATGGGGCCAATATGAAAGGTAAACACCAAGGAGTACAAGCCAGACTGTTGAGAATGAATCCTAGAGCTGTGTTTGTTCCATGTGGTGCACACACATTAAACCTCGTCATTGCAGATGCTGCCAAATCCTCCAAAGATGCTGTTGGTTTTTTTGGCTATGTACAAAAGCTGTTCACCTTTTTTTCTGCTGGCACACAAAGGTGAATATCTTGAAGCAACATGTGAACATAACAGTGAAGTCATGGACTGACACAAGATGGAAGAGCAGGCTTCAAAGTGTCCATGCAGTCAGGTATCAGGCCTCTGAGATTCAGATGAGCCAGTGGCTGATTCACTGCGGAATCTTGAGGTCAACTTCTTCAACCTTGGGGTTGACTCCACAATAGCATCCATTGATGAATGATTTGAAACTCTGAACCAGGTGAAGACTAAATATGGAGTAGTGCTGAACTTCAGCTTTCTTTCCTTTGTGAGAAAAATCTGGAGGAACTCTATCCTAACCTTTGGATAGCCCTGAGAATTGCTGTCACTCTGCCTGTGACAGTTGCCTCAGCTGAGAAGAGCTTCAGCAAGTTAAACATGATCAAAAACGATCTGAGATCTTCCATGTCCCAGGAACTTCTTCGTTTGGCCATCATGAGCATCAACCATGATGTGGGGAAGCAAATATCATATGATGACATTATTGATGATTTTGCATCCAGAAAGTGCAGAAAGGGACACTTTTAATGGTGAGTAATTTGTTACACATTTAGTTTGATTTGATTTGGTCTGATTTGGTCTGTATTTATTTTGAGTTAGACTAACAGGTGGCAGCACTAGTGCAATATGTTTAAAGTGGGGATGAGTGGAAGCACTGGGTGTCAGGTGCGACTGTTCAGTTAAGAGGGCCCCTTAGCAGAATTTTGCCTAGGGCCCCATGGAGGTCTAAACCGGCTCTGTATATATATATATATACATATACATATACATACAGTGTATATATATATATATATATATATATATATGAGTGTGTATCACCCCTCTCTCTGATTGCTACAATGGGGAAATTAAATGATGGGCCAAAAGTTGTGTTTATAATTATTTAAAGTAAGCAGGGGAAACCAGTAAAACTGAGACCTGTCCTCACTGCTGCATCTACACATGTGGTCGTCTTAAATAACTTGTTATCCCAACGGAACAGTTTGCAGAGCTGTCATTGGTTCAGATAAGTCCAGCCGTGCGTCGCGCCTCTGTTAAACGTCACTGTTGCCAGAAATACAATCCTGGGAGGATGCATCAGTGCATCCTCGGTTAAAGCTCCTCCGGAGAGGCTCCTAGATGCTCGATGTACATTTAGAGAAATGAGATGTGTGTACAAAATAATAATAATATATAATAATCACTGTCAACATCCCCAGAAACACAGTCTTAAATCAGGAGATTTGAAGGAAACACAAATAATTGTGAATAAAATCATTTATTTCCTTTAGTCCCAGAAATGTAAATGTTTGTTCTTTCAAGATATAAAATTTGTCTTAAATAAGCAATTGTTTTATTTCATATTCTCATCATTTAATTAAAACCCTTGAAGACTTCCTTAAAACTGAGCACAATCTGACACCTCAGACATCAGAAACCAGTGAAGAGCAGTGAGAGTTAGCACGTTAGCACAAGCCGTCCAGCAGTTTGCAAAGTGTCTCTGTGCTGTTCTTCAGTGTCTTTTCTGATATCATTTTAATCAGCTTTATTTAAAAACGACACAAAAGTAATATCGGAATTTAAAACGTACAGAAGGTAAGCGTTGTTGTCTAGTATGTACAGAGAGGATTAAAGGCTTTGGTTGCTCTGAGCTGGTGGACATCTTATTGCTACTGTGCAGTTTCTGTCTCTGCTGATATTGCTGATGCCATTGTGGCTGCGGTTGTTGTTCCCACTGTTGCTTCTGTTGCTCTACAAAAGGGCTTTAGTTTCACATGCTGAGAGATGTGTGATGTCATCCTGAGAATGGTTTCCTGAACCGGAGGGTTGAAAAAACTCCCACTGAGGCAGCAGGAGAGTCTGTGGGCGCTCTGCTTTTGGTTTGTCGGGATTCACCATCAGAACAGAATTTCTGGAGAGAGAGACAGAGAGAAAGAGTTAGTGCAACAATGAACACTCACAGGTTTATTCAAACAGGTTTAGGTTTTAGTTTGATGAAAAAGAAAGTTTGCTGAGGAGCCCCTAAAGCAGGGGTATCAAAAATACGGCCCATGGGTGTTAACCGCCCCCTCCCATGGTTCAATCCGGCCCGCGAGACAACGTCCCCAATAATGCAAAATGAAGAGATTCCACATTTGTCCAGTAGAGGTCGCACTGACATAACAAGAGATCCAGTCAGCTCGTAAATTTGCATCCGGTCATCCAAAAATAAACAGAAACGTGCCCAGATTTTGTCAAAATTATCCACGGCGACACCCTCCAAAATGTCTTCGTCAAAAAGAAGAAAAGTGGATACAGAGTGCAGTTTTTCAAGAAAAGTGGACTGATTCTTATTTTTTTCACAGATGTGAATGGGAAACCTGTGTGCTTGGTGGGTAACCAGCAAGTTTCAGTGCTAAAGGAATATAATATTCGGCGCCACTATGAGACTCATCACGGTGGAAAAATACAACCATTTTCGAGGACAACTAAGAACAGAGAAGATAAATGAATTGTTAGCAGGTCTGAAGAAACAGCAGTCTGTTTTTACCCGTAGCTGAGAGGTCAGTGATGCAGCGGTGAAAGCTAGCTACCTTATTGCTAACGAGATAGTCGCAGGTGAGTTCGTGAAAACATGCATACTGAAGGCTGCAGAAATCGTGTGCCATGAAAAGCGACAGGCCTTTGTCAACATTATCCTAACGAGGAACACTGTCGCAGATAGGATTTCAGATCTTTCGGCAGACTTGGACTGCCAAATGAATGACAAAGTCAAGTCATTTATTGCTTTTTCGGTTGCAATTGATGAGAGCACCGATATTACAGATGTTGCTCAACTGGCCATATTCATTTGTGGTGTTGATGAGACTTTGACAGTCACAGAGGAGTTCCTTGGATTGGTACCTATGATGGACACTACAACAGCGGTTGACATTTTTACCGCTCTCGTTGAAGGGTTGGACAAGGTTGGAGTGGACTGGTCCCGTTCGGTCAGCATGGCTACAGATGGTGCACCATCAATGATCGGGAGAAAGGCAGGCAATGCAACCAAATTCAGAGAGAAAGTACAGGCCACAAATGGAGGAAAAGCTTTTTGAACATTTCACTGTATTTTGCACCAGGAAGCATTGTGTTGCAAATCACTAAAAATGGATCATCTTATTCGAACGGTTAATTTCATCCGCGCGAGATGTCTGAATCACCGTCAGTTTGACAGTCTTCTGAGTGATAAAGACATTACGGCTGGCTTGACATACCATACTGAAGTACGGTGGTTAAGCCGAGGTGTGGTATTGAAGCGCTTCTTTGAGCTACGAGAGGAAATTGGACAGTTCATGGAGAAAAAAGGCAAACCGGTGGAAGAACTTAAATTGCCATAATGGGTGCAGGACCTTGCCTTTATGGTGGATATTACACAGCACCTGAACAATCTTAACAAAATGTTGCAGGGCCGCAAAAAAGTTGTCACTGAGAGCATACGCGCATTGAAGTTGAAACTATCACTCTGGGAGACAAGACTATCTAGTGGTGACACCGCTCATTTCCCTTGCCTAAGAGATGTACATGCGACCGGACTTAATGCTGATATGGATCAATATAAAGACAAAATTATAGTATTGCTGCAGGAGTTTGAGCGACGGTTTCAGGTCTTCGGTGAACTGGAGACCGAATTCACCGTTTTTCGCTCGCCATTTACAGTCAAGGCTTCTGATATGCCCGCTGACATCCAACTCAAAATAATTGACTTGCAATGTGATTCAGATATGAAGGACAAATTTGCATCGGTGGGCTTGGACACATTTTATCAGTATCCCCTGCCAGGTTACCCCAAATTAACTGCCCTGGCTGCAAAGGTTTTTTGCATGTTTGGGACAACCTATATTTGTGAACAGGTTTTCTCTGCTATGACCATCAATAAAACAAAGCTGCGCTCGGCTAACACACAAGCACTTAAATTACATTCTGAAGTTGGCTGTTACTCAGGATATGGTGCCTGATATTGTAGCATGCGTGAAGCGTAAAAGAACCCAAGTTTCAGGAGCTGCCGGTAGACCGCAGTGAGAGAAAAAAAGGGGAGGGAGGTTAAACAGTGACCTAATTCTGTTGTTTTGCACTCTGACAAATACAGAATAAAATCTTATAAAATAAGATTGACTGTGGTAATATAGTATTTGAAGACCACTTGTGCAGTTTAATATCAGTCAGCAGCTTCAGTACAAAAAAGTTTGGACTGTAATCCTATTGCTCATGCACTGCTAAAATGTATGTTTGTTTGTTTTTATTCCTACACATGAATTGACAAAGCAGTGTGATAACTTTCTTCATAATTCCCACTTCATGTGGTGAGTTGGTTCAGGTGGTCAGATGTAAAAATGTATCCACTGTAAAATAAACCAGTTTTAAACAAAGTGAAATGCTATTCATTCAGTTCCATAGGCCTATCTGTGCATACATGTGTTGTGCTTTTATAGGTCCACTATGATCTGTGAATTATAATGTTTAAATGTAGGCTAAATGATGAATAGAATTGAAGCATAATATTGGAAAACAGCACTTGGAGTTGGTGTTAGGCATATTTATAGGTTGTTTTGCTGTATCATACTGGCAACATCCCCAGAAACACAGTCTTAAATCAGGAGATTTGAAGGAAACACAAATAATTGTGAATAAAATCATTTATTTCCTTTAGTCCCAGAAATGTAAATGTTTGTTCTTTCAAGATATAAAATTTGTCTTAAATAAGCAATTGTTTTATTTCATATTCTCATCATTTAATTAAAACCCTTGAAGACTTCCTTAAAACTGAGCACAATCTGACACCTCAGACATCAGAAACCAGTGAAGAGCAGTGAGAGTTAGCACGTTAGCACAAGCCGTCCAGCAGTTTGCAAAGTGTCTCTGTGCTGTTCTTCAGTGTCTTTTCTGATATCATTTTAATCAGCTTTATTTAAAAACGACACAAAAGTAATATCGGAATTTAAAACGTACAGAAGGTAAGCGTTGTTGTCTAGTATGTACAGAGAGGATTAAAGGCTTTGGTTGCTCTGAGCTGGTGGACATATTATTGCTACTGTGCAGTTTCTGTCTCTGCTGATATTGCTGATGCCATTGTGGCTGCGGTTGTTGTTCCCACTGTTGCTTCTGTTGCTCTACAAAAGGGCTTTAGTTTCACATGCTGAGAGATGTGTGATGTCATCCTGAGAATAGTTTCCTGAACCGGAGGGTTGAAAAAACTCCCGCTAAAATGTATGTTTTGTTTTTTTTATTCCTACACATGAATTGACAAAGCAGTGTGATAACTTTCTTCATAATTCCCACTTCATGTGGTGAGTTGGTTCAGGTGGTCAGATGTAAAAATGTATCCACTGTAAAATAAACCAGTTTTAAACAAAGTGAAATGCTATTCATTCAGTTCCATAGGCCTATCTGTGCATACATGTGTTGTGCTTTTATAGGTCCACTATGATCTGTGAATTATAATGTTTAAATGTAGGCTAAATGATGAATAGAATTGAAGCATAATATTGGAAAACAGCACTTGGAGTTGGTGTTAGGCATATTTATAGGTTGTTTTGCTGTATCATACTGGCCCGGCCCACTTGAGATCAGAGTGGGCTGTATGTAGCCCCTGAACCAAAATGAGTTTGACACCCCTGCCCTAAAGGGACATGAAAATAAAGATGTACAGTGGGGCAAAAAAGTATTTAGTCAGCCACCAATTGTGCAAGTTCTCCCATTTAAAAAAATGAGAGAGGTCTGTAATTTTTATCATAGGTATACCTCAACTATGAGAGACAGGATGAGAACAAAAAATCCAGGAAATCACATTGTCTGATTTTTAATGAATTAATTTTGAAAATTATTGTGGAAAATAAGTATTTGGTCAATAACAAAAGTTCATCTCAATACTTTGTTATATACCCTTTGTTGGCAATGACAGAGGTCAAACGTTTTCTGTAAGTCTTCACAAGGTTTCCACACACTGTTGCTGGTATTTTGGCCCATTCCTCCATGCAGATCTCCTCTAAAGCAGTGATGTTTTGGGGCTGTCGCTGGGCAACACGGACTTTCAACTCCCTCCAAAGATTTTCTATGGGGTTGAGATCTGGAGACTGGCTAGGCCACTCCAGGACCTTGAAATGCTTCTTACGAAGCCACTCCTTCGTTGCCCTGGTGGTGTGTTTGGGATCATTGTCATGCTGAAAGACCCAGCCACGCTTCATCTTCAGTGCCCTTGCAGATGGAAGGAGGTTTTCACTCAAAATCTCACGATACATGGCCCCATTCATTCTTTCCTTTACACAGATCAGTCGTCCTGGTCCCTTTGCAGAAAAACAGCCCCAAAGCATGATGTTTCCACCCCCATGCTTCACAGTAGGTATGGTGTTCTTTGGATACAACTCTGCATTCTTTCTCCTCGAGTTGAGTTTTTACCAAAAAGTTCTATTTTGGTTTCATCTGACCATATGACATTCTCCCAATCCTCTTCTGGATCATCCAAATGCCCTCTAGCAAACTTCAGACGGGCCTGGACATGTACTGGCTTAAGCAGGGGGACACGTCTGGAACTGCAGGATTTAAGTCCCTGGCGGCGTAGTGTGTTACTGATGGTAGCCTCTGTTACTTTGGTCCCAGCTCTCTGCAGGTCATTCACTAGGTCCCCCCGTGTGGTTCTGGGATTTATGCTCACCGTTCTTGTGATCATTTTGACCCCACGGGGTGAGATCTTGCGTGGAGCCCCAGATCGAGGGAGATTAGCAGTGGTCTTGTATGTCTTCCATTTTCTAATAATTGCTCCCACAGTTGATTTCTTCACACCAAGCTGCTTACCTGTTGCAGATTCAGTTTTTCCAGCCTGGTGCAGGTCTACAATTTTGTCTCTGGTCTCCTTTGACAGCTCTTTGGTCTTGGCCATAGTGGAGTTTGGAGTATGACTGTTTGAGGTTGTTGCCAGGTGTCTTTTATACTGATAACGAGTTCAAAAAGGTGCCATTAATACAGGTAACGAGTGGAGGACCGAGGAGCCTCTTAAAGAAGAAGTTACAGGTCTGTGAGAGCCAGAAATATTGCTTGTTTGTAGGTGACCAAATACTTATTTTACCGAGGAATTTACCAATTAATTCATTAAAAATCAGACAATGTGATTTCCTGGATTGTTTCCCCCATTTTGTCTCTCATAGTTGAGGTATACCTATGATGAAAATTACAGGCCTCTCTCATCTTTTTAAATGGGGGACTTGCACAATTGGTGGCTGACTAAATACTTTTTTGCCCCACTGTAAGTGTTTCTGATGCGAACAAGAGAGTAACCCATGCTCACAAACACACACACAGCGGAGCTGAGCAGAGCGAGACACACATCAGGCATCCTGGTGACCGGATATCTCCTTTATAAAATCAATAATCGGGCAGTCTGATGTGTTTAGAGGTGTATGTGTGTGTGTGTGTGTGTGTGTGTGTGTGTGTGTGTGTGTGTGTGGGGGGGGGGGGGGTTAAGATAGCAGCCTGCAGCGCTTTTTAGCTGATCTGATGAGGATAAACACAGCTTGGCTGTAAAGAGGCAGTGCGCGCTGGCGCTGTACTCCTCAGTGTGAGACTTCTGATGCAATGGACACGAAACTCTGAGAGACACAGGGAGAGTTGGAACTTTGATGGTAAACACTAAATATTTATTATGAAGTTAACGGCCGGAGAACTGACAAGACATTTGCTGCAGTCAAATGTTCTGTTATATGTCCCGCTGCCTCCTGATGCTGCAATGAGAATCTTACCCGTTGGCATTTTTACATTAGTGGCTCCATACCACCTCATCTGTAAAATAAAGATTGGTGACACAGCTAACCTGTGACCATTGTTAGCATTGTTTCTTTGACACAGTCATTAGACCTTACCCAAATACAGTAAAAAATAAACCACATCATTAGGTTTAAGGAACTACTTTATACACACTAGAATACTGTGAAGGTTAGGCTCTGTTTGTTTGTGGTTTTCATTCAAAACATTTCTGAAAACAGACCATGTGAATAACATTCAAACATTAAGAGCTAACTTTCATTTGAAGAGATATTTGGAAATGGACGGACATGATTGATGAACTCATCATTCCCAATTCAACATAAAAAATGCTGTTAATGTAGCATAAAGGGACCCTGAGCACAAAGAAAGGGAGGGGGTGTGGAATGAATTATGTGAGAGCCCTCACAAGTATTGAAGTACCTGTGTGTGTGTGTGTGTGTGTGTGTGTGTGTGTGTGTGTGTGTGTGTGTGTGTGTGTGTGTGTGTGTGTGTGTGTGTGTGTGTGCGAGCGTGCGTGTGTGTGTGTGTGTGTGTGTTTGTGTTAACATTCATGTCTATCCTGATGTTTTTCTACTAAAAGATTAAGTGTGAATATAATAATGAGAAACTCTGTTGAACCCATATGGCGTTGTTAAGCTTGTCTTGATGGAACCGTGAACAGCGCTAACTGTCTCTCTGTCTCCTTTCTTCTCTCCTGCAGCACAGTAAACGTAAGCCTGTGGACACAAAAAGTCCAATTAATGTGGAGAGCTCATCATTAGCCTCTCCATTAACCCCTTGACACCTCCTCCCTCCTGCTGCATTAATGTTGGGGGCGGGGCTACAATTAGGACCACTTGTCTGCGGACGCCTTTTGCCTTCACACACATTTTAATTATAGGCCTACATGAAACAGGAGCGTGGAGAGCAGCAGTGATATCAGAGATCACCATGTCTGCCTCCATGTCCCGCTGAGCTGTCCAGCATACTGTCACTCCCATGATGAAATCTATTTCCTCTAGACTGACTGTGCCAACCTTTTTCCTTAAGGGATTCTTTTACTGTGACTGAGTGTTTAATGCTTAACAACATGTAAGGGATAATGTGCAGCGAGTCATTGAATGAGCGCCAGGCTCCATCATCACCCTGTTGGTGAGCACTTTTCATGAATGACCGCCGTGCTGCACATTAGCCCATTTATTACACGCCACATACTGAGTAACCGAACGACCTGACTCCAAATATAGAAATGATTTGATTGACTTTAAATGATCGTATTCCTTCTGCTAAGTTAAAAAAAAAAAAACTCTGTTACATGGCGCGCCAGCACAGTACAGTACGGCACTGATCGAGGTTTCCTGTAACCCGGGCCGGTCCTGCGCTATTCTGGGCCTGGGAGCAACATAGCGCACCGCCCCCGAGAACCGTAGGCTACGGCAAGACAAGTGGATTACAGTGACATAATTGCCAGATTTGCTGCGGTCAAGACACCACGCATAAAGTCTTAAAGTAGGTCAATCGGGACGTTAAGAAAATAGCCTGCTGTGGCATGGACAGCCCTTCTGTAGACTCGCTTTGCATTTTCTGCCTCCTTTTTTGTGTTTTCAGTCCTCAGTTTATAATCCTTTCTCTTTTGAAAACCTGATTTGTTTCCAGACATTTTGATTTAGCCTAGGCAACCAACTAAGCGAATGTGGATCTCACGTCTTGAGCCTCCGATTACTCCCACTGGGGGGAGGGGGGACTTTTGATTAAAAAAAATAATTGTTAACAGCCAATAAGGAAACTGCTAGAAGCAAACATACAGGATCTCTCTTTGTGCTGTTAAGTGAGACAAACTCGGCGGTACACTTAATGCAGGATCAGAGAGAAATCTTAATTTTTATTTTATTTTTGTATTTTTTTGGGCCCCTCTCCAGATCGGACCGGGTGCAATTGCTCCCGTTGCTACCCCTCCAGAACCAGCCCTGCCTGTAACTGTCCAAGTCTGTTCACAGTTTCTGTTCCACTAACAAGTCCTTAAACACTGCAGAGCCCATACCGTGTTCCTGTTAGTGTTTACTTCCTGTCTGTCTTCTTCTGAGCCGTTGTAGGTACCATGTGCTTGGCCTGCCAGATCGACTCTGGCCGGCTTCCGTCCTGCTTACTGATGACGTCATGTCACTTATAGCACTGTAAATGGTAGTGTGTTGAAAAATGTATATCTTTAAAAAAATATGTTGTGTTGTTGTATGATCACATTTGTATATGATAATGTCTGAAGTCATTAAAAACATTCTCAGTTTTCAAGTCAATCACAGAAAATGTCATAAGCATCCAAAAGCAACTATCTTTAGTTGAGGGTTTATTATTTTCAAACAGACGAGTAGGCTCTGTGGATGAGCTATAACCGAGGATACACTGATGCAGCGGTATCGAATGTGGGTGTGTGTGTAAGAAATAATAATCAATATCATGTGTAACTACACTGTCTTATTTTGAAAACCGTTTTATTTTGAAACTGTTTATTTTGTAACCGGATGTTGGTTTTAGCCTCAGATAGCTAATATTGTATTGTATATATGAGTAGAGGGAGAAGGACGCGTGGAGTTACATACTAAACACACCGCCTCTACCTTTCACTCATTGATGCTGCAATAATACTATTACGTGTTTAATAACTGATAAACCTCAGAAGGATTGCATAATAGAATATAGTAGGGGGAATCTTCATGACTACGCCAACAGATGGCGACGGTGACCTCATAAGAGGACACAACTCCGACGACGTCAGCCAATAGAAGAGACCGGGAAACACCCACGTGAGGGCAAGGGGCCAACAGGATCCAGCCCCCCCCCCCCGCTACCAACCAATGAGAGAAGACGAAACCGGAACTCGTCTTATTTTGAAGTCGTTTATTTTTAGGACCGGAAAGGTATAGTAGCATGAAAGATGATTGTATTGTAAAATCGCTCTCTTTTGTCCGCTGACCGCCAGACAGATAACTGCTTTGAGGTTCGACTCTTACGTGGCCTGTGGAAGCCTGTCCGAGCTATTGAGCCACAGCTGTGAAACTTTTGTAAAACCTACTGCCGCATCATTTTATTAAATACTCCTTTTGAAACTTGTATCAACTTCAATCAATCAACTTTATTTATAAAGCCCTTTAAAAACAGCCACAGCTGAAACAAAGTTCTGCACATGGATACAAACACGTAGCACAAAACACAAAAACAATATAAAAACAACAATAAAAAATCAATAACTATCAAAACAACAAGACCAATGAAACAAATACAGAAACATAGTCTCATGATGGGTTAAAAGACAAAGAATAGAAATGGGTTTTAAGACGAGTTTTAAAGGGCAGTGAAGGGGCTTGTCTAATGTGCAATGGGAGGTCATTCCACAGATTAGGACCGGCAGCGAAAAAGGCTCTATCCCCTCTGAGATTCCGTTTAGGCCTTGGTACCTCCAGGAGCAGCTGATCAGCTGACCTGAGGCACCGGGCAGGAGTGTAAGGATGGAGCAGCTCAGAGAGGTAAGACGGGGCGAGACCATTTAAAGATTTTAAAACAATTAAAAGAATATTAAAATGGACTCTAAAACGCACAGGCAGCCAGTGGAGGGAGTATATGAGGAGCTTCACTCTAATTTATTTTAAATCCACTCCTGGACTTCGAATAAAAGAACATTTCTACACTTGGGAGGAAGTTGTAAACAAACATTGGTTGCTCTTTGTTATAATTTTAAAATTAGATTTGGTTTTTATTGCTACAGAACAGTTTTCTTTCACATTTTGTCGAACCAACTATGTACAAATAGATGTTGTATTCATAAAAAAAAAATGAAATTATAGTTCAATCTTTGTGTCTTGATATTATTAGCGGAGAAAATGTAATATTTGTAAAATTATATACAATTAATCCTACAAATGTAGGTTGGAACTGGGTTAGGGGGTGCTCGAAAATCTTTCCAATTACCAAAAGGGTGCCTGAAAGAAACAGTTTGGGAACCACTGGACTGATGTATCCTCTGGGGATTGTATTTCCGGCAACAGTGATGTTTGACAGAGTCGTGGCTGGACTTATCTGAACCAATGACAGCTCTGCAAACTGTTCCGTTGTGATTACAAGTTATTTAAGAGGATCAAATGTGCGTCAAACTTGCTGCCCTTCACCGTTTGTTTGTCACTAATGACATCCCCCCTGGCAGTGTTGTGCGTGAACGAGTTCAAAAGAACGCGTTCATTGAACACGCTCATTTTTTCGTGAACGTTGAACTGAACGCAACACATTTTTCAATAAAGAACTTGAACGTGAATTAGTTCACATTATGTGTCATGAACGGCAGACATCACTGTAAATGAACGTTGGCATTTGTTTTCCATTGAAAACTGAGTGACATCTGTTTTGTGTTTTGAAACGCAACGAGAGAGAAAGTTCGTCCCTCCTGTAGGTGCCGCTTAAATGATGTATCAACGCAGAAATAGTTTTGGCACTGTATGCGCAATGCAATGCGGGCAACGTAGTGTCCGGCTGAGAATAGTTGAGTTGGCTTCCGCACGACGTTACCCATGATGAATTGCAGCAGAGCGGCTTAGGCATAGCAACGCCGAGAGCGCGGAGGACTGGAAGGAAACGTGAAACTATCACGTGCGCACGTGAAACTATCACGTGCGCACGTGAAAGCTGTAGATTGATGTAGCCTGGCCCATAGGGCTACTGGTACGGAGCGTATACTGGAGACAGTCAGTGAAAGAAATGACTACAGTACAGGAGTTAGTTGCGCTATATTTCAATCTCGGTCTTTATTATAAGGACATTGCTGCTTTGCTCGCAAGTCGTCACCATTTTCACGTGCGTCACCAGTTTCACGTGCGCACGTGAAACTAAACTTTTTTTTTTTTTTTTTTTCATGTCACCTTAGGGGCTCCGTACATTACAGACCTACACTAAACTATTTATTTGAGGGCTTGCATAACATATCCATTCTCTGATAGTGTTACGTTATGATGTGAGTGCTCTGATACTCGTTTGATGTTGAAATCGTATGTTTATGTCATTATTTATCATTTCATTTTATGAGAAATATTTCTACCTAACTTGCCAAAGGTCTTTGTTTTGAACGTTCAGCATTATATTAATCCAAAGGAGAAATATGAACGCTGCTTTTTTTTCAGGTAGGACACTACTGAAAGCCTAGGGTTGAAATGCACGGCTCTCTACTCTCTGGCGCCTTACTGAGTGGCAGCCTGTTACAGCAGCTCCTACTCACCACTGAGTAGTTTCCTTTATGTACTTTATTTAACGTACTTCTTTTTGCACTATTTATTGTATTAAGCTCTACTTAACTTATAGGTTGCACAATGGATGCCAAGCACATCATTTTTGCACTGCTTTGGCTACTTTTTTTCTGTTCACCACGGTGTCTGGGACTTCCTCCTGCAGTGAACGTCCCATTGTTTACACTCGTGATCAGCTGTTAGCCTCCCGTAGCATGGCGATGCTAACCGGCGATAGACCCGTTGTCCCCCGCGAGCTGAAGAGAAAGAGACGGGGATGCCGTGCCGGGGCAAAGCTGCGAGCAAGCAGGAGACGATTCAGACCTGTCCTTCCTTCTGTCATCATCGGGAACGTAAGATCTCTCCCTAACAAGATGGACGAGCTAGCGGCATTGACCCGGCATCAGAGGGGGTATCGGGAGAGCAGCATCATGATGTTTACAGAGAGGTGGCTAATGGAGCTAACCCCGGATATTAATGCTACACTGGACGGGTTTCATCTGTTGCGGGCGGACAGGACGAGAGAGAGCGGTTCACAAACACAGTCAGCCCTCCTCCTTTCCTCTAAAGCAGTGGTTCTTAACCTGGGTTCGATCGAACCCCAGGGGTTCGGTGAGTCAGTCTCAGGGGTTCGGCGGAGGTCAAGACACACACCCGACTCATATGATTCGTGATGACACGCCCCGCCTGGCCATCACTGGCTGCAGGTGATCACGCTACATCACTTGGCCTATCTGTGCTGCAGGGAATTTGGTGCGCTCAGTAGTCGACTTGTGACTGTCGTGATGGTACGTTGTGTGATTTCTTTCTTAATATTTTAATCCCTTGATACTAATTATGTCGAGCGGACGAATATGTACAATATGGATTCACATGTATAACGGAACGTGATGGGAGTCAGCGTCCTAACTGCATGATTTGCAATGCCAAGTTGAGCAATTCTCTAGCACCGGGCAAAACTAAGGGAACACTTCCTTAAGCAGCATGGAGATGGGGAATACAAGAACACAACGCTGAATTCAAGGTGAAGAGAGCCAGATTCGATGAAAAGGCTACTCTGCCTGTTCTCGGCTTTTTACCCATCAACAAACTGATCCTCACAGCATCTTACGAAGTTGCTTACCTGATCGCAAAGCAAGGCAAACCACACACCATTGGTGAAACACTCATAAAACCAGCTGTGTTGAAGATGGTGAATATCATGCTGGGAAAAGCGGCTGACGTTAAGTTATCCCAAATTCCTCTTTCAAATGACACCATCAGTGACAGAAAGGAGGACATGAGCAAAGACATCTTGGCTCAAGTAGTTGCAGATCTGATTTCAAGCCCGGCAAAATTCAGCCTCCAACTCGACGAGACCACAGACGTTTCCAATCTAAGCCACCTTGCTGTATTTGTGCGCTATGTGAAAGACGACGTGATAAAGGAAGATTTTTTATTTTGTAAGCCTCTTACAACAACAACTAAGGCAGCCGATGTGAAGAAACTTGTGGATGACTTCTTCAGAGACAACAATCTTTCGTGGGATATGGTTTCCGCAGTTTGTTCGGACGGAGCTCCAGTCATGCTGGGAAGAAAGTCTGGTTTTGGTGCGCTAGTGAAAGCCGATGCACCACACATCATTGTCACGCATTGTATTCTGCACAGGCATGCGTTGGCAACAAAAACCTTGCTTCCAAAACTGGCAGAAGTATTAAAATTTGTAGTGGAATGGGTGAACTATGTGCGAAATAGTGCTCTGAGGCACCGCATCTTCAGTGAGCTGTGTAAAGAAATGGGCTCTGAATTTGAGGTACTTCTGTACCTTTCTATCGTTCAGTGGTATCCCGGGGACAGGTGCTGAATCGTGTTTTTGCCATGCGTGTGGAATTAGCCCTGTTTTTGCAAGAGCACCAACATTGTCATGATCAGATTGCTTCAAAAATTCTGAGTTCATTCTCATTTTAGCGTACATGGCTGATATCTTCGCAGCTCTCAATCGTCTCAATCAGCAGATGCAGGGAGGTGGAGTCAACATCATCGAAGCGGAAGAGAACCTGAAGGCTTTTCAAAAAAAGCTTCTGTTATGGAAACGACGAACAGAGAACGATAACTTCGCAAACTTTCCCCTGCTGGACGACTGTGTACGTAACATCGAAGATGTGTCTGGAATCGGAGACATTTCTGTACCCGCGGAACTGAAGCAAGCAATTGCCACGCACTTGGATGAGCTTGCAAAGTCTCTCGATGGATACTTCCCTACAAGAGAGTCATATCCAGCATGGGGGAGACAGCCGTTCACGTTTGGTGTTGAGATAGCAGATGTCAATGATGAATACCTCGACGAAATCATTGAAATTCAGCAGAGCCAGGTTCAACAGCAACTCTTCAGAACAACTACGCTCTCAACGTTTTGGTGTCAACAAATGGTAACGTACCCTGTTATTGCTAAGAAAGCCCTGGAGATTTCCATACCGTTTGTTACAACATATCTTTGCGAGCAATCCTTTTCAAGGATGCCGGACATAAAAACGAAGAAAAGGAAGAGACTTTGTTGCGAAAATGACATGAGAGTGGCACTTGCCAAGGTGAAGCCGCGCATTTCTGAACTGGTCTCTCAAAGGCAACAGCAGAAGTCACACTGATTTGCAGTAAGTATTCATTATGTTTTTGTGTGAAAATCATGTTTTACTGGTTTTGTTCTTTGAACACAGTGATGTTGATGCAGGTTAATTTTTTGCACCAGTAAAACATATACAGTGGGGCAAAAAAGTATTTAGTCAGCCACCAATTGTGCAAGTTCTCCCATTTAAAAAGATGAGAGAGGCCTGTAATTTTTATCATAGGTATAGGTGAGCAAAAATCCCAGAACCACACGGGGGGACCTAGTGAATGACCTGCAGAGAGCTGGGACCAAAGTAACAGAGGCTACCATCAGTAACACACTACGCCGCCAGGGACTTAAATCCTGCAGTTCCAGACGTGTCCCCCTGCTTAAGCCAGTACATGTCCAGGCCCGTCTGAAGTTTGCTAGAGGGCATTTGGATGATCCAGAAGAGGATTGGGAGAATGTCATATGGTCAGATGAAACCAAAATAGAACTTTTTGGTAAAAACTCAACTCGTCGTGTTTGGAGGAGAAAGAATGCAGAGTTGCATCCAAAGAACACCATACCTACTGTGAAGCATGGGGGTGGAAACATCATGCTTTGGGGCTGTTTTTCTGCAAAGGGACCAGGACGACTGATCCGTGTAAAGGAAAGAATGAATGGGGCCATGTATCGTGAGATTTTGAGTGAAAACCTCCTTCCATCAGCAAGGGCACTGAAGATGAAGCGTGGCTGGGTCTTTCAGCATGACAATGATCCCAAACACACCGCCAGGGCAACGAAGGAGTGGCTTCGTAAGAAGCATTTCAAGGTCCTGGAGTGGCCTAGCCAGTCTCCAGATCTCAACCCCATAGAAAATCTTTGGAGGGAGTTGAAAGTCCGTGTTGCCCAGCGACAGCCCCAAAACATCACTGCTTTAGAGGAGATCTGCATGGAGGAATGGGCCAAAATACCAGCAACAGTGTGTGGAAACCTTGTGAAGACTTACAGAAAACGTTTGACCTCTGTCATTGCCAACAAAGGGTATATAACAAAGTATTGAGATGAACTTTTGTTATTGACCAAATACTTATTTTCCACAATAATTTGAAAATTAATTCATTAAAAATCAGACAATGTGATTTTCTGGATTTCTTTTTCTCATTCTGTCTCTCATAGTTGAGGTATACCTGTGATAAAAATTACAGACCTCTCTCATCTTTTTAAATGGGAGAACTTGCACAATTGGTGGCTGACTAAATACTTTTTTGCCCCACTGTACCTATGTCTTGAATTTGAAAAATTTATATTTTATTTTTCCAATAAGGAAGGGTTCGGTGAACGCGCATACGAAACTGGTGGGGTTCAGTACCTCCAACAATGTTAAGAACCACTGCTCTAAAGGATGTGTTCACTGACTCTCACGGGGAGGACAACAACAGCCTGACTGACTGCATAACGGACTATATCAACTTCTGTGAGGAAAACGTCATACCCACCAGGACTGTACGGTGTTTTCCAAACAACAAACCCTGGATTACCCTTGAGATAAAGGCTCTCCTGAAGGACAAAAAGAGGGCCTTTTGATCAGGCAACAGAGAGGAGCTGAAGGTGGTACAGAGGGAACTGAGGCACCTTGTCCCTCACAACCAACCAGGTGAGGAAGGAGCTGCAGAGGTGTAAGACACAGAAGGCAGCGGGTCCCGATGGGATCAGCTCGAGGCTCCTGCAATCCTGCGCAGACCAGCTGTGTGGGATTGTGGAGTTTCTGTTCAACCTGAGCCTTAAGCAAGGGAGGGTACCACTACTGTGGAAGACATCCTGTGTGGTACCCGTGCCAAAGACCCCGCATCCCAAGGACTTCAACAGCTATCGGCCGGTGGTGCTAACATCGCAGCTGAGGAAGACCCTGGAGAGGCTGGTCCTTGGACACTTTCGGCCCATTGTGAGATCATCGATGGACCCGCTGCAGTTTGCATACCAGCCAGACATCGGGGTGGATGAATCTGTCATCTACCTGCCGCAGAGGTCCCTCTCCCTCCTGGAGAAGGCTGGGGGCACTGTGAGGATCATGTTCTTTGATTTCTCCAGTGCCTTCAACACCATCCAGCCGCTGCTCCTGGGAGACAAGCTGCAGCTTTCGGGGGTGGATCACCACCTCATCTCCTGGATCCTGTATGTGAGGACCAGGGAGTGTCAATCAGACACCATCATCTGCAGTACGGGGGCCCCCCAGGGGACGGTGCTGGCATCATTTCTCTTCACCCTCTACATTGCAGACTTCACCCACAACACGCCGACCTGTCACCTGCAGAAGTTCTCTGACGACTCCGCCATCGTCGGCCTCATCTCCAACGAGGACGACAGGGGGTACAGGGAGCTGACGCAGGAGTTCATCCTCTGGTGCCAGAGGAACCACCTCCAGCTCAACGTAGGGAAGACCAAGGAGCTGATGGTGGATTTCAGATGGCACCCCCCCCCCCCCCCACACACACACACTCTCACAGAGAGATACTGCAGGTCCTTCCTTCCTGCAGCCGTCAGACTCTATAACCATCAAGGGCCCTGGTAGACCCCACACATACAACATCACTGACTATAACACCCCCTGTTGTGTTATTAACTGTGCAATACATATCTGGCTGCTATACTTTTATTTTTGTGTACTTTGTAAATTGTGTGATTCTTGTATATATATATTTTTTAGTATCTTGAGTGTGATATTCCCCTCTGTGGGACGATTAAAGGTATTCTGAGTCTGATTCTGATATATATATATATATATATATATATATATATATTATATATATATATATATATATATATATATATATATTATATATATATATATATATATATATATATATAATATATTTATATTTATTTATATAATATATATATATATATATATATTATATATATATATATATTATATATATATATATATATAATATATTTATATTTATTTATATAATATATATATATATATATATATATATATATATATGAAGAGCTCTTTTCCAAAACGCGATAAACGCCAAATTTAAAAAAAACGACTTTGTCACGTCATTCTGCTGTATACCGAGCCTACTCACTGCTACATAAATGTTTCTAACCAAATCGCTACATATCCCTGTTTAAACTGTACCGAAAGGTGTCATTTCATTTCAAAACGCGATAGGCGCTACACTAGTTTCGAGTCACAGTGCGACATATCCTCTCGGCCAATCAGAGTGTTCGGTGAGCAGAGAGAAACCATAGCAACAGTAGAGTTCAGTGAGCGTCCCTGTCAAGTATCATGGCGGCGCACTGAGGCTTGAGGTAAATCTTGTTGGTGTAAAAGAAATACATCGGACAAATGGATGTTTTGAATGTGGTTAACACTTTTGATGGTTCCGAAGTAGCCGTTAAGCCCACACCTGGTGGAAGACGACGGCGTTTAAACATAGACAGTCATGAACGCCAACGAACTAAGAAAATGCGCTACTCTGGTGGAGGACGAATTCCCACCATTGGATGTACACACACCTCAGCTAAATGCTTTTGCCAAGCAGATAGATTGACACCCGATGACCTTGTCATGAATTTTGAGAAGTTTCATGACAAACCTAATAAAGTGGAACAGGACGGGGCACTTCTTCACCTGATGTCAGTATCTGAGGCAAAACGACACCGTCAGAACGACGAAAACCGACAGAAGGAGAGGAATGTCACCGTAAAATACAGCCTGCTGTGTGATGAGCACCCCAACAAAGTGCCAGTTTGCAAGGCCACATTCCTGTCAGTTTTGGGTGAGTACAGTTTTCATTTTTGGAATAATTGAAATCCGTTTTGTATGCGGTTTCCTTTGTAGTTACACTGACGGGAAAAATGTACAGCTGGTGCGCAGTACCGATAAAACAATAGGTTTAATGCTAATTTTAATGCTAGTTTTAATGTTAAGGTCTGCTAAGTAGAAAACACATACAACCACACAATGCCAATTGAGACAAGTGTCCTCATATGAAGAGACACCCAAAATAATCATGCAGCGACATAGATCTGTAGTGCACATGTTTATTTTGTTTGTTTATTGCTTGTTTGTGGGTGGGGGGTTGGGGGGTAGCAACGGTAAGAAACAAAAACTACTTTCACCCCTGTACACAACCCTTTATTTGTGTAGTGGATGGCTGAAGCCATTTCTAGACAAAACGGTGCTAACTGTGTGTAAGCTCCAGGGGTGGAAGTTTTCATGTCTTACTGGTGCTACCTCAACCCATGAAAAAAAAACGGCTGTGTGTGTGTGTGTGTGTGTGTGTGTGTGTGTGTGTGTGTGTGTGTGTGTGTGTGTGTGTGTGTGTGTGTGTGTGTGTGTGTGTGTGTGTGTGTGTGTGTGTGTGTGTGTGTGTGTGTGTGTGTGGTGTGTGTGCGCATGCATGTGTGTGTGCGAAATCTACATTATTGGGTGCCGTTACTCAAAAAAGGTTGCGAGACAATGCTCTAGATTACTTGGCTAAAACTAGGCTACTTGGAACATCAAGATAAGTGTTTTAAGTTGATTGTGTACTGGGCTATGTTTATAGTGTGTGTAATGATGTGTATGTATGATGGTTTTACATTGAAGTCGATCTAATTCATTAATTTACCCTCACTTTACCACAGGAATCAGCAAAGACCGGGCCTCCCGGGTTGCCCGGTGCTGAGACTGCAGAGGCTCGTCCGGAGAGAAGAGGTGGTGCGAGAAACATCGAGGGGAACGACAATAGAAGGCAACTGATCATAGATCACATCAAGACCTTCACGTGCAGGGCCAGCCACTATGGGCGGAGGGGAGCACCTGGGCGCAGGTATCTGCCAACTGACCTGAGTGTGCGCAAGATGCACGAGCTCTTTGAGGCTGTAAACCACGCACACACAAGCTACTCCCTCTACTACTCTGTTTTTGCCAATAATTTCAATCTTGGCTTCGGCCACCCGGCAACAGATGTATGTTCTGATTGTGCCAAATACAAATTCAGAATCAAAGATCCGAATATGACCGAAGCAGAGAGGCAGATAGAATCTGCATCATTCATCTTGCATCGTCGTAGAGCTCGTGTTTTCTATGACCTACTAGGCAGAGTTGCGAATGATTCTGTATCCGTCTGCTTTGATATGATGCAGAACCTGATCCTTCCAAGAACTCCAATAGGGCAGGCCTACTACTCTCGTCAGCTGTATCTCTATCTATTTGGTGTTATTAGACACCATGGAGAGAATAGTCACCAGCCAAAGGAGAATGTCCATCTGTATGTGTGGCAGGAAAATCAGAGTCCCAAGGACAGCAATATGATTGCATCTGCATTGAATGACTGCTTCACAGTTCGCCTTGCCAGTCAAATTCGCCGATCCAAGGGGCTTCGGCTCTTCAGTGACTCGTGCTATGGACAAAACAAAAATATGACCATGGTCTCCATGCTCATGGAGCTAAGGCAAACCTTCCCCAACCTTTGCATCGAGCACACATTTCCAGTCAGGGGGCACAGCTATCTCCCCGCAGACAGAGTTTTTGGCAGGATTGAGCAGAAACTCAGAAGGATCGACACAATTCTCCTGCCACAAGAATACCATGCCCTCCTGCAGCAGTTTGGAAATGTGTACGTTTACGGCACAGACTGGAAGGCTTTTGATTACAAGTCGGCTACAAAAGAGTGCGTGAAGGCGCAGAGAAGCTTCAAGATCAGTGAAGCACGCATGCTGGATTTGAGTACCAACAAGGTTGGCATGAAGGTGGCATACAATGGGGAGTACTGCTTCCACAGTGCGCTGAAACGTGGCAAACGGTGGGCTGACCTGAAACCTGCCATTCTTGCAAGCCAAACCACAGTGAAGGAAGCAAAGAAGAAAGATGTGGTTGCTCTCCTGAAAGCAATAGGTGTGTCTGAGGCAGTGAGCGCTTTTTATAGTGCTGCACTATCTGATGTGAATGAAAACGCTCACCAGAGTGACGAAGACCCAGAATAAATTCCTATAATGTAGTGAATGAATGTAATGCAGTATTACATTTTATCTGTCTTGTTTTCTTATAAAGGTTATACACTTCAAGCAACGTTGCAACTTTTACAGGTTCAGTACTTTTGAATGGACTATTTAATGTATTGTCAATGTTGATATTGTTATTTCATTACTTGTCATCAAGGTGACATTTTAAATGGTTTTGCACTGAATATTGCACTAATTGGCCATTTGTATGTGTGTTAGTTTTTACTGTGTCTCTTGTGGACAATCTTAATGAACTGTTTGTGTGTGCATGTGCGTGTGTGTGTGTTAGCATGCTTTAGTTTAGTAAATGTAATGGAGTATTACATTTAATCGGTTAGAAGGGGGTAACTACCGACTACTGAATGTTTTTTTATCAATGTTAATATGATTTGATTACTTGTTATACTATTTAAGATGGCACGTTCAATGTTTTGCACTGAAGATTGCACTAATTGACCATTTGTGTTATTTTTGTACTATTTCTCTGGTGGATAATCTTAAAACGTTAGATTTAAACATAAATAAATTTTCATTACTTCATTAATTACAAAACTTGATTTTATTACACACTGTACACTGTGAGCTCATGATATTGTATATTATCTTGTTTTAAAAACAGACTGAAAAAAATGAATGGCTTTATAACATTTTGAGCAAAGAACACATGGTGGATATGTAGTGGAGAGTGGATATATAGCGTTTTGAAAAGAAATATAATAAACTTTGGATGTATAATCATTAACATTCTAGTTTGATTTGTCAATTATTGCTGATGGTGTTCAGACTGACCCAAAAATTATTCTTAACTATATAAATTAAATACTTCCAAAATATGTAGGTCTGGGTAAATAATTGTCCTTTATCTCAAAACAATCACAATGGATATATAGCGTTTTGGAAAAGAGCTCTTCATATATATATATATATTTTGATACCAATTAGTACAACCATAAAGAAGGTTGTGGCAAGTATGTCCGCACTTTTTAATTTGTTCTGATTGGAGATTGAGTGGATCAGGCTCAAGGCTACTGTTGTATCTGATCAGTCCACACTCAAAACAGCGACATATAGATATAAATAAAGTAGCATCTTAGCAAATACTTTTTATGTTAATTAGTGCTTTGAACACACCATTACGATTTCTTATTGTGCCATGTGAATCCTTCCTTCTTCAATTTGAATTCATTAAAATTGTATTTTCAGCCTCCCTCCTTTGTTCCAAATTCAATGTATCCTTTGACCTTCTTTATCTTTTGAATTTTTCTATCTTTATCATCATTTGAACTCCTCCTGCGCTATTTTGACTCCATCATCGTACTATTTCCAATCTCTGTTCTTTTTCTAACTTCGTTCGGTGTTTTATTATGGGAATCGCTCCCGCTTGACCAACTACAGAAGCTCCAATGAGACAACGTCTGTCAGTGACAGACAGGTCAAACTGTACTTGGGGCACGCCCCTCATATTAATACAGTTGACCGCCCACTTCACAAATCATTCTGGCTTTCTTCCTGTGAAGAATTTTTTCTTTTTTTTTCTTTTGCTACTACCACCAAGATCTGCACCCGCGGCGGCTCCACCCGGGCCCGCGCCCTAGGCTTCCGTGCTCACCGCGGCGGCCCTCCTACTCGTTGCGGCGTAGCCCTCGCGGCTCCTGTGGCCAGCAACGGCCGGGTATGGGCCAGACGCTCCAGCGCCATCCATTTTCAGGGCTAGTTGATTCGGCAGGTGAGTTGTTACACACTCCTTAGCGGATTCCGACTTCCATGGCCACCGTCCTGCTGTCGACCAACACCTTTTCTGGGGTCTGATGAGCGTCAGCATCGGGCGCCTTAACCCGGCGATCGGTTCATCCCGCAGCGCCAGTTCTGCTTACCAAAAATGGCCCACTAGGCGGCTCGCATTCCACGCCCGGCTCCAAGCCAGCGAGCCGGGCTTCTTACCCATTTAAAGTTTGAGAATAGGTTGAGATCGTTTCGGCCCCAAGACCTCTAATCATTCGCTTTACCAGATAAAACTGCTATCCTGAGGGAAACTTCGGAGGGAACCAGCTACTAGATGTTTCGATTAGTCTTTCGCCCCTATACCCAGGTCGGACGACCGATTTGCACGTCAGGACCGCTACGGGCCTCCACCAGAGTTTCCTCTGGCTTGCCCTGCCCAGGCATAGTTCACCATCTTTCGGGTCCTATCGCACGCGCTCAAGCTCCACCTCCCCGACGGTGCGGGCGAGACGGGCCGGTGGTGCGCCCGGCCCCACGGGGCCGGGATCCCACCTCAGACAGCGCGCGCCGGCCCTCACTTTCATTGCGCCACGGGGTTTCGGAGGCACCCTCTGACTCTGACTTTTTTTGCGCTCTCAGCTTATCTGGGCTGTATATCGGCTACACTGCTCCGGTTCACAGACCACCCGTTAAGCACTACGTCGCCGAACACAGTCCTTGGCTCTAGTCCGGATTCAATGGGTAAGTACTTCGTAAGAAGTTCAGTGTATTCGTACCACAGCCGTACAGTCTCCGCGTCAAGGAGAGCTGTTCGGCCGGCTACACAGGGTTTATTCTTCGGCGTAGCCAGTGACTGTGTGGTGCTATTCTGCCTGGCTAACGCATTACGGCGAGCCTGCAGTTCGGTTAGCATTCATTTGTTAACCAAGCCGTGTACCCAGGATGAAGTTAATGTGTCAAGGCGGGCTGATGCTTTGGGTACGCTGTTAGAACTGGCTAAACCCCGTTTGCTAACACAACTGTCCGGCATGCTAACGTGGCGCGCCTAGTACGGCAGTGTACAAAAGCAACAATCAATGCCCATCAGCCACAAGCCTCTACGAGCTGGGCGGACATGATGGAAGATGAATCCCCATTCATGCCTCCAGTGTTTGAGGAGCTCCTCGAGATGGAACCGGGTTCTGAGGATGCAGAGGGCGATGCCAACTCTTACCTCCTCGACATGGATGAAATGGAGGAGGTAGAGGATGACTCCACCTTTCCTGCTCATCAGACCCCCCAGTGCATCTGATGTGGCCTCTCCAGTTGACAAGAACTTATATGAGGTATGCAAACGGGCTGCTTTGAAGTTAGGCAATCAATGGCCTGCAGCCCAGGACACTGAGGGGGCAGAGAGGGACCTCTATGATCGCAAAAGGCTCCCACCAGCCCAACCATCAGCAAAACAACTCCTGCCAGCAGTGCCCGCCTACATGACAGAAATGAGCATGTACTGGTCCAGTCCTTTTAACAGCAAGCTTCCCACCAAGGGGTACTCTAAGCTGGAGATCCAGCTCAGCTTCTTCTAATATCGCTCTCCCCAGAGTTGTGGACTCGAGTCACATGACTTGGACTCGAGTCAGACTCAGTCATGAATTTGATGACTTTAGACTTGACTTGACAAAATCTAAAAAGACTTGCACTTTGACTTGGACTTTAACATCAGTGACTGCATTTGGACTTGGACTTGCCCCTTTTGACACGAAAAGACTTGCTACTTTCCCCAAACCCAAAGATTAAAAAGTATGTCGACATGGACACCGCTATCTTTGCACCTGTGTGCATCTGTGTGCGTAACGTGTGTGTGGCATGACATCCAATCAAATTAGATCCACGTTGTTTTGATCTGACAGCATCCAACCAATCAAAGTACTGGACAACCAACGAGGCGGAACAAACTATAAGGCGCCAAGTAGGCAACAATGATACCACGGGTAGTTTCGTTTGGATTTAAAAACGTTGAGGTGGTCAACAAAAAAAAAACTGCAGTCTGTAAAACATGCGGGACGAAGATAACAGACAGAGATGCGACAACTTCCAACTAAGTTTTGAATGAAAGCCAACACTAGCTTATTGGCTAACTGTCAGCTAGCTACATGTCAATGAGACTGTAAACACCTTGGCTTCCAAACACGCTAAACGGTATCTCCTGTGGGTTCATTAATGGATAAGTTCACTATTTTGCACTTTGAGCCCCCTTTCTGGGTCGTCTTGGATGAAATAGAAATGTTGACGATTGGTCCAGTCTGCAGCTTTTGGCTAATTTGGAATCACCCCCTGCTTCAGAATGGTTGGCTACAGGCATTCATAACGTTGTCTTTAAAACAACCCTAAACATTTGTTTTCAAAGATGAGCAACTCACCGAGTGGTAAGTGGTGTTCGTAGTTGTTTTTAAAAAATATATCGGCGAAATATTTGGTTTCCATCCGTGATATTTGCTATTGTGGAACTAGCTATGAACTGATTAGGCCAGGGGTCTTCAACGTTTTTCAGGCCAGGGACCCCCAAACTGATGGAGAGTTGGAGCAGGGACCCCCTACTATTAATATGGCATACAATTGTGTTTTATATTAAACGGGGCCTAGTGCAGTGTGTAAACATAGATACTGTTATTGTACATTCAATACTAAGCTATTCAAATAATACACAGGTTAATATATTCATGTTTTTATTTTAAACAAGTGCAAGGTACAGTGTGGCCGTACCACTGCCATTTATGGACATATATCTTGCACACAACACAGGGCTATTAAAATAAATCACAATAAAAGTTTGAACTTTAAACAAGTGCAAGGTGCAGAGTGGCTGTGCCACTGTCATTTATAAACAAACACTGAGCTATGAGATTTTAACACTAAACATGCATGTAGATGGGACAATGAATCCTCAAACCATCTGTGGATGGCACACGTACTCTCACATCAGTGAGATGTCTGACCCTGATGAGCAGCACACAGCTGATCCAGCCTTGGACGGATGGAGGTTGTCAGGCAGAGGGTCATATCAGCCTCAGGCTGCAGCCTTGACCTGTATTTGTTTTTCAAGTAAGTCAGTGAGGAAAATCCACTTTCGCAAAGATAGGTTGTGGCAAAGGGCAAAAGGCTCATCATGGCTTTTCCTGCCAATTGCGGAAAGTCTTTCTGGCAAGAGATCCAGAACTGGGTGAGTGGTTTTGTGTCATATATGTGTCTGAACGTACTCTCAGTGGATAGTTCGATTAGCTGATCCTCCTCCGTCACTGTCAGGTGTGTGCCGTCTGCTGCGTTGTCTGTGAATGGAAACAGTATCCATGTCTTGTCCCTGCGCCAGGAGTCAGCCTCAGAAAAGTAGTGCCCAAATTGTCCCTCGAGCGCCTCCAAATGAGCAAGAATTGCGCGTGTAATGGGGGGCGAGAGCACAGCAGAATCTCCCAGCTCATCCACTGATGGAAACATGGAAAATATTTCCTCCCCGATGCGCTCCCTCCACCTTTTGATTTTTTTTAGAAAGCCTTCCATTTTGTCATACAGTTGAATGGCATGGGTATTGCGGCCTTGCATTGAACTGTTCAGTTTGTTCAGCTCAGCGAAAACATCAGCAAGATAGGCAAGTTTGGTGACCCAAACATTGTCACTGAAAAGTGCAGCCAGCTCTGTGCGCTTTTGGAGAAGTAAAAACTCCCGAATAGACTTGCGCAATTCCAGCACACGTGACAACACTGTTCCACGTGAAAGCCACCGAACCTCGGAATGGTAGAGTAGCGCAGTGTGTTCTTCTCCCTCAGCAGCACAGAGATTCGAGAAGAGACGTGTTTGCAATGAGCTCTTCTTGACTAGGTTGACTACTTTCACTACCGAGTCCATGACATCTGCCAATTCAGCGCTCATATCTTTGGCAACAAGTGACTCCCTGTGTAGCATGCAGTGCGTCCAAATCACTTGCGGAGACACATCCCTTACAAGCGCGATTAGCCCACTTTTTAAACCAGCCATGGCTCTTGCACCGTCAGTGCACAGCGCAATACATTTTGTCCACGGAATGTCATTCTCTCCGAAAAAAACATCGATCACTTTGAAGATTTCAGAACTAGTTGTGCGTTGAGGGAGGCACTTACAAAACAAAAATTCCTCCTGCATTTCCTTATCATCGACAAAGCGCACAAACGCCAGAAGCTGGGCGTCCTTCGACACATCTGTTGACTCGTCTAATTGTAACGCAAATGCATCTGCCAACCTCAGCTTCTCTATCAGTTGAATCCTCACATCAGATGCCATCTCGTCTATACGGCGAGCTATGGTTGTGTCCGACACTGGAATGGTTTTCAGTTTATTAATGTCAATATCATTTCCATACATGGTTTTACACATATCGGTTGCTGAAGGCAATATTAAATCCTCTGCAAGTGTGTATGGCTGTTTCTTCTGGGCAATCCGAAGAGCAATTTGATAAGAGCATTTCAAAGCTAGCTCCCCAACTTTGGCTGATTTTCTGATCAATGTCTGTTGACCTTGGAGGGATTTGAGGCTAGCTTGGAAGTATTCAACAGGTTTGTCTTTTAAGTGGCTGTGTGTTGTCTCCAAGTGACGCTGCAGCTTTGATGGCTTCATAGATTCATTTGAAAGAACAGTAGAGCAAATGACACACATTGGAAACTCAATGCCATCTGTCTCCTTAAAGGTAAACCCGAACTTCAGATAATGATCTGAATATTTTCGTGTCTTCTCCCTTTTGCGCTTACCCTTATTAGCTGCAACATCTGCAGGCGCAGCAGGTTCTGCCTCGTCACTTGCATGTTCACTGGTGGATGGTATCTCGCTTGTGCTTGTTGATTTTTTGGCTCGAGTTACAAAACGATCCATTTTATATGTATGGTCTTCTCAATAATTGCTGCGTGCATCCCTGTGTCTGGGTCTTCAATAAACTGGGGCCTGAATAGGCTCTCGTCCAATCACGGGGAACCTGACAGAGCCAGCGCATAGACATAATATTATGTCTATGAGCCAGCGTGTGTCACACGGCCTCGTGATTGGCACATCTGCCTCCATTTTTCCGTTCGCTATAATATTTTGGATTTGTGTTGTGCATTTAAAGACATTGCAATTTGTGGGAAAAAACGGTTTGTATAAAAAAAAAATATATATAAAAAATTGTCTAATCAACCAAAGATTTCGCGACCCCCCTGCAGTACCTCCGCGGACCCCCTGGGGGTCGCGACCCCCCTGTTGAAGACCTCTGGATTAGGCTATTAACTTCCGCTTGATATTTGGAATACAAAATGGCCAATTAAACCAGACAGAAACTGTATTTCGCTAAGACACTCGTTTTGGAACATCACCACTAACCAGTGACCACTCGGTGAGTTGCACATCTTTGAAAACGAACGTTTATGGTTGATTTAAGGACCACTTTATGAATGCCCTTACATGAAGCATGGGGGACCACTCGTTAAAATGTCGGTGTCAAATGCACTATTTCATCCTAGACAAACCAGAAATGGGGCTCAAAGTGCAAAATAGTAAACTTATCCATACTCATATTGTAAAAGGATAGTTTAGGATTTTTTGAAGCGAGATTGTAAGTACTTAGCAGCTAGTCAGTGGATCATACACAGTAGACTGCTGCCAGCAGCAAAACTAAAGAAAGCCTAATCAAATCAAGGTCAGTTTAATGTACTTTATATTATAAATATGTGTACCATTTTAGCTTGCTGCCAGACGATTTTTTCCAATAGGAAAACTAAGTATGTTTCACTCTCTCCAGACCACCAGATTCCATTGACAAAAATGGCTATTTTTTACTTTGCAGCACGAAGGAGTTGCTAGTCTACTCTGCCTCATTGAGGTCGTTTATGTAATTTAGGTAAATCACAACAAAGCTGAACTATCAACGAAGACATAGAATAGCACAATTAAACTTAATCATTGAGCCAGCAGTAGACCAGCAATTTCTGTGTGATGCAGGTACAATTGCTGTTTTTGCCAATGGAATCAGGTGTGCTGGAGAGAGTGAATCAACAAGCATACTTCAGTTTCCTGTCGGAAAGGGCTGCTTGATGGCAAGGTAAAGCAGGAAAAATATAAATTAATATAGTAAGTGTACACTGAAAATGGAAATGTATTTTATCAATGTAATGTTAAAACTAACACAATCTTAGGGTATACAATACAATTCATAATAATACAAAAATAAATATTAACACAATGTTAGCATTGATATATGAGGAGATAGTTTCAAATGCAATTTATGTGTGGCTATAAGGGACTCTCTGACATCTGTTTTATATGCTTACCTGTTACAGATTTGAAGAATACCAGATGAGTAAAAGCATCATAGATGAACCACAACAGTCTTCAATCTCACAATTCTTGGACAGTCGTGTAGCGCATTACAGCATGAGTCATCCACAGCAGAAGGCTATCACCAACGCAATACTGTCCGACCTGATTATTGATTGCAACCTTCCCCTGTCTACTGTGGAACACAAGAGCTTTCAGCACTTTCTGACAGTAATTGACAGTAAGTACAGCCCAGTGTGTCGCAGAACGTTGACATCAAAAACAGAGAGCCTCGCTGGGGAGAGACGTTCAAGATTAAAAACTCAATTGAGCAACACTGAGCATGTTTCAGTCACTGTGGACATTTGGTCTGACCAAAAGATGAGGGGATTCCTTGGTGTCACGGTCCACTGGATAGAGAAAGAGACAGCTAAAGAGAGGACACAGCTAAATACAAATCTCTTGGCCTGCAATCGCTTCAAAGGCTCACACACAGCTGAACGAATCTGTGACCAATTTGAGTCAATATGCGATGAATACAACATCAAAGATAAATTGGACTACATTATTAGTGACAATGCTGCTAACATGTGAAAGGCATTCACTGTGTGCTTCCCCAGTGAACAAGACGACGATGACGGAGATCATCTTGATGACCCTGATCTCTGGTGTGACTTAACCCTGGAAGAACAGCAAACGGTAGATGCTGCTACGGCAAAGAAACAGCGCCTGCAGTGTTTTGCGCATACTCTTCAGCTGGTGGTGGGAAACGGTTTGAAAGAAACAAAAGGGGCATGTCCTTCTCTTTCCAAGTTATCAAAACTTAGCTCATTGCTGCACACAAGCACAGCATTCAAAGATGTGTTTGATAGTGAATTTGGGGAACAGAAAGGCATCCCTGCTGCAGTCAACACAAGATGGAACTCAACACTGAGGCAAGTAAAGGCAGTTCTCCAGTGTGATCATCTAAAGCTCTGTGCCATTCTAGAAAAGGCTGGGCATAAGCAGTTGTCATTCACACCACGAGAGTGGAATCTGTTGAAGGAGTTGGTGGACATCTTGAAGCCGTTTGGAGAAGCAACTGATTTGAAACAGGGAGATAAGGTCGTCACAATCAGTGCAGTTGTTCCATCCGTCTTGTCCCTCAATCATCACCTTGAGAAACTGAAGCCTCAAGTTCGTTTCCTGAGCGGCCTGGTCGGAAGTCTCCAGGCATCCCTGAACAAAATATTTCTTGGGATCTTCATTAACGTGAAGATGGCCGGGACTCAAGATGGGATCACTGCCCCCTTTTTAGACGCAGTCTACCTCAAAGCAGCCGCCTTGGATCCAGCCTTTTCTCTGCTGTGGGTGGAGCACCATGTACTGGTCAATCGTGACATCAAGGCAGAGGTGGCACAACAAGTTAAAGGTAAATATTATTGACTTCAATGCAACTTTTTTTCTCGTAGTCTGATCTTATTGACAGCATCAATAATTGCATTTTTCAGTCTAACACTGTATCACCAACACCAATGGTAATAAGGGCTCTTTTGTTTCTGCTGTTAAAAGTTTTTCCAGAATTGATCCTGCAAGATGCTGCAGAGACTGAGCAACCTGTGCCTCTGGTTGATGAAGAAGAGCAAGAGGACCTTGGACAAGGAGAAGGGCTGTTTGCTGCATACCATAAGAGGCAGAAGAAGGATGTTGGGACCACTCCAGCACTACAGCTAAGACACTACCTAGACACAGGAAGGACAGAACGCCCTTTTGTTCTGGGCACTGAACATGAAGTCTCTTCCTTCACTCTTCCGAGTGGCCACCAGAGTCTTGGCAGTGCCTGCCTCTAGTGCTCCAGTGGAGTGAGTTTTCAGCCATGGTGGCACCATACTACGTCCCCATCGTGCACAAATGACTGACAGACTTTTGGCCAATTTGATCTTTTGCAAATGCAATACAGCATAGGGCCCTGACATAGAAAAGCACAACTCTGTTCATTGTCATGTTCATGACACTTCACATCTAGTCCCCTTCCAGACACACACACACACAAACACACACTTTTTTGGGAGTGAGGATATCTTGTATAAAGCGGGGACATGTTTGAAAAGGTTAAGGTTACACTTACATTTTGAAATGAGCTAGAAAGACTGAAAATATGTTGTATAAACTGGTAACACATTTGGAAAAGTTACATTCAACTGTTTCTGTGTTCCTCCAAATACCTGTTTGAGGGTGAATACACTTTTTTTAGTTCAAGGCTAGATTTAAGAGTTTTTTGCAAAAATGAGGATCTTTTGAGACAGTTATAGTGCAATAAGCAAGGGAAATACAATGTCAGCACTTTCTTGTTTATTTCAAATGTGTTTGAACAATGTTCTTGGTTTGATAAACATATACAGATCTTAAAAGCATACATGATTTTTGTAAATATTATTTTCCATTGTTAAAAGGACTCGAAAGGACTTGAAACTCAAACGGTAGGACTTGGGACTTGACTCAGGACTTGCTTGTCTTGACTCGGGACTTGAAAGCAAAGACTTGAGACTAACTTGTGACTTGCAAAACAATGACTTGGTCCCACCTCTGGCTCTCCCTAACAAGATCGAGCGTCTCACCACCTCAGTTTTTCAGAGGGTGTATAGGTACGCAGTGCAGTCAGTCTGCTCTCTCAATGCAATGACACTGCTCTCTGTGTACCAGGGTGAGATTCTGGAGGAGGTGGGCCGACAGCTGGACACCGGGTCACCTAACCCTGCCCTCTGGGAGGAGATCTGTGTAGTGAATGACCTCATCCTACGCTGCACCAAGGGTCTTTTCGGTCCAGCTCTGGAGAAAATGAGGGAGGCCAACACCGTAAAAAAACAAGAGGGCGAAACTTTTAACCTGTGTCATTCCAACCAGCAGCCTCGGTCAGAAAACCCCAAACCATGGGACAAACACTTGTTTGCTGCAGTGGCAGCGAGAAACCGCCCCTCCCACCCCCCGGGGAACGGAAGAAGAAGCGTGCCACCTAGCACTCCTTCCTTCTCCCTCTCCCCCTCCAACAAAGAAAAGGAGGATTTAGGTGGGACAAAGCCCCCAATTTCACTTTTCAGAGGCCCAAAAGTTCAGTTTACCAGGGGTCCTCTCTCAGTTTCTCTCCCATCAGTTCCAAAGGGAGGAGAATTAGGGGCAACAGTTGAGACAGTGTCACCAAGCACTTTCTCAATGTTCAAAAAAGAACAAAATAAAGTTGGCATTATCACAACCAGGCCCAGAGCCAAGGGTGAAAGGTCACACAAAAAGCAAAATAAAATCAAGCCAATGTCATTGCCCCCACACGGGGAGCGCAAGCTCCATTGTGGGGAGACCTCTCCTTGACATCCCAGGTGAAGCAGGTGACGACAGTCAATACAGACAAGTGGCGTGCATGCGCAGTTCATCCCTGGGTTTTGTTCACCATTTGTCAGAGATACAGGCTACAGTTCGGTATGAAACCACCCAGATTTAACGGTGTGTTAGATTCAGTAGCAAAGGGGGATTCAGCAGAAGTGCTGGAGAAAAAAATAGCCTCCCTGCTAAGCAAACAGGCAATCAGAGCCGTCCCAAAAGAGGAGGCTTAGCAAGGTTTTTACTCCCCTTACTTCCTCATCCCGAAGCTCCGTCCCATTCTAGATCTTTGTGTGTTAAACAGACACCTACGGTAATACAATTTCCGGATGTTAACACACAGGGTACTCTGTCGTAGTATTCGTCCGGTAGTTTGGTTTGTTACAATCGATTTGTACGCGTATTTCCACATAGCAATATATACCCCACATAGGAAATATCTCAGATTTGCCTTTCAGGGCAGAGCATACAAGTACCAAGCCCTCCCGTTCGGACTTTCATTAGCCCCGAGGGTATTCAGCAAGTGTGTGGAAGCGGCTCTGTCTCCGTTGAGAGACAGCGGCATCAGAATATTCTCGTACATATACGACTATCTGATATGCTCCCACTCACAGGATCAGGCAGTCAAGGACTCCGTCAGGGTGATAAATCATCTGACAGACTTTGGGTTCAATATAAACTGGACCAAGAGTCGTGTGGAACCTGCACAATGTACAGAATATTTGGATTTCAAAATAAATTTCCTCTCGTATCACGTCATGCTTCAGAGGGGAGATTAGTGTCTTTCACTCAGTGTCTCTCCCTCTTCCACCGAGAGAAGATCGTTTCATTCAGAGTATGCCTGCGCCTTCTCGGGCTGATGGCGTCAGTGATATCGGTCGTGCATTTGGGACTTTTACTGATGAAAGATTTTCAGCGGTGGGTCACGGCGTTGCACCTGTGCGCGCGCCGGCACCTCTGCCGCCGTGTAAAAATAACAACGGCGTGTGTGTGTGGGCTCTCCGCCCATGGAGAGGAACTATGACGACGGACGCTTCCCTGTCAGGACGGGGCGCGACTTTGATGGGCAGTGAATGGCACCTAGAGCCCGAGGCTGGCTCAGGCACACATAAACCTCTTGGTGCTTTGGGCAGTGTTTTTTGCACTAAAACACTTCCTACACGTTCTTCAAGATTGCCATGTCTTGGTGAAAACAGACAACACCACGGTAGTAGAATACATCAATACACTCACTACAGCTGCACAAGTTAGCTCGGAGGATAATCCTGTGGAGCAGCACGAGGCTCCTGTCCCTTCGAGCGACACATGTGCCAGGCGTTTTGAACAAGGGTTGATCTTCTATCCTGAGGACCCCCTGTGCGGGGATTGGACTCTCAATCCGCAGGTGGCGGAGCAAATTTGGCAGAGATACGGCCGTAGATCTCTTCGCCTCGAAGGAAAACGCTCCATGTCCGCTGTATTTTTCCCTGTCAAACACATGTGCCTCCCTGGGTGTGGATGCTCTGGCCCACACATGGCCAATTAGGTTAATGAGAGAGCAGAATTTGTCGCAAATGTTGGTGGCTCCACACTGGCCATTCAAGCATTAGGTGGTGGAAATAATTCAGCTTCTAGCAGACGATCCGTGGCCTCTCCCCATACGCAGGGACCTTCTGTTCCAGGCGTGCAGGGAGATCTACGACCCTCATCCAGACCGTCTAGCGTTCTGGGCTTGGCCCGTGAAAGGTGGAACCTGAATGCAGCAGGTCTGCCTGCACAGGTCATTGACACCATTCAGAGTGCTAGGGCTTCCTCTACGCTCTCACTTTACAGTGGTAAGTGGCGCATCTTTGAAGAGTGGTGCAACTCTAGGCACGTCATTTATTTTCAGTGCTCAGTGGTTTGCCTGTTGTGTTTCCTGCAAGGTTTAGTAGATAAGGGTAAGGCCTTTTCTACAATTAAGGTATATTTAGCAGCTATCTCTGCCTGTCATGTAGGTTTTGGAGATAAGCCTGTGGGTCAGCACCCTTTGGTTGGTCGCTTCATGAAAGGGGCTCGACACAAACTCCCAGTTTCCAGGACTTGACGCACTCTGTCATTACCCATTTGAACCTATGGAGGCGGATGGGATGACATTTTTGTCTCTTAAGACAGTGTTGCTCTTAGCTTTGACCACAGCAAAGCATTTGAGCGATTTACAGGCTTTATCTATCCACCCTTCCTGCTTGCAGTTTACCCCAGGGCTTACCAAGGTCTGCTTGCAGCCCGATCCAGCTTTTGTGCCTAAGGTGGTGGAATCAGCATACAGATGTCCAATGGTGGAACTATGAGCTTTTCTTTTTTTTTTCTTTTATTGTTTTTTTCAGAAAAAGAAAGACTACATACCAACACAGCCTGTTAAATACATCACATATCAAAATGTCAAAGAACCACAGCAAGCTACAACATAGACAGGACAAAAACAGACAAGACGGACAAAGGGAATGGTACAGAGAGGTAGAGCATCCTCCATGATATACACGATATACATGATACGCAATATGCAAACCATCCTGCCCCCATCAGGATACTACACCTTATATTTATCCATCAAATACATCGTACATCACATTGTTGCTTCATTTTTGTGTTTTGAATTATTTGAAAGGGTGGAACTCTTCAGCATTTCAAGTCGCCACCACAAAGGGGCCCCATACTTTCATGTAAATATCTATTCTATCCATCATCTTATAACATACTCTTTCATAGGAGGAGATTTTGGCTATTTCATCCATCCATTCCTTAAGGGATATATCCCCTTTAGTTTTCCAGTATCGCAACACTATCCTACATCCAGTAATAAGGGCTATTCTTCACCATGAGATCTGGTATGCATTCAGACCACTTTCCTTTGGTACCATACCTAGCATGCAAAGCATTGGTCCCTGTACCAGAGAAGAAGCCATCACCGTATTAATGAAGGCAATAATCTTTGACCATAAGCTATCAATCATGGGGCATGAATACAACATGTGTAAGAGAGTGCCACATACAGCATCACATCTCCAACACAAGTCCGAGTCTCTGAGTCCTAGCCTTGCCATTTTACTCGGGGTCCAATATGTTCTATTGATGATTTTATAATTAATCAGACGTGTCTGCATTTCCCTTGAAACTTTAAACCATGACATTGTTGCTCGTCCAGCTGTCATATATATTTGGGATAACTGTTTCAAACAAAATGCATAGTGATACCAATCTATATGGGGAAGGCCTAGGCCACCGTCCTCTATGGCTGCATAAAGTTTTGTGCGATTTATATATGGTTTTTTGCCATTCCATAGAAATGTGTATACACCTTCATTATATTTCAATAGCGCATTGCGTGGCAAGCTCAACGGTAGCATATAACTTAAATAGTTAATTTTAGGAACCATTACCATCTTTAAAATATGGATTTTCCCCAAGAGCGATAACCCCAGCTTGGTCCAATTTTGCAAAATAGGCTCTATTTTCTCAATTAATGGGATTAGGTTGTTCATCATTATGTCTTCCAGCTGTGGAGTGAGCTTGATACCCAGATACGTTAGACCAGATGGCCGCCATGCAAATGGCCATCCCTGTCTAATACTAGGTGGGCAGAGTCTTGATAGGGGCATTGCCTCAGACTTCGACCAGTTTATTTTGTAACCTGATACGTCTGAGAAAGAGTTGATCAAGTTGAGGATGTGAAGCATCGTTGTTGTGGGGCTTCTGGATAGTATCAAAATGTCATCCGCGTACATGAGCAGCTTATGTTCCCCTCCACCAGCCTTTATGCCCACTATGTTGTCATTTTGCCTTATAGCAATTGCTAATGGTTCAAGTAGCAGCGCGAAGATTAAGGGAGATAAAGGACAGCCCTGCCTTGTCCCTCTATGAAGCTCAAAAGGGGGGGATTTCCTGCCATTCGTCACCACAGATGCTTTAGGATTTTGATATAATAATTTGACCCATTTAATAAACGATGCACCAAGGCCAAATTTCTCCAGTGTCTGGAAACGGAATGTCCACTCTACCCTGTCAAGGAACTATGAGCTTTTCATCAACCCACAGTCTCTTCAGATGAGGAGCAGGATATTGTGTCTAATATATGTATATATTACTTAGGTTTTTTTTGTATACCCCTTTTTACTCTCCCTTTTTTTTCCTAGGCTCTTATCTTTTTATGTTATATGTTCTTGTTTATATTTGCACTGGGGGACTGCCAGAAACGGTATTTCAATTTTCTGTATGTATAACACGTAGACATTTTGACAATAAAGTGGACTTTGACTTTGATTTGTGCGGCGGCGAGCTGGGCTTGGCCCAAAATTTTGTTCGATTTTATAGGCTGGATGTCTCGAGACCATCCTTGGCACAAGCAGTGCTAGAGGCAGACACACCAGGTTCCCTGTGTTAATTACTGCCTGGTTGAGCTATATTATGGTCTTCGGGAAAGTTTATGCAATCCGGGAGTGGTCTATATCTCCCATAGTGAGACACCGAACAAAGTTATCAAAGAACCAAGGTTACGTTAAGTAACCCCAAGTTCTTTTTCTAACAGAGTGATGTTTCACCAACACAACCCCAAGTTTCTTTTTGTTGTACCCTCTCTCAACTTTAATCCATTCTATTGCGCAATGTAAATCCCTTGTGCGCTTCCATATTTACACTTCCATTCTGCACCCATCATTGTGTTGTTATTCTCCGTCTTCAACAAGGAGAATGCAGGTGTTGCTAAAACAACCAGACAGACTTCTTTACACACTATTTAATATGATTAGGTCTGATGTTTCATTGTTTCACTGTTTCAGCCTATTAATGTGTCTGAATGTTTCCTCCAGTGTTTCAGTATTTCATGTTTCAGTCTGATTAATCCTCAGTGCAGTTTTAATTATTTCCTAATAATTAGAATACCCTGATAATCAGCACCTTAATCGAGGCAATCCAGTTGACTGACAGTGTACACGCACGCATGCACGCACGCACGCACACACACACACACACACACACACACACACACACACCTTATCAGCCTTGAGAATGACTTTGAAGCAGATCATTCTCTGTGTCTCAACATCCACTAATTACCAGCAGCTGAAAAATGCTGCAGGAATCAGCTCCTCTGCAAATTAAAACACACACACACACACACACACGCATACACACACACACACACACACACAGTCAGCAGTGTGGATCCTTAGTCTCGATCAGATAACAACCCCAGTCTGCACAGTTAAAGGAACAATACATCCTTCCTTGTCATCCTCAGATTGAGATGAGGAGATGGATTCATTAACTTTGTCTAGGACCTAAACTAATAACAGCAGAGTGTTGGATAAAGGTGGAGGAACCACACCCGCATACAGCCTTAGAAGGTTCACCAGCGGCTGTAAACAAAGACAACATACATGGAGAATAATACATAACATAAATGTACTTAAGTACTTCAGATGAGAACAGTTTGGAGTTACGGAGTTAGTGTGTGTGTCTGTGTGTGTGTGTGTGTGTGTGTGTGTGAGCGCATGTGTGTCATGTTTCCATTGATCACATTTTTCAAACACTATAGCACATTTTTTCTCAGTTTGTCAATATAAAACACCTCATCAGAAATAATTGGACAAAGACTTTTTTTTTTGTTAATAAAACTATTTATATTCCAGCTGTATTTGATCAAATTCAGTTGGACTAACACCTTTCATTACACTGCATGGATGCACTTATTTATTGGATAGAGAAGCTGAAGTGTGTGAGCAGCTCCAGGGGTGGGCCGTCGAGCCAGCAAGGCCTTCTCTGCTGGACTAAACTCTATCAGAATCCCTGACTAAAATGTAGTATAACTAATATAGTTTCTACACTAACATGTATTGAATTATTTCCAATAGTCAATTCTCTCCATCATAGACCTTTCCTCTGTGTTGCGCTCTGCTGCGCTGTGTCCAGTAATGGTTGTTAATGTTGGAGCTTTTATCCAATCATATTTGAGTCACAATGTAGAGGATAGAAGGGGGATAGAATCGGAGGATGAAACCCTCTTTATTAGTCACATACATGCACACAGCAGAGCACACACAGTGAAATTAGTCCTCTGCATTTAACCCATCCTAGTACTAGGAGCAGTGGGCAGCGCCCGGGGTTGCTGGGTCAAAGGAATAAATAACAACAATAATAATAATAATAATACATGTATATGTATTTAAAATAAGTGCTTTTAAAGGTGCTCAAAGTCGCTTTACAGAGGCAATGTATGAATCTGCCTGAGGCTTTCAGAATCAGCTGTGCGGGCCTTGTAGCTTAAAACAAGTGGCAATGAAACTGTTGAATTGACCAATCAGATTTCCAGTTGGCGACCCTAGGGCCCCCTGGCAGGCCTCCGATGGCGTCGGCATTTTCACTTCCTTTGATCGGATCGTCAGCGCTAGCAAACACTAGCATGTGTAGCGACCTGCTGACACATAGCATCTGTAGCGGCCTTAACAACCTGCACAAGCGAAAATATTTACCTGTAGATTTTAAAGCTGTTTTTTCAACCCACAATGGCTGCCAGTGGAGGAAAAATGGTTTTGGTAAAGCTAGCATGCCTGTCGCAGCCGAGGAAAGGGTTTGTCCACCACCTCCAACTCACTAACTACAGTGGTACCTCAGCTCTCAGCCTCCGAGGAGCACTGAGAACTGTAACGCTGGCAATGCCTGATATTCCCAACTGATCCACTACAACAGAGTAATTGAGCTCTTCTTGAGGAAAGAAAGGAGGATGGATTTTGTGTACAAATAATCAAACATATTGGTAAGTTAAGGCTATAGTGACCTTAATTTACTTTTTTTTTCATTTTATGAAGTTATATTGATGCTTCTGCTAGAGACGATGTGTGCAGCTCTGGCTGCAGTGAAAGGAGACTTGTGGAATTGTGTTATTTGGGTTTCTTCCTATAGTAACGGCATTCATTCTTGCTACATTTGCATAATTAATGGTTTCTATAGCCCTGACGTCATAATGATGGTCTTAAGAGGTGGATTTATTCAGGTAGGACACTACTGAAGGCCTAGGGGTGAAATGCACGGTTCACTACTGAGCAGCTCTGGTCACAGTATTCCTAACAGTGGCTGTTGGTCACATGACCTTTCAGCGGGTAGTTCAACATAATGATTAGGGTATTGTGTGCCACTAAATGCATGGCAACATTAACCATCAAATTCTCACTCATGTTTATATCCATGTCTAACTATCAAACCTAACTAGCTAGCTGTTGATATGGTAGCCCGCTAAATAAAAGACACAGCAACTATATGGCGGTTCTAGTGTCTAGTATCTGTACTCTAAACTACTGACCTGATGGAAACACATTTTGAGAATCATAGGATGTGTTTCCCTTTCTTGTTTTATCTCTGCAGCATAGAGACAGCATGGGTGTGTGACGGCTGCCGACTATATCATGTTCCAGAGAGAGCAGAACATGTAGAGGTTAGGGCTGGCCCAATATCAGATTTTCACTCCACGGTTATCGTGGCCAAAATAATTCACGATAACGACATTATCGCGATATCTATAGAAAATCTTAACTAAATAATAATAATAATAATAATAATAATACTATCAGTCAAATTCATCTCAAAGTCATTAGGTTATTGTGCATTTTGTGTCTAGCGTACAAAAATAACAACAAAAACTGTTGTCTTCTTGGGTTTTCTATTTTGGAGCCACTGTTGTCATTAGTGCTTTAAACCCTGGCCTGTCTAACAATTTTACAAGACATCATGCTTTGCTATAAAGTAGGCCAATGATTTAGTGATGGCTTCATTCTGACATGCACTAGCCATATCTACTTTCCTTACGCTGCGGCTGCATAACAAACAACCAGGGGAGAGAAAATACTGTTTAGTCCAACGCCATGATAACTAAGCTTTAACACAACTAAGACCGCAATGTAACATGTATCGTCTCTGAGCTAGCAAACTAACTGCAACTTACTCTCTGTACCGTGGCGAAGTCTGCAGGTGATGGACGCGAAGGTGGGGGGACAGGTCTGTAGTGTTGCCCCCTTTAGCGCTTACTGTTGCTTGGCACTTCTTACAGACTGGGGTCTCCATCTCTAACACCCCGTTTACGAAATTTAAAAAACTCCCACACTGGCGAGGCAACTCTCCTCCCACATGGTTTTGTGCAACAGTAGAGGCCACACAGCACAGCATACACTGTGGTATTAGCTGCTAGCTAGCTAGTTACCGCGTCTTATTTTCTCAGTTTTTTGGCGGGGTGGCGCAACCAGTTTTAAGGAGCGTTATCGCCATCTTGGGGTTGGAAGTGTGAACAAGATAGTTATTGGCGTTGGATTATGTACGATATTATCATATGTGTATTATTTACATATCGTCAATATTTCATTTTTTAAATATCACAGTTACCGTAAATACTGGTATATTGTGACATCCTTAGTAGAGGTACAGAGTAAACAGAGAACCAACTCACCCATTAAACCAATATTAATAAATTAGCAGGAAGCAACACCAGTCACAGCAGCCCAAACACACCGAGCAGTCTGAGCTGTCTGTGAACACTTTGAATGGCTGTTTCAACAGTTAAACACACACACACACACACACACACACACACACACACACACACACACACACACACACACACACACACACACTGGCCTCTGCCCTCATTCTCTGGTCCAGTTATAAACGCCCATTAGTAATCACTCCTTGACTCTCAGCGTCTCTTTTCGCCCAAACGACTTCCATCCAGCCAATCTGCATAAATCTGCATCAATGGGCGATTTTCCCTCCTCAGAAAACAAATGTGCTTTAAAAAATGTCCCGTTATCTGTCGGCTCTTAGAGGAAACATCAGAGAGCAGGGACACACACACCATCCATCGCAAAACACACACACACACACACACACACACACACACACACACACACACACACACACACACACACACACACACACACACACACACACACACACACACACACACACACACAATTGCAGCTTCTCTCCCACACACTTCCTCAGCAGCAACTGATCAATTTGAGGCAGATTAAAGTGAGGAAAGAGAGGCGGGAGGGGTGATCAGGGTGCATGCTGCAGTGAATAAATCGGGGGGGGGGGGGGGGGGGCATGGCTGTTGGCTGTGTGAGGCAGCCATGCTGTGGATAAACCTACATGTGTGCAGAGGTGGGAAGTAACTAAGTAGATTTACTCAAGTACTGTACTTAAAGGTCACCATTTATGCAAGATCCACTCCTTCATGTTTATACATCAATATGTGTCCCCTCTGTGTTTAGAGACTGAACGTTTAGGGAAAAAGATTCTCTCTCTTTTTGTATCTTTGTAACTCTGGCACAACAATTTCCTTCAGGATTAATAAAGTCCTATCTTATCTTATTTTATCTTATCCATCTTTATAAAAATCTGTCTGAAAATCAGCGGATCAGATTGGGACACTTTGTGATGTCACAATGTTTATTTGGGTTGTGCAGCCATTAGCCAATAACCAACCAAGGTAACACCAAGGGGTAACCTCCGGTGCTGATCAGTGAAACACATACGGAAGTGCCAAAAACTGCAGTTCATCGAATGGCCGCGTGGCCTGGCTCCAATACAGAGCAATTTACATAGACCCCCCCCCCCCATGTTAAAATGCCAATTTTTACAGCAGAAATAAACATGTTTACAGCGTGGTACAAAAATAGCTTTTGGTCTCTATAGCTAATTTTCCTATTCATGACAACTGTGAGGAGCATAGCCGTGGGAAGTAGGGGTGCTGGGGGTGCTGCAGCAGCCTGCTGGAGGTCTGGTCCCGACAGTTGGAATATCGTAGCAGCCCCGCCAGTTGACAAAAAAAAACTAACGATAAAATACATAAACTATTAAATGCATAAAATGTCTAAAATTTAAAATTATGTTGTGTAATATGGTTTAATACAGTTTCTTAATTATTACAAAAATAATCTTCAAAACGTTTTCGATAGCGCTGTGCATTCTGGTTATATCAGATGTCATATGAAGTAGCCACGGGATTGTTTAAGCTAAAATGGCAGCCTGAACGTTAAAATGGCACAGAAACGAATTTCAGATTTTTTCAGTGGATTACCAATACCAGTGTCTAAAACCAGTAGGTCTACACCACCAGAGTGTCTCCAGATTGGAGAAACGGAAACAAATCCAGCTAGCAGCAGCAGTTCATCCTCCGTTTCAGAAGATGCAGAGATCACTGACACAAATGATGACGGTAATAACGGCCCTCCAAAGCCCGCCACGTCTCTGCACAATGCTGCTGCCACTGACAGTGGATGTGTACCCACTGAGCCTTTCCAACCGTTGAACTTTAATTTTCCTGGTCGACGTTGTGGGAATGAAACGTACAGTCGTACATTTTCACCATCCTGGTTTAACAGGTGGAAGTGGCTACATTATGTTCCAGAGATAGATCGTGTCTTGTGTTTTGCTTGCCTGAGAGCCAAAGAAAAAAGACTGATCAATGCTGATAGTGTTCGTGCAGACAACCCATTTCTGTCGGGTGGTTTCGGAAACTGGCGTAAGGCTACCTCAAAATTCAACGAACATGAAAAATCTAAACTGCACACAGACTCCATTCAGAGACTTGCTGCACTGGAAGGCACACCGATTAACGCTCTCTTATCTGATGCAGTTTGCAAACAACAGGCGACTGCTCGTCATGTTTTGGAACTACTGTTCAGAAGTATTCGTTTTTTGGGCAGCAAAGGTATTCCGTTCAGGGGAGACACTACACGTGATGGTATACTGTTTGGATACATGCTGGAGCGAACATATGATCTTCCGAAGGAAAGAGAGTGGATTATGAGACGAGACAATTGGATGTCAAACACCATACAGAACGAGATCATTCAACAGTTCGCGCATGCAATTCAGAGGAACATTGTCGCCAATTCTTCCGAATCCATGTTTTATGGACTAGTTGCTGATGGCACTACTGACATTAGCACCACAGAACAGTTCTCATGTTGTTTGCAGTTTGTTGACAGCAGCCTGGAGGCGCATTGCTTGTTTTTGGGTTTTTATAATGCTCCTGACTCTACCGGACAAACTTTATTTTCTTGCATCAAGGATGTGTTTTTGAGACTGAACATTCCGATTGAAAGACTTATTGCTTATTGTTTTGATGGCGCTAGTAATATGTCCGGCTGTTTCTCAGGAGTCCAGGCCCGTCTGAAAGAACTGTGCCCTCTGTCCATGTACGTTCACTGCAACAACCACGCACTTGATTTAGTTCTCCAAGAAGTCGCCTGCGAAGTTGGCCTAGTGGCCGATACATTAAACTTTGTGCGGGGTGTTGCTGGTGTGATACGAGAGTCGTCAAAGCGTAAACAGCTTTATGAATCGCTTTTCAGTAGTTGCGACGAGGTTGCAGTTAACATCCTAGGCCTGTGCCCAACCAGGTGGTGTGTGCGGGCCACAGCCATCAGGCGCATATGTTCATCTTACAACACTCTGCTGGCCACACTAACGTTGTTGAAAGATGACAAAACCACAAGAGGTGACAGCAGAGCAAAGATTGTCGGGCTGTGGAAGCAAGCCCGTAAAGGCAGAACTCTCTTCGGCCTGCTCTGTTGCCAGGCACTGTTTGAACCGTGTGAGGCTGTGGCACGGAAGCTGCAGAGCTCCACAATGAGTGCGCTTGGCACACTTGAGTGCGCAAATGTACTGAAAAACAGCATTGCGGCCCTTCGAGATGACCCAAATGTTGTGCAGATGTTTCAGAAGGTGGAAGAACATTCCTCAAGAATGGATCTCAAAATGCCAGAAACGAGAGAGAGCAGAACCCCGGCACGATTTAGGCAAACTGCAGAGCCAGAAGCACTCACTCGCAGCGCACCAACAGCCTCTTGGAAACGGGAATTCTATGAGGCTGTCGATCTAGTTTCAGGGGAGCTTCAAAGAAGGTTCGACCAAGAGACTTTGACGCTAGCGGGGAAAAGAGAGAGGGCAGTTATAGCAGCAGCAGAGGGAGAAACAGTGGACTTGGACAGCCTTCAGCTTCCTATGGAGCTGGACAACTGCCGCCTTGATCTCCAGCTTAAAATGCTGAACACTGTCACCAAGGAGTCTCGGTGCACCACAGTTAAAGATGTAGCAGCACGTCTTTGTAATCTCCATCCACAGACGAGAGCTCTCTTTTCTGAGGTTGAGAAAGTCATCCAGTTATGTCTGGCTCTGCCAATATCAGTGGCCTCATCGGAACGATCGTTCTCCACTTTGAGAAGGTTAAAGACTTGGTTAAGGTCCACAATGACACAGAAGAGGCTGACGCATCTTTCATTGATGAATGTCCACAAAGACATTATGGACGATGTGGACATGAATGCGCTCATGAGAGATTTTATTTCCATGACGCCTGAGCGTCAGTCCGTGTTTGGAGTAGTACTGTGAAAGGCCCAACGGTAAGCGCTTGATTTGATCAGCTCAGCTGCCGCCGAGCAGTGTAGGCTACTGTAAATAGTTCGACGCTGACTTTTTTGTTTTTCATGTCAGTTGAGATTGTTGAGATATAATAACTGTTCTCAGTTGTGTGCGATTCTAAGGTACAGCCTATAAAAGGTTGAACTAAATGCTTGTTCAGTAGTAGTTGATGCCGTAGTAGCTCTGACCGTGAGACTGATGTGTCAGAGCACACCGAATAAATACGCCAAGTACGGCTAAAGATAATTCACTCTCCGTGTATGCTTTTCCTCCGAATGCAACGTTATCTGTGCAACAGTAGTGCACCACAGCTCAACAGATACTAATAGACATATTGTGCATTCTTCCCTGCCCCTGAGAACACTGCAGGTTTCTGTTGATGCTTGTTTGGTTTAATGTTTTTTCGGAAGTCGCTCATTTACAATACCGTCTTTAAAGCTGTAAACATTTTTTTATTGAAATAAGTAGCCTTTTGTTTTAGTGTTCACATCACAGTAGCCTATCTGGTTTACAATGAAATACATCGTGTGGTGTTTAAATATTGCGCACACGTAGGCCTATGCCTGTCTTTTATTTAGCCTATCGGAACACCTCTCAGTCTTCAGCACCCCCAACCCAAATCATCTTCCCACGGCTATGGTGAGGAGGGTGAATTTCTATAGAACGCTCCCGTTTAAATTATATTAAGGCTTAAAGTTATGCATAATTAAGGGCATGGTCGCTTTAATTGACAAGTTAGCGCCGTCAGTGGACGCTACGCGCTAGTTGTCTACTCTGCTAGCTCCGCTAACATTCACTGCACTGTCGGACATGTTGGTGGTGTTGGTGCCTTTTGAATGCAAATATCAGACATAATATGACTTGCTCTGTGATTAATTGTACTAACAGACCGTCTAAGAATTCTGGTCTCCAGTTTTTTTGGTAAGTGAAATGTTATTATTATTTAATTTATATTTTAGCACCGTTAGCACTAATTATCAGTGTGTCTGCTCCATACAACGTATAAAGGATCGTCTGCTAACTTGTTAGATTAGCTCGTTAGCTACCTAATTGCCCTGGGTTAGCCTTCGAGCAAGACGCCCACGATGCTAAGCGGGAGCGTATGATAGCCACCTTGCCGCTGGAGAAAATACTACCACATGAGAGTAGCATACGGTAGCATGTAGCCTAGCTTGGAAGCCTTCGCTAGCTTGGTAGCTTTGAGCCAGATGGGCGTGTTTCAGTAGCCACGCCCGCTTCAGTTCCAACCCTATGTCCATATTTTTGGATTAGCCGGGAGCGGACGGGAGGTAGACTGAGAAGATGTCGACGGTGGGAGTCGCCCACTTTGAGCTTCATTACGGCTCTTCACAAACCTATGGGTGACGTCAAGGATACTACATCCATTTTTTATACAGTCTATGGGTAAAGCTACGGACACAGAAGCAGCTCTTTAGGAACTGACCAGACTACAGTGTTACCATATTGTTTTATACGTATTTATTTCTTTGGAACTGTAATATACTGTTGGAAAAGAGTATTATAGGTGACATTTATTATAGGTGACTTTTACTCCCCTTCATGTATTTAATCCCTTTAGTTGCTAGGCAGATCTGGATTAATGATGGTAAATATAATCAGCCCTTAAATCAGACTTTAGTTCACCTGGAGTAAATCCAGCAGCTACCCTGCAGTATACAAAGTCATTCAAACTAGCTGCACCTTTACCAGCTCTGAGAACACTTTAATGATCAATAAAACATATCAGAGATATTATTCTGAAATGGACCAATCAAACAATGACTACTTTTACTGTCGATACTTTAAGTACATTTAGATGAGAATACTTTCTACTTTACTGGAGGAACATTTTGAATGCAGCACTTTTATTGTGACAGAGTATTCCTACACTCTGGTACTTCTACTTTACTCAAGTACAAGATCTGAGTACTTGCACTTTAACTCAAGTACAAGTATAGGTATCTGAAGAGCCAGGTTGCGTTTGAATGTCAGTCTATTTTAGGAAGGTTCCTAATGGAGTGAAATAACCCGGAAGAATCTCAGTGGCAGCCATGATAAGAGCTGTTTGAATTCTAGATGATAGGAAAGGAACTCTGAAACTTCCTTTATAACCTCCTTTAGCTTAGGAAACACTGGACCTTCCTTTATGAAAGGAAAAGAGAAAATACTGTCCCACAAGTTGTGTCATTTAACATGACACAACATTCGACCGTTCACTGAAACAACTGATCGTGTCCGAGAAATGCGTATCATGAAAGTTACGGTGCTTATTAAGCAATTTAATATTTAGGCCATAATTTTCATAAGTGCTTTGTTTTGAACGTTCAGCTCTATATTAATTAAAAGGAGAAATATGAATGTAACTTTTTTACTGAAATTATCAAATAAAGTCCACATTTCTCAGTGTTTACTGAGCTGTGTGGGGTTTCTGAAACGTTTAAACATGTTGTAATGGTGATATACTCAGTGATAGGTTAAGGCATAACAAGTTTATTATAAATACATTTGTATTAATTTAAAATGATTGACATAATCATACGTATTGGAATTCATGGATGTTGAATTAATACGTTTGGACCGGAGGGGGGGGGGGTTTCCCTTTTCAAAACTTTTAAATTCCAACCTAATGAAGAGTATACGTCTCTCTGTTGTCCACGTTCATAAAGCATAAAACAACACCGTCAATGCACGGTGCAGAGTCTCTGGAGTCTTACAGTAGTCCTGAACAGAGAACTGTAGTTCCCCACAGCAGACGCACATTAATGACATCATAAATACGTGGGATAGTGTAGTCGGATTCTCAAAGCACCGCAGTCTCTTTTCATCAGTCCTTTTGAATTCTCCTATCCATTATCCTCACAGAGGTCAAGGAATAGTGGATAGGAGCTGATTTTTTAACAATTCCACCCCACCCACTGTTGAGCTCTGAGAGCTCCAGTCGCCCCCTTGTGGCAGTGACGCCACAATGAGCAATTAGCACCCACCTGTCACTTGAAGTGGCCACGCCCTTATTATGCATAACTTTAAGACTTATTATAAATAGTACGGGTGAGTTATATAAAGTTCAGCAATCATGAATAAGAAAGGAATCTATAGATAATATACATGTTTTTATTGCTGTTTTTTTACTCTGGAAAACCCTCAGATCTCAATGGTCTGCTGCCTTGTTACCACGGCTACCCTGATCGACATGAGGAAGTGGGAATAGAGAGGGATGATGGATGGATGTGTGAACTTCTGAAAGTAAATGGTTATTTTAATTGGGGTTGTTTACAGGCTAGGCAGAGTGAAATATAACCAATAAACAATCATATAAAACACACACACACACACACACACACACACACACACACACAAACACACACATAGGAGATTGGTTCTACTACTGCATTGTTCAAGACATTTAAAGTGACCATCTTTCTTCTGTTTAAGCTGGATCAGAGCTTCACTATTTAATATGAAGAATTGAGTAGTATATATTGTATATACTGTATATGTTATGTGTTAGGGATGTAACAGTGCTTTAAATCCCTTGATATTGCTAAGAAAATATTTCAATATGGTTGTGAGACTCATCACTTCCTGTTTCCTGGCGAAAGACGCTTTTTCGCTTCCATGCAATGGCAAAATGTTCCATGGAAATTCTAGATTTTATTAACTTTTGATTGTTGATCGGAGGAAATCTGTAGAACAAGGTTTCAAGATGAGAAGGACGGCACATTTGTGATAGTGATTTGCGAACAATCAGTTTAATAGTAAAATATGCTCATTTTGTCGATCTATGTCTACCATTGTTATTTTTCCCGATTTTTTGGGCAACCAGTGCCTTTAAAAAAAAAAAAAAAAAAGACTGTGTTGAGAGGGTGAGCTAGAGGGGAAGACACGCGGCAAGTGGTCCCAGGCTGGATCCGAACCCAGGTCCACCCGCATGGGGACCAAGCCCCAGTACATGGGCTCGCCAGCTCTGCCAACTGAGCTATATGGCGGCCCAATATATCTACCATTGCTGTTTGAGTGACAGGAGCAAACACATCTGAAAGCTGCGGGTGAAGCGGATCGCGCCCGGTGTGAACGCACATCAGAGATGTCTGAGGTCCAGTATGAACTCTGAAACTAATAACATAGAGAGAACACTGAGGTCTGTCGCCTGTTGAAGAAAAGGGTTATTAAAAGTTCTTCTACCTTTCTGTCTTCAGGCCTTGCCCCCCTCCAGCAGCTCCCGGGTGTTTTCGGTGGCCCGAGCCAAACCGTCTGCCATCAGCGCCTCCTCCAGACTCCTCCTGGCCTGATGAACTTTGAGCTCCTGCTCCCTGCAGTGAAAACAGCTGGTTACTGTCATGTCTATGGTTATCTCACCTACAGCTGTTGTTAGAGCTATATATTGATTTATATTATTTAATAATTACAATGTACTCCATTGAAGACAACATGTAAACACCCCCCTCTCTGCTGACGCCCCTCCCCCTTCAGATAATTGAAAAAAATAAATAATAATAAAAATATTACAACGTACGGAAGCCGAGAACGACCATGGATTTAAAAAATATATATATGCACTGTTATGTCGTGATAACGACTTACTATCTCGTTATCTCGATATAACAAAGATCGTTTCCTCGTGATAACGAATTAATTGTTTAGTTATCTCGACATAACAAAGATCGTTTTCTCGTGATAATGAATTAATTTATAATATGTTCGGCTTCATTTCAACCTGATTTCAACCTACAAGAGCTGTCATGAATGTGTTTCCGTAGCCACTGGCTGTAGGTGTAGCCTACCGGTAAATTACACTATATGTTGGTTTGTTTACTTGACTGGGTTTGTTTAGGGGCTACCGGTTAGCAGATGAGAGGCTGACGAACTCCTATCTATCCGGCTGCTTCAGCTAAGGTAACGTAAATATTTCTGTTATATCGAGATAACGAAATAAATTAATTCAGAAAACAATCTTTGTTATATCGAGATAACGAGATAATAAGTCGTTATCATGAGATAACAGTGCATAAAAAAGAGAAAAATCCATGGCCGTTCTCGGATTCCGTAACAATGTATTTTCTTGCTGTTTTTGTTTATTGTAGATTAACTTTTTATTTATTGTAATTGAGATAAAGGATGTGTGCTTTATGCTGTTATTTTGAAGGCACCAGGTGATTATGCATACAATGGAGACAGGTGGGGTTGGATTAGCGCACCAGTATAGCAAAATGTTTTTTTAACAGGTTAAGCACAAGGAGACCACAGGAGAGGCACACGGCGAGGTAAAGAAAACCTGTTGGATGTATTTTGATGATATTGGATCATCATTGGTTGTCTTGCCTGGATCATTTTAATTTCTGTTCTAATTCCTTAAGATTTTGTTGCTACAGCTGTAATCTCATTGATGCACATTGATAGCACGGCACTTGAGGTCAACCAAACAAACGACACATGCCATTTGAACTTTGAGCTTAGTGTTGATGGCAGTGTACTACACTGGGGGGGTATAAACGGCAACAATTAGACTTCTCATTATGGTCTTAATTTCTTTGAATGTAGTTCTTAAACATTGTTTTACCTGTAAATTTAGAATGAGTGTATGCTGAAGGTGTTATTTAAGTGTAATGAGTTCCTCCAATGGGGAGCAGGCAGTATAATAGCCATAGAGCAGTAATGTGAGATAAAGTGAACAGCGCTGTCCAATCTACCATATGGGCAACCTGGGCAGGTCTCACTACACTATCTAAGCGCTTTTATCAACTTTATTTATTTTATATTTTAGCACGCCCCTGGTTCAGTCGGAGGGAAGGCATAATGTGATCAGTGAAGGAGCTTTTTGTTCTATAAAGCAGCTGTGTGCAGCACTTACTGTAAGAATCACACAGTTATTCAATAGTGCAGACTTATTACGTGGAGTTACATGTGCACACATTTCTGTCTTGGGGCAGGTTTTGGGGGCCCATGAGCTCTCAGTGCCCAGGGGCCCCTGGAGGTACTAATCCTGCCTTGTGTCCACATACTTTGATGGGCTGCTTTTCTTGCTTTGGTCCCCTTGGTTCAAGTACAGGGAAATATAAATGCTAGGATACAATTATGTGAGACCCAAGCCTGTCTACAACTCTGAGTGCAACATCTGTGTTAATCCCTTTCCTGTTTTAACATGACTCATAGCAAACAGTCATGAAGAAATCGCTTCCTAGTGAAGTGGATATGATTGTGAGTGTCCTGCACAGAGCCCTGACACCACCCTATCTCACCCCTTTGGGAGGAGTTTCACCTGGAGCCAAGCAAGATCCGCCAACATGGATGTTGGACTGATGCTCTTGTGTCTCAACAGGAACAAAACCCCCCATCAGGTTCCCACACTTGTTGGAAAACCTTAAACAAGAATATTTTAGACCAGGGTTGTCCAAACAGAAAAACAAATATATTTTTAGCGAAACAGGATTTAGGAAGTACAATTTAAGACAAACACGATTTCATGTATGAGCCATATTCCACTATACATTTAGAATATGCTGAGGGCCAATTCAAAATGGACCATGGGCCACATTTGGACCCACGAGCCGTAGTTTGGACACCCCTGTTTCAGACCAACAGCCAGGAAAGTGCTTGTTGTACTGTGTAGTGATACCTTTGATATGCCTGTCATGGCAGCACATTCACAGCTAAGCGTGTTGTATGTTAAGAGCATGACGTTGTAAACTATGATGACTTCCTGTGTGTGTTTGTTTCTCTTCATTGGAACGGACAGATGTCTGCCGTCTCTTAAAACCAACAGAAGACACACAGAGCCCTCCTCAGGCCCCACCAGGGACACAGCTGGATGAGGTCAGACAGAGCAATGCCTTGTACTTCTAAAGAATAAATATAATATGACAGAGTAACATTTAAAAGATTAGTAACAAAAACTTAAAACAGTAAAATTAGTGTAATTTAAAACCAAACTAGAAATATTGTAGGAATACTATGAGATAAAAATTAAAAAGCTCATAAAATAAACAAAATTAAAGATTGTAGGACTAAATGGGAGGGGGAAGAGTGAGATGAGGGAAGTGGGGGGGGGAATTGAAAATGAATGGAGGGGAGAGATAAGAAAAGAACAAGGGGGAGACAGTGAAGAGGAGGTGGGGGATACAAAGGTAAGAGAGAGAGAGAGAGACTTAAACAAAGAAAAGGGATATACAAGCATTCCTGGAAGTTTGAAGCAATCTAAGTGGGATGGAAAAAGACCGGATGAAGGGAAGATGAGATGTAATTAAAAAAGTGAAAGAAAAAAAAAACATGAGTTCGGAGGAGTTTTCAAAACGAGATAATGACAAAATAAATGACTAAAGAATGAGAGGGGGGCGGGTATTAAAGTATGGAAGAAATGGAAGGACTTGAGGATAAAGGAATATGAAAGGAAGGTGCAAAGGAAGGAAAAGAAGGAAGAGAAAGAAACAAACTGGAAAGGGAAAGAAGAGGAATGCTTGAATAGGATGAGAACATTAGAAAGGATGATAAGAAATATCACACACACACAGCCCTCTCCTGACAGGTTGCAGTAACTATGTGTTTTATAGGTATTCTGATCTGAGGACTATTCTTCCCATTCTGATCCACCTTCTTTTTTATATATGAGCATATTCTAATCTTGAATGAAGAAAGTATGAATTTATAATTGTCACATATTATGAGAAACATTTAATTTATGTTTTTGGCAGCCAAAAAAGTGTAACTTGACTCTAACAAATGTAGCTTTTACCTTCACGACGGCTGATAACCATCAAACAAGTGGAGGTTTGTCTGTGTCCACCTGCTAGCCATCGGTAGCTGAACTGAGCCACATTTTTGTCTTTTTTTTTTACTAGAGCAAACTGTGGAGCTTGGGAGCATGATGATTTCATTAATCGCAGCAGAATTAGTAACGATCACTTCCAACGGCATATTTCAAAAACATGACAGTAAGCCAGACCTTCCGACTGGGAGAGAGGGAGCCAACAGCCAGCTAAGCTAACCCAGGACCAAGACCTCAGACCAGGACATGCTCCTGTACCCAGACTGTTCCTGTACCCTGACTTTTCCTGGTCCACATCCGCTCACTGAAAAATAAGACTCAGTCTAACCCAGCAACAGGGCGACGGGGCTCCATCTTTTCAACAGTTATTTATGATTTGGACCCGAGTGGTATGATCATACACATCTAACCGGATGTGCTGGTCGGTGACGGTGAAGGCCCTGCAGAGTGGCTGGTTCGTGTTCAGCCAGACGGCTGGGTTCTTCTCCGCAGCCATAGACATCTGGCCCGTGATTGGAGCAGAGCTCATGTGCAGAGCGCTGGCGATGGCTGACAGCAATGTGTCATCACTGGAGTCTGGTCCAACACCTGCACAGAGAGAGGTCACATGTCACAGGAAGAGAGGGCAGGAGCAAAGCGTGAGCTCAGCGTCACCATGGAGACTTACTCTGCAGGCTTTTGGGCAGGTCCAGGGTCCGCAGCACTTCCTCTGTGATGTCTGATGACCTCAGACCTTTCAACCTCCTCTCCCAGAACAACTGCAGGCAGACAGACATAGTTCATTACCTGCTGGACTGTAGGGTCTCCTGATTTCATTTCATGTCCTTTCATTTCCACCTCACTGTTTTCTGAGCGGCTCTGCTGCTGTGTGAAGATGCCCTTACTGTCAACCAAACACTTCCTGCTACATCAAGCCCTGCTTTGCTTTTACTGTGAAGCAGGTGGTAAGTAACTTAGTACTTTAAAATCATTTATTCAAGTACTTTTTGGAAAAATGTGTATTTTACTTTAGTATTCTACTGCTTTATACTTCTACTCCTCTACAATTAATTGCACTCGACTATGTGTTACTTTGTACATATAAAAACACATGATATACTGATATGGTATAATTGTGAGGATGAACAGCAGAAGGTAGTACGACCCAAGCCCTCACTGCTGATCCTGCCTCCAGAACACCACAATGGTATCCCAACAATGCACAACACTAACAAAGCTTTGAGAACAACTTAGCAGCTGATGCATACCCCCATCCCCATCAGTGGATGTGTTTCAATCTGAACTGACGCTGTTTGGCATTACAACAGCGTTTTTAAAGTTGCTCTGGATAAGATGGGTGATGTTAGCATAGAAACCGAAGCTAATCTGACTACCTTGACTGTTTGTTGTTATCATATTGTGGCAAAAGCTGTTTTTCTACACTCATATTTTACTGGCGTATTTTTCATTATGATTCTATTTGAATCTTGTGGACATGACAACCTGTGTAGCCCATGTATTGATTCCACCTGATAGCTGCTATAATACAAAACAACAGGAAAACGTCTGCCTGTTCTTCACAATGATCAATATCAAAAGACCCTCAGTGGTCTTCTCTGTTTAGGTAAAACGCAGCTAGCAAAGCCATCCCACTGCGGCTACCGACACTCTGTGTGACTGAACGTACATGAACAGAAAGAATACTAAACTACATGCAGGGAGAGGGGGTGGATAGAAAGCACCTCACAAGCACACAGGTATTCAGTCTGGACGGCACAGGGCATGATATACCAGGAGAGCAGCCGGATCTGAACAGTGAGATCTAAGGGGGGTTTCAATGTTGTGTGTGTGTGTGTGTGTGTGTGTGTGTGTGTGTGTGTGTGTGTGTGTGTGTGTGTGTGTGTGTGTGTGTGTGTGTGTGTGTGTGTGAGAGAGAGTGTGAGTGTGAGAGACGAGGCGTTAAGGGGAGATGGTTAGCAGACCGGTTTAGGATGAGCGGGAGGGACTCCTGCAAGGATGCTGGTTTGAAAATAAACATTGTAAAGAAAAAGGAGAAACAGCTAAAGGAGTTACCACCAGGAGATATACATATCATCATCAATCAGCACACCACGGTGAGTGAAACACAGGGGGGGGCACTGCAAGGATCTGTTGAGAGAACTGGATACAGCGTTGGAGACGGGGGACCGTTCAATCAGTGGCACATCAAACTCAAACTGGAGCGCCGATTACAGAGCATGCGCACTTGAGTTTTCACCTAAACCCCGCCTCCTAAATCCTGCTCTCGGTAGAGTGAAATGAATGAGGAGATAACTTTTAGCACATTTTACAACTTTTAGACCCTAATGTTTTAAATGGGGCTTGGAAAGTGTTTTTAGCAAAAAAGAACACCACTGATTTACAGACTTCTCTTTCTCAATATAAGTCAATGGGAAATAGTATTTTTGGGCCAACCTAGACGTCAAAGACAACAGGAAGTTGTATTACCACCGTTGGCCACCACAGACATTACAAAAATCTGCTTCAGCGGCCGGCTCTGCCTGGCGGCTTGGTGCACTGCCATGGTTAATAAGACACCATCTCACATCACATCGGCTGTGAGACTACTTCCTGCTGCAGCCCATCATTTACCTGAAAGTATTCATGTTTGTGATTTGATTTGGGGATGATGGCTGGAAAGATAGCTATTTACTGTTGAATAACATTAGCAGTCTTTCAACCTATTCAAGGCGTTTGATTCTGAATCTTGATAGCATAACTTTAGCATTCCATCTCATTAGCCAAGGGTTCTGGATTAGAAATATTTGTCTACAAAAGTCCTATCTAAGTGTTGTACTATTTACTGGAGTAGCAATAATAAGCACAGTTGTTTTAAGATGTTTATGAAATAGATGTTAGAGAGGGCATTATGATCTGCTGAACAGAACATTCACAGTGTATATTAAAATACATGTCTTGTTTTTAAGTATCATGGAATTTATCTCATATTGTTTACCATCCTGCATTTCTGTGATATCCCTACAATATGATAGGATGAAATATAAAAGCTTTAGTCTATTAATACATTTGTATCTCTCATTTTCTGCTATTTTTCTCTAGGTCGTCTTATCATCAAACCATCCAACATTCCGTCTGAAAACACACTGTCATGCTGCCTTTCCGATGATGCCTCAGCACCCTCTAGTGGCCCCTGTCACCATAACAATCTGGTTTCCTCCTGCGTCCCTTGTGAAACAGCTTTACCTTGCCATCATCTTGGCATCACCATGGCGACACCAGAGTGTGTGTGTGTGTGTGTGTGTGTGTGTGTGTGTGTGTGTGTTTGTCTCACCTGTCGGGGCTGCTCGCTAGATCTCTGCAGGTCTGTCTTCACCTTGTTGCTGGGGTGACTTGTAACCTTGGTAACAGGCTGTTTAAAGATGGATGCTGTCTGTCTGATTGGCAGCGTTGTGTTCAGGTCCACTTTCCCCCCCTGCATGAGACAGAGTCTGTGTTGGTCACATGTCTCCTTTCCTTTCTCCTCTAATTAAAGCATTTTTTCAATTTGTGCTACTTTCCTTTCCTCATTGCCCCACTCTTTGCCCCCGGTCTCACATTGTTCTTTCCCTTTATCCTTTTCTCCTTCCTGGTCTGGTTTTGCTTCAAAATGTGACACAGCGAGTGAGGATGGTGGTCTGTGTGAGTGTGTGTTGCATTTGAGCTTGAGGGTTAACTCCCAAGTTGAGGTTTCTCATACAACAACAGGAAGTGTGTGTGTGTGTGTGTGTGTGTGTGTGTGTGTGTGTGTGTGTGTGTGTGTGTGTGTGTGTGTGTGTGTGTGTGTGTGTGTGTGTGTGTGTGTGTGTGTGTGTGTGTGTGTGTGTGTGTGTGTGTGTGTGTGTGTGTGTGTGTGTGTGTGTGTGCGTGCGTGTGCGTGTGCGTGTGTGTGTCTTAACTCTCAAGTAAGGATGAGTGAAGAGCAGCCATAGAACGTTACAAACAGTGCCAATAAAGCACACTGCCATTTGATTTTCCAAAGTCTCATGATTTGGTTTACGTTTTTTAAATTGACAACATGCATTGGTCAAACTGAAGTCACTTTAAACAGTCAGGGATCAAACTGTACATCACATGTACTTGCAAACAACACTGTATATTTGCATCACATTTTTGAAATGAATAACAAAAATCAAAACAAAACAGAGGCAAAATAATTAAACATGTTGTAATCATTCCAAGCTGTAGGATAGTTTGGCAACTATAATGCTTTTTGAGTGTATAGGGGCCGTATTTGGCCCCCGGGCCGTAGTTTGGACACCCCTGATCTAGAGTTTGATAGATATTACAAAGATTCTTTCAGGTTTTGCAAGGAAAATGTGTAAATGACCTGTCTGACCACCTTGGCCTCACAGCTCTTGCCTGGTTTGAGTCCTTCCTCTCGAACTGGAAATACTTTGTCACCATCAGTAGTTCCCCATCGGCCCGAGTCAACCAAGGTGTATCTCAAGGCTCTGTGCTTGGACCCCTGCTCTTTACCATTTACATGCTCCCACGTCAAATCATCCGCCACCATGGTCTCAGCATTGACTCATACGCTGATGACACACAGCTCTATCTCTCCACCAAACCGTGCACCCCCCTCAATCCTTTGTCAACTGCCTACACAACATAAAAAACTGGATGTCATTAAACTTGATCAAACTAAACAGCACCAAAGCAGAGCTAATGTCTGTGGCTCCAAATGCACAGCTCCGGTTGGAAGGTTGGAGATCTGCTCCTCTCCATTGACGGCTCCATCTCCTGAAGTCTGCAACCTGGATGTCATCCTCGACACCACCCTCTCCTTCCAGGCTCATATCAAATCTAGATTTCCAGACTCCGGCCTTCCCTCTCTGACTCTGTGGCAGAAACCCTCATACACACCTTCATCCCATCACAGTCCCCCTGCTTCCACTCCCACTGCTATATAAACAAAAGTTATACTTTATTATTTGCCCTGCTTGTTTGTTTTTTGTCTGTCCTTACACTATATAAAGCGGCCTTGGGTCCCTTGAAAGAAGCTATAAAAATGAAATCTATAATTATTATTATTATTATTATTATTATTATTATTATTATTATTATTATTAATAAACACTACGTATGTAAACTATAGAGGTTGCTATGCGCGCACCCCTATTCATTTCTACTGACCAGCGTCAAGTTATTGTCAGCTGTCGTGGCGTGAAACTGGATAAAGTATTTTCCTTTCAATTTGTTATTCTTTCTAAACCACACACTTTTATTTACTCAACTAGAAGACAACAGTATCCTTGTTTTTATTTATATGTTTGATTCTATAACGTCGGACTTCTTTGCCGTCCATCAGGAAAGAAAGTCTGAGCTCATCGGGACACCAGAAACTGTATTTTTTTTTACCGGTTTCTTTTCATTTCAAAATAAGAGTTCATTTTAATAATATGTTTGGTATTATTATTTTTTATTAACTACACAACTTGGTCATGTTATGAACATCTTCTATGTGTTGCTGTGGGTTTTTTCCGTCGGTTTGGTGTTAATTCAAAACAATATAGTAAAAAGCCTTATGAGCCGTAACCATCAATAGAAATTTCTTGATTGCGCCCGAGCAGTCCCCCAGCTGCATGGAATGTAGCATAGCCACGACAGACAATATAAAAAAATGATTCGAACGAGTCCACCCACACCGGAAGAACTACCCACAGAACATGTTCTACGGCGTGGCTCTACTGGGAATTCATTTTCATATTTCTCATAATTAGAAGTTGCCAGTATTAAACTGAATATATCCCTAGTGGTTTAGGGGGTGGGAAACACATTGGTGTTATCAAATGTAAAAAATATAATTGATACATGGGTGAAAATTGCTTGTGTCAATATTGGACAGCATTCATACAGCCACATGGCAGCTTAGGTCAGAAGAACTTTATTTAACAGCTGGTCTTTTGTCTCTGACCCCTCCTGTTGTTAGTTGATATGCCTTGAAACTTGCACATGTCAAGGTTCAGAGGCACATTATGCAAATATGGCAGTAGCCATCTATCATCTTCAGATCAACATGATGAAAACATATATATATTTATTTAAAGGATAAACCTGTGTTGATAAACTCACTTGACATTCCAGAAAAGGTGATAGGCAGCAGTGTTGTTAAGTTACTAAATACATTTACTCAAGTACTGTACCTAACTACTTTACTTATTTCCATTTGATGCTACTTTGTACTTCTGCTCCACTACAATTCAGAGGTTAGGATTAACCTTTTTTTTTTACTCCACTATATTTATTTTAGTTACTTTGCAGATTTGGATTATTGATATGAAATACAAACAACCCTTAAATAAGACTTTAATTACACCTGAGTCATATTCCGGGAAGGTGATTATCCAACAATCAGGCAACATATTTGATATTGGGTCCCAGACTAAACATTTATCTGCAGATCCTTATAAAGCATATTCATTACCTGTTATTCTCTAATGGTTCAACAAAGCCTGGCTATTTTGCACATCCCTCTATCAAATTTGTTTACCTCCTCCATTAAACTATCTACATATATCTTAAACGAGTACAAGAAATATGTATAATATCAGTTGAAATAAGTGCTTGAGGATAGTTATTATTGCAGGAAATTTGATCTTCAAGTGAAAAAAACAACTATGCAATATATTAGACGGTAAGTACTTTGCCAGGCTTAATATTTATCTGTACATACCCACAAAGCTGAAACAACATCTTAACCTAAAGTATTCTTTAATTGTTCAATCAAGCCTAAATAGTTTGTCTGTTTGGCTCATCCTCCTATAAATATCTTTAGACATCCAGCACTAAACTGTGATATTCTAGCGTACAATATCTTCTTGATATGTTCTATTCTATTTGACCTTCTACTTCCCCCTAGTTTGTATCTCCTCTTAATATTTTCATTATTTTTTCGGAGACACCAGCAGGACTTGCTACTGGCTCTCCGGGATACGAGGTCATAGGGGGGTCAACAAACAATACTCTGACAGAGACCAGTCCGAGTCAAAACACGCATTAAACAGAGCCAGTTGTAAATGTAACCCTGTGGATTAAAAACATATTAACATAACAAACCCTTGGAAAAAAGTGTTTTCTTAAATAACAAATAACAATACTATAGAATAACACATCATAAAAAAATGCACCTGCCCATATTCAAATGATTTCCACAAATAGAACTATCCAACGCAGAAACAGGATGCACCTGCGGTTACATCTTAAACTAAACTATTACGCTATTTATCAGACCTTACCAATTCTACTACGATCACACTCTAACTCTATTTATATAGAGAGAGAGCACATATATATCTAGATATATATATCTAGATATATATATCTAGATATATATGTGGGACAGGTCAGTCACACACTAACGACAGTGACACAGGTCAGAGTCACGCACTAAGGACAGTGAGACAGGTCAGAGTCAAACACTAAGGACAGTGAGACAGGTCAGAGTCAAACACTAAGGACAGTGAGACAGGTCAGAGTCAAACACTAAGGACAGTGAGACAGGTCAGAGTCAAACACTAAGGACAGTGAGACAGGTCAGTGTCACACTAACAACAGTGAGACAGTTCAGAGTCACACTAACAACAGTGAGACAGTTCAGAGTCACACTAAGGACAGTGAGACAGGTCAGTGTTACCTTGGCCAGGCTGAGCGGGTCATGCCTGAGTCTGTGTTTGTTCTTCTGCAGTTTTCCAGGCATCATCTTCCCCGTCCGGAAGTCGAAACATCCAAGATCCACCGTGTTTCCAAGGTAACGAGACAACTGAGGCTTGCTTCTGAACTTCTTCCCTGAAGGACTGCAGGAAGGGAGGGGGGGGAGTCAGACACATGTGGAAAGTTTGGTCACAGTTTCTTTACTTCATATACGTCTGTCTAGTCTCAAAAGCAGTAAATGTGTGCACTTTATTGTAGAGTTTTGTGCAGTAACATAAACTGAGCAGCTAGTAAACATCATATTTAAAGCAAAAGATTACTTTGGGTTTTATCATTATTATTATTTATTTCGTCCAAGAAATGCTGATTTAAAACCATTGTTACGAAAATGTATGGCACCAAACTGGATAAAGTTTGTGCCAAAGCTGGCCGCTGTATTTAAACCCCCACCTGAAAGAAAGAAGCCTCGTTCAGGTGTGACTACAGGCAGAGTGGGGGGGTGTAGGGGTCGGTTTGGAATTGGTCCAGAGTGAGTGGCTTTGCTAGCAGCATACAGCAGCAAGCCCAGACCAACAGGGGAAACACCTATAACACCTATAAATACAGCACTGGGACCGTCCCAGCAGAGTGCCGGTACCTGGGAAGAATAAAGTATCTATCTATCAGCTGAGCCATGGAGAGAGACACACCAAGGGGCATGACACAGCTTTATTTATTTGCTGACATAAAAACGTATGTAGGCTAGGATGTTTTTTGACACACACACCTAACACACACACACACACACACACACACACACACACACACACACACACACACACACACACACACACACACACACACACATACATATATACATGTATTTTAGACTACATACATATTTAATTGTGTGAAGTACTACAAATGTAGGTATGACGGTTGCAGGTTGTTTCTTTCTAGATAAAAAGCTATAGTGGTGCTAGAGTAGCAGCTAGAGAGCTCATGTTAAAATAGAGGATAATAATAATACATAAGATTTACTGTATATAGTGCTTTTCCTAATGCTAAAGACACTTTACATAAGATCGGAATAGACACAGAAGAAATATAAAAACAACAAAAGCACTATCCAAAGTGTGGAATAAAATTGGGGAGAGGGGAGTTGAGATTGAAAGCCAGAGTGAATAAGTGTGTGTGTGTGTGTGTGTGTGTGTGTGTGTGTGTGTGTGTGTGTGTGTGTGTGTGTGTGTGTGTGTGTGTGTGTGTGTGTGTGTGTGTGTGTGTGTGTATGTGTGTGTGTGTGTGTGGATACCATATACAGCCTATGGTAAAGGGTTTCCCTCAGCACTTTAAAGCTTAGGTAAGGTCTTAAATATATATATGTATCTCTGTCCCGTTTTCTCTCATTCCAAACCATGACCAATGACCCCCCCCCCCCATCCGAAAATCATCATGTTCTCAGAATTCTGACATTGACTTGTTACCAGAGTATTCCTTTTAGTTCACCCCTACCAAGATGTTACTGCTCCACTTGCCAACTTTGAACTTCCAAAACCGCATGTTAAACTCGCCATACTTTGTTTTGAGAGCACATAATCAGTCTGCTGTGACATCACATCTGGCACCAGCAGGTTCTGTGAAACACTTCCTCATTCACTGCTCCACACTAACACACACACATTCAACTTTCAACTTCAAGTATTTCATTCAACACTCAATACTTGTGAGGGCCCTCATTGACACACGGTATTAACATAGGTCTGAAATACAAGCCTTTAGCTTCAAACAGCGCTCTGAAGAAGTGTGGGTGTTTTCTATTGCTCCAGCTCTTAACTGAAGCTATAAAGTACTTCGTCTGAATAAATTACATTTAAATGTAATGTTTAAGTGTTGTAGTTGTCACACAGAACTGAAACTGGACTGCTGGACTGGATAGAGTTCCTGATACAGCATTAGTTAGTAACATGGAGCTCAGAGGCCCGGCATTGTGTCACTGCTCTTCCAGTCAATAAATCTGCTGACTGGTTTCTTGGTGGAACTGATGAGTCACATTACTTTAAACTGAAAGTAAAGCAGAGTCTCAGCTCTGATCTCCTGGTAGCCTTCATATTGAAGTTTCCGGATGTTTATGAGCTGTTAATCTGATCTAGTCATACCTCAGCTGCTGATCAACAGGAAGTGAGCCGTCAACAGCTCTGAGGCATCACAGCCTCACCACGACTGAAACTATTTCCTCTGCAATCCTGTGCAGCAGTAGATAGTGATGATATCAAATAGGGCAACTAGTGCAGTGCCTTTTCTAACAGGCTTGTTAGGGAATGGCTGAATGCTCGGCCGGATGTTTGGCTTCTTGCTGCTTTCTCAAGAACCGCTCATACTAACAGCTTACACACTGAGTAATACACCTGACATGACATACAGTAGGTGTGTCACACATCCAGCAGTGAGAAACACTGGGGAAACAACAGTACAGTACAGTACAGTACAGAACAGTACAGTGTGTACACTTAACAGAGGTCATTCTTTGGGAAAGTAATGTTCAGTAATTTAAATCTTGACTATGACCCAGAATGAACCATCAGAGACAGTAAACATGTTTTCATCTGCCCTATTGCTATATCTGAATTACTATTAAAACATTAAGAATTGTAGGGTTGTTGTTGAAAAACTGAGAAATTTTTCGCTCACTTATTTTTTTAAATTCTGTGAGCCATGTTCATCTCTCTGAATATGTGTGCACGTTTCTATGAATCCCTTCCTCTTTCAAATCTACACAGCCCTCCACTTTAGGTATTTAATAAGTGTACTGGAGTACAAGTACACCATTTACCTCTAAATTGTACTGGGGTAGAAGTACAAAGTACCATTAAATGGGAATACTTAACAAGTATCTCTAAATTGAACCTAACTACAGTTATTGAGTAAATCTACTTAGTTACTTCCCATCTCTGACTTTACAATATAATATAATGCAGTGTCTCACATATTCATTGTACTTACATTTTTTTGTCAATTTTGGATATTTATATTTGGTGTAATACTTGTCCTCATTATTTGTTTAATGTTAAATATGTTCTTTTTTTAATCATTATATTTTTGCCCTCCTCTTACAACTTGTTTTCTTATGTTGTTTATGTTCACCTTACACCAAGCAAACTCCCTGTGTGTGTAAACGTTCTCCTCTGACAGGAGGCTCGCAACAGTGTAGCCTCTGTGACAGGAGCCTGAACCCTTCAGACCTGATATGGCAGTCACAGTACCCCTGAGGACCCCTGACCTCCGCCTGGGGCGCATATGGACCCCCAGGCTGACACTGACAGCAGGAATGACAGTGTGAAGGGTACCTGTAGTAGTAGACGTCGCTCTTCCCGGCACTCAGCCCGGACTTCCTGATCACTTCTTCTTTCCTCCAGCCGGGCGGCAGCGCGGGACACTCCGTCCTCTTCTTCTCCATCATCACACACTTTCTAACACAGGATTAGGCTCCAATCAGACCGCTGGATGGCTCAGTTACCCCGCTGAGGACCTCCGGACAAAGCGGGGAGGTGAGGCGGTTCAGCGGAGCCGGCGGGCGGCGTCAGGACGTCACGTTCACCGCGACTCTCCCTCCCTCCGCCCCGGTGTGCAGCTGCTTATTGCAGGGAAGTCAAAATAAAACAGTGTCCCGGTACAGTGAGGTGGGATGTCCCGGAATAAACTGGGTGCAGTCCAGTTCACCTCCTACAGAACCAACGGCTCCTCTAAAGTCAACTGGACCAACGGCAGGCAGTGACGTCTGATATATCACACACACACACACACACACGCACACACACACACGCACACACACACACACACACACACACGCACTACAGTCTGAGAGATCGTCTATTTCGTGTAATGACTCAGTAGCGAGGCCACTTTAACCGAGTTTCGCATATTATTTTATTATGTTATGTTTGTTATAATATTTAAATAGATACATTTCATTACAAACATAAACCATAATTGTTATTTAATCTAAATAGTATATAAATGAAACAATGATCATTAAGGCTATAGAACATATGAATAATGTTGCAATAACTATGTAAGCATAATGTAGACTGATCATCTCGTTACAAAAACATGTGAATGCTATGCTTCGGGGACGGTGATGTGGTGTGTTTCCGGTCCCTGGATTCTGTGGGGGAGTGGTGACTCACTGCTGTCTTCCTTCACATCTTCAGTTTAACTCCCCAGTGACGTTATAAACTGTGAGTTAAAGGGGCCTGCAGCACCCATGGACACTGGAGGGAGGAACCTTGGACAGTGGAAGAAGTCATGGGGGGAGGAGTTAAACAATTGTTATCTGTTGCTGCGCTGGTGAATGATGGCAACATGAAGCTTCACATCTGTAAGAATAAAGGTTCATTTCTGGAAATGTCATGTGCACACAAGACCCCTGTGGTCAAAGAGTTGAGCAGGCAGATATGACCTCTCGACAAACATACATAATACTGTATGTCTAACATGTGTATAACATACAGTGTACTGGATTTCGGATGAGTTTGTTTGTTTTGTCTTGTTAGTTATTAGGACAGGGGGGACCGATAATGGGGAGGACGTGGACGATTCCCTGTGGCCTAAGGGTCAATTTGGCCTGCTTTCACGTTTATTTATTTTTTATTGGGCCTGTCTTAAACTTCACCTTTCATCAGCAGTTGTATAGTAAATAGGAATGAGTTGACTGGCTTATCAGAATCCACTCATTAGACACAGTGTCAAAATGACATTCACGTGTCTCCCAGAGCAACACACTGCCCAGTTCTTTGCTGAACTCAGTTGGCAAAATGTAAGGTGATGGTCAGAAAAAAAAAAGCTGAGAGGAAGAGCAATAAAAAGAAAAAGGCCCTTACCACAAACGCAGCCAAATAAAGTGACAGGTTCGCCAGGATGGTACCAGGTCATTCAAAAACTCCAAACTAAATCATCCCTACACTTCTAATGACTGTTTATAACTGGTTTGTACACAGGCAAATACAATATTGTCAGTCATCTGGTGGTGTATTAGGGTCTCCAAATAGCCGAGTAACAGGTTTCACAGATTTCCTCAACAAATCACAGAATCTCTGTTTTGAGTGTACTCTGCATAACCAAGCCTGTTTATATCCTGTTGGCTAGCGAAAGCGTTAATTTCAATTAACTTTTTCTGTCAAACTGACCCCAGAAGTTTATAAAACATACCCTCCACTGTTTTGCTGTCATTACCTCAAACCCGGAATTTATAGCTCGCCATGCCCACAGGCTGTTTAGCTAGCGTTGTCTTGACTGTGATTATAATGCAAACGTGTTTAGAAACACAGATTACGCCTGGTCCAGGTTCCTGGGCAGGTCATTCTCCCTGCGCCTCATACCGGTGCAACTTTGCTTTGAACGCCTTCATGACTTGCTGTATTTGCAGATTTGGCCTGCAGTCACAGCATGTCTGGTCTGAATTCAAATGTATTTTCTTTTAATCCTGTGTGCTGACAGGACATGTCGGCAGGCCACATCATATTATACAGGCCAATAACCCTGTGTGAGGCAGACCCGCTGTAGCGCAGCGTTGCGTTAACTAGACATACAACAATAGGTCAGCAGACGAATTAGGAAGCCTGGCCATCGGGAACGACCAGCCCAGGCATGATCAAAACTCAATTCCAATACTTGAAATGGAGATATCAATACCGATAATAAAGAATGCTCGGTCAATAGGCTACTTGATATAGAGTTTACAACGACTCCATATGTTCGCGCTAAGCATGGTCGCTATAGGAACATTTGGTTGACTTTCATTTATGAAAGCGGATGTAAAGAAAGATTGTTAAAAGTTTTTTTTATGTTGTTGGGAAAAGAGACTCATTGGTTTGTTTTCAGAATGGGTTTCGGGGAAAAAAGAAGATCCAAAACTGAAGCTTTAATAAAAGCAGTGGTGTAAACGAACTAGGTAGATTTACTCAAGTACTGTACTTAAGTACAATTTTGATATTTATGTTCATTGTGCAGATGGGTCCATTTCAGAATAATATCTCTGATATGTTTTATAATTATTGATCATTAAAGTGTTCTCAGAGCTGGTAAAGGTGCAGCTAGTTTGAATGGCTTTGTATACTGCAGGGTAGCTGCTGAATTTACTCCAGGTGAACTAAAGTCTGATTTAAGGGCTGATTATATTTCACATCATTAATCCAGATATGTGAAGTAACTAAAGGGATTAAATACATGTAGTGGAGTAAAATAAATGTACTGGAGTAAAAGTACACTTTAACCTCTGAATTGTAGACAATTAGAAGTAAAAAAAGTAGCATAAAATTGAAATACTCAAGAAAAGTTCAAGTCTCTCATAATTGTACTTAAGTACAGTACTAAATGTACTTAGTCACATACAATAAAACAACTAAACTGAAAGAAGGGCAGCTGTTTAATGATCTTGCTGTTTATACTGCAGAGTTGGTAGCTATCCTCATGGCTCTGGCCTGGGTTGACAGTAACAGGCCTAGGCATAGGGTGCTAATTGCTTCAGATTCTGCATCTGCACTGATGAGTATTCAACAAACAAGTTCTCAATCCAGACAGGATATTGTTCTAGAAATTTCACAGATGATAAGTAGTTTACAGTCTGATATTAACGTCAGTCTCCTATGGGTTCCTGCTCATTTAGGTGATCTGAAGTCACCATGAATATAAGTTTTAGTAAGGCTGAAATTAAGACCATAGTCAAGGCCAAGCCTAAGAGGAAATGACAAAATGATTGGAGCAATGCTATCACCGGGAGGAAGTACTATAGTGTACAAAGGTATGTTGGTGAAGCAAGGTCAACATCTAGAACTACTCAAGAGGAAAACATAATCTCTAGGATGAGATTTGGGCATACTGGCTTAAGTAGTACTCTATTTATTTTAAAGAAACATGCTGATGGCAATTGTAGTGTATGTAAAGTGTGTGTAGTGCAGAGAATGTGGAACATGTAGTAGAATATTGTGCTAAATTTGTCCAGCAGAGACAGCAACTCATCCAGGAGCTGGAGTCAGAAAGTGAGCCTTTAAACATAAATACAATCCTGCAAAAAAAATTAAGTGAGGTTTGCTTCAGTTTATTGTTTAAGTTCTTGAGAAGAACTGGTCTGATCAGTCGAATTTAGAAGAAGAAGAAGAAGAAGAAGAAGAAGAAGAAGAAGAAGAAGAAGAAGAAGAAGAAGAAGAAGAAGAAGAAGAAGAAGAAGAAGAAGAAGAAGAAGAAGAAGAAGAAGAAGAAGAAGAAGAAGAAGAAGAAGAAGAAGAAGAAGAAGAAGAAGAAGAAGAAAAGAGCAGCTGTTTCCCCAACTCCTCTACGGCAGGTGGCGGTATGCCCCTTCAAGCTGTTTGCATCCAATCAGAGGAAGAATGAACATTCCAGAGCTAACAGCCCGAGCCGCGAGCCTTGAATGTCTTGTAAACACCCACTGTATATGAACAGTCACTGACAGAGGGGTGGATATGGACCTTCATTGAACAGGAAACACTGGATTAAATGTAAGCTACATATTTCAGGCCCGTAGCCAGGGGGGATCGAAGGGTTCGTTCGATCCCCCTCCCGCACTCGACCCCCCCCCCCCTCCCCCCATACACAGACACGCCCCTCAAGATATGTGGGCTATTCAATGAATGAATTGTTCATCTCCGGTGAATATACATGATTCAAATCTAAATTTACAATATCAAAATCCAGACTAATAAAAAAGAAAAGTAGACTCAGAGAAGTGACGAGTAAGAAAAATGGTTAATATTTCTGTTTACACATTTTGTTCAGACTGTTTTACACCAATCCAGTCGGTGGCGGTAATGCCCCCATTTCTGTTGGTAGCTAGCCTAATCGCCTATTACATAGGAACAAAGAAGAATCAGAAGAATAGCGAAAATGGGTAAAAAAGAAGACAAGGAACGTAAACGAAAGAAGTCGGCGGCAACATTGTCCCAAAACATTGGTGACTTATTCCAGAAAAGGACCAAAATCGGTAAGCTGCTGAGTGCAGGGCTTCTATTTCTTTACTACTTAGCTGCTAGACCTAGCTGCATCTGAACACTCACTGACCTAGGCTACTTGTCAGTGGTTGCCTAGCTCCATTAGGCTATATGCTAGCCCCATCCCTCGCCGAACACAGAAAATACCACTGTCAATTTTGTAGGAAACATAGCGAACGTAACAGTAACTATTTTCGGGATTGTTAAAAGTGTATTGCTTGGCGTGTTAACGTGACTTCGGTGCTTCAATGTCTCCCCCCCTCCATCTCGTTATGCTTGTGCTCTGCAAGTGCCACATAGCTGACAGTTCCCCCCGTCTGTTTTAGACTAGTGTCTGTCTCCTGAGTCTACTGTCTTGACGCAGAGTGTTACCATTTTGTGCTCGCGGCTTCAGATGTCTATGACAGAACTTATTATGTGCAGTTTCGACCTCGGTCTCTATTGGTGCCTCTCCACCTTTTCCTGAAAGTGAAACGGATTTTATGAGGGGTTCCCCCCACACTAAAGCCAAATTATTTTATGCCCATTAGTTGATTTTTAAGAAATGTAAGTGACAATAACATTCAGTAACTCACTTTGCAATGCTGATGATCAAGCTAGGCTGTATTTTACTGTCACCATGCCTGTTGCTCCAGCTAGGCTGTATTTTACTGTCACCATGCCTGTTGCTCCTAAGGCCATAGTAAATAAAATACAGTATAGAGGTGTAAAAAAAAAAGGGGGTTAAACATGGATAGGGTGTATGTGAGTCAATCAGTGTAGTTTCCCTGCACCTGATGTTTGTGTTTCAGGTGCAGATGTTTGTTGTCAGACGTTTGTTGTGTGTGCTTTTTGTTAAAACCGTTTTATGACAAATGCAATATATCTGCTTGATGAAATTACCCAAACCCTCACAATTCTATGTGCACAATAGAAAATAAAATAATTCAGAGAATAAAATTATTATTATGTCTGGTTTGAAATACTCTAAAATTGACTTAAATGTCTTTCTTTTGCTGTATTTATTTAGTGAGTCAGCATGTGGAGGGTGAGCTACCAGCAGCTAGTAGTAGCAGCAATGAAACAGCCTTGCCAGGTAACAGTGCAGTGGAAGAGCAGAGAGATGCAGCAGCTCCTGAAGTGGCTGAGGATGTGAGAGTGAGACAGGCAGCAGAATGTGAGGTAGCCCAGCCGAGCTCTGTACTTGACAGTGACCTTGGCTTCTTCATAGATGCAACCAAATCTATTGAGGAAATAGCACAGGCTGTGTGTCAGATGTCTGATGGCCAAAAGTACAATTTGGTGAAAAACCACGTCAGACCTTCGAAACATTTCATTTTCCCAACTACATTTATTGGTGGGTGCAACAGGGCATTCAGGTATGATTGGTTTGAGGAGCATGGATGGTGGCTGGTTTACAGCATGAAACTCGATGGCGCTTTCTGCATATGCTGTGCTCTCTTTCTCAATGCCACAGAGAGGAAACAGTCAACTTCACTGATAAATGCGCCCTTCAGTAAATGGCATAAGAAAACGAAGATAATTGGAAGCCACCAATCGAAAGCAAACCATTTAGTGGCATTTGAAAGAGCAAAACTGTTTCGACAGTCACATGAAAACCCCAATACCCGGATATCAGTCCGTATGGACAGTGCAAAGGAGACCAACATCAAAGAGAACAGGCACATTCTCAAGTGCGTTGCAGAGGCTGTTCTCTACTGTGGCCGTCAATGCATTGCACTGAGAGGATCAGCTGAGCAGCAGCATTGTAGTGGCAATCCTGGGAATTTCTTGGCCCTATTGAAACTGCTTTCAAATCACGATGAAAGCTGAAGCAGCATTTGGAGAAACCAAAGCTAAAAAATGCCACATATCTATCACCTCAAAGCCAAAATGAAATGATTGATGTAATAGGGAAGCACATGATTCAGGCCAAGATCGTGGAAGAGGTCAGGCATGCTCAGATGTACACAGTCCTAGCTGATGAGGTCACATCCCATAATGAAGAGCTGATGCCAATGTGTGTTCGCTTCGTGGACAAAGACTTAAATATCAGAGAGGAGTTGCTTGAGATTTGTACTTTGCCACGGATCACAGGTCGCCACATTGCAAGCGCGATCAAAGATGTGCTGAGTCATCTAAGCATAGAGATTGCTGACTGTCGAGGCCAGGGGTACGATGGCGCCAGCAATATGAGCAGCGAAAATGTTGGCGTTCAAGCTTTGATAAAAAAGGATGCGCCTAAGGCAGTTTATATGCACTGCAATGGGCATTGCTTGAACCTTGTCATTGCACGCTCTTGTGCTCTTCCAGTTGTGCGCAACATGATTGATAAGATGAAGTACATCGTCATGTTCTTCACCTGCAGCCCGAAGAGGGAACACCTTCTCAAGGAGGTTGTAGATAAGGAGGCACATTCTACCGGAAAGCGGAAGCCCCTGATTGACCTCAGCCGCACAAGATGGGCAGCACGGCATGATGCCTACAGTCACTTCTACAGTGCCTTTGTCTTCATTATTAAGGCTCTGGAAGTCATGGCACAGGGTCTCCATACAGAGGAGTACAGTGAAGATGTCACCAGTGGATGGGAGGGCAAGTACAAAGCAGAGGCCTATGGTCTCTTGAGTGGGCTACAAAACTTAGGATTCATCCTCACATTCCTCACCGTATACCAAGTTTTATCCCACCTGGCGGGCTCACGGTGAAGACTGCAAAGCACCTCACTCGACATCATCGAGGCATTTAGCATGGTTGATGAGGTGAAGTCTGTCTACAAGGAGCTCCGCGAGACCATCGACGACGACTTCAATCAAATCTACGCACAAGCAGTTAGGATGGCTGCTCAGGTCAACGTGGAAACCAACCCAGCCGAGAGCAGCTGGAAGGCAGAAACACAGGGAAAATGTACCCGCTGAAGGAGTGAAGGAGGTACTACTCCGGAACATGACGATACCCTTCTTAGACCATGTCATTTCAGAGTTTGAGTCCAGATTTAGTCCCCTCTCTGTGACCGCATCAAGGCTCATGGGCCTAATTCCATCTGTCCAGTGCAACTCAGATGTAACGGTGGACATCTCTGAAGCAGTCGCTCTGTACCAAGATGACTTGCCATCACCAGAGGTCATTGACCAGGAGCTGAAACGGTGGAAGTTGAAGTGGCAGGTCAAAGCATTACACAAAGACCAAGCTCATGTGCTGAGCTACAAAAGAGTGTATGAGAAAGTACCACTTTAAACCCTCTGAATTGTGACCTTGCAAGTAAAAATAGCTAAATTGTCCAGAAAGGTTCTCGCCAATTTGTTCTCCGGAGACTCAAAACAGTCACATACATAAAAAAACAACTGAAGAAGGACGCATGTTTCATGATCTCTGCTGTTCATACCCACTACACCATGGCTTCTGGGTTGGAGTAAGCGTCCTACATAGCTAAATGCTTCAAGACGATCTGGACTGATGAGTTTCAACAAACAAGCCAATAGAAGAAGCTAGAGGAGTACAGTGATAGGGTATTTCACGTTGAATCAATCACTTTGGGCCAACCGCATCATTTATATCGAAACATGTGTGTTTTAGTGGTAAGTTAGACCCTAGAACTCATATTGCCATGAATTGGCACTAAAATATAAGGAGAAATGGACTAAGAAGTTTATAGTGTACAAGGTAGGGTAAGCAAGTCAACTCTGATACTGCTAAAGGTAAATTACAAAGAGATGGTTTTGATGCTGTTTGAAAGCTCTTTTCTGAACACTTCAATTTATATCATTATTAATTCATGTTTAAGTTTTAATGACCATACCGATCGAGTTCATTCATGAAGTAATTCTTATCTATTTATGTCAACAGTGGAGAGATCGACAATAAAGGACAGCAACAACAGACAGACAGAACAACAACAGAGACAGACAATGGAGGGCAGCAACAGACAGGCAATGAAGAAAGCAACAGACAACTGAGGTGAGCAACAGAGACAGACAATCACAGATGTAGGAAGTTTGAGTAACACTTACATTTATATCAAATTCTTCATTCTTGTTAAAGTTTTAATGACTATAGAGATAGCTCAATTGAAGCAATTCATGTCCATTTATGTTAACAGTGGGGAGCAACAGACAAAAAATGAAGGACAGCAACAACAGACTCACAACAAACTTGACGATGAATAAAAATATTCTAAATTAAAAGATTTGAAGTGTGCTGGTGTATTTAGGGGGCATTGGAGAGGAGGGAGCCAAATGAAGTCCACTTTCGGGGGGAAAAAGATCCCCCCCCACCACAATGCTGCTACGGGCCTGTATTTGCAGCGATTCGAATTTGGGAATTAATGTGCTCTGGTGCTGCTACTTTTTAGCAAGTTGCTCCTGCAGTGAGCTAACTAACTTTGATATGTTTCTAAAGTCACATGTTAGTCGGTGCAGTACTGCTGGGAAGGTCTTACAACTGCTATATAGCCTAAAAACTGCAGTACCGTTGCGTAAAACAAGTGTTTAAGGTTCACCGTCAGATCTTTCCGGTATTACTTGCTTTGTTTTTTGTTTTCGTTAGCTGTTGGCAGGGTAAAGGGCCAAGTTACCAAACTAACGTCTGCCTGTTTGTTACACTGAAGCAACAGCTATCAGCTAACAACTAACAGCCCAACACACAGCCCTCTCCTCCATGGTCTCCTCGGGGTTCAGATTAGCTGTTTAGGGTTACACAGTGTGTCTGAATATACAGGGACAGGTGACCAGTGGTGGAATGTAACTACTACATTTACTCAAGTGCTGCAGTAAAAAAAATGCTTTACTTAAGTATTTTACATCTTGCTATTTTTACTCCACTACATTTTCTAACAATACAACGTAAACATTCGCTAATACATTACTATATGTATTATAGGTAAGATAGCCAGTGTGTGAATAAAATAATTTCAATAACCACTTTACCAAGTCCAACATTGGAATTCTGAACACATTAATACATACATCGTTATGATACATACCATGACCATTACTTTTATTTTTGATACTAAAAGCATATTCAAATGCTAATACTTATGTACATTTACTTCCGTAACATTTTGAATTCAGGACTTCTTCCAGGAAATCTGACTGAGGCCTTCCTCTGTTCATGTTTACAGGGACATCTGTGGCAGTTTGGAAACTAAAGGAACAAAAACAACCTCTTAACTAATAATTACGTCTCATTCTGATTCTGCTTACAATAAGGAGAAAAAACATCATCCATTTTATGAATCTGTTTTTTCTCAAAACAACAGTCACTGATGGATTAAGATGTCAATAAACCCTTCTCTGTATTTCACATTCCTGTAGCATCGCACCACCTGTTCTTGGAGATCTATAACACCAGCATGTTCTTGTGTTTTCTCAGCATGGAGTCCTCGACCGGTCACCTCCTCTCTCCTGAGTCCACGGTCACGTCGCTGCTGTCCAACTCCGGGCACCTGAGGAGCAGCCTGCTGGCTCCTGAACACAACACCACCTTCAGATACAGAGACAAGGTCTGCTTTACGGGGGTCAGCTGTCTACAGCAGTGATGGGGCAGAGTGGAGGATATCTGCCTGTCTTTATCTTCTGTCTTGTTATCATAACAGAGCCAAAGTGGGCAGCCATTTATACCTCACCTGACAATGACGTGTTTTTCTGTACACCAGCATGAAACTTGTATGTTGAAGTTTTGCACTTATAGTTATAGTTAGAGAAATGATCATTCTAAACATCAAAGAAGGATATTATTAGGACTTCAGTGGTTCAAATTAAAAGGTGTTCCAGCTGCTTCAGGTAAAATAGCAGCACTCTTCCTGTTCTTAGAAAAATACAGAAAGACAAGCTGCTCAAAAGATGTTTATAGGGCTGGGCTTACTAAAACATCTCTTTCATGCTTAATGATTGAATCATGGATATATGGATTGCAGAACTACAACTCGGCCTCGGCGGCGTTGGATGCCTACATCTCAGACTTTGAGAGGAGTCAGAGCAGCCAGTGGCAGACTGGGCTGGTTCTGCCGCACAGTCTGCCCTCCACAGCGATGGGGTTCAGAGCGAGCACGCTCAGAAACACAGATGGTGGGTTAACACATTCCTTAAGTTAATACATTTGTTTTATGAATTGTCTGTATGTGACGTCCTCTTGTGTTCTCTCTCAAAGTTCTCAGGGAACATTTGACCGACAGGGAGCTGGACTTCCTGAACCTCCCCGTCAGCTCCCTCCATCACCGTGGCAACAGAGATAGAGTCTCCATGACTACAGACGAGCTGCTATCTATTCCTTATGATGGCTCAATGCCTGTCACTCACACATCCGCCTACCTCCAAGGTCATCAAACGCATCACTCAAACTCCCCCTGACTTCCTCTCTGAGAATCAAAGCTTTCCCCTCACCTATGACTTCCTCTGAGGTCATTTAATGCATCACTCCTTCCTCCTCCTCCATCCAATGTCTCTGAACGCTTCATGTTGGGATGATGTCTGAGTTTCAGACATTGTTTGGGTAAAGGATAAATGGGTTGATGGAACTAATAGACGATGGATCAATCAATAACTCAAGTGTAGTCTTGTGTGCAGTTCCAGGACTCCTGTCACAGTCCAGAGCCCCCGAGCCCAGAGCAGCACACAGAAACTGGGACAGACTCAGCAGCAGCCACCCTACCCCTCAAATGAAGCACCACCACCCCCACCCAACCAGGAGCTCCAGGTCAGTGCTGCTGCCACTTATCTGTCTCACTATGACTTTTTCTAAACAATCTCTGTGCTCTCCTGTAGGGGCCCAGGGGTTCTCAACCTTCTGTAAGGCCCACTTTCCCCCAAAACAAGAGAAAATAACTACCGTTGACCAAAAAGGACAGTCAAAAATAGTCGTTTGTGCTGTTTATTTATGCTTGGTTTTAACACTCCGAAATCCAAGAGAACAAGGACTTCTTCTTTGACCTTTGACCTTTGCTTTCCTGGGTTTGCTAATCCCCCCTCCTGCTGTCGCCGATATACAGTTTTATATCACCAGGTGCCCGAATCATCCAGTGCTCTGAAACTGGCTTCAAAATAAAAGCATAATGAAATGAAAAACATTAACTAACTCAAAATAATTCCCCCAAAAAATGATTCATTTAAATTAAACAAAAAACAGCTAGAAAACACAAACAAAATAACATAAAGCAATGTTACAATAGCATTTGACTTTTTTATTTCTTTGTCCTCCTCTCCAGGTGCAGAGACAGATCAGGGGCGGCCATGTTGAATGCAGACGTTGACCTGGCCCCGGCCTCCCCCCACAGGGTGACTGTCATCACATTGCATTGTGTGTTCTGGGCTCTGCCTCTTAACAGTCTGTAGTGTTGTCATGGTTTCCTCTGTTTCTCACAGCAGAGGGCAAACAGACCAGACCCCTCTGTGTGTCTGCACCTCCCTCGCTGGTTCACCTCGAACAACAACATGGACTGTTCTGGGATCAGCAGTGTGCCGGAACAGAAGTACCCAGCCTGGATCCAGCGCTATGATGTCAGCGAGCGACCCCCACCCTCAGAGTCAGAGCTGTGGAATGAGCAAGGTAAGCCCCCCTGAACTTTGATAACAAAAATGGGGATGCACAGATACATTGGTACAACATCGGCATCTGCCAATGTTAGCCGTGTTCACCACCATCAGCACGTCGGTGCACATGGTCACATGCTCCGATGGCAGTGTTTCTGTTCAGCTAATAAATGTCAAATCGCTGCATCCCTAATAAAAAAAACAACGTTTTAAAAATCTGTAGTATCTATGGCCCTCGTGTGCCTGTATACACCCCACCAGGTGTCCTGAGGGATCTCGCGGCCAAGTACCCCCACAGACCGTCCAGGAGCTGGCTGAGGCCATGATCCAGGTCTGTGGGGGTACTTGGCTGTGTCGAATTTGCCGAAACATAATGCCCAGAGGGGCCCCCCAGGCCATCACTGACCACCACCCAATGGTCTTGTTGCTGTAATTATTACATTTAATTATCAAAATAAAGATCTACAGTTATACATGAAAGAATATACGGCAAACTCATGTTTTTAACACTAAACCTGAGATACTGTGTGCATAAAAACAAATTCAGCCCAGATATGTGATATGTGCCACAACAAGTTAGAAAAATGTAATTTGCTCATTTAAATAATTGAGTGTGTGTGTGTGTGTGTGTGTGTGTGTGTGTGTGTGTGTGTGTGTGTGTGTGTGTGTGTGTGTGTGTGTGTGTGTGTGTGTGTGTGTGTGTGTGTGTGTGTGTGTGTGTGTGTGTGTGTGTGTGTGTGTGTGTGTGTGTGTGTGTGTGTGTGTGTGTGTCCTCCACCTGTAGATCCCAGAGGTGGAGCTCCTTCCTGGGTAGCAGAGCTGGACCATGAGGATCAAGACCGGACCCCTACACAGGCAAGATAACTCTTTTGAAACATATCATTAAAAATAACAATGTATAAAGTGTGTGTGCGTGTGTGCAGGTTGACAGTCAGCAGACTCTGAGAGACCTGAGGCTTCAGTTTGCTGAACACATCTCTCTCCTCGCTGCAGAAAACAACAGCGCGGCTATCATGGAAACTGTGTTCAGAGGTAGAAGACCTGCGACTGATGGAAGAATACGTCTGTGTGCTAAAGAGCAGTACTGATGTTCTGTCTCTCTGGCTTCTCCCCCCCTCAGACAACAGGCTGGAGTCTCTGATCCAGAAGGCGGATCAGGTGCTGAGCAATCTGACTTATGCAGGTCAAGGTGAGGAGAAGCTGGATGAAACTAAAACCCCTGATCAGAGATATCATCTGTCTCTGTGAACTCAGGCTTCCCTCCTCAGACTCTGAGCACCCTGACTCATGTGATCGGTTGCCGTCTGCCTTATTAGAATGTTAAAATCAGTAAAAACCTCAGAGCTTTAGCTGACATCAGGGAGGTTTGTGTGGCTTTATTATTAAAGCTTTATTGAAATGTTTCCTTTGGTAGTTTTGTCAGCAGGAAGGCTTCTCTGTGACACCTCCCTGCATGAACACACTGGGCCCACACTGTGCTGCCTTGCTCTGATGTTATGTGTTGTTGCAGCAGTAAGTGGAGCTGATGGTGCTGATGGAGCGGTCAGTCCAGAGAACCCCGAGGAGCTGCGCTCTCCTTCCTCTCACTGTTGCCCACCCAAAAGGTGAGACTGATTTACTCCCCCTAAAATCTTTGTTGTAATCATTTCATATAACCAAACTCACGTAGTGCTCTGTGATGTCCTGAAGCTGCAGGGACTCCGTGACAGCGGGGGGCGTCACAGAGGCTCCGACTGACAGAGGGGCTCAGGTAGGGGTTAACTTTATTATTTACTTTCATATCTTTGCGGCTGCGGACATGCAGACAGACTGCTGCTCTCTGAGATGACAAACCTGGGATTCAAATCCCGTACCCCCTCCTGAGCAGCGGCCAAGTCCAATATCTGTTGTTGGTCACCAGGCCTTAATGCCAGCTGTGAGGTCCAAAATGCGTTTTATGACACGTGTACACAGAAGGCTGAAGCCATATTTGGGAAGGTAGATTTTCCTTTCCTGGTATCACCTGACTCAAGGTGTAGCTGCGCTGAGCCGAAAATACAGCTGGAGATAAAACCCTGCAGACCACCAATAGATGAGAGCAGCACAACGTCACTCCTGGCAACATGACGGCCCATCCATTTTACGGGGAAATCAAAGAATTGGCGCCAAGCAGAAAGAATAGTTTGATCATCCCTAAAAGCTGCATGGTTGTGTATTGCATGTTAAAGAAAAAGAACAGACTTTCTGTACTTAGAAAAGACTCTGAAAGTAATATATTTTTTTGGCTTCAGGCTCCACAGAGAGGACAAGATGGTAACCAATGGGGCCCTGTCACTCAATACATCTGTTTGTGGGAAACACTGCATCACAGCTAAATGATCATGCTAATAAGGTTAACCTCAATCGTCAGAGTAAACTGTTGAAATGTCAAAAGTCAACAGAGTGACTGTAGATGCAACATTTAAATAAAAACACTGACAAGGAAATACTGCTGTCAGTGTTAGCTGCTCTCCACTCATCCAGCTGCAGACTGACCCGACATCCATCCCCTGGTGATTACAATTAAACCTGAAATCCACGGCGCTCATCGATGACATTGTTTAATAGTTGGCCTGTATGACCATTCTAGTCGGGCTCCTTGTAGAAAACCAAGGCGCCAAATTATAATTTTTTTTGATGGGATTCACAAAAACCTCAGAATCTGTATTTACCGCCATTTAAATGACAGCGTATGTTTTCACCCATAATGGGCGGGGCCACGACTTACAGGGAAAGCACCGAATGGGTTTCTCTCATCTATAGTCCAGGAGAATGGTCCAGCAGCGCAGAGAAAAGAGCTTTAATCTAAAGTGAGTGCAGCCAAACCACGCAGAACATGGGTGTAAATGACCCTCTGACATCTGCCCCACTCATGTCTGCTGCCTCTCCAGGGGCCGTGCTCTGGACTCCATGGAACCAGCATGTTTAAGCAGCCAGGTCCAGTGGAGGCTCTGAAGCAGATGCTGTTCAGACTGCAGGCGGTGGAGGCGGAGCTTCAGAGACAACCACAGGCTTCAGCTGCTCCAACCCCTGCTGACAGGCCGCACACTCAGGAGGCTCCACTGAATCAGGTATCAACACAGCTTCAAATGCTAATGGTAAATAATATAGCTTCATAGGGTTCACTTCCTCAATTCATTACAAATGTCTCTGAACATACCTCAGGGCTCTGCAGTCAACATTCAGATGTGCTCTGAGGAACAAAGCTATAATATCTGAGACCTCTGTAGGAGGAGACTTAAGAAGCCAAGTTCACCGGCCAAGCTCATGATAACTTTCACACAGGAGGAACAACAATCTGTACTTCTGAGAATCGAACCAATCAGCACCAATTCAACAGCTGATTGCTAATAAGTTAGGAATAAACGCGGTCAGAACAGAAGTGTGTTAGCAGCCTTATCCTATTCCCTGTTGTGACACATGTAACCCATCTTTTTTGCCCAGAGGAATAGTAACATACATCCAAGTTTTCTGTTATTCCTCTCGTTTGAAGATTGAAAAAGCAATGCGGATCCAATCTATTACTACTATTACAGCTTCACTGTCCACTTGCTGTCGTGGTGACACAAGCGACTTGTTTAGATTTAGCCTTGCAGTTTTGTTGCTTCGAGCCTAATAAAGACAACTGTGCTTTAGAACCATTAGAATGATAGCTTCTCACAAAGGCTACTAAGGTTAAAATGACTGACAGCACTGCTCTGACCGAGCTGCTGAGAGATCTCTATATACAGTATATGTAGTCCATAACCAATAAACAGACCTGTGGGTGTAGAACAGGACCCAATCTGATCCCCATTTGACTGTGGATGCAGACCCATACTGGTTCCCTCTCAGGTCCCCTGCACCAGCCAGGAGACCAGGGTTCTGCTGCACTTGATTAAAACCAGCAACTGCTCATCGGTACCAGCATCAGTCTTATCGCTGAGCTCACCAGGCTGGCACCATAACCATCAAAACATAGAGCAGCTTATGTCCTCAACTCATCCTCTAAACCAATCATAAAACACCAGCCACAATAGAAGAGTATCTTTTCTGTCTTTTTCAGATATGGGTAATGTCTTCCAGGTGACATGGAGTTGTGTTTGTGTTGCAGAGGTCTGAAGCTGAAGCAGATCTGGAGACTTTTCCTGGTGGACCTTCACTCCAGAGGTACCTGGCTCTGAACACACTCTGAGCATCAGGGTTTACTGTTCAACTGTTGCCGTTGTCACTTATCCTGGGAAAACGTTGTTTTAGGTGCACTGCTCAAATATGATGATGAACTTGATAAACATTATGCCTGCTAAACCTCTAGCCAGCAGAGAGTCAGCATGCTGCTAGCATGGCACTAGACTGAATTGCTGTGCTTCACTTCATTCATTTAGTCTCTGACACTCAGGTAAAGTACATTACCCAGGTCAATAAAGATAATAATGAAGTTATGAATCTTTATTTTTTAGATGACCCACCCCCCCAGTTCTCCAGAGGCTGCACTATGAAGCCCTCAAATGCACATGTTGAAATGTTTGCATTAGCTCACACCAACACAGTTGTAAGTTGAGAACAATGTTTGTGATGAACATTTTCAATCCTCAGAGCGATGCACCACCTGAGCCGTCTGAAGGAGCTGGTGGAGGAACCCAGAGAGAAACAGGGAGAGGAAAGAGGAATGAAGGATGAAGACGAAGGGCGTTACTCCTCTTCCTCTGCTGACGGACTATCCTGCACCCAGCAGAAACCCTCCTGAAGCTGGAGTCCTCTTCCAGAGCGAGGGCCTTCAAGTAGTGTGGCCCTCAGGCATTGTCTCTGTCCTCTGGAGGCTGTTGGCTGTCACCTCCAACAGCAACAGAAAATAACGTCTGTTCTGCAGTTGTGTGTTGGATAAAAATGTGCAATCATCTAAAAAGACAATCTGTACGGAGACTAAAAAACATTCATTTAAAATGTGTGTTGAAGTTGTTTAAAGTGTTACAAAAAAGCTGTTACACCTTTGGAAACAGCTAACAGTTGTGGTAGTTTGAAACGTGAGAAAGGACACAGACTCAAACATGATAGACCAAATATAATGTTTGGAAGTCCTCTGACATTTGGCCGTGGATACAGGAAAGGTTCCAATAGCTCTGATACAATAAAAGGGATATCAGATGGCACAGCTGCTGATGGTGGACTGTTTCACTTTTGATGGAGCTAGACCTCCGTTTCCAGCTTTTATGCTGGTTCTGCAGCGTCTCAATAAAGAGGATCCCTCTCTGAAGGAAGGAAGGACCAAACAGTTGTGCTAAAAGTGTCATAAAAAAACAATATGAATAAAGGACATAATGTCCCTCTGTTACTGTGCTGACGTTTCCTTCAATGGTAACTCTTTGTCTATGAATAGCCAAGCTATCAGCAGGCTCTCCGGGTGGCAATCTCAATTTACTAGTTGGACTCATTAATGCATTAGCATGTTAGCATACTGTCAAGTAAAAATGCTGAAACTAAACAAGCTTGAAAATGTGTCAGAACCCATCCATTTTATCATTCCATTTAGCTTATCTATTTTTCTATAATCAGCATGTTTACCATGGCTGTGGGCATGCTAACTGCGGGTAAAATTAGTATTGAACATGTCCATTTTTCAAAATAAATACATTTCTAAAGGTGCTATTGACATGACATGTTCATCAGATATCAGTAACAACTCATGCACTCCACAAATGCAAAGAAATCAAAACAAATAAGTTCAGAAATACAATGGAATGACACAAGGAAAAAGTATTGAACACGCTTACTCAAATGGATTTAATACTTCGTACAAAAGCCTTTGTTGGTAATGACAGCTTCAAGACGCCTCCTGTATGGAGAAACCAGTGTCATGCATTGCTCAGGTGGGATTTTGTCCCATTTGGTCCCCATCTTCCACACAAACAGTCTTCAAGTCTTGAAAGTTCTGTGGGCCTCTTCTATGAACTCTGATCTTTAGTTCTTTCCATAGATTTTCTGTTGGATTCAAGTCAGGTGATAGGCTGGGCTATTCTAGCAGCTTTATTTTCTTCCTCTGAAACCAATTGAGAGTTTCCTTGTCTGTGTGTTTGGGATCATTGTCTTGCTGAAATCTCCCCCCTCTTCATCATCCTGGTAGATGGCAACATATATTTTTTCAAGAATCTCTCGGTACACTCTTCCATTTTTCCTTTCTTCAATGATGAAGTATGCTAGTGCCCTATGCTGAGAAACAGCCCCACACCATGATGTGTCCTTCACTGTTGGTATCGTGTTTCTGGGGTGATGTGCAGTGCCATTTGGCTTCCAATCATGGTGTGTATTATGGCATCCAAGAGTTCAATTTTGGACTCATCTGACAAGAGTGTATTCTCCCAGTATTTCACAGGCTTGTCTAAATGTTGTGCAGCAAACGTTAAACGAGCTTCAACATGCTTTTTCTTCAGCGATGGAGTCTTGCGTGGTGAGCGTGTATACAGGCCATGGCGGTTGAGTGCATTACTTATTGTTTTCTATGAAACAATTGTACATGCTGATTCCAGGTCTTTCTGAAGGGCTCCACAAGTGGTCCTTGGCTCTTGGACAACTCTCCTGATAATTATTTTCACTCCTCTGTCAGAAATGTTGTAACGATCACCTGGTCGTGGCTGGTTTATGGTGAAATTATGTTCTTTCCACTTCCGGATTATGGCTCCAATAGTGCTCACTGGAACATTCAGGAGTTTAGAAATCCTTCTGTAATGCCATCAGTATGTTTTGCAACAATAAGGTTGTGAAAGTCTTGAGAGAGCTCTTTCTCCAAACAAAATCTCTGAAGAAGGGTATGGAGGGCGTGTTCTAGTGTACATGCTAGGACTTTAGCTAACATGTTTGCATCTGTGTTTAAGACAGAGATGGGCCTGTAAGAGGCACATTTGGTTGGGTCCTTCCATTTTTTGACAATAAAGTGAAGCACGCTTAGGTAAAAGATTGGGGAAGAGCACCCTGTCTGCAAGAGTCAGATAAAACAGAACACAGATTTGGAAAGAGAAGTTCTTGAAAAACTCTGAGGGGAAGTCATCGGGACCTGGACATTTGCCTGACTGCATTGAGGAGATGGCTGAAATTATTTCTGCCTGAGATATTGACTCCTACAACATCCTCCTGAAGTCAGGGGAAAGTTTGTGAGTATTGAGACTTAGAAGATTTAGAATTTCACTGTCATCCGTTTGAGACTCTGAGGTATTAAGCTGAGAGTAGAAGTCAATATACATTCAATTTTTGAAGAAATAAAAAGAAAGAAATTAGGTTCCATCTTGCTATATCTTGCTTAATTCTTTTTTGTACAGGTGGGAAATTGCATTTGAATAATTTCATATGATCTTTAGGTATGTTAATGCCCAAATACTTGATGGATTTTTTTTTGCCATATCAGTGGGTATTCCTAATTTCTTCAGGAGGATTGTAATAATTATCCCGATAACTGACCATATATTTCAAATGATTTCATCAGTTTAAGTAATGTGTATGTTGGTTGCCCTAAATACACTAAGATATCATCTGCATAACAGGCTAATTTATATTCTGTCTGTTTAATAAAAATTCCCCTTATACCTTTGTCTAATGTATTGAGCCAATGGTTCCAAGTACAATGCAAAAAGTAGAGGTGACCATGCACAACCCTGTTGAGATCCTCTCTCTAGGGTGAAGCTATTTGATAGGTATCCATTGACTTTAACCCTAGCAGTCGGTTTGTCATACAGTGCTTGTATAGTTTTAATAACTGTATCATGAAAGCCAAATCTGTGTAAAACTCACTGCTGTGCTGATGATGTGCAACTTTACATCTCAACTAAATCCATCACCACTTCAACCATCTCAACTCTCACCAACTGCCTCACTGACATAAAATCCTGGATGCAGAACAACTTCCTCAAACCCAACAGTGATAAATCTGACATGGTCATCATCGGTCCCACATCCCCCACCAAAAACCATAACAACCTAACCCTCACCATCGACAATACCACGCTGACTGCCTCCCCTCACATCTGAAATCTTGGAGTCATCTTTGACAGCAACCTCTCCTTTGAGAACCACATCAAACACATCACCAAAACTGCCTTCTTCCATCTCAAAAATATATCCCGTCTCCACCCATCACTCTCCTTCTCTGCTGCCGAAACCCTGATCCATGCCTTCATCTCATCCAGACTAAACGACTGCAACAGCATCCTCTATGGTACACCATCCAGACTCCTTAATAAACTCCAGTACATCTAGAACTCAGCCGCCCGTCTCCTCACCCACACCCGCTCCCGTGACCACATCACCCCTATCCTGCAGAACCTCCACTGGCTCCCCGTCCCACAACGCATCCACTTCAAGATCCTTCTCCTCACCCACAAGGCCCTCCATCACCAGGCCCCCTCCTACCTCACAGACAGCACCACACTCCTTCCTGCAGCCTCCGCTCGTCAGATGCAAATCTCCTCTCCCTTCCTCCCAGGACCAAACTCCGGACCTGGGGGGACAGAGCCTTCTCTGTCTCTGCCCCCTCCCTCTGGAACTCACTCCCCAAAAACATCCGTGATTGCCCCGACCTCACCCTGTTTAAATCCCGATCAAAACTCACCTTTTCAAAACTGCTTTTAAACTGTAAATGAATATTGTGTTTTAAATATATTAATTGTGTGCTTTTAATTATGTTTTTATGAATTGTATCTCTGTAAAGTGTCTTTGAGTTTTTAGAAAAGCACTATACAAATAAAATGTATTATTATTAATATTATTATTATTAGAAAATCCCTAGTAACTTTTTCAGCATCAACACTTTCTCTATTGCCTTAGTCTTATTCTGTTGTATATTATCTTGTGTTTGGCGCTTTTGTATGAAGCCTGTCTGGTCATTATGTATCAGTGTGGGTAGAATCTATGGCTAGACACCTAACCATAATCGAGGTAAATAACCTATAATCTACGTTAAGAACAGATAGTCAGTATGACCCACAATCCATCTTGTCCTTGCCTTCTTTTGGTATAGCTGATACAATCACCTCCTTCCAACTGAGTGGTGTTTGCGCCTCTTTCAATGCCCAGTTAAGTGCGGGAAGTATAATAGGCGTCAATTCATATTTAAATTCGTTATACCATTTGGCGGTGTCGCCATCTGAATCTGGTGATTTATTCGATTTGAGCCTACTTATTGCATTTTTTTATTCTCCTTGAGTTATATATTATTAATTTTGTTCCTGATTTTTTTATATCCTCTAATATATTTTGCTCTAAATAAAATTTCTGTTTTCTTTCCAGTTCCTTCAGTCTGTTTTGCAATTCTTCATTTTTCTTATTCCTTATTTTCTTCTCATATGAAGAAATTGCTATAATTTTACCTCTTACTACAGCTTTTAACGTATCCCACAGAATTGGAGGGGCGACCTCACCATTGTCATTGAATTCTAAGTAGAGGCTAATTTCATTTTTAAGTTGTTCCTTAAATTGAGAATCATTAAGTAGACTTGAATTTAATTTCCATGTAGTATTCTTTAGTTGCAGGTTAAAGTCAACGGATAAGTGGATGGGTGCATGGTCACTTCCCATTCCACAGTTACTGTATGTATTTTATCTATTTCTTTAACGCATGTTATAAAATAATCCATTCTTCAAAGAGTGTGAGGCCGAATAATGTGTATAATATCTTCTGTAGGGAAAAGGTTTCTCCACATTTCTCTCAGTCTTACATCTTCAAAGAGTGAGTTCACCTTTTCATACAGGGACTTTTTTCCAAGATTCTTTCTGGAACGATCTAACTCGGGTTTAGGTGTATATTTAGGTCTCCCACAAAAATTAATAGCCCTACTGTTTCTGTTTCCTTAATAGTGGGATTTTTTTTGAAAGAAGCTAATGTCACTTCCAGGGTGTGCATAAATGTTAATAAAGTAACTGGGTTACCATCCATACTTCCTCTGAGATTCTCACTGTTTGACCAGGTCCCATTTTTACTTTTTGAGTTTTAAATACTTTATTTTATGTAGAAAAACAAATTTTACAGCTTCAAGGATTTTAGGAAAATGTTTATTTCTTAAAGTTGCAACAAAAATAAAAACAGAAATGTAACACCTTTAGGCCCAGACATTAATGAATCCATCAGTCCCTGCTGACAGCACTGTCCCCCCACTGTGGTCGAAGGTCACGCTCTGCACGCTATCCCGGTGCCCCAACAGGCTGCTGGACGCGAGAGAGTCCACTTCCATGACCCTGACCAGACCATTGGAGCAGGCCACAGCCAGCGTCCTCCCTGACGGGCTGAATGCCACCTGGTTGGCAGCCAGGGGCCCGGCATCTACTGTGGCCCTCGCCACTGCAGACTTCCTGATGTCCCACAAATTGATGAAGCCACCGGAGTCACAGGAGGCCACGGTGTTGCCCGCCATGCTGCAGGTGGAGTCGTTGCAGGGGTACTGGTGTCCCTGGAAGCTGGCGGTGCAGACCCCCAGCCTGGCGTCCCACAGGGCCAGGGTTTTGTCAGCGGAGCAGGTGAGGAGGAGGTCGGAAAAGGGCAGGAAGCAGACGCTGTTGACGGAGGCAGTGTGGCGGCGCAGGGTGAGGGTGCAGCGCTGGCTGCTCAGGTCCCACAGCCGGGCTGTCCTGTCAGCACAGCAAGAAGCCAGGAAGTGACCGCAGGAGTGGAAGCAGCACCCCCATGTGGGCCGGCTGTGGCTCAGTGTCAACACACAGCCCCCCTGAGAGAAGTCCCAGAGCCGCAGCTGCATGAAGAAACAACACAGTGAGGGGCCCCACATACACCTGCTGAGGGGCGGTATGTAGTGGCCTAAAGTAACTGAGTACATTTACTCAAGTAATGTACTTAAGTACAGTTTTGAGGGACTTGCACTTTACTTGAGTATTTCAATTTAATGTTACTGTATACTTTTACTCCAATACAGAGGTAAATGGTGTACTTTTACTCCACTACATTTATTTAATCCCTTTAGTTACTTTACAGATCTGGATTAATGATGGTAAATATAATCAGCCCTTAAATCAGACTTTAGTTCACCTGCAGTAAATCCAGCAGCTACCCTGCAGTATACAAAGCCATTAAAACTAGCTGCACCTTTACCAGCTCTGAGATCACTTTAATGATCAATAATTATAAAACATATCATAGATATTATTCTGAAATGGACCAATCAGACAATGACTACTTTTACTGTCGCTACTTTAAGCACATTTAGATGAGAGTACTTTCTACTTTCACTGGAGGAACATTTAGAATACTTTTACTGTGACAGAGTATTCCTACACTCTGGTACTTCTACTTTACTCAAGAACAAAATCTGAGTACTTCTACTTTACTCAAGTACAAGACATGAGTACTTCTACTTTTACTCAAGTACACGATCTGAGTACTTCTACTTTTACTCCAGTACAAGATCTGAGTACTTCTACTTTTACTCAAGTAGAAGAACTGAGTACTTCTACTCTTACTCAAGTACAAAATCTGAGTACTTCTACTTTACTCAAGCACAAGACATGAGTACTTCTACTTTTACTCAAGTACACGATCTGAGTACTTCTACTCTTACTCAAGTACAAGATCTGAGTACTTCTACTTTTACTCAAGTACACGATCTGAGTACTTGTACTTTTACTCCAGTACAAGATCTGAGTACTTCTACTTTTACTCAAGTACAAGATCTGAGTACTTCTACTTTTACTCAAGTACACGATCTGAGTACTTCTACTTTTACTCCAGTACAAGATCTGAGTACTTCTACTTTTACTCAAGTACAAGATCTGAGTACTTCTACTTTTACTCAAGTACACAATCTGAGTACTTCTACTTTTACTCCAGTACAAGATCTGAGTACTTCTACTTTTACTCAAGTACAAGATCTGAGTACTTCTACTTTTACTCAAGTACACGATCTGAGTACTTCTACTTTTACTCCAGTACAAGATTTGAGTACTTCTACTTTTACTCAAGTACAAGATCTGAGTACTTCTACTTTTACTCAAGTACAAGATCTGAGTACTTCTACTTTTACTCAAGTACAAGATCTGAGTACTCTTTCCCCTCTGGGTATGTAACAGTGACATGGAGAGGAACGTACCGTACAGTCTCCACTGCTTGTTGCTAATTTCCCTCCATCAGGGTGGAAGCTGCATCCGGACAACCAATCAGAGTGACCCTCACCTGTCAGTACCATCTGACCCACCTGCAACGCTCATCACACACACAAACACACAGCACCACACACACTGAAATGTAGACTCTGTTTTTTAACCCAACATGTTTTTAGGGGCAGTGGGCAGCTATTATACTATACAGTACCTGGCTCAAAGGGACCCAGGCAGTACCCAGTAGGGGCACTGGTTCTCTGAAAGTGCCAGTGTCCGCTCCAGGACTTGTTCTGCCTGACCTCCATGAATCTACCCTCGTTACATTTCTGACTCCAGTCTCCTTTAACTCACTCGCTCTTATTCGAACTCTCCAGCGCCTCCTCCCACCTCTTCATGCATCATTTCATCTAGCTTTATCTTGAGCTTTTTTTGTCTCGTTTCATCTTATAATTTACACAATCAGAATGTATGAAGTGCTGTAATATATACATGTTTCTTATTATTATTATTATTATTATTATTATTATTATTATTATTATTATTATTAGTAATATTATAAACGCCTTCTCCTACCTTCTCCTCGTGGGCTTGAAGCAGCCATAGCCTCCAGCTGCAGTCATCACTGGCGGAGGCGAGGATCAGTTTTCGTGGATGGAGGTGGATGCAGCTGATTGGAAGCTTGTGGGCTCTGATGGAGTAGGACAGGCTGAGAGGAGCAGGGGTTTTATGATCAGTTTCTAGCCCCCTGCTGCAGGTTGGAACCTCGGTGTCCTCTGAGTGGTGGGCCTCGATCACCTTTGAGTGGGGGGCCTCGGTGTCCTCTGAGTGGGGGGCCTCGGTGTCCTTTGAGTGAGGGGCCTCGGTGTGATCAGCGCTGCCGACACTTTTTCTTCTCCTCTCTCTCTTGATCTGGGGTTTCTCCTGATTTAGTGCTGTGGTGTTTAGAATTCTATCTTTTTTTAAACTGAGGAGCATTTTCTTTCCGAGAGCCTCCTGAACTGTGTCCTCCAGCCGCCTCAGGGCCGGCCTGTAGGACTGCAGGTGTTTCTTCAGCTGGTGGAGGTCCTCCATCAGCCCGTTTTTGTCTTCGGCGACACGTTGGTACTGCAGCCGGTAGAAGTCCCTCTCCCTCTGCATCCTCTGCAGGCGCTCCCCTGCATGCAGCACTTCCTGTCTGAGCCGGTCTGTGTCTCTGCGCACAGTGTCCAGCTGTCTCTGGATCAGCTGCCTGTGTGTGAGCGCATCAGGAACGAACAGGACCCCTAAGGCCGCCATGCTAAGGGTCTGGGTCATGAGTTTCTGCGCTGAGCCGTACCACTCCACCTCGAAGCTGCTTATAGTCCGGCACAGGCCCACTCGCTGGAGGACATTTCTCAGGAAGTCGTCCACTGCCTCTGGGATTCTGGCGGCGAGATGTTGTTTAAAGGGTCTAAGGTTTCTGCTTGAAGTAGTGGGGTGGGCGGCCTCCATCCCAATCTCTTCAAAGTCCTCCTCCTCAGCACTCCTCATTGCCTCCTCTGAAAACACCTGCGCTGCTTCTTCTTTTCTCCTCACGGAAATGTCTCTCCTCTGTCGCTGAACTTCTTGTTTACCTGTTGCCATAGTAACTATGCGAAACAGCCTGTCCACTTTGTAACCATAATAACTCTGCTACAACTGCTTTGTTTTGAATTGGAGTCAAAGTTGTTTTTGTACTTTCTATTTTTGTGTTCTATTAATTGCTAGTATTTTTCATGTAATCATCATAATGATTTGTTTATGCAGCAGTTTTCTCTCACAGGATTTTTTGACAGTTTTATTTGTATAGTTTTAAATATATATATATTATATTTAATAACATTTGGGATTCATTCAGCATGTAAAGTTGTAAACCCTAGTAACAGATAAAGATGTTCCGACATGTCGCCACCTGAGGGCGCTGTGCCACCTCCAGCTGTGTGTCACATGACTCGTTCACATGACCGCTGGGGAAACACAACAGGAAGAGTCCTCTGTGTTGGTGTTACTACTTCACATCTGGTAATTTAAGATGTGAGAGCAGCCTACGAGCTCTACTGTTACTTTAGTCTTTATAACGTTGCTTCTGTGTTCCTGAGAAGACGTTCCTGAATCAGGGCGCACGCGCTGTTCTAGGAATACGCCCCACTCCCAAGAAGATATCTGGATTAACCGAGGTACGGACACAGTAACAGCGTTGAAGGCCTTTCTTGAATAAACGCTATGTAAAAGTAGGTTCGACAGACATATGAAGTGTTCTTTAGGTTGGTCAAAATATCACTCCACCGCTGGGTCCTCTCAAACCTTCACTGTGGTCAATCTACTGCAGCGACCCTATGTCTATGTCTTCTGTTCGGCCAGTGGATGCGAACCACCTAGTTGTATGAGTCTAGTCTCAAGTACTTTAGAAGAAGTAACAGAGTGTAGAAGTAGATTGGCATTAAAATGTGCTTAAAGGAGCGACAGTAAAGGTAGTCATTGTTTGATTGGTCCATTATTTCAGAATAATATCTCTGATATGTTTTATAATTATTGATCATTAAAGTGTTCTCAGAGCTGGTAAAGGTGCAGCTAGTTTGAATGGCTTTGTATATTGCAGGGTAGCTGCTGGATTTACTGCAGGTGAACTAAAATCTGATTTAAGGGTTGATTATATTTACCATCATTAATCCAAATATGTAAAGTAACTAAAGGGATTAAATACATGTAGTGGAGTAAAAGTACACCATTTACCTCTGAATTGCAGTGGAGTAGAATACAAAGAAGCACAGGGCTGCCAACTCTCACGCATTGAGCGTTAACACATATCTCACGCACTCACGTCACACATGCCTTTTCTCACGCTAAATTTTTGTACAAAATAAATATATATCAATATAAAAATAAAGTGAAGGAACAGCAGACCGCTGCTCCGTAGCACTGTCGCCTAGCCACCTGGACAGCTGCAGTAAACGGATCTACAGAAGATGAGTGCAATGGTCTTTTATTTAACGAAAAAAGATTTTCAGGTGTTTATAAAATCTTTATGTATACCGGAAATTCTATTTTTAAGATGTTTTCTAGTTTTTTAAGTGTCAGAGACACATGCAGGGAAGAAAAAGACCCTTATTTATACAAAACATTTAAGGGAACACTGTACACATTCGTTTCTTTTATGTAGTGCAGTGAGGTATCTGAATTGGTTTAACTGGAGTATCCAACTCCTTTTACTCTTATCAGAAACAATTTATTTAGCTTTATAACATGTTGAATGTAAACCTATTCTTCAAACATATTTAAATCCTTCAAATGACCAAAACATGTGAAATCTCCATAATATCAAGTCATATAAGCCTCCACAAGTATTCATCTGTTCGCATCTTACAATTTATTTATGTGTATATCATATTCCATTTACGCGTATATAGACACTTTTTGAACTATTTGTATTTTATTTTTATTCACTTGCACATTTTGCGACATTGTCTTGGACTTTTTAATTTATATTGTCTTGTTTCTTTCACTATGTTTTTGTTTGCTTTACATCTTAGTTGTATTCATGTTTCATTGTGGGAGGAGCCTGGGACTTAAGTTTTCATTGCCATATCTACACCGAGCTACTGTGCACATGATAATAAAGCCTTTGAATCTTGTATCTTGAATCATATCTAATGATAACAAAGTGCTAACAGTGTACATTTCCTAAAACAAGTGAAGAAATCTCAATGAGAATAATAATCAAACAAAAGAATCCAACCAAATCTGTAGAAACTGTCCAAAAAGGTCAATATATATTCATATTTCTGCTATATTTGTTATTACAAAGCAAAAAAACAAAAAACTACCTGCTTACTCCATAGCATATTTATCAGATCTCTACCACAACAACTCTGTCATTGAAAAATGTAAAAAAACATAACGATTTTCAAATACTGTTGTATTTGTACAGATATTTATTTTCTAAACTGTACGCTGTACTACATGTTGCCCTGCAGGGTCAGAGTTCAGAATGGGCTCTGCAGTGGAGAGGACAGACGAACATGTCCGAGAGTATCTGATCTACCGGGGCTTCACCAGCACCCTCAAACACATGGACACCGAGATCAAGAGCGACAAGGACAAAGGCTTCAGGGTAACTGTGACGGAGATCTGGAGGGGTTTCCGTTTGACTGTGTAACTGCTCTGAATGAGAGGTTAATTTTCTAGGTCATGAATCATGTTCTGTTTGCAGGTGGATAAGATCATCGACCAGCTGCAGCAGTTTGTGCAGAGCTTTGATCTGTGTGGGCTGAAGGAGTACTGGCAGTACCTGGACAGACGTCTGTTCTGCAGACTGGAGGATGTGTACAGATCAACAGTGAACAAACTGAGAACCAGCCTGTACAGATTCTACGTCATCAACACCATCCAGGTATAGAACACCCTGCACAGAGACTGTACTAATGCTGAACGATCTCGCTTGTCCTAACATGACTCCGTCCTTTCCTCACACCAGAAAGGAAACCTGGAGAAGACTCAGGAGTTTTTCCAGAAGCAGGCATTGGAGCTGCAGAGTCAGACCGAGTGGCGTGATTGGTTCATCCTGCCGTTTATTGTCACCCCTGAGCAGAACCCCGCCTTCTCTCCATACTTCTCCCGCCAGTGGGCCGACACCTTCCTGGTTTCACTGCACAACTTCCTGTCTGTCCTCTTCCAGTGTATGCATATCTTTTTAGCTCAATCGAAGCTGCCACGGTGTGTGTGTGTGTGTGTGTGTGTGTGTGTGTGTGTGTGTGTGTGTGTGTGTGTGTGTGTGTGTGTGTGTGTGTGTGTGTGTGTGTGTGTGTGTGTGTGTGTGTGTGTGTGTGTGTGTGTGTGTGTGTGTGTGTGTGTGTGTGTGTGTGTGTGTGTGTGTGTGTGTGTGTGTGTGTGTGTGGTTCCATCCTTAACTGTTCTCACCCCAGCCCGTCCTGCTCAGCTTTGACGCTGGTCTGACTGAAGAGAACGAACAGCTCCGCCAGAAGGTGGGGATAAATTAATTCACAACTTTTAGTGTTAAATAAAAAAAAAAAATCAAACTTCACCTTTGTTTTTATCTCCACTTCATACCTTAAAGTTGCATGCATGCATATTAACTCTGTGCACCCATGGAGAGCACAGATATGGCCACTTTCTGGTAAAAACTCCCATTTTGGATCCTGAAAATGTCAGAAATGGACTTGGCATCCTCAATAATCACCAAAACCCAAACTGTCTAAAATTTGCTAAGCCATTTTTTAACTGTTGTTAGCTATAATGCTAATGAATGCTAATTAACGCAACCTATGCTAACTGTACAAATTGGCCAAGATATGCAGGTTAGCAAAGAAGAGTTCGGAACCAGAAGAGCACTATCACGGAGCTAGAACTGGAACTGGTTTGGTGGGAAAGGGGCATTACTCTGATGGTGTGTGTGTGATTGTTCCTGAGGCTGACTGTGTGTGTGGTGTGTGTTCCAGCTGTTTGTACTGCAGACGGAGAGCCGGGAGCAGAGGGAGGGCAAGGAAACGGTCCACCACAAGCTGCCGCTGTACGTCCAGTACACAGACCGCCTGGGGGACACTGAGCTGTGAGACTTTACCTCCCCTGTCTTTACTGCTGACTCTCAAAGATGGCTGCCATTCTGTCACTCTGTTCACCTTCATTGTGTTGACTTTGAACAACAAGTATACAACATCAGTCTTTTAACCAAAGTTCTTTATTGCACCTGGAGGTGATACTTCGCTGGTCCCCCCCACACCCAAGATGGCTCCATGCTTTAAATGAAATAGAAGTATTAGTATTCTGATGTTTTATCATTTCTGGATATAAATATAAAGGTACTACATCGAAGCTTTGTTCTGCGTATGTATCAGTTACAGCAGTGACAGTGTTCCATGTGTTGTTTCAGAAGGCAGCCATCTTGTCTCCTCTAACCGTTGCACTTCTGCATCTTCCTCCCTGATTCTCTTTGTGTGTTTTGTTCTTCTATCAGACGCAGTCACATGACATGTTTCTGGTGTAAGCTCTTCAGGATGCTCAGTCCCTGTGTCCACAGAGCGCCTTCTTCTGGCAGGGCTCTGTATTTAATGTCTCTATGACAACATGACCGACTAGCTCTGCCCCTTTGCTTTTTATTATTGTTTTGCTACGGCTAATTTAGTCCTATTGTGAACCCTGAAATGTGGAGTACCCAAGAGTTTTATGTTAGAAATCTATAGTAGGGGTCCCCAGCTTATAGAAACTTCTGGATGCTAACACAAATATGTTGGGCAATTTGAACAATTAGCATAAATTGTGTTAATTGGCATTAATATGCATTATAACCTATGTGGACAATAGTTAAAAAATGGCTTGGACGATCGGGCAGTTATTGAGTGGTATTTGGAGTTATTGACGATGCTGTATCCGTTTCTGATCAAAAAGGGCAGTGTGGCCATACTCCCAGTGGGTCGATATCAGTACAGCACTCATACATGTACGTATGAGTAAAACACTTCACAAAAACGGCTCAGCTCTCAGAGAAAGTTGCCATGTGGACACAGGCCTTGACTCGTTGTTTAATCTGACCTCAGTGCATCAACTGACTGTATTGGTTTAACTGGAATTTTGTCTGAAAGGTTTCATTATGTAGTCCCAGTTATCGAGTGTATAGAAAAGATAACTTTACTGAATCTTACAACAAGCCTCTGCGTAATAATGAGTGCTAAAGTTTTTCACTCCTACTAATAGAACTCAGACATGGCCTGAATAAGGATTCTGACTTCATTTTTAGGTTTTGTTTTCTTCTACATTGTAGAAGGCCTATTATTCAGCCCTTCCCCACCTTTATCCCAGTCACCTTTAAGCAAACCGAACCGCTATATTATTTTCAGTTTATTTATATCAAAGATATATTTAAAACTAATTTATTGTTAATGATACAGTATTTATGCTGTTTTACACTGTGTGCTGTGCTGCAGTTGATGTGACCTGATGAATTGTTGTTTCTTGTTGGTACGATCCATCTTTTATTTAAATAAAAGAACATAATGACACACAATGAGGAAGAAAATACAGGCCCTGTATATATATATATATTATACATATATTTGTTTGACATGTTTTTTTCACCATGAACACCAACTATAGGATTCTTGCTCTCTCTTTGGACGATCTTTCGCTGCTCAGTCTGACAGCTTTAGAGCCAGGAGAATAACACTCATACATTTTGTAGGCCCCCTATTACACTCTTTCTCAACAATACTGTATATCGCAGGTCTCAGATATATACAGAACCTGTCTCTGGTTGGCTGAAACACCGAACAGATCATTGTAGCATCCCATAACCCCTCTGTTTCAGCCCTGTTCCAAAAGTGCTGATTCTGTGTCTGTAGCTGCTGCTGGCCACCTCAGATGTTTTGCTGGATACTGAACATCAGTGGACCCCCCCTTGGCAGCCCCCTCCCTCTCTAGGAGCCCTGAATGTCCATGATACATTTCCTGCTGGTGTTCAATACCTGCATTGTCTTTTGACAATGCTTAAACCAGCGCTCTCTGCAGACACAGGATGTCTTCACTTTCATGTCTTTCTTGACTTTGTCAACTAAGTCCTTTTTGTTACAACATTTAGTTTTCTTTGTTTGATTTGGCATTCATGCTGTGGTCTTTGTTGTGAAGTTATTACTGTTCTGATGATGTGCGTAGTGCTGGGTGGAGCTTCTTGTCTGTCAGCTGTCAGACGGCACCTCCAGAGGCGGCGTGCTGGGAATTTTTGTCAGTGTGACTTCCCGATTTGTACTGCGCAAGCGCAAGATGGTCTGCCAACCCAAGTTCAGAAAAAGAAAACCTCAAAAATGCAGAAAAGAAAAACTCAAAAAAACTCAAAACATTAATCTGAACAAGAGAGATTATTTATTATTACAGCCTTATTTCCTTATTATTTGAGAAGAACTCCTTTTAGTGGTTTAAGAACATTCTAAGAATAAGTGAGAAATGGATTTAACTTTGTCAGCTATCATAGTGAATAAATATTTACTGTAAATATATGCAATAATTATGTGAAATGAACATTTATATCAGATTAGAAATGTATAAATCTGGCCAAACTTTCTATGTTGAGATTCCTGGAAAAGGGAAATGACTTAGTTGATTCAAGAACAAAACTCTGTTATAAGATCAGCATATATGACAATTAAAGAAAATCTGAAAGGTCTTTCCCAGCTTTGGAATTCCTCTGCAAGAGTCATATGTACTGGGCGCTGGCTCGACACCATATATATATATATATATATATATATATATATATATGTATGTGTATATATATATATGTATGTGTGTATATATGTATGTGTATATATATATATGTATGTGTGTATATATATATATATATATATATATATATGTGTATATAGTGTATATATATAGACGTTTTATGACAAATGCATAAATGCAAATCGGGCAGCCGTCTGGATGTCAAATATCTTGGGTTGCTGTACGTAACTGTCCAATATGGTGGACCATCTCGAGCTTGCACAGTGGAAATCGGGTAGTGGCTGGGGTGCTGAAATGTTTGTCCGTTCATTCGTTACGCTTCATGTCGTTGATTTACAACTTCCTGTTGACCTGTATTGAGGTGTGTTCAAGCTCTATTCAGTTAAAATATTAATTGCAGAAAGTAAATGATGAGGTTATCATGATGTGTTCAAATGTAGTCTGGTTAGTGTAGTTTCTTATAGCAATATGAAAAAAGAGTTAAGAGAGGAAAATGTGACCTGTGTCCAAACCAATCCGTTTTCAAATGGAAATAAAGAACTTGTTTTGAAGTTCATGGGATTTATTGGTTTTTTAAATTATTTCTTTTACCATGGAATGGAGAGTTGTGGAATTAAACTTTTATCCGTTCCTGATTTATTTGGTACTCATTCAGACCCTTGGTGTTAGAGAAAGGACTGGCTGGATATAACACAAATGCAAACATCACCCTTGGATTAAAAAACAAGACCCCAGTTTATAACAAACCATTCACTTTTTCAAAAGCAGCTTTAATACATCACACACACTCAGTTTACATGAGCTGCCCAGTGATCAGCTTCACTGACAGGGACGAGTGATGGTCACACAATGGGACCCTCTATCATCTTCCACGTTTCCTGAGCGCGTATCAGAGAACACATGGGAGGCGTCACATAGAGTCCTTAATGGTTAGCTTTACAAAATCATCTGGTAAGAGCATAACCTGAATCACACTATGTTTGCTCTGTAGAAAATGAGCAGAAGCTCTGAATCTCTGCAGCAGTACCTGTTGCTGACGGATTCTTGTAAAAACTCTGTGAACCCTGAGTATTTGTATTGATGTCCTGACCAGGTACGTGTAAGTGATGCTCACCTGACCAAACCTGGAGCTGAAGAAACTCAGCCTGCAGTGTGAGGCCTCCAGCTGTATCAGAGAATCCTGACTTTTTTAAAAACAAGATATGTGGATGAATATTTTTGAAAGCGGAACTAAAATCCATTAAAAAAAAAAAAACGTGTTCTATCAACAAGACTTTCTAAAGGTTTCAAGACAAGGGGCTAATGGGGCAGACGGCATTGTTCGACACATTACTCATGTCCGTTTTGTCGCCCTCCTTAGGGACTTGGTGTCGAGCCAGCGCCCGGTCAGCAACGCCACGACTCCCTCCAGAAACTTCTTCTCCACGTTCCTGCCGCAGGGCAGACGCACCCCAGGGAAACTGCCTCAGACCAGCGGCTCCTCGCCCAGCCAGGCAGCAGTGGGAAGGAAGGACCCCCCCACCAACCCACCGGTGAGAGGTTTAGTTTATTTGTTTATAGGTTCGTGGACAATCCCCATGAATTAACTGTCACAAAAAACAGTAAATAGGGCAGCTTTGGCCATGGCTAATTTCCAGCTGTTGTTCCCGGCCAGATGGTAATAGACACCCTACAATCACAATAAAATCACAATCATCAACAGGGTTGGTTAAAAAGAAAGGACGAAAGACAAGTTTATGGAGGCGAAAGGATAAAAGAGAACAATAAAATGCCTAAAGAGACCTAGAAGTTTCATTGTTTGAAACCTCCGTGGGATGAAAACTGGGAATGTGTTTTATTTCAGAGCAGCTGCTGCAGCTGAACTCCTGCTCACTGTAAATCTGCGTGTTTGAAAATCTGTGTTTTCGGATTTTGAGAGCAAGCAGTGAAGCCAGACTAGGAGGGAAACACTGCACTTCATTTCCCACAAATGGAGAAACCAGGCAAATGATCACTGACATCTGTTAGTGAATGAAAAACTGAATTGCGTCAGTCACAATAATAATGTGATTAATTACAATTAATCTGAAGTTTAAAATGCTGGTATTCACTTGTATTGTTGGGAATGGTAAAACAAATGTAAAGTGCTGTAATTAGGAAATGTGCAACAAACTGGCGAGAAGAATCTGAGTTTTGAAAATGTATTTAGAAAATGATTTCTGAATGATTGCTACACTATACCGACCAAAGTATTGGGACACCTACACATTACACCTACAGGAGCTTTTATGACATCCTATTCCAAATTCTTAGGCATTAATATGAAGCTGGTCCCCCCTTTGTAACAGCTTCCACTCTTCTGGGAAGGCTTTCTACAAGTGAGTGTGGGAATGTTTGCCCATTCATCCAGAAGAGCATTTGTGAGGTCAGTCACTGATGTTGGACGAGAGGGCCTAGCTTGCAATCTCCATTCCAGTTCATCCCAAAGGTGTTCACTGGGGTTGAGGTCAGGGCTCTGTGGGGGCCAGTCCAGTTCTTCCACACAAAACCCATCCCTCCATGACTTTATGGACCTTGCTTTGTGCACTGGGGCACAGTCATGCTGGAACAGAAAAGGGCCTTCTCAAAACTGTTTCCAGAAAGTTGGAAGCATAGAATAGTCCAGAATGACTCAATAAGATGAAGCATTAAGAATCCCCTTCACTGGAGCTAGTATTATCCCTCCCCCACCAAACTTGGGGAGTGAACAATGGGACTGAATGAAACACCTGAATTCATTGATTAAGAGGAGTGTCCCGATACTTTTGTCTATATAGTGTATGAGAAAAGACGGTTTTCCAGCTGTCAGCTAAGATGTTGACAACGCCGCTGCCACAGAGAGCCGCTGTGATTCTGTATAATGTGTGCTACACAGGGCATATACTTGTTGGTAGTTTTCCTACTGCCAGCTCTATCTGGGTTCGTGAGGTGACATCAATACATTTCACATACATTTTTTATTTCAGTTCCAACCTTGGTCATGAAAAATATATGTGTCTCTGTTGTCCTTGTTCATATATCATAAAACATCTGGGCATTATTCTGGCGCCGCCGTGAGTGGCGGCCTGTTTAAGCAGCTCTCCTTTGTTTCCACTTTTTCTTGTCTTTTCTCTATTTTTTCTGCACTACTGCTACTTTGTATTGTATATCATTTAATTGTAGGTGTTGGGACATTGATTTCCAACTTGTATATTATTGGTAGGATGTTTTTACCACTTTTCTATGGATATCGATGGCAGGACTATCTCTCACTCAAGAGAGGCGCTCCTCTCACTCCAGTTGCAGCGCCATGGAAGAATTTACCAGCTGTTAGGCCCCTTTTCCACCAAACCGGATCCGGTTCAAGATCCTATCTTTTGCTTTTCTGGCACTTTTCTGGTTCTAGCCTGTAGCACCCCTTGTGTTTCCATGGCTCAGAGGCCTCTGAGCCGTCATTGTGTCATCGTTTGCGTCATGACGTAACCGTTTACGTGCCCTCTTATGACTGATTCATATTCACTGTCTGACTGTCTCGCAAGCAGCTGATGCATACCCCCCCTCCCCATAACGAAATGACTTTCAGTCTGAATTGACGCTGTTTGGCATCACAACGCTGTTATGAAAGTGTCTCTGGCATTAGACAGGTGATGTTAGCATAGCAAGCGATGCTACTCTCAGTATCTTGACTGCTTTGCTATCCTATTGTGGCATAAGCCGTTTTCTACAGGCATATTTTACCAGCGTAGTTTTCCTTCTGATTTTCCTTCTGATGGCAACCTGTGTAGCCCATATATTGATTCCATCCGATAGCTGCAGTAATACAAAACAACAGGAGAACGTGTGCCTGCTCTTCCCAATGATCAATAACAGAGAACGGATGGAGATTAAAGTAAGGTAAAACAAACAGCATCACACTGACCTGGTTAGTGTTGCCTGGCTTTATAAAGTGTGTGTTTATAAGTGTGTGGTCACATTCTTGTCACTTTGCTCAGCGCTACTGCTTGTTACAACTTGTACTCGCTGTATTCGCCATGAACTGTTGTTGCTCAGGTTAATCTCCCCCCTCCGAAGTAAGCGTGACAGATTTGGTTGTTGGATCTTGCCGGGCAGCGGAATGGGGCCAGAAAGATCTGTTTTTTCGGCGCTTAAAGCCGGCGCCACTGCGGTAGAAACACGAAAAACCAGATCTTTATCGGCTCCAGCTCCAGCTCCGGCTCTGGGTTGGTGGAAAAGTGGCATTATACGAGGGACACAAGCTGGAGCCCGCGTTAGGCAAAAGAGGGCAAATAATAGGAGGAGATTTAAACGTTACTTGCCCTCTGTAATCATGGGGAACGTCACAGGTCACTGGGAAACAAGACAGACAAACTCGCAGCACTTGTAAAAACACAGCAGGAGTACCAGGAGTCGAGTTTGCTGTGCTTTACGGAGACATGGCTTAACGGGGAAATATCACACTGTCTGGTGGAGCCGGACCGCTTCACTGTGGTTTGAGCCGACAGAGACAAGCAGAGCTGCAAGAAGAGAGGCGGAGGACTTGCCGTCTTTATTAACAAACAATGGTGTAACCCTGGACACGTATCTGTAAAGGACAGTATTTGTACTCCGGACATTGAGCTGTTGGCGGTGAGTTTGAGCCCGTATTTTTGACCTCGGGAGTTCTCACATGTCATTGCTGTTGTTGTTCACATCCCACCAAGTGCTGCAGCGTCGCAGGCGAATGATGTCCTCCACTCCTCCATCGCAGGATTACAAGTGTGGCACCCCAGTGCATTCATCATGGTTAATGGAGATTTTAACCATGTAAGACTCTCCAAAAGCCTTTCAAACTTCACCCAGTATGTGACCGGTGGCACTAGGAACAGTAAGACACTGGACATGCTGTATGCCAATGTTAAGGAGGCATACAGCTCCACCATCCCCCCCCCCTCTGGAGGCCAATAGCTCTAGAGAGGTGTGGGGAGGGGTGAGTAAGATCACAGGCTACAAACAGTCAAACATGGCTATGGAGGGGACCCCTGAAGGTGCGAATGAGCTAAACCTGTTCTTCAACAGGTTTGATCTTCCCATCTCCAGCTCAACAGGACAGCAGGGGTCCTCTGGCACCATTTCCCACCATTCCACCTCTTCTACTTCTTCTACAACCACACCCAACACCACTCTACAGGGGACAACAGCCTCTACCCATTCAACCCCAGTCTTGGGTGACACTTCCAGCAGCTTCACACCTCCAATAATCACCACCGGACTGGTCAGGAAGCAGCTCTCGAAGATCAATGTGAGAAAGGCCAGGGGGCCAGACAACACCAACCCCCGGGTGCACAAGGTGTGCGCCGGACAGTTAGCAGGAGCTTTTCAGCACCTCTTCAGTCTCTGTTTGAAGTTGATGAAGGTGGCTGAGATCCGGAAGACTTCCTGCATTGTCCCGGTGCCCAAGAAAACACCCCCGAGCACTCCAGGAGACTACAGGCCTGTAGCTCTGACTTGTCATGTCATGAAGATCTTTGAGAGACTGGTCCTGCAGCATCTCAAACCCCTTGTGTTTGACTCCCTGGACCCTCTAAAGTTTGCCTACCAGTCAACATCGGTGTAGAACAGGGGTGTCCAAACTTTTTTCACCGAGGGCCACATACAGAAAAATATACAGAGAGCTGGGCCAGTTATAGAGGTGAATATTGCCTCATAAGTTAAATTAAAAGTTAGCAAAACAAATCAAATGTAGGTGAATAATGTGCAATACTTGGAAACGCTCTTAGAAAAAAAACAGCCTACATCCCATCTCTCTTTTGGGTTTCATTTATTTTGTTGGCAGCTCATTTCTTAAAACAGAAGCCTCAGATTGCTTATAATAAGAGTAAATATGACGGTTACATTTCAAGCTTGTTATGGAAAGAAGTTATTGGGATTTTTTAGAAAATGTTTCAAATTTGAAATGACTAAATTTATTTGAAATTGGGCTTATTAACACATGAATACTGTGTCATATATTTTAACATATATATTTGAGAAGTACAATATAAGACAAGCAACATTTTAATTTGTGGGCCATATTCCATTATACATTTAGAATTTGCTGAGGGCCAATTCAATATGGCCTGCGGGCCGCATTTGGCCCCCAGGCTGTAGTTTGGACACCCCTGGTGTAGAGGATGCCCATCCCTACATGCTCCACAGAGCCAACTCACACCTGGAGAAGCCGTACAGCTCACTAAGAATCCTGTTCTTCGACTTCTCCAGCGCCTTCAACATGATCCTGTTCACCCTCTACACATGTGAATTCCGCTTCAACTCCGGCTCATGCCACCTACAGAAGTTCTCCGATGACTCCTCCATCGTCAGCTGCATCACAGATGACAACGAGGAGGAGTACAGAGCCCTGGTGGGGAACTTTGTAGGCTGGTGAAACAACAACCACCTCCAGCTCAACATCAGCAAGACTAAGGAGCTGGTGATGGACTTCAGGCGGAGCACGAAGAGGTCTCTAACCCCCATCACCATCAGGGGGGAGGAGGTGGAGGTGGTGAACACCTACACATTCCTGGGAGTGCACTTGAACAATAAACTGGACTGGAGTGACAACACTGATGCTCTCTTCAGGAAGGGACAGAGCAAGTTGTTCTTCCTGAGGAGGCTCAGGTCCTTCAACTTGTGCATGAGGCTGCTGCAGACGTCCTACCAGTCTGGGGGCCAGTGTGCTCTTCTTTGCCGTGGTGTGCTGTGGGGAAACACCAACAAAAGGGATGCTGACAGGCTGAACAAGCTCGTGAGGAAGGCAGCTCTGTAGTTGGAGTTAAACTGGACAGTCTGGAGGAGGTGGCTGAGGGGAGGATGAGGAGGAAACTTGACAGTATCCTGGATAACCCCTCCCACCCCCTCCATGCACAGCTAATGAAGATGAGGAGTACGTTCAGCCACAGACTCATCCCACCTCGGCACAGCACTAAGCGCCTGGGAATCTACTTTGTGCCTGTAGCCATCAGGCTGCACAACAAGGGGTTAACCATGTGACCCGGACTGCACATAAAACCTGCACTCTTGCACAAAGACTTTTACCCGTATCAATCAATGTAAATATATTTCACAATCCGGATACAAAATGTATATATATTCATTGAAGTCCTTAATTCAGTTTTTTTGTTTTAACAGATACTTACCTGCACATCATTTAATTTTGTTGTATTATCCTGTGTGAGCCACACTGTCCTGTTTTTCACTCTTATTCTGTTGCTGCTTAAACTACTGAATTTCCCCACAGGGATTAATAAAGGTACATATCTTATCTTATTTTATCTTATCTTATCTAAAAACTCTAGAGTCTTTCAGTAGTCCTGTACAGAGAACTGGAGTTCCCCCACAGCAGACGCACATTAATGATATCATGAATACATAAGATAGTGTAAGAGTTCAAGGAATAGAGCAGTGGAAAAAGGAACTGATTTTTGGACATTTGGACCGCAACCTGTGAGGGGCTGATAGAATTCTTCTTTGTATAAATGAGTTTATGTTTTCCAGCCTGCAAAGTCAAAGGAAGGCTTCCAAGCTAAGGAGGTGAAGCCAGTTTCCAGCCAGGCCTCCCCTAGTGAAGCTGCAAGCTCACAGCCACAACAGGCAACACTCCCCCCCTCACAACCACGACAGAAGAGGGTCCAGGACCACGAGAAGGAGAGACGAGAGCTTTTCTCCAAACCACCAGCACAGGTACCATTAGCGCCTAAGTCAATGTGATGTCTTTACAAAATCCAGTTTCCCCGTCCAGTCAGTCAAAGTATTAATATTTTGGATCGATTGTTTCTTAAGGAATTGCAAAAGAAGAAACTGTTGTTTCTAAGCTAGCCAGTTTGCAGCTAGTTTGGTCAGGGAGTTTTGGCACACCAGTGTTAGCATTTTAGCAGCTAACTAGCATGCTGGGGGGGGGGGGGCACTCTAGCAACCAGGAACATCTTTTTTCATGAGGTCATACATCAAAATGTTGTGTCTCAGTAGGACAAATTGGGAAGACCTAAGAACATGTTCTCTGGTACTGTACTAAAGTAGCATTTTGAGATACTTGTACATAACATAAGTATTTCCATTTTATGCCACTTTGTACTTCTGCTTCACTACATTTCAGAGGTAAGTGGTGTTCTTTTGTTCCACTACATTTATTTTATAAATATAATCAACCTTTAAATCAGACTTTAGTTCACCTGGAGTAAATCCAGCAGCTACCCTGCAGTATACAAAGCCATTTAAACTAGCTGCACCTTTACCAGCTCTGAGAACACTTTAATGATCAATAATTATAAAACATATCAGAGATATTATTCTGAAATGGACCAATCAAACAATGACTACTTTTACTGTCGCTACTTTAAGCACATTTTGATGAGAGTACTTTCTACTTTTACTTTAGGAACATTTTGAATGCAGGACTTTTACTGTAACAGAATATTCCTACACTCTGCTACTACAAAATCTTAGTACTCGAGACTAGACTCTTATAAAACTAGGTGGTTCGCATCCACTGGGCGAACAGCAGACATTAGGGTCGCTACATTAGATTGAACACAGTGAAGGTTTGAGAGGACCCAGCGGCGGAGTGATATTTTGACCAACCTGAAGAATACTTCACATGTCTGGTATCATATCTGGTACTTCTAATTTTACTCAAGTACAAGATCTGAGTACTTCTTACTTTTACTCAAGTACAAGATCTGAGTACTTCTTACTTTTACTCAAGTACAAGATGTGAGTACTTCTACTTTTACTCAAGCACAAGATCTGAGTACTTCCTCCTTCACTGCTGACCACCTCCTTCCTTTTGATATGTTCAGACAGCAGAGAAGAGAGGAGAGGGGGGGGAAACAGAGCCTCTTGCAGACACCTCCAGTGTCCCCCCTGAGTCCTGCTCAGATAGCCGGAGCTGCCGATCAGGAGGGGATGGGGGAGGTCTCTCAGCAGAGCAGCCTTTCATCAAACTGAGCCAGGAGGAGTACGGAGAACACCACTCCTCCATCATGCACTGCAGGTGAGCCCCCTCTTCCTCTGCAGTCCCTCAGCCATCAGCCTGAACCACAGAGGGATTCAGCTTCAACTGCAGCAGGACTTGTTGCTATATAGTGAACCCGAAATTACCCACAGTTTTATGATAGAAATGTATAGTACAGGTCCCCAGCATAGAAACTGCTGGATGCTAACCTGCATATGTTGGGCAATTTATACAATTACATAAGTTGTGTTAATTAGCAATCATTAACATTATCGCCATGTAAACAGTAGTTAGAAACTGACTTTGCTGATTGTGACAATTTTTGATTGGTTCTGGGGGTTATTGAAGCTGCTGAGTCCTGAGCTCAAACTTTTCTCTCTCGGTTTACCACAAGGACAGGAGCTTTTATATTACACATAGTCTCTCTAGTACAGCGTTAGCTCTGAGTGTTAGCGATGCTTGCTAATGTAAACACAGACCATATTACTTCCAAAACATGTGGCACGTTGTTTCTGATACAGCACATAGCCTGTTCTTTCTTCAGTGTTTACCGCAAGAACAGTGACATAATATATATTATATAAATAACAACTTTACTCTAAGTCCCTCCTGCCGGTTGTATTTTCTGACACTTTGTGAGTCTCGTTACACACCAGGGGCACATATTTATGAATAAAAGACAGCATAAAGTTCTGGTCAATTTCAGGATCAAATATGTCAGTTTTCACCAGAAAGTGGCCATATTTGAACTCTCTGTGGGCTGATTTGGACTTCCATGAGTAGTGTTACAACCATTGGATATAGAAAGCACAAGATGTACATTATTATCTCTACTGTGGACAATTATTTTTTCAAATAAACAAATCTTCAAAATCAGCCCACAGAGAGTACAAATATAGACATCTTCTCGTTAAAACGTCCGTTTTTGAATAACCTCCAAAACCACTCCAGCATTGTCAAAGTCGGCCAAGCCATTTATTAACTTTTGTCTAGAATGGTATTTCATGCTTATTAAAGAAACTTATGCTAATTGTGCAAATTGCCCAACATATGAAAGTTAGCATCCAGCAGTTTTTATGTGCTGGGGACCCCTACTATACATTTGTAACGTAAAAACTTTGGGGTACTCCACATTTCCAGGTTCACAATAGGACTCTAGAAGCTGGCAACGAGACTATCAGTGTTTTTAAAGTCACATAAAAGAGAAAAACTGCACCACAAGTGTTCGTTGTTATCTCCTTTATGTATTTCTCTTCCTATTATCCAGGGTTGACGCTTCTGGTCGCCGGGTTGCCAGTTTGGATGTAGATGGAGTCATAAAGGTGAATGTTTTATCTTTTGGGATGTAACAGACCCAGCAAAAAAATGTAAACACATAACACCATACACAGATTATTGAATCCCATAATAAGGTTTGTATCTTCCTCTTCCCCAGGTGTGGTCATTCAACCCCATCATGCAGACCAAAGCCACCATCATGTCCAAGTCTCCTCTGCTGTCCCTGGAGTGGGCCACCAAGCCGGACAGACTGGTAGGAGGAGAGAGTCAGCATTCATCAGGGTTTACTTTCAGTCTTAGATCAACTGTCCAATAGAGGAAGAAAAACAAAGATATACACATTCAATACAGCACAAAACTCAAAGGGAACCAGTGAAATACAATGTTGATGTTATGTCATAGGTAACACTGCTCTCTCTCTGTCTCTGTCTCTGTGTGTGTGTGTGTGTGTGTGTGTGTGTGTGTGTGTGTGTGTGTGTGTGTGTGTGTGTGTGTGTGTGTGTGTGTGTGTGTGTGTGTGTGTGTGTGTGTGTGTGTGTGTGTGTGTGTGTGTGTGTGTGTGTGTGTGTGTGTGTGTGTGTGTGTGTGTGTGTGTGTGTGTGTGTGTGTGTGTGTGTGTGTGTGTGTGTGTGTGTGTGTTTGTGTTCAGCTGTTACTAGGCAGTGGAGTCGGCACATTGCGGCTATATGACACGGATGCCAAGAAGACTCTTTATGAGATGAACATTGATGAAACCCATCCACGGTAAATTATCCTCACCGGGTCCCTCTATTAGGCCCCTGACATTCAGCTCAGAAATACTCATATCCCACTGAGCCACTCGAGCCTCAGCTCTGGTACCAGTGTTTTGTGAACACCATGACCAAAGCAACTCAAAACACTGGTAGCATTACAATGTCTAATGTTTTTGTAGTAATGATTTCCATGTATTTATTCAGCACTAAGCATAAAGCAAGATTAAAGGCCTCCTATTATACTATATTTGAACAATATATTGTAGAGATGAGATGGGCCAGAGAATCGGAGCAGCGGGAGCGGTACTGCAGTCGCTTTACCGCACCGTTGTGACGAAAAGAAAGCTGAGCCAGAAGGCAAAGCTCTCTGTCTATCTGGCCATTTTCGTTCCTACCCTCACCTATGGTCATGAAGGATGGGTCATGACCGAAAGAACGAGATTGTGGATACAAGCGGACGAAATGGGATTTCTCCGCAGGGTGGCTGGCATCTCCCTTAGGGATAAGGTGAGAAGTTCATTCATCCGGGAGGGACTCGGAGTAGAACCGCTGCTCCTTCTTATTGAAAGGAGCCAGTTGAGGTGGTTCGGGCACCTAGTGAGGATGCCACCTGGGTGCCTCCCTAGGGAGGTGTTCCAGGCACGTCCAGCTGGGAAGAGACCGAGGGGTAGACCTAGGACCAGGTGGAGGGATTATATCTCTTCGCTGGCCTGGGAGCGCCTTGGAATCCCCCAGTCAGAGCTGGTTGATGTGGCCAGGGAAAGAGAAGTTTGGGGCTCTCTGTTGGAGCTTTTACCTCCGCGACCCTGACAGAAAAGCGGGAGAAAATGGATGGATGGATATTGTAGGGCCATATTTATACAAAACCTGTTTGTGAAGAGTTTTGCTCAAAATACCAAACAGATTCCCATTGTAGCATGTCTCATCCCCCTCTATTCCAGCCCTGTTGCTTAAGTGCTGATTCTGTGACTGTAGCTTTAAATGAACTAGCTGCTGCTGGCCATGCCCCTTTGGAGTGTCATGATCTCTCTCTTTTCTACCATGAGAAACTCAGTTAAACGCTGCCGTGATTAAACGCCATATTATGTTCCAAACCAATCAAGCATTATTTCTGAAACAGTATGGAGCTCAAACGTTTCTCTGTCGCCTGTTTACCACAAGGACAGGAGCTTTTAAATTACACATAGTCTCTCTAGCACAGCGTTAACTCTGAGTGTTAGCGATGCTTGCTAATGTAAACACAGACCATATTACTTCCAAAACATGTGGCATGTTGTTTCTGATACAGCACATAGCTTGTTCTTTCTTCAGTGTTTACCGCAAGAACAGTGACATTATATATATTATTTAAATAACAATTTTACTCTTAAGTCCCTCCTGCCAACATCCTGCTGAACACACAGACACACAGAGGTGCTGCGGAGGGGATTCAGCTCGCCGACTGTATATTGGGGATGATAGGTTGTGATGTGTCCCCTGGGTGGGACGTTGCCAGGAGTTCAATGTAAAGCCATCCCACATTTCGGTTATGATGTCATAACAGAAGCAAATCTGGATCAGTTCGTTTGTACCCTGTTTTTAGAGATGTGGGTAAGGAGGAAAAGAGAGAGGGTTGTATTTTCTGACACTTTGTGAGTCTCGTTACACACCGGGGGCACATATTTATGAATAAAAGACAGCATAAAGTGCGTTTTGCACAATAGGGGACCTTAAATAAAATTTTAAAAAGGGGGCTCTAATTTGTTGTTGATTTTACAACCTTAGGTGTGCTTTGCAAACAGTGTTTTGATGGTCTGGCTAACGCTTCCACGCCGTGATGACCTTTACTAGTCTCATTTAGCCACATCTTTTGTGAATTTTTACTGGAGCACTCGTGATTATGGAGTGATTGTGCAAAAAAATTAAGGGGAGGCACTTTATTTGTTCATGGAGCAATAATATGCATGTTTGATGTTGAGTATGTCCTCTGTCTCTCAGCATCCTGTCTCTAGCCTGTAGTCCCAGCGGCTCGTCGTTTGTCTGCTCTGCTGCAGCTCTCAGCGGAGACTCCACTTCTCGACTTCCTTTCCCGGTGTCCGGGCAGCTGCTGCTCTGGGACACAAAGACTGTGAAACAACAGGTAACACCCAGCTCATTAGAAACTGTTTTTCAGCTAAAAAGCTAGATCTTGGGGCCCCAGACTTTTAGTTTATTTGTTTAGTTGTCAGGGACCATGTACCAGAGATGGAGTACTCGAGTCTTGGACTCAGAATCGAGTCCTCGACTTGGGACTCCAGTGCCGATTTTCGGGAGTTGTGACTCGACTTGGTCTCGCGCACTGATGGACTCGAACTCGGACTCGTGAATTCTCGCATATGAGGACTTGCACATTAACGATTGTACTGGGACTCGGACTCGAACAAGTTTTGTCTCAAGTCCGGATGTACTCAGCCACAGGCTTGAACAGATGCGAGGCGAGTTCCTGTACCACGTGGCCCCCGCATCGTGCTGTGTGCTTTGACAGAAGGCAAAATGCTCTTGCAGGACGATTGAAGACATTCCATGACCTAAAGTTCTGTTTACTATCGGTATCTCGGCTCCTTAACCGTAGTTTGGATGCCCAGCGGCAAGGTCTGACACGGCTCGTTGTCAGCTGGTAACCAGCTGTCCGGGCTATTATTTATCATGGAGAAAAAGATGAACGGGAAGTTCAGGTGCCGTTGGAAACATCCATTATTGCTGGTTCTCCCCAAGATCTCCAACATCTTGCTGCACACATTGAAGGATCTCAGCCTCCTCAGGAAATAGAGTCGGCTCATCCCCTTCTTGTACACGGCGTCAGTGATGGCCCTCCAGTTTAGTCCATTGTCTAGGTCAGACATGGGCAAACCACGGCCCCCGGGCCACATACGGCCCGTTAGGCTTTTTAATCCGGCCCGCCGAACTTGTCCAGATTATAGTAAAAACTCCTTCATTTTCCACTTTCCCTGCAATGCCCACGTTTCCTCAATAGATGGCGCACTCTAACCACATTAACCGTTATTGGAGTGGCGAATATTACCGTATTCCCGCACCATAAGGATTTTAAACCGCTTTATAGTGCGGTAAATACGGCACTCTTTATTTTCACTTGAGCCCTTCTGTGAAAATGAGCGGACCAAAGAAACGGAAAGTGGACAGCGAATGCCGAGTGTTTAATAAGAAGTGGACAACAAAATACTTTTTCACTGAAGTTCGATCAATGGCTGTATGTCTGATATGCCAAGAAACTGTTGCGGTTTTCAAAGAGTACAATATCAGCCGTCACTTTGCCACGAAGCATGCAAACTATGCTAGCAAGCAATCAACACAAGAACGGGTGGCTACTGCTCAGAGGTTGGCAGCTAATTTACAGAGTCAACAGAACTTTTTTCACCGACAAACTGCGATTCAAGAGTCAAGTGCCAAGGCAAGTTATTTGCTGGCATTCAAATTAGCAAAGGCTAGCAAGCCTTTCTCCGAAGTCGAGTTTTTGAAAGAATGCATGGTAGAGACAGCAGGTCTCTTGTGTCCGGAGAGCAAAGCCAAGTTTGAAAAAATCCGTTTATCACGCAGGACAGTGACTTGCCACGTGGAACTGATTGACGAAGATATAGTCAGTGAGTTAAACAAAAAGGCGGAGTCTTTTAAGTTATATTCACTAGCGATGGATGAAAGTAACGACATAAAAGACACTGCTCAGCTCCTAATTTTTATCCGAGGGATTAACGACAGTTTTGAGATAACGGAGGAGCTTTTGTGCATGGAATCACTGAAAGGGAAAACGCGAGGAGAGGACTTATATGAACAGGTGTCTGCTGTCATCGAGAGAATGAAGCTACCTTGGAGTAAACTTGCCAATGTCACCACGGATGGATCGCCAAATTTAACTGGAAAAAAGGTGTACAGGAAGAGAGGCAGCACAGTCCCCCGAGGGGCTCCTGTACTACCAACCACCACATCAGACAGAACACTGCCCGGCCGGACATACTGTGGCCTGTCTGTGAGGTATAATCCAGGAGATGGTGGATGTGTCTACCCTCATAGCCTGGAGCGTGTCACTCAGTAGCTGTGGCTGGATCGTGTTGAATGCACTGGAGAAATCAAGAAGGTGATTCTCACAGTGCACCCCGATCCATCCAGATTACGAGTGAGCACGCTGCAGCAGGTAGATAATGGCATCGTCCACCCCCAGGTGAGGCTGGTAGGCAAATTGCAGAGTGTCAAGAAATGATCTCACCTGCGGTCTGAGATGGGACAAGACCAGTCTCTCCAGCACCTTCATCACATGAGATGTGAGAGCTACTGGCCAATAGTCATTGAGTCCAGAAAGAGTAGTCTTTTTAGGGACAGGAACAACGCAGGATGTATTCCACTGTACCGGGATGGTCTGCAGGAACAAGTTCAGGTTGAACAGGCGTTGAAGAACAGGAGACAGCTGTCTGACTCAGGTCTTCCGAACCCTGCAGATTTGCCTTGGTGTAGTTTCTCCAGCTGTCGCTTCAGTCGGCCTGTGGTTACAGTGAGGCGGGGGAGGGGGTTTGATGTCACAGTAGCAGGGAGGCACATCAGAGGTGAGGAGGTAGAGTTCAGAGTGCTCAACAGGGGGGATAGTGGGGGCGTGGTCAGAAGCAAGGAGAGCAGTGGGGGGATGTTGAAGCCCGGATGAGTGGTGGAGGTGAGGTGTGAAGTGGAGGAGACAGCAGCAGGGGGGGGGAGCTGAACCTATTGAAGAAGTTGTTCAGCTCGTTAGCCCTCTCTGGAGTGCCCACCGTCAGTCTGTCTCCCTGAACCCTATGATGGCCTTCATTCCAGTCCACACATCCTTGCTATTGTTCTGCTGCAGCTTGGCCTCCAGCTTTTTCCTGTATGCATCCCTACTCTCCCTCAGCTTGTTCCCCAGGTTGTGCTTGATGCTCCTCAGCAGTGGTTTCTTCCCAGACTTGAAAGCTTCCTTTTTCTTATTTAAAAGCTGTTTCAGGTCACTTGTAATCCAGGGTTTATTGTTCAGGAAGCAGTGTACAGTTTCAGCTGAAAATGTTGTTTGCTCACAGAAGTTTATGTAATCGGTGATGCAGCCGGTCATGTTGTTGATGTCCTCTCCATTTGGCACACAAAGCACATCCCAGTCCGTGGTCTCGAAGCAGTCCTGTAGAGCCTCATTGGCCTTAGGGGTCCACTTCCTAACAGTCCTAGTGGATACAGGCTGCCTATGAACAAGAGGGACATATTTTGGAGAAAGGAAGACGAGGTTGTGGTCTGATCTGCCCAGGGGGGGAGGCAGTGGCACAGTATGCATTCTTTGTATTAGCATATAAAAGGTCCAGAGTGTTGTTGTCTGGTGTGAATGTAGGTAGAGTTTTGTCCAGTTTAGCATGATTAAAATCCCCAGTGTTGGTGATGAAAGCATTTGGGTCTAGTGTTTGGAGTTTGGCCACAGTGGAGTGGATGATGTCACCAGCCACCTCCGTGTCAGCTGATGGTGGGATGTATACAGCAACAACAATGGCGTAGTGAAACTCTCGGGGCAGGTAAAATTGACGTAATCCTAAAGCTAACAGTTCAATGTCCGGTCTACAGAAACGCTCCTTCACGGTAACATGTCCAGGATTACACCATCGTTCATTCACATACAGTGCAATCCCTCCTCCTATCTTCTTAGTGCTCAGAGTAGCATCCCTGTCCGCCCAAACGCTCGTGAAGCCGGGGAGAGCCGTGCTGTTGTCCGGGATATGAGAGTGCAGCCACGTCTCCTTAAAACACATTACACTACTTTCACAGTACTCCCACTGGGTCTTCGTCAGCACCCCGAGCTCATCCATTTTATTGGCCAAGGATCTCATGTTCCCCATTACAATTGCCGGTACGGAAGGTTTATATCTCCTTTTCTTCTTAGTCTTCTGCTTGGCTCCAGCCCTGCAGCCTCGCTGTTGCCTCCGTAGCCCCTCCGGGATGTCATGCCTCGCTCCGGGCCGCAGCACAGGTCTGCACAGCGTAATCAGCTGCTCGCGGGAGTAAACAATGCGTAACTCTTCTGAGCATGGCTCTCCAAAAGTGAAGAAAGTACAAGTAGAATGACCACAAAACTATTAAAACTAAGTTTGTTCATGGTTTTATAAATAAACAGTCAAAAGAAAAATCACAAATAACGAGAATAAAATAGTTGACTCGAACTCTTCCTAGGTGACTCGGACTTGGACTCGAAATGTGGGGACTCGAGAGTGACTCGGACTCGAGAATTGGTGACTTGACTACAACACTGCCATGTAACATAAACATAAATCTAAAAAGAGATAAGATGCTTTACCAGATGATAGCAGTTTGCTCAGTCTGCAGTCCCTGGGCAGGTCCTTGTTAAGGCCCACTAGGGCTGAAAGACTTCCACAGCAGTGTGCGTCACCCTCCAACAACCCATAATGAAAGAGCAGAATAAGCCAAAATAAATATCAATAAGATGTTTTTTAAGTGTCTTGTGTTTATGCACAAGACACTTAAAAAACATCAGAACAATGTAACAACAGAACAATGTAACCTTAGAAAAGAAGAAACCAAGATATTGAGTATAAAAAACGTGTCTCGTGACGTGGTGTTAATGTGCACATCTTGTAATATATTGTTCTTAATTCTAAAATATGATGTAACATTGTCATCCTGCTGTTTAAAGCATGTTTTATAAATGTACCAGTAATCTGATAGTATTTTTTTTTTTGGTATCTGAATTGGACATTTGTTTTATCCTGACGATTATATTTAATCCAGAACACTGCCCTGCCTGAGTATAATCACTGTTCTCTCTGTTCCTCAGCTCCAGTTCTCTTTAGAACCTGACCCAGTAGCCGTGAACTGCACCGCCTTTAACCACAACGGGAACCTGCTGGTGACCGGAGCCGCTGACGGAGTCATCCGTCTGTTTGGTCAGTGCTGAGCAGCGACACAATCTGACTCATTTGTCTGACTATCATTTAAAATCATGATAAATTCTCCCCATCAAATATAGTTTTTTACATTTTTTACGGTTGTCTTTTTTTCCCCCCTTCATCTGACTGAATATCTATCAAGCTGTAATATTTTTTTAAATCATTGAACATTTTCACTTATAACATCAATACCCAAAAAACAAAAGAAAATGTACAAGAACAAGTAAGGAGAAAATAGATAGCTGATACACATCTGGGCATCGTCCTACAAAGTTTTATGGCAAGGTACTTCAAAAAGTCCCATTTACATATTTAAAATGAAAATATATATACAGGTTTTTTCAAATCAATGAGCATACAATAAAAGAAACATAAGCACACACATATATCTTGAAATTACAGAATCATAGAAAGGCTGTTGTGGCGTTCTCCTCTTCGAGAAATGTTAGGGCATAACGACCATTTCACACCTGTAACATAGGAAAGCATGTTAAGAACTTCCTTCCAGAAAGTCTGAATATACAGGCAGACCCATAGGCAGTGAAGAGGAGTACCTTAAGTTCCCAATTTAACACATGAATCCGGGATATTGGGATCAAATGTATTCAGTAAGGTTGGGGTTTTATTAGTTCTCACTAACCACTTAAATTGGATTTAATTTCAAATGGGTGTTATGGATTGTGTTTGAGCCTCCAGATATGCCTTCTGCCATTCCTCAAGCAACATGATACCAGTCTTTTATTTTCTGAGGAACCTTGCATACCATTCAATATAATTTCATAAAAACAAGAAAGGGGGCCTCTCTTGGAGTGATGGTTTACCATATTTTCCTCCATACAGTTGAGAGAAGGCATGGATAAGGACTTTTGCGTCTTCAAAATTAAGCTTCTGATCTGCAGGAACTTGAATAGGTGTTTAGTCTGAATGTCATATTTTCGTTGCAAATCTTTAAAAGCTTTAAGAATATTTTAATTGAATAGATCTCCAATCCTACACAAGCCATTATCGGCCCAGAATTTAAAGCGCATATCTTTCTTGCCAGGTGTAAAATTACTGTTGCCCCAGATTGGGGAATATTGGGATAGTATTAGTGTTTCATTTCTGAAATTAGCTTTTTTTACTGTAAGGACCTGCACCCTCCATGCTGGTGGGTAGGAGCAAATGATGTAAACATAGTTCTACTTTTTTGAGTTATTTCTGTAACTGTTACGTAATCACATAGAGTTCTTAAATGTGTGATATTTGATCAGGCCATATAAAAAAATGTTTCTGAATTCCTTGCTGTAGATATGCAGCGGTATGAGAGTGCGATGAGCTGGAGAGCTCACGACGGAGAAGTGTACAGCGTGGAGTTCAGCTACGATGAAAACACAGTCTTCAGCATCGGAGAAGATGGCAAGGTATGTGTTAACTTTGTGTCCGGTAATCCTTAAGGTGACTTTGTCTCAATGTATCGGAGCGTGTTTGCTACAGCACACTGTGAACATGTGTTTTCAGTTCATCCAGTGGAACATCCACCGGTGTGGGGTGAAGCAATCGGAGCAGGTGTTAGCTCAGGATGCCACAGGCCCCTTCATCCTCTCAGGGTACAGCGGATACAAACAGGTCAGCCATCACACTACCGCTTCATCTATTTGTTTATGTGTTATAATTAACGTCTCTTTGAATTAAATGTATGTAATAACCGGGTGGTGTATAAATATCTTGCTCAGGAGCAAGTTCCTCGAGGTCGGCTGTTTGCGTTCGACTCTGAAGGCCAACACATCCTGACCTGCTCCAGCAGTGGAGGACTCATCTACAGAGTAAGCTTAAAGATCAGCTGATCATCATACACATCCGCCTCTTCAAATGCTCTTTCAAATGTGTATAGATTCTGCATATTCTTTTTTATGTTTTATTTTCTGGGTTTCTATGATCCCCTTGATGGACTTATGTTTTAAGTTTTTAACATGGTCTCCTCCTCATTTCAGCTGACCAATAAGGAGCCGGCTTTAGAGATTGTGCTCTCACTGGGCGGGCACAAAGCGCCTGTAGTGACGGTTGATTGGTGCTCGGCCGTGGACTGCGGCACGTGCCTGACCGCCTCCATGGACGGGAAGATCAAACTGAGCACGCTTCTGGCTCAGAAGTCCTGACCAACCACCTGTGGGGTTGGAGGTCATCAGAATCTATGATGAACTGATTCAGTTTGCTTGTTTGATGAATTTATCTTACACATCAATGAAAAACTCACCAACCTGCTATAAAGTCATATTAAAATAAAAAACTCCAGCTAACAGCAGGTGTATTTCTACCTGCTCTCCTGGCATTATGTTGTCAGGGCTTCTATTCTCAGTACTGAAGGCTCACCGCAGATTATCCTGCTTATTGCTCGGCTACTAACAAAATAAATCAACAATTTGACACACATTATTGATTTAAGATATATTTTTTTGTTATTTAAAAATGATCTAGTTGCATTTGCTATGAACATTTTTTACTGTTCCACTGCGTGGAGCCGATGGCAATCTAACTAAAAGGTCCACTTAAAGAACAACATGATCATCATGCGTCAGAAGATGTTTAATGCAGCCTTTTTAAACTTGGACATGACAATATATTCTTTAATACCAAGTTTACAATTGATCCACATAAATGTTTATATTTCACATCATTAATCCAAATTTGCAAAGTAACTAAAATATTACATACATGTGGTGGAGTAAAAGTACAATATTTACCTCTGTTTCATAGTAGTGGACTAGAAGAAAAAGGTAGCAAAAAATGGAAATACTCAAATAAATACAAGTCTCTCAAAATGTACTGTAGATACTTTATACCACTGCACTTTTCTGATACTTTTGTAATTTTCCTTAACTAAGATTTTGAATGCAGGACTTTTACTTGTAGTGAAGTATTTGGACAATAATGTATTTATACTTTTTCTCAACTAAAGCACTTGAATACTTCTTCCACCGTGTAAATAAAAGTCCTCTATTCTGCCAAAGCCAAAGAAGAAAGGGCCGTGTCAACGCCAAGCCGCAGGGGGCGGGCTATCTGTCTGTGCTGTAATTCCTCACAGCGAAGAAGACGCATGAGCAAAAACAATAACACAGCTAGCTAGTCTACTTCTACGAAATACCCCGTATTTAGCTCAAAATTCACATTGGAACACATACAAGCAGAACGTGTCCGTGAGTGTTGTAAACAGAACTCTTCATGGAGGTGAGCTCAGCGCCATGTTGTGTTCTTCGCAGCAATAACATGCCTTCGTGGTTGTGACGCGTTACCTAGCTGTCCCGCTAGCTGCTCCCTGTCCGCGCTGTTTCTGTTTAATGTCCCTGATCCCCACTAACGCGCAGACATGGAGAGTTTGTACAAGCGCAAAATGTTCGCTTCCATGCGGAAAACCAAGGTGGACGCATCGAAGAAGAAGCAGATCGGCCTGCCCGCCGCCATCCTAGACGACAGTGACGAAGGCTCCTTCACATCCTCGTCCTCCGGATCCGCGTCTGACTTTCAGAGCTCCCCGGAAGAGGACAGCGAGCAGGAGGACCGGGGCCGAAGTGGCTCGGGGGCGACTTCCAGCGATGACAGCCGCTCCGTCACCCGCAGAAAGCGCTCCTTTCTGGGAGGGGACAACAGCTCCTCGTCCTCCAGCCCCGGAGAGGAGGACACAACTAATGATGAGGAGGGGGACACGAGCCTGCCGAAGAGGATGTCGCAGCCCAGGAAGCGGATCCGGCTGCAGCAACAGGACGAGTCCGACTCGGACTGTGCGGAGGAGAAGCAGAGAGAGGAGGCGGAGAAGCTGAAAAGGAGGCAGAGACACAACAAGCTGCTGGCGCTGTCGCGGAGGATGAAGGCCCGGGTCCCGAGCCGGAGGAGGATCCGTCTCTCGCAGGTAAGATATCTCCTGGACCCACTTCTCACCCTGGGTCTGACTGCTATCTGAGTAAAACTGGTTAAGGCAAAGCATCTGTTAACTAATGCATGTCGCAATACACATTCTCTGACATCTCCCCCCTTTTAGTTACTTTTAAACCGCATCCTTATTAATGCATACAACATACATTCTGCAATGCAAGTAACGTTAACTTCCCGTTATAGTCCCAGAAACATCAGTGACCAGCCATTTAGCCTTATTAACATTAAACTTTGTATTTCAATACAACATAAGACTTCCTCATGAACAACGTAAACATAATGTCCTTTACAGATCCAGTCTCTGAACAGGTTTAACAACTCTACCATACCTGGTTTGAGACAGTCCACTAGGGGTCACCCTTGGACCAGGAGAGCTACATCCAGAGCTCACCTGAGTATCTGATGCATTTGGTTCTGTAGAGTGTTCAACTGGGGACCTCATATCAGGCAGTGCTTGGAGATGGCGACGGTTTCGCCTGTACAGGGCTCCTTGCTCTGTAACAATGACATATGATCTCTCAGTTGTACTCTCCCCAGCCACTTCCGCAGGTGTGGACCAAGTCTTCTGATTGTCTAGCCTACTGAGAACAGGGCCTCCTGGCTGCAGTCGTGAGAGCGGTCTCACACCATTTATTTATTTAGTTGGTAGGGACAGTGCTCATTGACTAACAGACAAATTGCTGTAAATAAGCCAGAGTTAGCTGCTATGCTAACTTCCATTTGTTGTCCCTAGCCAGATCTTAAAAGGCACCCTAAGATATAAAAATACATAAACTGATAACAAATAAAACCATAATTAAAAAGACATAAACACACCCTCAAACAGACACAGACAATGCACGCCTCTCACTACACCCTCCACATAAAAATGACAGCATACAGTAGGTTACAGTATGAATAAAGAAAGGAGGGAATGAGAAGAATAACATTACATGGCTTTAAGCATTTGGTATGTGGTTACAGATATGATATTCCCTAATCCAAAATTTGAGTTTGCTTTTGAAAGTTGTAAGGCTGTTACACTCCCTTAATTCATTGGGCAGACCATTCCAATAATTGGTGGCTCTAATTGAGAAGGCTGTGTGTCCAAACTTGCTTTGTCTGTACTGCACTACACAGTCCCCTCTGGCGGTTGATCTGGTTACTCTATTGACATTATCTTTCTGTTTTATGAATTGGTGCACTGGGGGTGGAGCAAGCCCATGAAGTACCTTAAAGGTGACAGGCATCAGAGAATTGTATAAAGTTTTCAAAGTTAAACAAGTGATGCTTTTTCCCTAGAAGACAATGGTGATAGCTATTTGCCTTACGGTCCAGTGTTTTTAGTGCTTGCTTATAGAGAGATTCAATTGGTTGCAAAGTTGTTTTATTGGCTTGCGACCAGCTAGTTCAGCAGTGAGAAAAGTGAGGGAAGAGCATTGCATGCAAGAAGAGCTTTGCAGTCTTCATTGGCAGGTATGGTCTTATGTGCCTAAAACAATGTTGCTTGTTGTAGTGGAAAGCTTGCTTACTCTTCTCAAAAGCATTCTTAGTTCTGACGTGCTGTCGGTTCGGCCATTTTGGTTGCAGGACTTTAGTCAGAGTAGGTACATTTGTTTGGATTTTCCTGCCAATTAATAGTTCCGCCGGACTGACACCAGTGCTACTGTGCGGTGAGGATCTGTAGACCATAAGAGCCAATAGTGGATCTTTTTGTCTCAGCATTCTTTTGGCTGTTTGCACTGCACGTTCAGCATGTCCATTGCCCTGTGGGTTGTGGGGGCTAAAGTTCACATGCTTAAAGTCCATCTCACGGGCAAAGCATTTGAAAGCATCACTGCTGAACTGTGGCCCGTTGTCACTGACAATCTCTTCCGGTATTCCGTACCGGGCAAAAGTAGCTTTCAGCTTTAAGGTCACCTGAGCACTTGCAGTGGTTGGCATGGAGTAGTAGTCTGCCATGACAAGAAAATTCTCCTTTTCATCTTCACAGAGATCTATGCCTATTTTTCTCCATGGCCTGTCTGGGAGGGGTGTTGACAGGAGAGGTTCTCTGTTCTGTGCTCTCCTATGCTCCCGACAGTACATGCAGTTTTCCACTTTGTGTGTGATTTGTGACGCTGCATCAGACCCCAAATCCAGACAGATGTGGATCTTAGCAGTTCATACAGTGGTTGACCCACTGTGGCGAGGTCAGGAATATATTTCCCCAAGTAGTTTATCATGCCAAGGGCTCTCCTTAGCTCTTGGATATTTCCAGGCAGTGAGAGCTTATTGATCGCTGACACTTTCTCCGGATCCGGTCGTACCTCATCTTTGTTGATCACTTGGCCCAAGAAATGTAACTCAGTCTTTCTCAGCATGCATTTCTCTGTGTTCAACTTCAGGCCTGCTGACTCTAGACGCTCCATTACTTTCTGCAGGCGCTCATTGTGTTCACTCGTGTCCCTTCCAAAGACAATGATGCTCGCTGCAGCCCTTCAAGAGTCTCTACCATTTTCCTTTGAAAAATTTCTGGGGCGCTGGTGATCCCGAATGGGAGACATTTGAAGCAGTACCTTCCATAAGCTGTGATGAATGTAGTTAGCCTCTGGCTATCCTTGTCCAGAGGGATTTGACAGAATCCTGAAGCTGCGTCTAGAGATGAGAAAACTGTGGACCCACTCAACTGGGCTATCATCTCTTCAGATGTAGGAACCTCTCTCTTTTGACAGCTTTATTTAGTCTCTTTAAGTTGACACAGATGCGTGCCTTTCCATTCTTTTTCGGGACCGGCACCATCGGTGCACACCATTCAGTTGGTTCTGTCACAGACTCAATGATGTCGTTGGCCTCCATTCGGTCCAGCTCCCCCTTCACCGCATTTAACAGGGGTATGGGAACTTGGCGCGCTGTGGCTACTGCATAGGGCTGAACATTGTCTTGCAGTGCGATTTTCACAGGCTGTGTTTTTAGTAGGCCAAACTCCTGTTCGCTGGTACTGATTTCATACACTCGCGTTATTAGCCCCATTGCTAAAGATGTTGGCGGGCTGAGCAGGTTATTCACGGTATCACCACGAATAACATAGAGTCTAAACATGTATGTTATGCCCTTGTATACCCTTTGTTTGATGAACTGCCCAAAACAGTGCAACCCACCCCCCGGACCACTCAGTACTTTCTTTGCCTTGTGTAGGACTCTCTTTGGCTCAAGTGTTTCATACACAGTCTCACTCATAACACTGCAGTCAGCGAGTCGATTTTAAACTTTACAGGTTTGTTTTCAATATCCAGTGTGACTGTCCACTCATCATCATCATCATCGAATGTGCTGTTAACTAGGCCAAGATAATAATTGTTATTATGATCATCATCCTCGGTCACTTCACTCACCAGCTTACTTCTGCATGCTCTTTCCCAGTGACCCTTTTTTCCACATTTGTTGCAGACTGTCTTGCTGGGCACTTATCATGCTGAGTGTGTGGTGTCTTGCCGCACCATCCGCATTTTCTGCGGTCACTGTCTTTGTGTTTATATTTGACCTCCACTCTTTAATCTGCGCGCCGCCGTGTTCTCCCTGCTGGTAAACCTGTGCTTTTAACTCCTTGGACTGCCGCACCTCTTGTACCATCATCTTCAGAGTGAGTTTCGGGATGAGCTGTAGCTTCTGTGACATTTCTTTGTCCGAAATGCCTACCACGACCCTGTCTCTGATGTGTTCCTCTCATTTTGCACCGAAGTCACAGTATTCAGAAAGTTCTTACAGAGCGCAGATAAATGTCTCTGCACGCTCGCCCACATGCTGCACTCTCTGGTTGAAACAGGCACGTTCGTGGATAACGTTACGTCTCGGATAAAATAGGCATCAAACTTCTTCATAACTACATCAAACTGCTCTTCGCTTTCCCCCTCTTCAAAGGTGAAAGAGCTCATTATGTTCTCCACTTCCTTCCCGAGTGCATACACCAGCGTGCTCACTTGAACCGGGCCGTCCTCCCTGTCCAGTTTAGTAGCCGTCCTGTAGCGGGAAAATAGTTTTTTCCAGTCAGGCCATTCCGCCGGCTTCTCAAAACAAAAACTCTCCGGTGTTTGAAACTTGCCATTCTCGACCACTTCTGACACCATGTAATAAACGTATTAGTTTATTATTAAATAATGAGAGTTCGTTGTTGTTGTTGTTGTTGTTGCTTTTATTAACACGGTGCACTCTTTACACATGTCCCGGTCATAACATAGACTCACGTACTCACGCCCCCGCCTCCTGTACGACCCCAACTGTCGCAAAGCATCTATTAACTAATGCATGTCGCAATACACATTCTCTGACAGTTCAGTTCATCAAAATACTTTAAGTAAAAGTACTGCATTCTAAAACGTACTTCAGTATAAGTGCCAAAGTAAAATGAACTTAAAGTAAAAGTAATATGTTTGTGTTTATAACTATATTTATATATGTGACATTTCAGGATCATATTGTTGCATCAAGTAGCATTTTACAGATTTTTTGTAAGCTATTTAAATGATTCAATTTTTTTTTTTACTTAAAGACGCCACTAATTACACTTTTACTAATTCATTGCTTTTTTTAAAAAAAGTATTTGAACTACAATGAGAGTAGTTGCTTTTACTTAAAAAACTAAATGGTTCATACTGAGCTTCCCTCAAGGAGTCAGGTACTTTTTTTTTAAACAAGCTTTTCGCTGAGGTCCCTGTCAAGATACAGTTTTTATATACAAACGTTCGGGGGAGTGGGTGGGGGAAAGTGAAATGTCCATAGAGAAGTTATTCCATAGGAAGGGTGTAGGAAAAGGTCCACTGACTTCTCCTACCTAAGCTTCCAGAGTGAGCCGGTTAATAGTATCCCACGATGGTTGGATACTGGTTCAGAACCGGCCCTGGAACCGCCTTAGTGGAGGTACAGTGGCTTGCAAAAGTATTCACCCCCCTTGGCATTTTTCATGTTTTGTTGCCTCACAACCTGGAAGTAAAATGGATTGCTTGAGGGTTTGCATCATTTCATTTACAGAACATGCCTACAACTTTGAAGATGTGTTTTTTATTTATTTATTGTGAAGCAAAATAACAGAAAACCTCAGCGTGCAGAACTATTCATCACCTAATGTCAGTACTTTGTAGAGCCACCTTTTGCCCCAATTCCAGCTGGAGGTCGCTTTTGATAAGTCTCTATGAGCTTGCCACATCTTGCCACTGGGATTTTTGCCCATTCCTCATGGCAAAACTTCTCCAGCTCCTTGATGTTTGGATGGTTTCCGTTTGTGAACAGCAGTCTTCAAGTCAAACCAGAGATTCTCAATTGGATTGAGGTCTGGGCTTTGACTTGGCCATTGCAACATATTTGAATTCTCCCGGTTAAACCAATCGAGTGTTGCTTTAGCAGTATGCTTCTGGTCATTGTCCTGCTGGAAGGTGAACCTCCGTCCCAGTCTCAAGTCACAGGCAGACTGAAACAGGTTTTGCTCTAGAATATCCCTGTATTTAGCACCATCCATCTTTCCCTCGACTCGGACCAGTTTCCCAGTCCCTGCTGCTGAAAAACATCCCACAGCATGATGCTGCCACCACCACGTTTCACTGTGGGGATGGTGTTCTTGGATGTGTTGGGTTCTGCCAGACATAGCGTTTCCCTTGGTGGCCGAAAAGCTCAATTTGAGTCTCATCTGACCAGAGCACCTTCCACATACACATGTCGGCCGCATGCCTTTTGGCAAACTCAAAACGTGCCTTCTTATTTTTAACACTAAGTAATGTTTTTTTCTGGCCACTCTTCCATAAAGCCCAGTTCTATGGAGTGTATGGCTTATTGTGGTCCTATGCACAGACACTCCAGTCTCTGCTGTGGAACTCTGCAGCTCCTTCAGGGTTACCTTTGGTCTCTCTGTTGCCTCTCTGATTAATGCCCTCCTTGGCCGGTCTGTGAGTTTTGGTGGGCGGCCCTGTCTTGGCAGGTTTTTTGTGGTCCCATGTTCTTTCCATTTGAAGATTATGGATTTGATGGTGCTCCGGGGGATCATCAAAGATGTGGATATTTTTTTTAAACCCAACCCTGCCTTGTATTCCTCAATAACTTTGTCCCTGACTTGTTTGGAGAGCTCCTTGGTCTTCATGGTGTGATGCCTCTTGCGTAGTGGTGTTGCAGCCTGTAGGGCCTTTCAGAAAAGGTGTGTTTATACTGACAGATCATGTGACACTTAGATTGCACACAGGTGGACTTCATTTCACTAATTATGTGACTTCTGAAGGTAATTGGTTGCACCAGAACTTTTTAGGGGCTTCATAGCAAAGGGGGTGAATACATATGCACATGCTAATGTTCAGTTTTTTATTTAAAAAAAAATTGTTTACTATATATATATATATATATATATATATATATTGTGTTGTCCTCACTGCAGTGTAGCAACTGTAGCTATACAACCAGCTAACTCTGATGCGAAAAGACGCCGAGTCGTAGTGAGCATTTTTCTTGCTGTTTACTGTGGCTTCCAACATCATCTTACATGACAGCGTGAAAACTGTAACAACAGAATAAAGTTTGACTGTTTTAGCATAAATCTTGTAATGAAATATACCTGTAAATATATGTAAGTAAAAGTTATAACTAAGTGTAGTCTTTCCTTTTTAAACAGTATTTTAACATTAACTTATTAACCTAACAATGAATTTGTACTTATGCTGTTGCCTCTAGTGCTAACAGAAGATGGATTTCACGTGCATACATTCGGATTGTTTACTTTCTACTCTACAGGAAATGGCCGATCTAACCCCAAAACCCGGAACCGATCTACAGCTTGTCAAATTAAAAGTCCCTTAAACATTTTGCCTTAATGACAACACATATATATTTTTCTCATTTCACTTCACCAACTTAGACTATTTTGTGCAGATCCATCACATACAATTCAGATAAAAAAACATTTAAATTACAGGTTGAAATGTAACAAAATAGATGAAAAGCCAAGGGGGGTGAATACTTTTGCAAGGCACTGTATATGTGAAAGGCCGGTGGAGTTTTGTCCTGGGTTGGTTTTGTCACTTGAGGCTAGATTTGTTAGTATATGTTTAATACCATAAATACATATATGAGACAGCCACAAAACGTCCTACTTTATCAAATTAACAAATGACCTATGAAAGGTAAACATTTGTATTATTATGGGATTGACAGCAGGTTTAAAATATTTATTTTTGAAAGATTTGAACGCTCCTCCACTCTAGCTGTGATGTTATAAAGGTTTATCTTTTTTTATGCACTCTAGCTCTGAGCATTCCTTACCATACACACCCATTCTGAAATGTGTAACAAATAAACATTGTAGCATATCCCTCCTACTGATGGTCTGACTCTTGACTTGTGATTTTAGATTTATTGCAAATCCACAAACCAACGTAAGAGCTGTGTACAGAGACACGAAACAACAAATATATGTTAGCTTACTCCTAACATTACCATAGCCTTCACATTACACACATGGAGCTAAAGCTAACTTATTTAAACAAACAAAGTAAGTTTATACAGTATAAAAACGTAATTTTTCATTCAGTAGCAACTTACTGTCAATACCTTAGCGTCGCCTTCAAAATAGAAGCATCTGTAATTAAAACAGGAAATAAGACAAATTAAGCTTAAGACAGATATCAAAAAACACAAATTGGGTTAGTTACAAACATAAACTGCCATTTTGTGAAAACCATGGCATCTATATTTAATCTGAAAAAGTCCCAAGTCTGGAGAACCCTTTAAAGCTTTAACTTCTTCTTCATGTGGATGTGAGTCGTAGGTTGTGTGCCTTTCACCTCTGCTCACCGTGATCTCACATTCATTCCTGGTGGCAAAATGATCGCCCTTTTTTTGCCATTTTTGTGAAAACAGCTTGGTGAATTGCCTGGACATATAACCCCATTACATATCATTTTGATGAAATGTGTTTGAATTTTCAGAGTGCAGACGATGGGGAAGAGTCCAAAGAAGGTGAAAATGAAGCTGGTGGTGACGAAGAAGGTGTAACAGATAACGGCAAGAACAAACAGGCGGCAGAAGGAGGCAGAGAGGAGGAGAAAACCACAGAAGAAGAGAAAGACGACGAAGAAGAAGAAGAGGAGAAGGAGAAGCACAAGGGGAAGAAGTAGAAAGAAGAAAAGAAATGGGGTTTGATTGTGAAAAACAAAAAACCTAAACCATCTGAAAGTGACTCATTAACGTCAGTTTGTATATGTTTTTTTCTCCCTGCAAATTTTAAAGTTTATCTTGTTTCTACAGTAACAGACATTGGTGACATGTAACAAAAAGATGTGCAGATGATTTAGCAAGCGATGCTGAGAAAAGTGGCTCTTGGTTATGTTGCTCCTGGTTTAGTCAATTCATGATAATGATCGGTATCATCTGGTACTCCATTCTGGTCATTTGTCATATCAAATTATTTTATTTATATATCCCAAAACAAGTTGTTAATCCCAGACAGACTTCAGACACCTATGTTCCATTCCGTAACTGCCTTGATACAACAGCAGGTATTCTGTACGGCTGCTGATCATGTGAACTCTAGAAATGTTGGAGCAGCCATATGTTTTCTCCCCATGTGGATAGGGTACAGTCTAGTTGCCAGCTCTGGATTCCTATAGTAAATGTTAACTACCCAAAGCTTCATGATAGAAATGTTCAGTAAGGTCCCCAGCACATAGAAACTGCCGGATGCTAACCTGCATAATATGTTGGCCAATTTGCACAATTAACATTAGTTGTATTGGTAAGCGTTTCATACCATTATAGCTTATGTCGACAATAGTTTAAAAATGACTTGGCCATTTTGGACCATTTAGGGGGTTATTGAGGATGCTGTGTCTGTTTTTGCATTCCTGACATTTTCAGGATCCAAAAAGTCTGTTTCAACCAGAAAGTGGTCATATCTGTGCTCTCTGTGGGCTGATTTTGACTGCAATGAGTAGTGTTGCCCCCAAAACCACTCCAAAATTGTCCAGGCAATTTTTTTACTATTGTTTACATAAGCTTTAATGCTAACTCATGCTAATTAAAGTAACTTATGCTAACTGTGCAAATTATTATTATTATTATTATTATTATTATTATTAATAATAATAATAATAATAATAATAATAATAATACATTTTATTTATAGAGCGCTTTTCTAAAAACTCAAACACACTTTACAGAAGTAAAATGTATCAAAACATAATTAAAACAACACACTTAAAATATGTAAAACACAACATTAAATTACAGAGAATTACACATAGTTTCTATGTGCTGAGGTCCGTACTAAACATTTCTATCATGAAGCTTTGGGTAGTTAACATTTACTATAGGACTCTAGAGCTGGCAACTAGACTGTACCCTATCCACATGGGGAGAATACATATGGCTGCTCCAACACCTTCTAGAGTTCACATGATCAGCAGCCGTACAGAATACCTGCTGTTGTATTGTGACAGCTACGGAATGGAACATAGGTGTCTGAAGTCTGTCTGGGATTAACAACTTGTTTTGGGATATATAAATAAAATAATTTGATATGACAAATGACCAGAATGGAGTACCAGATGATACCGATCATTATCATGAATTGACTAAACCAGGAGCAACATATCAATGAGCAACTTTTCTAATTTCCGGGTTCACAATGCTGCCAACTAGACCAGTAGTGAGTGCAGTCTGCTCGACATAGTTTGAATGTACAATGGAAGTTTTAACCTGTATTATTTAGTGACATTTTTGACAACCTTATATCTGTTTCAAAACCACGAGAACAACAAAAAGGTGACACATTTCTTGTAATATTAATTTCTCAAACACAAGAATGAACTCTCTCGCCCAAAGGACAGACCTGCTGTAAATAGCAGCAGCAGGTCAGCATCAGTGTCGCAGCACTAAGGGCTGCAGAGGCTCCAGACGCTCCAGAGCCCCTACGGTCCTGCCGGGGGGCAGCACCCCTCAGATGTGACTCACCTGGCTGAGATGAACACTGAGGACACTGAGCTTATGAACTGTTGCTTTTTTGTTAAAAGTCAAATGCCAAAACTATGGAAGAGAAGCCAACTACGATTCCCAGGGAGCATTGCTGTCAGAGACATCCAATAAGAAGGCTTGAAGTTGTTGTTGAGTTCTTGACCGCCATGACACAGCTCTCTGAATTTGATTGAAAGGATTTCACAGGTCTGGGTGGCAGATGAGGCTTCTGGGTACTGTAGTATTCCGAGATATTCAGCATGTCCGCCTCTTTCATTACTTTATTGTTCAAATGGAAGCAGATTTGTTTTTTTCAAATATAGATCTTGTGATGCCTCTGTCAGCACAGGATGTAGACCACATGATTTCAGACACACAATTCAACTCAGTTTATTGTACAGAAGCCTTTTACTTGTGACACCTTAAAGGTAGTGTTTGCTTTTGTTGGTAGTTGTGTCCACTTCCTCCTGGAGTTAGTGACGTTTGAGTTAGCAGCTACTGTCTGACTGCAGATTGTGTAATGGTCAGATGTGCTGATTTCTTTCTCTTCTGTTTTGTTGTAAACTAAATATTATTGGCTTTTAAACTGTTGGTTGGAAAGAGGAAGATGTTGGAAGTCACCTTGGCCTTGGGAATGTGTCCTTCACAGTTTCAGTATTTTCTGATATTTTTTAGAAATGTCAATTAATTGAAATAATAATTTACTAACAAATTAGAAATGAGAATAATCTTTTGTTGCAGGCATAGGTCAATACCCAAACTGTCTAAAAACACTGAGTGTTGTCTTATGTGTTTGGGCTCTGATAAACCTGGCCACTGAACACACATTTCTTTTTTTCAGCATATAATAGACAACTTACCGGCTTATTCAAGGCTTTCCACTGCATGTCACACTGTTGATTTCATATTTAATTTGTTATTGCATGACCTATGATATAGAAGTCAAAACACATAGGTTTATAAAGCCCATTTGAAAGAAATTAACCCCAGTTGACCCAAGTGCTGTTCGGACCAGAGAGGGGAAGCCAGTAGTCCGGTCCTTGTTGATAGAAGCTCTCTGCCGTTGGATTTCAACCTCCAATTAACTGATAGCCGATGACCTTTGAATCCTCCTCAGTTGATGCTGTGAGTGGTTATGGTATGTTGGTCACTGACAGGTGATGACATGTTCATCGCAAAGACAGCTCATACAACCGGCTGAGAGATGATCTAAGAGTTCAGGCTGACCCCAAAACGTTTTACAATTAATTTGATATTTTCCATTAAAATGTTAAAATATCTGAATAAAAGATGGACAAAACTATCAAAAAAGAATCAGACGAAAAAACCAAAAATATTTTTTTGTAAACATCATCAGATATTCTGGAACTTTCTCTCCCAACTGCATTGCCTTTTCCCTTTTTTCTCTTGTAGAAAAAAAAGAAGTTTGTAATAACAGTAGGAGAAATACAGTGTTTGCTGTATAGAATATATGTGGGTGGCCCCTTTAAAACATTATTTGTCATATGTCTATCTGTTATTATAGATCATTCACACCTGTTTATAATGATACCACCCCCATCGGACTCATCTCTGGGGGTGGGGGGGCAAGTCAGCCTACAGGTGGGAGATGGACCATCTGGGGACCTGGTGCAGGGAACACGACCTGGAGCTCAATACTCTCAAGACAGTGGAGATAGTTGTGGATTTCAGGAAGTAAGCAGCCCCCCCATCACTCTGTGTGACTCCCCAGTCACTGCTGTGGAGTCCTTCCACTCTCTGGGCACCATCATCAGCCAGGACCTCAAGTGGGAGCAGAAACTCAGCTCCCTCACCAAAAAAGCCCAACAGAGGATGTTCTTCCTGAGGCAGCTGAAGAAATTCAACCTGCCAACGATGATGATGGTGAGCTTCTAATCTTCCATCAGGGAGTCCATCCCCACCTCCTCCATCAGGGAGTCCGTCCTCACCTCCATCATGGAGTCCATCCTCACCTCCTCCATCACCATCTGGTACGCTGCAGCTATAGCCAAATAATAATAATAATACATTTTATTGGTATTGCACTTTTCATTTCAGCAATCTCAAAGTGCTACAGAGCAGGAAAAAAAACTTAGTTAAAATGAGAACCTATAAAAGACATTTAGCAAAATGCTTTTTTAGAAACCAAGGACAAGGGCAGGCTGCAGTGTATCATCGCTCTGCAGAGAGGGTGATCGGCTGCAGTCTGCCCTCCGTCTACGACCTGCCCGGAAGATTGTGGCCGTCCCTTCCCACCCTGGACACAAACTGTACCCCGCTCCCCTCTTGCAGAAGGCTGCACTCCGTTGGGACCAAAACCTCTCTCCACCTGACAGCTTCATCAAGGCCTCATCAACAAGGCCCTGGACCCCCACTGACACCCTCCGCCACATCATAGACTCTATGCGTCCCATTAGTGCACACAATGTAACAATATTTTTTTGCATATCCTAATTTTAAGAGGTGTACATTTATTGGCAGTGTTTTTATTTTTGTTTTATTTTCATGTATGTTTATGTATGCAACAAAAACACCCTGACAAATTCCTCGTATGTTTTAACCTACTTAGCAATAAACCTGTTTGTGATTCTGATTCTAAGTAGCTAAAAGAGCAAGACATTAGATAATGCAATAACAGCTTCTTCAGTTTAAGTATCGCGTTTAAGTTCCGGATAAATCTCCCTCTGATTTTCATGTTAAAATCTGTATTTCAACCTTTAAATAAATCAATGTATCAAGTGAGAGCCTTTAAAGCCGAATCGTTGTCTCCCTCTGGTGGCTAGTGAGAGGCAGTACAGGAAGGTGTGGAATCGACTTCGGCCAATCAGATCCGACAAAACTTTTCGTGACCCCTTCTCCGCCGCCATGTTTGTTAGTGGCAGTGAAGCCCGTGCGGAGGTGCTGGAGGAGCAAGCGGACATTGGTGGAGTTTCATACCGGGCCTCGGTGAGTGTAGCCCGGCAGCAGCCATGGTTCAGACGTGCTCAGCGTACGGCTGTAAGAACCGCTACCATAAAGACAAAGACATTTCTTTTCACAAGTAAGTTTATTAAACGATGTGTCTGAGTTACTGTGTGTTACCTGGCCACACATGACGGAAACGCACTGTGTCCTGTGAGGAGGACCAAGAGATAGTTCACCAGCAGTCGTTTACCATTCTGCCTGATTGAAGCTCAGTCAGCCGTCTTTAACAGCATATTGGGGAAGAATTTGAAGCAAGAGCTTCCTTGTTTCGGTAGATTTTACCGTTAAAATGTCACAAAGCCCCATTATGCTTCTACAAATTTGCCCGGCTGTTGCCCTCTCCTCCACTTCTACAGCAAGTTAAACTACATGTTTACGGTGGTGATAATATTAAAATGTACCTTTAATTATGGTTCACCTATTTCCATATGCGACATTTTACCATGACATATCACATGTCTTTAAAAACACTTTCTGTGATATTCTCCAACATATTTAACTACTTAAGCAAGGATTATTATATGAATTGTGATTAGGGTTTGAATAACTTGTGTGTATTGCCTCTTGTGCTGGTACAGGTAAAGATGGAGAAGCTTTCCGGTTTGGACATGTGAGAGAACATGAACCAGATAATATTAAAAACAACTTAATTAAATAGTAATACATATTATGTAGAAGTTTACTTTTCAGATTATTTGTTTGCAGTCATTTGAAGGTTTAATCCTTTAGATGAGGGATTAAAATGCTAAATGATTGCACTGTGAAAGTTTTATGTGAAGTAGAGGACTACAGGGCCACTTGGACAGGGAAGGATTTCTGACCCCTGGCTGTAGCTTTGACCTAGAGTTTGCTTGCTCAATGACAAAAAATGTATTATCTCTAATCAGACTTTGAATAGAGAAATATCCCTTTGCTTATGTTGAAATGAATAGAGAAGGAACAAATTGTGAGTGGGACAAAGTATTTCAATTTATTTTGCCAGGTTTCCTTTGGCTCGCCCAGATGTTTGTGGTAAATGGGTAGCAGCAATGAGGAGGAACAACTTCAAGCCGACGAAGTACAGCAACATTTGCTCACAGCACTTCACCAAAGACTGCTTCAAGAGGGAGTGCAACAACCGAGTTTTGAACGAGAACGCCGTGCCGTCGCTCTTCACCTGCAACCTCAGCATCAAGGTACACAAGCGCAGTGCGATCCCACTGAAGACACACGTTTGATCCACATCAAGTTCAAGATTATACACAGGGCGGTTTAGTTCAGTTGCATCAGAGCTTCATAAACTGTTTCTTCTGCATTTAAGTGTGATTATGGTCTGAGTATTTAACACTATAAAGGGGCATGTAGTCGAGCTGGTCTACTACATTTTAGTTAGCATAAGTTGTGTTGGTTAGCATTAGCATTATAGCCTATGTGGACAATAGCTTGGGGTACTCAACGTTTCCGGGTTCAATGAGGTGGCAACTAGCCTATAGTGTAACTATTGCTATCTGAGATGACGAAACTAATTTTATCTCTTAACGCCACGTCACCGTTAGGTCACGCCCAGGAGACTAGCTTGCCCAGTGGACTGTGAGCAAGCGCGTGCCATAGGATGCAGCTCACAGGCGCCATTAATAACTGCATACGATTCAAAGCAAAAATAGATAGTGGAAACTCTTATGACAGTATGTGTTCATCATGCCAGCAACAGTAATATTGTTCTAACGTCCATAACTGTTAATATGTCACAGGCATGAAATACATGTTAATATTTACTTTCAAGTCGAAGTCAACTATTATCAATATCTGTGTGTGTGTGGTACAAACAGGGACCTAAATGCCGTTTGAACTGTCCCAAGAATTAAGGATTAAAATATATACACATGTGTATAAATATATGACAATTTAACTCCAGATTCCTATTTCAGTTTCATAATTAAAGCCCACAGAAGCCTTTTATTAGACAACAATATTGTTCTACAGAGATATTTGCAGGGTTGTGCTCTACAGATGAATAAAGAGCAGTATAGCAGCACAGCAGTCTTATCAACAAATAAACCAGACCCAGCTGCTCACACAGGCTGAGTGGTGCAGGAATGAGTCTTAAAACACGGAAATGAGTAGAGCTTCAGTTCCCTCGTCTCAAAGTCTGAAATGAGGTCTGTTATTTTACCGTTTTGCTCTACAACATAAAATACTTCAGTAAATACCCCACTGGTGGAGTTTAAAACGGAGGTTGCTAACAAGTGTCTAAATGAGACGACTAAACGTCATCACGCCCAACACTAGCCACCTTTAGCTTAGCGGTGGAGACGCACAGCCATTGTCCCACCTACTTAAATCTGATTGGTTAATGGTTTCTCCAGCGGCTGTGAGGTTTTGTGTTAATGTCATCGAATCCTCAAGGTTTCTCCCAGCTGATATTTGGAGGTTTTTCTGTGAATTGTGTTGAATTCTGAATTAAATCAGAACTCTGGTGTGTTTTATGACAGTCGGAGTCTCTGGAGGATCCCTTCCCCTCGGAGATCCACTTCCCTCTCTCCCTGCCTCTGACCTCAGACACAGCAGTGGAGGAGGAAGAGGAGGGGGAGCCTGGGAGAAGCCTGCCTGAGATCTGGTGTGACACAGTGGCGGTTTCCTGTGACCACAACTACACAGCAGAAGACTCGGCTCGGCAGAAGAAGCGAATTGACCAGCTGGAGGAGCAGCTGGGGAGTCTGAGGAAGAAGCTGAAGACGACGCAGCAGAGGTGCCGGCGACAGGAGAGACAGTTAAAGATGCTGAAGGCAGCGTGTGAGACGCCGAGGACCGGCCGCCAGCCGCCTGCAACCTTCGGAGAGGGATACGTGATTTTACCCAAACACATCTACCACACACTCAAAGGCATCAAGTAACCATGACCTGATGAAGAGGAGATGTGGTCCAAGTGAGAGGCAGATGAACTGAGTCTGCAGCATGAGGCTGTTGGAGCCCCGCTGAGCCGGCAGCGCGACCCCGAGTCCAGACACGAAGGGCTCTCTTGTTTGGGAATAGGAATGCCGGATGCGGGAAACTTGGAATTGGTCGATACAATGACTACTGACGGGTTCTTCATGTGAGGCTGCACGGAAACAAGTCATCTCATTTCAAATGAAGAGGTCAACAGTTAGGGTTTACTGTGCGTTGCAAGGGTTGTCTTATTAAACAGTTACTCTGACTCTCCAGAGTCTGGCTGGAAGATTGAGGTTGCTGGGCAAAATAGAATTTGAATAAACTTTGATTCTCCAAGGAATAGTCCAACATGGAACCCCCCTGAAATCAAAAACTGACACAGGATTTGTAGGGATTTAATAAACAAGATGAACCTGTCGATCAGGGAGCGCCAGAGGGGTCATTTTGAATTTATGTCAGTCAATCTGTTTTCCACAAATGTATCCTCGTCCACAACATCCTAGGCATCTATATTTTGGGATGCCATTTTCACAATGTCACTATTTGCAATTCAAGATAAGAGAGAGAAATTGTGCGTTAGAGCATCATCTTGCACCCTGTCTACCCAGAGTCATTCAGCCTGTAGTGCTTCCTGTCTTCCAACTACGTCACTGCCCGTCACATGACTGCTGGATGCAGGAGGAACGACAGAATTTGCAGCACCTTTCTCTCTTACTATAGAACGCACTAAAGAATGTACTGCCTCATCGATGGTAAATCTACAGTCAACACGGAGTGGACATCAATTAATTGTGCCTCATCTTAAGAGAATCCATCTTTCCACCGGCTGTGAACTTTCACACCAACGTGACATTTGTATTTCAGTCTCAGAAAGAAAGCAAACTTTGAAGATTTAATTGGCCGCTAAAAAAAATATGATAAGTAATAATAATTTAAAAAAATAATAAGATGGACTTCTGTCTGTGTTTGATTTCCCTCACATAAACACAATACAGAATCATGGTGTGTCTGTCTGTTTATTAGAAGTCTTTTAGATAACGAGGGTATCATGTCTTAGGATTCGAAAGAGAAATCTAGCCACGAGACGCTCTGGAAGACATCTGAAGTCCAAACTATGCATCTGATCTGGAGTTTAAAGTCCACAAGAGGGTGTCCTTATGATCTTCATGCAAAGATCAGGAAAAAATAACATTTAAGCATGTGTCTGCTGGGGGGGGGCTCTTGTTTTATTTTTTCCTCACTTCTTTTTATTAAAAGTTAAAAGAATTTAGGGGCGGCAGTGGTTCAGTCTGTAAGGGGATGGACTTTGGACCGAAGGGCTGCCGGTTCACATCCCAATCGGACCAAGACATATGGAGTGTGGACTGGTACTAGCCAGTTCACCTCCTGGGCCACTCCAGAGAAAGCTGGAGGTGCCTGTATATGTTACACATTTATAATTTGATATATCTGAACATTGTACTTCTTTACTATTATTTATTGAAACCAGCTGCGAGTAGAGGACTGCAGCAGCTGGTAATTAAGTACGTCATAGCGTACAGCGGCTGGTAATCAAGTACGTCATAGCTTACAGCGGCTGGTAATCAAGTACGTCATAGCGTAGAGCGGCTGGTAATTAAGTACGTGACAGCGTCTGGTAATTAAGTATCTCATAGCGTACAGCAGCTGGTAATCAAGTACGTCATAGTGTAGAGCGGCTGGTAATTAAGTACGTAACAGCGTCTGGTAATTAAGTACGTCATAGCGTACAGCGGCTGGTAATTAAATACGTCATAGCGTACAGCGGCTGGTAATTAAGTATGTCATAGCGTACAACGGCTGGTAATTAAGTACGTCATAGCGTACAGCGGCTGGTAATCAAAAAAGAAAAAGCCATGGAGCTAAATAGTTGTTGACCTCTAAAAATACATTTTCTTTTGTACTGTGAAAAACCTTTAAGTAAACAGTCAAACTGGCGTGAAAATTATTTCTTTTGTTCGAGTCAAGCTTATTACAAAAGGTTTAAGAAAGACAGATCTACAGTGCCCTTGAGCAAGGCACTGAACCCCCAACTGTTCCCTGGCACTGGCTAGACTGGCTGCCTCTCCGCTCTGGATCCTCTCAGAGTGTGTGTGTGTGTGTGTGTGTGTGTGTGTGTGTGTGTGTGTGTGTGTGTGTGTGTGTGTGTGTGTGTGTGTGTGTGTGTGTGTGTGTGTGTGCGCACACACACACACACACACACTGAATTTCCTCTCAGTGGGATCAATAAAGGTCCATCTTCTATCTTCTTCTAAAACAGCAAAAACACAACCGGAATCCTATCAACACAATAAAGCGCGTCAGCCAAGTCACCCCCGGGAGTTACACCGCCACAGCAGCTTTAGTATAAGCTAAACATCCTACACTACAAAGAAAAACTATCCAGAAATATAAAGTCCAGTCATCCTCAGAGTAGGGACACCCAGGATCCACTTGTTTATTGCTATTGTTGATGTTGTACCTGGAGCTGCTGTGATGCAGGAACAATGTCAGACCTGATCTGAGAATAAAGCATTGTATCAGCTCATAAAAGTAGAAACCAGCCTCCCTGCAGCTTCCTATATCTACATTCCTGTTCCCCACTTCAAATACAGGATGAGGCTGTCTGTTGCCATGGCGTGTGTTGATGAGGGACTGTTACCCATTTAAAATTGATATCAGTAATAATGGTACCAGAGTTATTAGCTGGGATCTAGAAACATGTATAAAGAAACATGAACTGTTGCTGATCATTCATTTTTTACATTGCTTTTTGTGACTGTTGCTCATATGTATGTTTGCATAGCTCCAACATCCCAACGGATTCACAATTTTCCTTTAATTTAATTTTTGTTTTCATTCAGAAGGTATTTCTCCCAGCAGTTCCCTCACAGGCTAAACCTGAAAGTGTTTAGCCAAAATGACAACATATTACAGATTTACAACAAAAGGGAATATTTCCATCAAACAACACAACTTGAATCCCAGAATGAAAATATTCTTTTAATAAATCATTACCAAACAAAAAATATTTAGCATACAGCTATCAAAATGAAAGAGCTTTGACCTTAATGTGTGCTTTGTGACTGAGCCTTTACTTCAAACTTGACATAGTTTAGCGTATGAAAGCTGAACAGCGCTTAAAATGAGAGGATCTCTTCAAACACACTGCCTTTAGTTCTGCAGGGGTTGAAGATCAGCTATTTTTTTTTAATAATATTTTTTGATTTAGTCCATGAACATGAAACTTATTAATAGACATGAAGATCTATCATTAAAGGGAGGAGACAAACAGCAATGATACTTTTGCCCAGCTGGGGGTGGTACAGAGCAGTAAATCAAAAACCAACATGGTCTTCTTCACTGGTGAGGAGTGTGTGTTAAAGGTCATTCCAGAATTGGAAGACATTTTAAAAATGAATCCTTTATTTTCTATTTTTCTGTTATGTATTTTATAAAAACAGCATCACAACAAATGATTTAGCCAGCTCAGGTATCAATGATACACTTTTTATCAGATGTTATATTTGTTGCTTTTCAACAGTGCTCAATGGGGCTAGAACTTTCAAATCAATAGCAATCAACTTTAAATAAACAAATAAAGGAATTCATAATCTGGAAACATTTTAAAACATGTAGATTATGTTAAATTATATATAAACATTTAATTTTTCTAAAGATATTAAATATACTACAGGAAATGCAACCCTGTTGCTGTAATTACTATTGATTGAATTATAGGAACAGGGTTGCAAATCAATGCTTATTTTAGCTTTATCATTTAGGAATTCATGCTAGCTGCAGAATATAATGCTACTGTCAAGGCAAGGACAAACTTAGTTATTTACCTGAAGAAAGATAACTCTGAATTGTATTTGTCTTATTGTGATGATGTCAGTAACAGGGTTGAGTGGGTTAGAGTGCCACACTTGTTCTAGACTGAAAGAATAAGATACATATGAACAATGAAAGAGAGGACTGAGCTTTGGTCCATGGCAGTAGCACATGGCTTGATGATGTTATCCCCTGTATCATGTAACTGCAGTGTTTTTAACTTCCTCTGCCGAGGTTAATTGGTTTGGGTAATGGTGGCTCCTATGTTTAGGGACACACCTTCAGTTTGAAATTACTGTTATATAAAATAGGTTTATGATTTAACAAACTGCTATGACCATTAAAAATGACATATATCAACACAAAAATAGCTAAACAAGTAAGTAAAAATCCTAATTTAAATGTTTTATTAGACATGCAAGTTGGTCACCAAGAATAGGGACAAGCCACTTTGCCAACATGCCAATAAGTGCATGTTTTAGCCTTTTGGGCATGGATTATTTATCCTTTTACACGCGAGACAGAACATGTCCTCCAATTCTGGAATGACCCTTCCTGTTTCTTGGTGTGTTCGTGCTTTGTTCAGTGCAGTGGTGAAATGTTAACTGTAATATCTACTGTTCCACATTGCTCCAACCATTTAGGTGCAAATAGGCAGATATATTCACAACATGATTTAGTATCTGGCAAAAGCACCAGATCATGTTGAAAAATATGCACAAAAATAGAAAATGTTACCTTCAAAAGGTATGGCTGCAGTGATGGAGTTCTGTTTCTCTCCTAACTGAATGCAAAACATATTTTAACTATCCAACTATATTTAGAACAAGAGCATTATTCTTCTATTAATTATATTCATCAACCTTTCGAAGTCAAGCAGAATCCAAATCACCTGGAAAAAATGAACACCTTTACTCTTTCCTTCTGACAAATGTGACTGACACACAGTCTCTTATTCCAACTTTATACTGACAATCTTTTTAATACCATCATCTTTTAAACTAATGGCCTAAGTCTTATTTCAAGTTTTTAAAACAACTGAAAAAACTGAACCAAATATAGAATATATGATATTTATTCATTATTTCACACAAAAAGGTTATGAGAATATAAGACTATTGACATATAACACTGTCTGTCAATTATATAAAATAAGAGGATTACACTACTAAAGCCATTTTACCAACAATTTATAAACCTGATGTAGGCCTTATTACTTCTGGAGTACGTGACTAAGGCAAAACACTTCTTTATTCCCACTCCTGTGAGAGACCATGGGGAAGGTCAGCCTCAAACAGTTATCATGCTAGCGGCGCACACAAGACTTTAGCTGGATGCCAAGTCTCTTATTTGTCATTTCCTTGCTTCTTTCAGGGATACCAAGTGTAGAAGAAAAAAGAGCCTTGCACAGTTTAAGATTCGTTCTATCTGGAAGTTTCAGTTGGTAGGAGTGGCAGCCGGGTGTGGTTAGAGCACCGGCTGCTGGGGTGAGGGGAGTGGCTCGGCCGGAGACCATACAGCTGATCAGAATCAGGTAATCAGTCATTTAATATAAAGCATGTTGGTAACCTGGTTCTGGTCTGTCTTGCAGTAGGCACACACCGTCCTGGCCTTGCCCGTCCTGGAAGTGCCGGGGAGCAGTCTTTCGTTTGCACGTTTCGTATGGAATAAACGCTATTATTTTTGCCCAACCCCGAACCCTTCTGTCTCTTGTCTTCAACCTGAGCGATCCTGCTCACAGTAGGAAAATGATGAACTTCTCCTGCTGTACAGCACCCTTTGTGAGCAGAGTGGTGACGTATGACCGATCTTCTTTCCAGCTGTCCTTTGACCAAACTTTTTATCCACTGCCTCTCTTCTGTAATGGATTGGCAGTCTCGAGTCGTGACTCGTTGACAGAACTTCGAATTGCAGGGAGGACCATAGCCTTTGCAGCTATTCCTTTACCACCTTTAGCCTTGTATGCCATTCCTCTGAGACCTTTCCGCTTGGATTCATTTTGCTTCCATGTTTCTGGGCTGAGGAATTTATGTTGTTTCCTTTTGAACATACTGTTTTCATACACATCCTCTAGATGAGGCCCATGCTGTTCTGAAGTTACTGCCAGACTGTCTTCCTTTTCAGGGACAGAGGACTTATCATCATCTGTGTCTTCTTCATATTGTGGACAGGTCTGTTTGGCATCTCCAGCAACACTCTCTTCTTCAATGAGAGTTTTTAAGATATTGTCTGCTCCATCTGATACAGGGTCCTGGCCTGGTACATACTGCTCCACCTCTTTAACGAATTGGTTCATTGGATGATTCCCGATTTGTGTTGGAACAGTCCGTTGCATCTCTTACCAAAAAGGAGTAGGCATTCGGTCACAATTGTGTGATATTGGTTCACAAACACAAAAGTTACTTGTCCTAGTAGTAGTAGTAGTAGTAGTAGTAGTATAACTTTTCATAATAATGCACTAATTGTAATTAACTAATTCATTAAAAAATAACTGTTACTTTTGAAAGATTAGATTAGTCTTCAGATTAGTCTTTAATGTCCCAGAGGGAGTGTGTTCATGTTTCATGACTATTCTGTGTCTGTATCCCACTGGAAGGCTTCATAATTAAACTATAACTTCTGAAAGTAAGAGACTAAATAAATTCACAACATTTAGAGCCTAGCCTGGACATAATAGTAAGCATCATCAGAATCAGAATCAGAATACCTTTATTCGTCCCACAGAGGGGAAATTTGCATTTGTTAAAGGAGAAAAGAGCCAAACATAGCTTAATATTACCCAAGATACAAAATATTTTAGAAAAAAATTACACAATTTACAAAATACACAAAGTACACATCCTGTAATAGTTCTGAAATATAGCAGCCAGGTATATATTGCAGTTGTTAGCGGTATATATATATATATATATATATATATATCCATCATTGTATATATATATATATACTGTATATACATAGCGCAATTGGTATTGCACAACAAGGGGTGTTATGGTCTGTGTTGTTATATGTGTGGGGGGTCTACCGGGGGCCATGATAGTTATATAGTTTGATCTCTGCAGGAAGGAAGGACTATGATCAGTTACCAAAAGCCCTAAAATGATGGAAATAACTTAATCTATCCGGTAGTTTTTCTGTCTTCTTGAAACAGCCTATATTTTGTAAAGACAATTGTTTTTAGTCCAGACCACATGCTTCTGACAAGGGCTCCAACGCCAGAAGCATGTGGTCTGGGCTAAAAACAATAACAAACTACAAAAGGACAACGAGTGGTGCTGAGGAAGTGTCTGCATCTCTCCCAATGAACTGAACACATTTTATGCACGCTTTGAGAAGCCCCGGCTGTGGAGGCACAGAAGGCCCAGGATCCCTGCTCACTGGTTTTAACCAGTGCAGATGTGTGTAGATCTCTGAAAAGGATCAACACACACAGGGCTCCTGGACCTGATGGCATCCCTGGCCGTGCTCTGAATGTGTGTGCAGTTCAGCTGGCAGATGTGTTCACAGACATTTTCAATAGGTCACTTCTCCAGTCTGTAGTCCCCACATGTTTTAAAGAGTCCATCATTGTCCCTGTCCCCAAAAAGACAAAACCCATCTGCCTCAATGACTACCGCCCAGTTGCACTCACCTCCATCATCATGAAGTGCTTTGAGCGGTTAGTCAAACCTTTTATCACCTCCTCCCTCCCTGACTCACTGGACCCCCTGCAGTTTGCCTACAGGGCAAAAAGGGAAGAGACAGAGAGAGGCACACACACCCCTCCCCATCGACGGGACTCCTGTGGAGAGAGTCAGTAGCTTCAGGTTCCTCGGGGTAAACATCAGTGAGGACCTGACATGGACACATCACACCAGGGTCATATCCAAGACAGCTCGACAGCGGCTCTTCTTCCTCGGCAGGCTGCGGAAGTTCAACATGGACTCCAGGAGACTCTCCAACTTCTACAGGTGCACCATTGAGAGTATCCTAACTGGCTGCATCACCGCCTGGTATGGCAGTTGCAACGCCCTCAACCGTAAGACTCTACAGAGGGTGGTGAAAACTGCTCAGCACATCACCAGGAAGGAGCTGCCATCCATGGAGGACCTCTACACCCAGCGGTGTAGGAAGAAGGCCGGTAGGATATTCAAGGACCCCCATCACCCCAGCAACAATCTATTCTGTCTGCTGCCGTCTGGCAGACGGTACCGCAGCATCCGGACCAAGACTACCAGACTCAGAGACAGTTTTATACCACAGGCTATAAGACTGCTGAACTCCTGAGCTCTGTGAATGTCGACTCACATCTGTTTATAGTACACACATACATATATATATATATATATATATATATATATATATTATACACATCTGCCATACATATCTGTTTATAGTACACATATCTATATATTACACATATCTGCCATATACATCTGTTTATACGTAATATATGCATCTGTCCATACCTCCTCATTCAACAGTGTAAAGTATTTAAATACTTTCAATGTATTCCACATATGTATATATTTCACATCCTTAAATCTTTATTGTTCAAGATTCAAGAAGCTTTATTTATCCCGAGGGAAATTGAGGTGCAACAGTTCAATACAAAGAAGGAAGAAGAAATATACACTCAATATAACTAAACTACTAAATATACACTAAATATACACTAAATAAACATCAAATATTCCTAAATATAAACTAAAATAACTAAGTATAAACTAAGTATAACTAAATATAAACTAAATGTATCAACAAACAACAAAAAACAAAAAAGTTGTTATTGTAAATATTCTTCTCTGTTTTTGCACTATTTATTTATCTTATTTGCACCATGTATGTTGAGTTGTTGGAGGAGCACGCGACATAAGATTTTCATTGCCAACATATACGTTGTATATGCTGTGCATATGACCAATAAAACCTTGAAACCTTGAAACAATGTGACTCAAGCCAATTTTTTTTTTTTATTGCCTACTTTTTTAAGTCACGCTTTTTACATAGGCCATTATACTCCCAGGGTAGAAACAGCATTATCTTTTCAATAAGGATGCAGGCAATTTCACCTGAGGTGGCCAGGATCATGACGAGATGAGTTATGCAAAATAGGACATTAAAGACGTTAGTGATGTTTATGTTTAAGACATAAACATCAGTAGTGTTCTATTTCCCTATATATCAGATATTCAACCTTGAGCTCTGTTTTGGGCCTTAAAGGGATCCTATTATGCTACTTTTTCGGGTTCATATATGTATTTTGTTGCTCCACTAAAGCATTTTTTCATGCTTTAATGTTGAAAAAGCGCTTTATTTTCCTCACACTGCCTCTGCATAAATTACCACTTTTCACTCCTTCTAAAAACGTTCTGAAGAGCTCATGCCCCCACCTTGGCCTGGGAGCTGGAAGGTCACCAGTTCAAGTCACCGAAAGACTAAGTGCTACCATGGTGTCCCTGAGCAAGGCACCGTTCCCTACACTGCTCCGCGGGCGCCATATATATGCCAGTCCACGGTTCCTAACACTAGGATGGGCCAAATGCAGAATGTGAATTTCCCCACAGGGATTAATAAAAGTACAAATTTCTTTCGTTCTTTCTTTCTTTCTTTCTTTATCTTAATAGGTTGTTAAATGTTAATATGCCCTGAGGCGCTGTTTCTTACAATTTACTGCGTCTGCTCCCACTCTGGCTTAATTGTGAATGATAAACCATCGCCGTATGTGAAATATCGAGAACACGACCATAATTTGGATTTTTGCTCTGGGGGAATAAAGGTAAAAATAAATGCAAGCGACTTGTTCTTCAGATCTTCTTCCTTTGGTAAGGCAAACAAAGAAAGTTTTGGTTCGCAGCAAAAGTGGCAGTGTCTTCTCGGCATGGTTCCTCTGCTCGGGTCAGCTTTACCTTAGTGGAGCGGCTCGCACTGCTATTGGATGAGTTCAGTTCCGTATCACGTTGACGTCAGTGTGATACGGAACTGAACTCAACCAATAGCAGTATATATTCCCCGGAGCAAAACCCCAAATTATGGTTGTGTTCTCGACATTTCACATAAGGCAATGGTTTTTCTTTCACAATTAAGCCCGAGCGGGGGCAGAGGGGGCAGACGCAGCAAATGGTAAGAAACAGCGTCTCAGGGCATATTAACATTTAACAACCTTTTAAGATGAAGAAAGAAAGAAAGATGTATTTTTATTAATCCCCGTGGGGAAATTCACATTCACATTCACATTCAGTTCCGTATCACACTGATGTCAATGTGATACGGAACTGAACCAGGAAGTAAAGAAAGGAATCCCATCGAGGTTTTTCAGGCAGGGGGAGGGATATGGGAGAGAATCTCCCTCTGGCCTGAACTTGGGGATTTTAGCTTTTGCAGACCTATTACAAGCACACAGATATAAATAACACACTACAGGAAAGGGAAAACCCCCAAAAGCATAATACAGTATGTCCCCTTTAAGAAGAGCCAAAGCGTCAGGACGTTGTTCCTCCAGTTTTTAAGATTATGTCTGTAATGGAGCCTGCAGCAAGTTTCAGTTTGGCCAGCAAATTTCCCCTTCTCTGTGACCTCCCCCCTCCTCAGTTAAACTAAGCCCCTCAAGGCTATCTCTGATCTGTGTGTTTGGACTGCAGCGCGACCCCCCCTTCCCCACCCAGCTGTAGCGTCAAGGTCGTACTGTCCAGCTAACAGGCTGTTCCTCAGGCTGCAGTCTGACCTGAAGACCTGCTGCTGCATCAACACAACTCAAAATTAAACAGATTCCGTCCCCTCCAAAACTATTGGAACAGCAAACCGATTATTTTATTTGTGCTGTACATTGAAAACTATTTGACATCAAAAGATGAATATGAGACAAAAGGTCAGTATTTTAGCTTTTAATTCGAGGTATTTACATCTACATCAGTTACAAAACTAAAAAGATAGCACCTTTTGTTAAAACCCACCCCTGGAGCAAAAGTATAGGAACATGTGACTGAATAAACATTGCTTATTCAAACAATAATAGCACTGCCTGTCTGCTCTCAGTTTTAGCTCTGTCTGTGCAGACTGCATTTCTAGTTAAATGGTGTATCCAACATGAAGACTAGAGACCTGTCTATGGGAGAAAAGCAAGCAATTTTCAAACTGAGAGAAGGTGGAAGAATGAACAACCATTGGCCATAGCCATTACAACCATTTGGAATGTCCTGAAGAAGAAAGAAGCCACTGGTGTACTCTGGTACACCAAGGAAAACATCAGCAGTTGATGACAGAAACATAAGAACTGTAAAAAAGGGTTAGGGTTAGGGTTAGGGTTAGGAGCAGGGCAGGAGGGAAGGTATCACAATCCACCGTTTGCAGAAGACTTTGGGGAAAAAAACTACAGAGGCGACACCAAAAGATGCAAACCACTCGTGAGCAATAAGAATAGGAAGGCCAGATTTGAATTTGCCAAAAAGTACAGAGACGAGGCTCAAAAGTTCTGGGACAAAGTATTATGGACTGTTGAAACAAAGATCAACGTTTACCGAAGTGATGGAAAGGCTAACTTCTGGAGGAAGGAAGGATCCGCTCATGATCCCAAACACACAAGCTCATCTGTGAAACACGGTGGAGGTGATGTCATGGCTTGGGCTTGCATGACTTCTTCTGGGACGAGCTCATTGACGACACATAATGGCAGCAGCAACGTGAACTCAGAAGTCTTCAGATGCATTTGTTTTCTGCCAATTTAAAGAGAGCAACCAAACTGGTTGGGAGATCCTTCATCATGCAGCAAGACAACTACCCAAAACACAGCCAGGACAACCAAGGAGTTCATGAGGGGAAAGAAGTTGAAAGTTTTAGATTGGCCAAGTCAATCTCCAGACTTAAACCCTATTGAACATGCATTTAACCTAAAGAGGAGACTGAAGGGCGAAACCCCCCAAAACAAACAACAACTGAAAGAGGCAGCAAAAGAAGAATGCAAAAGTATGGTGATGTCAATGAGTCGCAGGTTTGATGCAGTTATTGCCAGCAAAGGATTTGCAACTAAATATTTAGTATTATTCACGTTTCACACTATTTGAAGTTGTCCAAAAAAAGCTGTTCATATATTTTTGCTCATAAAAGCTGAAATACTGGTCTGATTCATCTTCGGATGTCAACCCCAAATGTTTTTCCTGACTGTATATGGTTCTCTCAGTGAGGGGGACCTTACTAAAGAAAAGTAGTGTAAGTTAGATTTATCCATTTATCTGGACATAATTATCAAAGAAGCGGTCTCTTAAATTGTCTGTCTGACATCTGTTCCTCGTCTGCATTAAATCAAATTGATATGGTATAAGTTATATGACTCATGTTACGTCATGTTCGGGAGGTCAGACGAGTGTAGCACAAACACATACAAAAACCAACGGTTGATTTATTTTTCTGTACTACTGTCATGCAGATAGCTGAAGACCTTAAAGTAACCCAAGTAAGTGTGATCTTCATAGGAATGTATTGTGCTCTAATTGGAAGCTGCGCCACCTGGTGGCAGAACAGGATACTAGCACAACAATGATGCAGAGCATACTGTATGCACATGGAGCGTGTGTAAGTAGGCCTAGTTAATGAAGCAAGTTAACACCCAGCAGGTTGGTTCGTATGATGTTTCAGCACGGCATGGAAGCATTACACCACTTACACACCTTCAGCACCACATTTACTGAAACATTTTATCCCGGGCTGATCTCTTTTCAGGATAAAACTGGTTGAGTCCAAACTGTGTCGACTTTAATATTCACTCAACTTCATCACACTGAAATGCCAAGTATTTTGATCGGTCAATAAAAGTGAGCAGGGCTCATCTCAGAGGAGACTGTTTTGTTTTAAATCAAACAGTCTGTTGCGTGAATCAGAATTATTATAATTATCAGTTATTCAAATTTATGAATTAACTTAGATTATATATTTGTCTATTGAAGAAGTTTCTTTAACTTGATGTTTAAGAATAATTAGAATATCGGGGCAACACTAGCTCAACTCATTGAAGAAGCCTCTCAGTTTGAAAATAGGGAGTTCACTCTGAACAGAGGCTTCGCTCACTTTAAATCACACAAAAGCTTGTGAATCAGTTATTTATGAATTAAGAATTTATAAACTACACAAAAGAGACACTAATAATCAAACACGATAATAAAATTAAATAAAAGGGTAACACTACATATTGAATGAAAATCACACAGCAGATTACACAGCAAATGGCATATGTGGCAAGATGATGGAAATTAATAATTAAAGGGTGGATCTTGACAACAGAAAGACTAAAAGGGCAATATTTCAAGGGTTATTTCATAACCCCTTAATCAATGCAGCTATAAACCAACCAAGCAAACTACAGAGCTTGGACCTTCTCGAATGATGCTCTGTCGCAGACGCACGGAGGAAACAGAGGAGAATGGAGAGGTGTGGCGAAGGAAGGCTGCTGGCGGGTCCAAGTAGGTTCGAGGTGAACGTTGCAACCTGGTATGGGCGATCACTTCTTCCCTCGTAGCGGCCGGTATGGCCGATCTTCTCTCAGAACTGGAATCGATTGCTCAAGGCCCAATGTGGCGGGACCTAAAATGTTCTTTGACTCAGACTCAGAGTGTCGCATAACACAACGTTTTCCCTTTGAAGCTGTGTCCATCCCTGCTCCCCTGGTGGGAATCGCCTGTGAGAAAGTTCTCTTGACCGAGTTTGGAGATAACACGAAGTGTTTTCGTGTTTTGGGGGAAAAGATGAGAGTACCTCTTCTCTTTGTTGTGGTACTGTCTTACTCAGCCATAAGATACACTTTCAACCAGAGTTTAATGGCATCCTGTATGCCAGTGCACCTTTGTGTAAACATTCTCAACTCGTTACAAGTCCATAAAATCATTCAAACTTCTGTCCTAACATCTTTATTATACAACCTTGATCAGGGGCAGACATCGAATAAAGATAGGAATAAAAAGATAACAAACTATGGAAAGACTATAAGCACTATAAAGGAATAATAAACACATAAAAGATAATCACATGATTGATAGATATCATCATAGAATCATAGTTCAGGCTCAACTTTGTTTGTCACGTGTAATAAAATACAATGAAATGCTTGTGCAGTGTTTCTTTTGTTCTAACAGCACAAACACACACACACACACACACACACACACACACACACACACACACACACACACACACACACACACACACACACACACACACACACACACACACACACACACACACACACATACACACACACACTAAACATTGACTAAATGGACAAAGATTTGAGTGCCTGTCCAAAGAAAGCTAGTTTAGCATTAGCAGCTACACACAGCTAGCTAACTAACTATTGCAATCTCAGACACAAGGCAAACTCTCATCCTCTTCTGACATTACTATCCTGCACAGATCACATACAATTTTTTTTCACCGCTATGACAGGACACACACAAGTATACGTACACGTACACACAGTCCTTTGATTCCTAATTTTTTTTAATCCATATTAATTCTTCAATTACGATTAATAAGTATTAGTACTTATTTTGTCCTACGTGCACATAGTCCTGTGCACTTTGACTATCACCTAAACGCCTTCCACCATCAAGGACCGGGGACCGTAGATGTCGTTTAATCATTTTAATGTAGAAAGGGTGAAACTAGGAAATAAACACAATACAGTACATAAATATTCAGAAAAATACGCACAAACATTGTACAAACTGACTGAAGAAACGGCAGATAATATAAGCACTCATGGTTGTAGCACAAAATGATAGCCGTAGCAAACTAGAGTTATACAGAGGAACACACTATGATATTAACTAACATCACAAAAATACTCTCTTAAACATTCTAACTTGCTTATCACAACTAATAGAAAAGAAAGAATACTATGTCTGTATTAAGTGTACATACCAAGAATGCGACCAAAGGCATGGAGCGTTGAGGATTGATGCAGATTGTGATCACTGAAAATTTGTGCTGCTCACACTTAATTTCCAGACTACTTCCTGGTCATATGATAAGTCAGTCCATCCATCCATCTATCCATCCATCTTCTCCCGCTTTTCCGTCAGGGTCGCAGAGGTAACAGCTCCAGCAGAGAGCCCCAAACTTCTCTTTCCCTGGCCACATCAGCCAACTCTGACTGGGGGATTCCAAGGCGCTCCCAGGCCAGCGAAGATATCTAATCCCTCAACCTGGTCCTAGGTCTACCCCTTGGTCTCTTCCCAGCTGGACGTGCCTGGAACACCTCCCTAGGGAGGCGCCCAGATGTCATCCTCACTAGGTGCCCGAACCACCTCAACTGCCTCCTTTCAACGCGAAGGAGCAGCGGTTCTACTCAGAGTCCCTCCTGGATGACTAAACTTCTCACCTTATCCCTAAGGGAGATGCCAGCCACCCTGCGGAGAAATCCCATTTCGGCCGCTTGTATCCACGATCTCATTCTTTCGGTCATGACCCATCCTTCATGACCATAGGTGAGGGTAGGAACGAAGATGGACCGGTAGACAGAGAGCTTTGCCTTCTGGCTCGGCTCCCTTTTCGTCACAACGGTGCGGTAAAGCGACTGCAGTACCGCTCCCGCTGCTCCGATTCTCCGGCCCATCTCACGCTCCATTGTTCCCTCACTCGAGAACAAGACCCCGAGATACTTGAACTCCTTCACTTGGGGTAAGGCTTCATTCCCTACCTGGAGTGGACAGTCCATCGGTTTCCTGCTGAGAACCATGGCCTCAGATTTGGAGGTGCTGATCCTCATCCCAGCCGCTTCACACTCGGCCACGAACCGATCCAGTGAGTGCTGAAGGTCACAGACCGATGAAGCCATTAGTACCACATCATCTGCAAAAAGCAGTGGTGCAATCCTTAGCCCACCGAACTGCAGACCCCCTCCCCCACGACTACGCCTAGAAATCCTGTCCATGATTTTCACAAACAGGATTGGTGACAAAGCGCAGCCCTGGCGGAGGCCAACCCTCACCGGAAATCGGTTGGACGTGCTACCGTGGATCCGGACACAGCTCTCGCTTTGAGAGTACAGAGATTGGATGCCCTGAGTAGAGACCCCCTCACCCCATACTCCCGCAGCACCTCCCATAGTATCTCCCTGGGAACCCGGTCATACGCCTTCTCCAAATCCACAAAGCACATGTAGACCGGATGAGCGTACTCCCAGGCCCCCTCCAGGATCCTTGCGAGAGTGAAAAGCTGGTCCGTCGTTCCACGACCAGGACGAAAACCGCATTGTTCCTCCTCAATCTGAGGTTCGACAATCGGCCGGACCCTCCTTTCCAGCACCTTAGAGTAAACTTTCCCGGGGAGGCTGAGTAATGTGATGCCTCTGTAATTGGCACACACCCTCTGATCCCCCTTTTTAAAAAGAGGAACCACCACCCCGGTCTGCCACTCCTTCGGTACTGTTTCCGACTTCCACGCAATGTTGATGAGACGTGTCAACCATGACAGTCCCTCAACACCCAGAGCCTTCAACATTTCTGGGCGGATCTCATCCACCCCCGGGGCTTTGCCACTGTGAAGCTGTTTAACTACCTCAGTGACTTCCCCCCGTGAGATTGGAATTGATCCCCCTTCATACTCCAGCTCCGCCTCTAACATAGAGGGCGGAGTTGTTGGATTCAGGAGTTCCTCAAAGTGTTCCTTCCACCACCCTAACACACTATCAGTTGAGGTCAAGGTCAACAGCGTCCCATCCTTACTGTACACAGCTTGGATGGTTCCCTGCTTCCCCCTCCTGAGGTGTCGGACGGTTTTCCAGAACAACTTTGGTGCCGACCGAAAGTCCTTCTCGACGGCTTCTCCAAACTTCTCCCACGCCGGCTGCTTTGCCTCGGCCACGGCTGAGGCTGCTGCCCTTCGGGCCCGTCGATACCTTGCAACTGCGTCAGGAGTACCCAGGGATAACGTCAGTTAAATCACATGAATAAATGAATGGAAAGTGCCCTCTCTAAAGATCCCTAAGAGATTCACCGTATCTACATGATGAAGGGTTTAGGTACCCCTGTGGCCCTGAAAGCTGGGTGGTCAGGGTCAATAGATTCTTGCAGGATTGTTTGTCCCAGGTCAGGGGCTTTTAGACCAGCTACTTAGGAAGAAAACTATGCGGTGGTTCATAGATTAAGTAGACGATCATGGTAGGCTACAAAACAGTCACCTTGTTGGGGACAGGTCAGCAGTGGGCAGCTATTGTGCAGTGCCCGGCGAGCAATGGGGAGTGGGGGATTGGAGGTGTCCGGTGCCTTGCTCAAGGGCACCACAGCAGGGCCTAGGAGGTGAACTGGGACCTCTCAAAGTAGCAGTCCACTTTCCATATTTCAAGTCTGTTTGGGGACTTGAACCGGCAACCCTACGATTCCCAGTCCAAGCCCCTACTGACTGAGCCACTGCTGGACTGGATGGAGCAGTACCAACTAAAGATACACTACATAGACCAAAGTATTGGGACACTCCTCTTAATCATTGACTTCAGGTGTTTCCTTCAGTCCCATTGCCAGATGTGTATAAAAATCAAGCTCCTAGCCATGCAGCCTGCCTTTATAAACATTTGTGAAAGAATGCGTCGTTCTAAAGAGCTCACTGAATTTGAACGTGGTACCGTTATAGGATGCCACCATTGCAACAAGTCAGCTCGGGAAATTTCTTCTGTCATAGATATTCCACGATCAACTGTAAGTGGTATTATTGCAAAGTGGAAACGTTTAGGAACCACAGCAACACTGCCACAAAGTGGCAGACCACATAAAGTTAAAGAGCGGGTCGCCGAGTGCTGAGGCGCATAGTGTGTAAAAGTGGCCAAGCTCTGATGACTCAATAACTGCAGCGCTCCAAACCAGCTCTGCATTAATATCAGAACCAGAACTGTGCCGGGAGCTTCATGGCCGAGCAGCTGCATGTAAGCCTTACATCACCAAGCACAATGCCAAGCATGGGATGGAGTGGTGTAAAGCATGCCGCCTCTGGACTCTGGAGCAGTTGAAACATGTTCTGTGGAGTGACCAATCACGCTTCTCTATCTTGAAGTCTCATGGACGAGTCTGGGTTTTGGGAATGCCAGGAGGACGTTACCTGTCTGACTGCATTGTGACAGCTGTAAAGTGTGATGGAGGAGGAATAATACTATGGGATGTTTTTGTGGGGTTGGCCTCGGCCCCTTAATTCCAGTGAAGGGGATTTATCTTACCAAGTCATTCTGGACTATTCTATGCTTCCAACTTTGTGGAAAAAGTTTGGAGAAGGCCCTTTTCTGTTCCAGCATGACTGTGCCCCAGTGCTCAAAGCAAGTTCTATAAAGTCATGGCTGGAGGAGTTTTGTGGGGAAGAACTGGACTGGCCCGCACAAAGCCCTGACCTCAACCCCAGTGAACACCTTTGGGATGAACTAGAATGGAGATTGCGGGCCCTCTCGTCCAACATCAGTGACTGACCTCACAAATGCTATTCTTGATGAATGGGCAAAAATTCCCAAAGACACACTCCAACATCTTGTAGCCTTCCCAGAAGAGTGGAAGCTGTTACAGCTGCAAAGGGGGGACCAGCCTCATATTAATGCCTACAACTTTGGAATGGAATGTCATAAAAGCTCCTGTAGGTGTAATGTGTAGGTGTCCTAATACGTTTGTCAATATAGTGTATGTAGTACTATTGTGGTTGTGATTAACCTGTTTCAAAGGGGAGTGAAGGGTACGGGTATGCTGCAAATATTGGAGAAGCACATTGCTCAGTCTCATTGGGATTGCTGTTGTGGATTATTCCCAAGTCATTACCAATGGTCCAGACATTTACATTTGTAAAGAGGTTTTTAAGGAGTTTTTCATCAACTTGTTTTATGTGCGAAGGTAAAGCTTATTACTATGTCCCCCAGGGTGTCTTGCGGATGGTAGGCTACTGCAGTACTGGGACTGCAATTACTAAGAGCCATCTACTTAAACTGGACTAGGAGCTTTTTTACTACCTCATCTCCAAGCAGCAGGAAGTTGGAAATGATTTGTTGTCACTGGACAATATTTTTGGATAGATACTTGTTGCTAATACAACAAGAAGACAATGCAACAATGCAGTGTGTTGACCCAACAGAAATAATCTACTATAATGCCAAAATTGTGAAAAATCAGGATGGAATATGTTCAAGTGTCATATGTGTTGATTGTAGTACCATCTCAATTGTGGATTTTCTTTTTTATTCATCCAGAGATTATTAGAGAGTGCCAACTCGCAAATCAAACCTGAAGGAGAAATTTAAATTCTTGCTTGAGAAAATCACAAACACGGAAAATTCAAAACCCCTACATGAAATCTATACAGAGATCTACATCACCATGGAAGACACTAGAGAGATCAACACGGAACATGAGGTCAGACAGATTGAAACCGCATCCAGGAAACCAGACCGACCAGAAACAACCACTTCCCTAGAAGATATCTTTAAAGCCTCACCTGGAAGAGATGCACCAATCAGAGCAGTGCTGACAAAGGGAGTGGCTGGCATTGGGAAAACAGTCTTAACACAGAAATTCACTCTGGAATGGGCTGAAGGCAAAGCCAACCAGGACATCCAGTTCACATTTCCATTGCCTTTCAGAGAGCTAAATAGGCTGACGAAAAAGTACAGCTTGGTGGAACTTGTTCATCACTTCTTCACTGAGACCAGAGACGCAGGAATATGCAGCTTTGATCAGTTCCCGGCTGTGTTCATCTTTGACGGTCTGGATGAGTGTCGACTTCCTCTGGACTTCCATAAAAATGAGATCCTGACTGATGTCACAGAGTCCACCTCAGTGGATGTGCTGCTGACTTCCCTCTGCTCGCCTCTGGATAACCACACAACCTGCAGCAGCCAATCAGATACCTCCTGAGTCTGTGGACATGGTGACAGAAGTGTGAGGGTTCACTGACCCACTGAAGGATGAGTACTTCAGGAAGAGATTCAGAGATCAGGAGCAGGCCGGCACCATCATCTCCCACATCAAGACCTCACGAAGCCTCCAAATCATGTGCCACATCCCTGTCTTCTGCTGGATCTATGCTACAGTTCTGGAAGAGGTGCTGAAAACCAGAGAGGGAGGAGAGCTGCCCAAGACCCTGACTGAGATGTACATCCACTTCCAACAAAGTGTTCTGCTTCATCCATCTGAGCATTCAGGAGTTTCTGGCTGCTCTTCATGTCCATCTGAAATTCATCAAGTCTGATGATAACCTATTGTCAGAAGTTCCAACAACCTCCAGGCTGATTAAAGTATTTAGACTCGAACCCAAACTTAAACATCTCTACAGGAGTGCTGTGGACAAGGCCTTACAGAGTCCAAACGGACAGCTGGACTTGTTCCTCAGATTCCTCCTGGGGCTTTCAATGGAGACCAATCAGACTCTTCTACAAGGCCTGCTGGCCCACACAGGGAGTGGTTTGGAAACCAACCAGAAAACAGTTGAGTACATCTAGAAGAAGATAAGAAATAATTTGTCTCCAGAGAAAAGCATCAACCTGTTCCACTGTCTGAATGAACTGAATGATCGTTCTCAGTGGAGCAGGTCCAACAGTCCCTGAGATCTGGAAGTCTCTCCAAAGATAAACTGTCTCCTGCTCCGTGGTCAGCTCTGGTGTTCATCTTACTGTCATCAGAAGAAGATCTGGACGTGTTTGACCTGAAGAAATACTCTGCTTCAGAGGAGGCTCTTCTGAGGCTGCTGCCAGTGGTCAAAGCCTCCAACAAAGCTTTGTAAGTCCAGAAATAACTGAATTTACTGAATTAATTATTAACACATTGTTCTCTTCTGAACAACTTTTGTCTTTGTCATCTCTTCAGACTGAGTGGCTGTAACCTGTCAGAGAGAAGCTGTGAAGCTCTGTCCTCAGTACTCAGCTCCCAGTCCTCTAATCTGAGAGAGCTGGACCTGAGTAACAACAACCTGCATGATTCAGGAGTGAAGGTGCTGTCTGCTGGACTGGAGAGTCCACACTGTACTCTGGAGTCTCTCATGTCAGAATTCAGCTAATATCCAAAGTGTCTTACTATTTTTGCACAGCCATTTTGCACAATTATGGTTTCTGGTTTAAAGGTCCCCTATTATGCAAAATGCACTTTTTGCTGTCTTTTATACATAAATATGTGTCCCCGGTGTGTAAGGATGTAAGTGTATTTTCTGTCACTTTGTGACAGAAAATACAACCTTCTCTCTTTTTCTCCTTACCCACATCTCTAAAAACGGGGGTACAAACGAGCTCATCCAGATTTGCTTAGGTTATGACGTCATATCGGAAATGTGGGCTGGCTTAACATTGAACTCCTGGCAACCTTAGAAACTTCTCTCTTCAGAGAGAGATCATGCATGTCGCTCCAAAGGGGCGTGGCCAGCTTCAGGTCCGCTCAAATTTAAAGCTACAGTCATAGAATCAGCATTTCAGGAACAGGGCTGAAATAGAGGGGGGTGAGGCATGCTACAATGAGGGATCTGTTTGGTATTTTGAGCAAAACATTTCACAGACATGTTATGTATAGATATTGTGGTGTATTAAATCTCGAGATATACCAGGGCAGATACTCCCTGAGGTCAGAGGAATGTTCGGTGGAAGAAGAGTGAAAAACAACATCTGGAATACGTTAAAGATAACCTAGGAATTGACCTAGGTCACCTTAGTGGGGCATACAGAGTTATTGCCTAGGTGGTGTATTAAATCAGTTCATATACAGTTAGTTACTCCCTGAGGTCATAGAGAGTGCAGAGAGTGATGTGGTGCGACAGGAGGTTGCATAACAAACCTCTGGACTATGTCAGAAGACCTCCAGGGATGAGTAAGACAAAGACCAACGTGTATCTCACCTTATTTGGGTACACATCCTCATAAAACATCGCATTTTGTCACACACCCACATTTCTCCTATAAAGTGTATGCACAAAGAATGTTCGGGGGACTTCCACAATTGGCTCTGGGAACCTCGTATTGCCCGTGTTGATGTATGATACTATGCTTTTGTAATAAACCTTATTATATACAAGCTGGTGTCTCCGGAGACTTCTTCATCATCTTCACAAACATCGCTACAAGATATACTTCAAAATTGCCTTACAATATATTGTTGAAATATAGCACAATAGGAGACCTTTAAAAAAAGTGCAACAAAACACATTTAAAAATCAGATACCATTTTAAGAGCTATGCTGGTAATTATCTACATCTCAATTAAGGATGCCTGATTGACAAACATGCACAAAAAACAGATTGCATATATATGCACAGAAAAAAACTAAAAGCTATTGTATAATTGAATACATATTTAACCAATTTTGTCGATGTCATTTATTTCTTTCAAGTTTAACTGGCTGTAACCAATCAGAGAGAAGCTGTGAAGCTATGTCCTCAGTCCTGAGCTCCCAGTCCTCTTGCCTGAGAGGGCTGGACCTGAGTAACAAGGACCTGTCTGCTGGACTGGAGAGTCCACACTGTAATCTGAAAACTCTCAGGTCAGAATTCAGCTGATGTCTAAAGTGCTGGACTGGCATTTATTTCGACTCATATGCACATTCACCAAAACAGAAGAGCAATAGGTTATGGAAATGTGTGTTGTTTTCTTTTTGATTGTCTGCGGATTTTCTTTACAACAAAGTGTCACAACACACATGTAGAAACGTTTAGACCAGGGGTGCCCAACCTTTTTTGAACCAAGATCTACTTTTAAAGTTGATAGTGTGTCGAGATCTACTAAGCCATATCGAAAGCCACAATTAATTGTGCATCTATATAATAACACTATTTTCTGACACAAAGATCAAGTTTTAACAATAATAATACATTTATTGAAGTAAATGTACGTCGTAGGCCTAGGGCTGGCCCGTAATAACACAACAACATACAACCCAATTAATACAATGCCTAATTTAAGTTGGAAAAGTGGTTCTCTACCTTAGTGGGACTTCTGGCACTGAGAGTAGGAAGCTAGTCTCTCATAGTCCGGACAGTAGGAGCTGAGTGCCAGCCGTAAGCAGGCCGCAAGGTGGTCATCAGTCATGGTGGATCTGTATTTTGACTTAATGATTTTCAAATGTGAAAAGGCAGACTCACACAAATATGTTGATCCAAAAAGTGCAGTCAAATTCTTTGCAGTTTGTCTGAGGTTGGGGTACTTGTCTTTCTGCATTAGATTCCAGAATTGGACATTTGTGTCAGCTGTAGCTCTTGATTTGAGCTCAATGTCATTATTTAGTGTGAGGATCTCATTCTCAATAGCACCGCTCTCCAGGTTGAAGAGTGATGCCACTTTGGACGTTATACAATCAACATCTATATTCTCCCCAAATGGAAAACTGAGAAAACTGACAACAGGCTCAATGGATGCAAAGTCAGTAAAGCGCCTGTCAAATTCTGACAAGATGCTTTGCACTTGATCATCATAACGTGCACTCTCAAGCTCCGCACAGTCTTTGCCCTGACGCTTAAGTTCTGTGTCCATGTGTGGAAAGTTCCGCAGATCACACTGTTGCAACCTGCTTGATAGCAGCTGTAACTTGCTTTTAAAGGTGTTGACGGAGCTGATCATGTTGATGATGTGTTTGTTCTTACCCTGCAGCTCTAGATTCAAGTTATTGAGCTTGTCAGTCACATCAGTAAGAAAGGCTAAATCCAAAAGCCATTGACTGTCTTCTAGCTGTGCATATTCAGCATGGTTTCAGAAATTCTTTAATTTCGGGCAACAATTCAGAAAACCGTTCCATAAAAGTACCTCTGCTGAGCCACCTTACGTCTGTGTGCAGCAGCAGATCTGTGTGTTCTGCCCCGGTCTCCCCCAGTTGCGCACGGAATAATCGCCTCTGCAGACTCCTGGCCCGAACAGAACACGCAATCTTGTTAGCCACATCCATCACGTCTTTCATATTTACAATCTTCCCGCACAACCCTTGTTGGTGAGTTATGCAATGGTAATTCAGGAAATCTGGGAAAGATTCAGACTGTTTGCACAATCCAATGAACCCAGCAGTACGTCCAATCATTGCTGGAGCCCCATCGGTTGTAATGGAGATGAGTTTGAAGAGGGGCAACTTGCTCTTACTAACGAATTCCATAAAAACCTGAAAAATATCTGTGCCTCTTGTGTGCCCTTTCAGAGGCAAAATGGTCAGCAGCTCTTCTTTTACACTCATATTGTCGAAAACCATTAAATGAACACACATAGCTGAGCCACATCCACAGCATGGATTCATCGAATTGCAGAGAAAAACACTCACATGTGTCAACATCATTCCTCAATTGCTGTTCAACATCCTCCTCCATTCCCTCGCATCGCCGTGTAACAGAATTTCTTGATAGCTGCACATCATGAATAGCAGACACAATCTCCTTTCGATTTTTTAATCGGCAAAAAGTGCATCTGCAGCTTCCATGAACGCTTCACAATCTCACCATCCTTAAAAGATTTCTTTCCTTTTGCAAGAACACGACATACACGATAAGAAGCTATGGTTGCAGCCTTACTCGTGGTATTGGGCCTGGTAAAAATGGACTGTTGTGCTGCTAGCTGACTTTTCAATTCCTTGACTTTTCGGGCGCGCAGTGGAGATTTAGCTGGGAGGTTTGTATCGTAGTAGTAACATTTAAGAGGGAAGTTGTCATGTACTGTATGTACCTCTCATTTAAGGCTGAGTGGCTGTAACATTTGTGAGCCAAGCTGTGAAGCTCTGTCCTCAGTACTCAGCTCCCAGTCCTCTAGTCTGAGAGAGCTGGACCTGAGTTACAATGACCTGCAGGATTCAGGAGTGAAGCTGCTGTCTGCTGGACCGGAGAGTCCACTGTGTAAACTGGAAACTGTCAGGTAAGAGTTCAGCTTTTCTAAAATTGTTTAACTTTTGAAACCTGTTCACCCAGCTTTAGGTTCATCTTATTGGAGATGGCCAATGCCTATATGGTTTTCCTGCTAACATTTGTTTTTTAAAACACTGAGTTTTACAATATTTGCTGTTTCCCGTCTGTCAGGCTATATGGTCACAGAAGAAGGCTGTGCTGCCCTGGCTTCAGCTCTGAGTTCCAACCCCTCCCATCTGAGTGTGCTGGACCTGAGCTACAATCATCCAGGACACTCAGGAGAGAAGCTGCTGTCTGCTAGAGTGGACACACTCAGGTATGGACTGACAGATTGTAAATGCTTCAAATTTCTTGTCACGTTAATCCCTTCTGGTCTGTCATCATGAAGGACATATTGTGATCCCTGCCTTATATTATAAGCAGCAGCTGAGGTGATTTAATATGTCATCATCAGTCAGCTGCCTTTTTTAAAATGATATATATATATATGTTTTATGTGGGTGGCAGTGGATCAGTCTGTAGGGACTTGGGCTTTGAACCAGAACGGTTGACGGTTCACTTCCCGTTCGGACCAAACAAATACGGAGTGTGGACTGGTAGCTGGGGACGTGCCAGTTCACCTCCTGGGCCCTGCCAAGGTGCCCTTGAGCAAGGCACCGAACACCCAACTGCTCCCTGGCGCCGGCGAGACTGGCAGCCTTTGCTCTGGCACCTCTCCAGATGCATGTGCATGTGTGCAACCTACAAAAACTGTATGGTGTGTCAAATTGTGTGTGGACTAAAATGCATGTGCATGTGTGCACCTAGCTGTGTGGTTTATGTATGTATGTAAAAATAGAGTGAAAACTGAATTTCCCCCTAGGGGGATTAATAAAGGTTCATCTTTTATTTGTGAAATTTCAAACACAGAAAGCATACATACATAGACCCTCCCATGTACGATTAATTGAAAGGGAATATAAGAGAGCATTCTACCAGGGTCAACCATACCAAAAAACAAACAAACAAACAAACAAACAGACACAAAAAAATAAAGACCTTAACAACAAAAAACATTATTGAAATGAAATAAATAATAACAACAAAAACATCAACAACAAAAGAAACATATACATGACATTTTAAGTAGGGCAGTCAAACTTAATGGGTTATTACCCCCCACAGGCAGACGGACATCAGGGAGGCAGTCACTTACTTGAATTACTGCTACTGTGCTCGCTACACCGTTACACACCATTAGGGCCTACTCCTACACATTTTTTTCCTAACTCAAACCCCCCCCCAAATGCGTAGTGCATGGACTGAAAAAGGGACCTGTTTCATTCTGTTTCTTCCTGCAGGGGGGACCATGGTGGAGAGCAGACGTTAAAGCCAGGTCTGAGGAAGTGTAAGTGTGGATTCCATTTGTCAGTTCCTCTTTAAAGACAAAGATGTCAGAGATGATAGTTAATTCAGACAAAACATTTTTCAAATGTTCATTAGCAGAGTTTTTGGCTTCTAAACTCACTCCGCAGCAATCCCCCCACATTCCCCAAGGTGGATGCTGGGGTGGTGATGGGGCAGAAAAGCAGCAGTGTTTCAGAAGAAGGGCAGCAGCAGCATAGTGAGGCAGAGGAAGAGAGAGAATCTCCTATTATACTATATTTGAACAATATATTATAGGGCCATATCTATACATAACATGTCTGTATCATGTCAAGTGTTTTGCTCAAAATACCAAACAGATCCCCAATTGTAGCATGCCTCATCCCCCTCTATTTCAGCCCTGTTCCTGCAGTGCTGATTCTGTGACTGTAGCTTTAAATGAACTAGCTGCTGCTGGCCACGCCCCTTTGGAGCTGCTGCTGGCCACGCCTCTTTGGAGCTGCTGCTGGCCACGCCCCTTTGGAGCATCACGATATCTCCTCTGAAGAGAGTTTTCTAACGGGAGAAACTCAGCTAAACGCTGCCGTGATTAAACGCCATATTATGTTCCAAACCAATCAAGCACTATTTCTGAGACAGCATGGACCTCAAACGTTTCGTTCTCGGTTTACCACAAGGACAGGACCTTTATATTACACATTGTCTCTCCACTGACTTGTAATTACAACTGAAAACATGCATTTATTAAACTGTATTATGGAACTTCTGTTTTTTGATTATCATTCATACCACTTTTATTGCCAGATAGAGGGTTCCGATCATAAAACACAGAGACCATATTGAATTGAAAAATACAAAACAGAATTCTTCAATGTTGACATGACAATGATAAATTAGTCTGGATATGGAGAAACAATAGAAACATGTCTTAAAACAACTCTCTTCCCTTCTACTCTAGGAGAGGCAACAGATCAGACTAATATTCATAAGTATTTTAAACTTATATGGTGGACCAGAGTCCATGGTGTGATGATTAAGTGACAAAAAAAGTATCAAATTATATGTATTCTGCATAACTGGGGGGGTGACGATACAAATTTAAATTTGGGACACTGCTGGTTTTGCATAACTGGGGGGGTGACGATACAAATTTAAATTTGGGACACTGCTGGTTATATCCGGGACAGTACAAAGTAGAATTCGGGACAGTTGTGGGACACTGAGGAAAAAAGTTAGTTTCGAGCCCTGGCCCGTAGGCTGCCTCGATCTCACTCACAATACACAGATAACTCCATCGAGCGGACCTTGGATTCTTGTGGACGATGGCACCTGCTGCACCGGTCAGGCTGAATTTAAGCTGCACAGCCATGGTCCTCTCTGACCAGTGGTTAGCCTTAGCACAACTTTCAAAGTGATACAGAAAGTCTCTCCAAGATCCTACATCATCGAACTGACTCGGGTGTAATGTGGGAATTCTCTCTCTCTGTCCATATTGTTCCATATTGCTGCGCGGCTCAGACCAAGCCCTCCTCATGTTAGGCTGGCCACAGTCAGGCTCCCCGCTCTGTTGGGGTGCAGCTCTGCAGTGCACGGCTGAACTGGGCTGTGCCAGTGCTCCATAAGGCTGTGTGGCAGGTGGGGGCACAGGTGTGAACAGTGGCATAGTCTGCTGAAGGCATTGGGAGTAGGCTGAATCACTTGGAATAAAAGGCAAGGAAAAGTGATAATCCATGGCAGTGAAGGGGTTATTTAGCGGAGACGAGTGTTGTCCTCCCCCAAAATGTACAGCTTTCAATGGGGTCGATGCCATGTTCATTAAACAGTCACATTTTGGCTCAAAGGGGCTTATAAACTCACTTATAGTGGGCGCTTGTTGCTTAGTCAGGGTGATGAAAGGGTTAAGTGATGCCGGTGGGGAGGCATAGACAGCGCAGTCTGCTGCGCCACGTGCCGCTAGCGTTAGTTCCATGCTCGTTATGAAGGGGTTAGTATGAGGGGCCGTTTAGGCCATAACACACTGGAATTCTCTCCCCTTCCCACTGAAACTGTCTCTGCACACTGAAAAAATATTTCACGGCACACTGGAAATAACTTTCATATATATTAATGGGTGTCAAAACACACTGGAATTCTCTCCCCTTCCCACTGAAACTGTCTCTGCACACTGAAAAAATATGTCTCTGCACACTGAAAAAAATATTTCACTGCACACTGAAAAAAACTTTCATATTAATGGGTGCCAAAACACACTGGAATACTTGCCTCCACACTAGATTTGCACAATAACAGCACGAGTGAGTGAGTGAGTGAGTGAGTGAGTGAGTGAGTGAGTGAGTGAGTGAGTGAGTGAGTGAGTGAGTGAGTGAGTGAGTGAGAGAGAGAGAGAGAGAGAGAGAGAGAGAGAGAGAGAGAGAGAGAGAGAGAGAGAGAGAATGTCTGTGTGCGTGTGTGTGTGAGAGAGTGAGAGAGAGGGGGGGGGGGGGGGAAGCGCGGAAGCGCGCGAGCATTTTTCAGTGTGTCCGGAAGGCATTTCAGTGTAACCGGAAGGCATGTCAGTGCGTCCGGAAAGCCATTAGACGATAACAGATTCATTGTACGTTGTACGAGTTCAGGTAGCCTACGACAAAAGCATAAAATTATGCACAAACAGATAATTGTAATAATAATTTTCCTCGCATGTCACGTATCAGTTAGGTCAAACAACGAAGATGTTATTGAGATATTTTCGGAAATTCTACATTGTCTCGAAAGAATTCAGGTATATCCAAATGTGAGGTGTTTTCGTGAACTTGAAGCCCATGCTAGGACAATATTCCACATAACAAACATTGTACGGCAACATGATATATTGGAGGGAAGACCGTGTACAATTTTACTTGAACAATTATATCAGTGCATGATGGCTGTTCTGCAACAGGTCGATGACGATCTTCCGAGAGAAATGACCATTGTACCACCTATTAATAGAAGCGGCACTGGTCGCCCACGGTACGATTTGACAGCAGAACAGATAGAGTTGTGCATGGGTCTTGGGCTTAACTGGCAAGGAATAGCCTCGCTTTTTGGCATTGCGCGCCGGACCTTGTTAATATCTGTGCCATAACTTGTCTTCATGACCTAGCACTCCATGAATTCCTCGATTAACTTGTTTTAGTTCATTATAAGACTTCATTTTATTTTTTTCTCTAAACCTTTTCAAATAAAAATACTTTAAAAAATAAAAAATAAACGATGTACTCGCGATTGCCAATAACGAATAAGGCCTGCAGACTGATCAAAATATAAAAAAGTTGCACCTTCATATTGAAACACAAAAAAAAATGCAATGAAATAACGCTGAAATGTCATGTTCTTCTCACTAGGCCTACTAGTCTAATGCCCTTCCGGACGCACTGAAATGCCTTCCGGTTACACTAAAAAATGCTCTCGCGCCCCCCCTCCCTCTCTCTCTCTCTCTCTCGCTCTCTCTCTCTCTCTCTCTCTCTCTCTCTCTCTCTCTCTCTCTCTCTCTCTCTCTCTCTCTCTCTCTTGTGCTTTTATTGTGCAATTCTACAGTGTGGAGGCAAGTATTCCAGTGTGTTTTGGCACCCATTAATATATATGAAAGTTATTTCCAGTGTGCCGTGAAATATTTTTTCAGTGTGCAGAGACAGTTTCAGTGGGAAGGGGAGAGAATTCCAGTGTGTTATGGCCTAAACGGCCCCTCATAGGTTAGTGCTATTCCCATACCCAGCGAATCCACCATTTGCTCGGTTAAAAGTGTCCACATTAGCTCCAACATTCTCTTTAATGTCCACCAGGAATGGATTAAAGCTGACTTTTGGGCTCGCTACATTAGCATGCTTCATTAGTCCGTGATTAGCGTTAGCGTTAGCTCCGGACCTTGCCATCCTCTCTGCTACTGCACTCTGTTCTTTAACTCACATGCGTTGCTCCTCTTGTACAGAAAGATCCCGGACGAGCCCCCAATGTTACCTTTCTTTCTCCGTCTCGGACAGTATCTCGGCTCCGAACCGTAGTTGGGATGCTCACTGGCCTTTGAATGTCTGACCTTGGCTCGTTGTCAGGCCGGTAACCAGCCGCCCAGGCTATTTTTACCTTAACAAAAAGAGGAGAAGGCGTTTGGGTGCCGTTGGAACATCCGCCGCTTTATTTCACACCGAACGGGATAACATGTCTTCAAGCAGGTTCATAATAAGCTAAACTGGACACCTCTCCCTCTCTACACTACACATGTGCGCCTCACCGCGGTGATCGCCATTACACAGCCGGGCAGTTCTCTTTCCCACAACCCCTAGGTGCACACGTCACACATACCTTTTACTAGTTCCAGGAGCTGCGGTAGTCTGATGACGACTTGGTAATAGTGCGACAGTGCGCTCAGCTGACCAGAGGGTTGGAATGGAGTCTCCAAACTGGGAATAAACAAAAGCTCTACGGGAGCTTCTGTGGATGTAGCGGCGTCGGCTTAGAATTCTAAATTGAAGTGCTGTGATACAGGTTGGAGTGCTGTAGTGTCTTAACTGGAGCAGCTGCGTGATGGAGTACTTTATCGTCATGCCGGTCAGGATAGATGCAGAGTGGTTAGCTGTTTGTGTTTGCCACGGACCTGCCGACCATAGATGGGAAAAGAGCCATAATTATAGTGTAATACCGTGAAAATCTCATATCGTTGTCCAGAAATGTAGTCATGGTCAGCAGCTCGCTAGTTGCAGGATCACTGTGTTTTTCATTTAAGTAATGCAAGACTCTTCTTGATATCCTTAATGAGCCCTGTTAACTGGGTCTGTAAGGTCAGTAGTGTTGTCACGATACCAACATTTTAAAGTTTCGATGCCGATACCAAGTCAAGAATTGCGATTTCGATATGTAACCCAGGTTACTAGGGCCTTCATTCAGTTATCAGCTCATTGGCGAAATAAATAGATAAATAAATAAATTCATGTTTTTATGTGTCAGATATATAAATAGGTTTGATTTAAAATAATCTTACATAGGAGGAATACATGAGATTTTTTATTAAAATCTTAAATATGACAATAAATAGATTAAGAATAATTAGTATACACAAATTAACAGCACAATAGATTTGGTAAAAAGGGCTATTTGTTAAATTTGTGTGGCGAATGTGCCTTTCTAAAAGTGCAAGAAACAGTGACGGGGAGTTCACATGACGTAGCAAATCAGACACCGTCAGGACGTGCGTGCCGTTCGCGCTCTCTCTCTACCGGACCGACGTCAAGGCAGCTGCACGCTTACTTTCGCTGTACTGTAGAAGGTAATGTAGAGAGCGAAATATCTAACTGTTAAGTAGGGTGACCAGACGTCCTCTTTTGCCCGGACATGTCCTCTTTTTATGTCCTGTCCGGAGCGTCCGGGGGGTTTTATAAATTCATGAAAACGTCCGGTTTTCACAGTTTTTCATGGGACCATTAAGCGTGTACTTAAATTTAATGGCGCTTTGCACAGAAGTCTACTGTACTTAGACTTCCCCCCCAACAATCGCAAGTGTCCTCTTTTTCGCCACCTCAAATCTGGTCACCCTATGTTAAGTCACTATTTTAATCGCTGCAGAGAGCGACACACTTATTTTTTGTTGTTGTCGTTTAGTTAGTGGATCGTGTATTCTACAAAAAAAATATGAACGATAGCGTGAGTAGTACATAGTCGTGTTTGTTAGAAACCGTGGCGCTAGCTTAGCATTAGCCACTTGGACTTCGCTAAATTGCATTGTCAGAACATGCATTGCTGAACTCCCTTGTCCCTATTTCTTTAAAAGTGTTGCCTGGACGGATGAGAGCAGTGAAACCTGCATTTGTGCCGGAGAATATATGTGTGTGCGTGTGATACTTGAGCCTCTGGTGAGTAAACTTTGTATATGGATGCATATGGAGTTAAATGTGATCATCGGCAGCGGTGATCATGTAGAGCTGCTCTGCCAGCAGAGATGTAACCAAAATACTTCCAAATTTTGTTTCTTCGTCTTTTTTTATCAACAAGCCGAGGTGCATCGGCAATAGCACTCACACTTGGAGCCATGCTCTTGTTTTGTCTCATGATATGACAGCTAGAGCGTGCATGAGAGAGGGGAAGCACTGCAGGCAGGCTGTAGGGAGAGGAAGCAGTGCTGAACACACACAGGAAATACGGCTCTTATTAAAACAAAGTCATCTAGTATCGGTGCACTGTGCAACACTAAAGGTGTGTACGACGTGCTGCCAGGACTTTTACTACTAGTATTAGATTATTTGTGTTTTGGTTCATCCATAATAAAAAATCCAAAATAAATATGTTAACTCTATAGAAAAAGCCCACACTTGCAGCTCATATACGGGCTGAGGAAGAAATTATTTCTGAAGAAAAACAACTTACCCCAAGAATCCAGAGTCCAGGGGAATCTTCAAGCAATGAAAACACCATCCATTGTGTTTTTCTTATTGAATACATACATTTGAATTACAACAATCCCTGTGTGTGACTTAAAACACGGTAGTCCAGCCCCAACATTTGCATACACCAGCTGCTGGAAACACTAACGCTAACACTTAGCACTCCGTAACGCTGCTCTCCAATCTCCGACCAACTGGCTGTTCTTCAAATTCATCGCTTTCCTCCTCCGATAAAGACTCAAACATATAAGGTTGGATGCCAATAGCCTCCATGGTTCATCTCTCACAGTTTAGCGAACTTCACCTACTTCTGTGGGCTCTGAGGCAGCCAAGGGTTGCTCCTTGTAAACCAGCCAATCAGAGCAGAGCTCGTCATAACTATTAAAATGAGCCCCAAAATAAGGTAATTTAGCTTGTTTCATTCTAGGACCAAATCATAGGGTTATAAATGGGCCTGTAAAACCGCATCTGGACCAAAGTTATATACCTTCTTTGTAGACATCTGAGAACAATTTGAAATACCAGATGGATGCATTCTATGGCACTTTTACAAAAATGAATTTTGTGGCTTTGTGGATACACACTTTCTTTACCCCAAGTGTACAACTTTTGTTGGTACAGTGGATCTTCCTTTGCTTTATAAAGAAGATTTCCAATGCCTCCTCAGCATGCAGGCTGCAAGATTGTCCCCCTGCAGCCTGTTGTGGATGTTAGTCCTGAAAATAAATTAAATATTAAGCTTTAAAAGTAATAGCTGATCGCTTAAAAATACTGATAACTTAAAACATTAAATGCCATTGTGGGAGGTATTTCTTACCCTGTTCAGGGTGGAGAAGTCCCTTTCACAATTTACACTGCTGACTGGAACAGTGCAGCCAGCTGGCTTACAGTTGGGAACGGTACCCCAAACTCCTCATATTTTTAGGACAGGTCTGACAATATGTCCAGCTGTGTCTTGTTCTGAAAAGGTTCATATGATTAACCCTTCTGTTATATTCGTTTTTCTGTAACAGCCAAAATATTCCTGGGTCAATGTGACCCAGTGCATGTTTAATTATTCAAAAATGGTCAGATACCCCATCATCCTGATTTTTTTTGTTTGTGCATTGTTTGTACCTCTTATTACTATCACTTCAATCAATATTTAGTGCAATTGTGTTATTCTCCTCTCACAGATCATGGTCATAATTCACTCTTTTTTCGCAAAAAAATACACATTCAAACACATTTTTCTGTACATTGGAAAAAAATAGATATAAAATACATTAATTTTGCGTAACATAAAATATTTTAAATTATTTTTCTTAAATTCTCAAACTTTTTTTTCCATGAGGTGATTAAAAAATAGAGATGAGACACCTCTCAACTCAATGGCCTTGGCTCATTTACTATGAAGAATATATATCATTACACATTTTCAATGACCACACGTTGTACACCCACCCTACACATTTACATTACATACAGGATGCTCAGGTCTAGTGGACTCGAGCGTAATACAAGGGTGCGATGCACAGCATGTGCTCAAAAGGGAGCTGCCTGGCCGCTGTAATCATGTTGCATGCACTATCCGTGGTCAGTGAGACAACTTTGTGTTCGATATCCCACTCTCTAGCTACTTGCATAAAGTGCTCTGCAACCGCGTGAGTTAAGTGCCTCTCTTCGGTCTTTATAACAGCCAAAGCATGCGACTGAAGTTTCCACTGTGGGTCAAAGTAATGGGCTGTGACCCCGAGGTAGTTGTGATTACTGAGGGACGTCCAGTAATCACCAGTGAGCGCAACTTTGTATTTTCCAACGCCTCCTGTACCTTAGCCTTCTCTGTTTCGTACAATTTCTGTACGTGGCTTGTATTGTCGGCTCTTGAAAGCAATTTGTAGGTCGATGCGAATGATATAAGCTAGACCAGGGGTGGGCAATTAATTTTTACAAGGGGCCACATGAGAAACCTGAACTGTGTTGGAGGGCCGAACCAATGATAACTTGAACTTAATTCTGCTCAATATTCATTTTTCTCAGTAAATTATATATTTTGATTAGCTGCTACAGGTTATCAGAAGAATAAGGATATTCTGTAAATATTTATATAAATATATGGAATTGTGGTGTAGGTCAAATTTAATAAACAGTAAAAATAAAAACAGTCATTACATCAGTGTTTATTTTTAAATAATCTTCACAAACACTGAAAAGGTGTTTTGCAGTATGTTAAAGATATGCAATTGATCAACTTTATACAAGAAGCAATACATGCTTTTAATTTTTTTCAGTTCATTTTACTGTTCAGTAAGAGAAATCCAGTCTGGCTTGGGCTTGAACAAGTGCATTAAAACTGGCTGAATGGTGAAAGGTGGATATGCGAAGGACAGTTGATCATCAGTGATAGAGGATCTGTATCTGTATTTCTTTAACTTCATCACTGAGAATGTCTGTTCACATGTGTAGGTAGATCCAAAGAGGACTACAATCTTCTGAGCATGCCTCCTCAGGTGTGGAAAGTTCTCCTCTTTGAGAGAAGAGTAAAAATCCAGCAGTGAGACTGACTTAAAGTGCTCTGCCAGAAGTGTGTCAGACTGCAGGTCAATGAGTTCCATCTGAACATCACTGGGTGCATTATCCACACTGCAGGTGAAGGGAGAAGAAACCATGTGCATGTCAGTCTCAACTGTTTTGAAGTCTTGAAATCGCCTTGAAAACTCACCATACAGTGCTTCTAACATGGATGAGTACCTGTGGAGGTGATCAGCTGATGGTGCAGCTTCCTTCAGTTTTGGCAAGTGGGTGAGAATGTTGTCCTTCATTTGGCTTGAGAGAAGCTGCAACTTTCTCATAAAAGCCTTCACTGCGCTGTACATTTCATGCACAAAAAGGCCCTATATTGCAGTTTGACATTTAGTTCATTCATTAGTGATGTCACATCAACAGCAAAACCAAGGTCTACCAGCCAGTCTGCGTCTGAAAGCTGTGGGACGTCATTTCCTTTCTTCACACAGAACTCCTGAATCTCCTCTCTCCAGTCCCAGACAATTTTCAGGTAGCTTATGTCACAATGTTCAGTCTCATTTTCCTCCAAAAGTGCAACAAACTGTCTGTGATTCAATGCTCTTGCCTTGATGAATTTAACTATTTTAGTTACAACATCAACAACATGGTTAATTTTTAACAATGACTTACACAACACTCCTGATGTATAATACAATGCAAAAATGTCAGAGGGGATCTTGCCCGGGGTGTAATTCCATGTAGAACCGCCATTGCCCATTTGGGTCCCAATTTGTCCAGACATGCATTTACCTCCGTGAACAAATCACTCCCAGTTGTTGTTCCTTTCATTGACTGCATGGCTGCCAGCTCGTCCGTGATTTTGAAGTCTGCAGTTATCCCACGTAAGAAGATGAGTAGCTGGGCAGTGTCACGTACATCAGAGCTCTCATCCAAAGCCAGAGAAAAATAGTCAAAGTTGACCGCTCTGTTCTTCAGCTGAAGCTCCAGATTTCCCGGGATGTCCTCAACCCTCCTCGTTACAGTGCGTCGGGAGAGGGGCACGTCCCCAAATGCGCCCTTTTTCTCCGGGCATATTAGTGCTGCAGAGTCCACCAAACGCTCCTTAAACTCTCCGTCAGAAAACGGCTGTCTTTTTCTGGCAATTTTGTGGGATATGACAATACTTGTCCTGGCAGCTGCATCTCTGGGTGTGCAAAGTTTTGTAAAAAATTGTTGTTGGTTTTGCAGTTTAGCTAGCAAAGCATCCGACAGACAAATTATTGTATCTCTCCTTGTGTTTGGTCACGTAGTGGAGATTCAAATTGTAATCCTTTAACACAGTGACCTTTGTACCACAAACTAAGCACACCGCTTTACCTTTGACTTCTGTAAATAAAAATGTAGCAGTCCATGTCTTGTTGAACCCGCGGCATTCGGTGTCAACTTTTCTTTTTTTGGCGTGAGCTGACATTTTGACGGCTAGCTGGCCAGCATCACTTGTCTCTGTTCATGCACACACGTCATCCAAACGTAAATTTAAAACAAAACACGGTTTTCAAAATAAAAGCAACACACTGATTGACCTCACGCAGGCCAGACTGGGACTACCAAAGGGCCGGATGTGGCCCGCGGGCCGTGAGATGCCCAGGTCTGAGCTAGACCCTCGTCCTCCATAACGTTAACAGGCCTACATGCAGTAGCCACCCATTTACCTATGGCTGCAATAACTTTGTTCTTAGTTGTGGTATCCATGTGTTTCTGTCTGAAGTCATCCACTGTCACCTGGCTTTGACGAGGAAGTGGAGAATTCGCATCAGCTGTGTGCTTGGCCATCAAGTGGTATTTCAGACTGGACGTGCTGCGATGATAACTCAGTTCACAATGACAAATCACACAGATCACTTTGGTCTTGTCAATGGAACCATTTGGCAACTTTTTAAAACTAAACTTTCCATTCAGAATCGTATTGGCATCCATGTCAGCGTCTCACGCTCGCCATTCTCTCAAAACTTAACGTTAGCTTATACTATTGTTTGGCCGGCTCTCAAGCCCAAACAAGTGTGTGCATGTGCGTGTTGTTTTGTTTCCGGTCGACCTAGAGCCGGTGTGGTGTTGTAGTTTTTCTAACGTTACTAGTTGTTGCAACAGCATGTGAAAAAACTACAAAGTTTGTTAGGCCAAAAAGAACGTTAATCTCGTGATAAAAAAATGTACGTCGTTAAAATGGATTTGCGTTAACACCGTTAATAACGCGTTTAACTGACAGCCCTAGTAATTTGATAATAATAATAACAATAGTATGAATTTATATTGCGCCTTTCTAGGTACCCAAGACCAATTTCCATTTGGTGAGGACAGACAGAAAACAAATAAACAAACAAAAAACTAGGGTAATTAAAAGAATAGAAAAATAAAGTAAATAAAATAGAAAACAGAATTGGCAGTTGTTGTAGAAGAACGGGGGAGTAAGATGAGTTAGTGGTCAAAGACTAAGGTGAAGAGGTGAGTTACCAATGCAGATTTAAAGATGTCCAGGGAGGCAGCATTGCGGATCTCTGCAGGAAGAGCGTTCCAGAGGGTGGGGGCCGCAACACCGAACGTCCTGTCACCAACGGTTCAGAGGCGAGTGCAGGGAATAGAGAGAAGGCCCATGTCCGAGGACCGCAGACTCCGTGTAGGGATGGAGGAGGTCTGATAAGTACTGTGGAGCGAGGCCATGGAGAGACTTGTAGGCGAGGGGGAGGGTTTTGAATATGATCCCGGACTTGATTGGGAGCCAGTGAAATGGATGAGGGTGGGGGTGATGTGCTGCCATGGTTTGGTGAGGATGAGAACTCTGGCAGCAGAGTTCTGGACATACTGGAGCCTCTCCAGGGTTTTGCTGGGAACCTCGGAGAGGACCCCATTGCAGTAGTCCAATCGGGACGTGATGAAGGCATGTATGAGTGTTTCTGAGTCGGAGAGTCAAGGCCGGAGTCGGGAGATGTTTTTGAGATGATAGAAAGCTGATTTAGTGACCGATTTGATGTGAGCCTGGAAGGAGAGAGTTGTGTTCAGGATGACCCCCAGGTTGCGGACTTCAGGGGATGGAGAGATGGAGCAGCCGTCCACGGAGAGGAGCAGATCTCCAAACTTTCAGAGTTGTGATTTGGGAGCCACAACCATGAGCTCAGTTTTTGTGCTGTTAAGTTTGAGTAGGTTTGATGACATCCCATTTTTGATGTCCTGTAAGCAGTTGACAAGGGATTGAGGGGGGGGTTGAATGGATGGCTTGGTGCACAGATAGAGCTGTGTGTCATCAGCGAATGAATGGAAGTTTAAACCATGCTGACGGATGATTTGACCAAGTGGGAGTATATAGATGGTGAAGAGGAGGGGTCCAAGCACAGACCCTTGAGTTACACCTTGGTTGACAGGGGCTGATGGTGAACTGCAGTCACTGATGGTGACAAAGTGTTGTCGGTTTGAGAGGTAGGACTTGAACCAGGCAAGAGCTGTGTCACTGAGCCCAAGATGGTCAGACAGGCGGCTGAGGAGGATAGTGTGGGATATAGTATTGAAGGCTGTGGAGAGGTCCACGAGGATGATAATACTGATGAGGCCGGAATCAGATGCAATGAAGAGGTTGTTTGTGATTCTGATGAGGGCAGTCTCTGTGCTGTGGTGGACTCTGAAGCCAGACTGAAATAAGCTGAAATAAGAGAAGACGAGACCGGAAGGACCTTAGAGTAGAAAACAATTTGAAAAGTTTGAGATCATCCCTTCTTCCTTCGACGCTTTAGACAGCTAACCACTCGATAGTGGACTGTGGACCAGTTAAAGAGGAGAAGACCTCGGCTGAGCGTCCATTGTAAACTTATCATATCATTGTATTAATAAATCCTTTTAAACTTAGATGAGAAGTCTGTTGGATTCTTTTAGATCATCTTACTATATAATTTAGAACCCTACTGTAGGGACCAAGACATCACAAATGTATGTTGAACGTCGGGGCACAGTGTGTCGAATGATGCACAGACAAATGTTCTCTTATGATGACATGTTGTTGTGGGTGTATGAACATGCATTAACTCTCCATCTGCTGATAACATAACATGTTTCTTTCTTTACCACTGTCCCACAAAGAGAACTGCACATTCTACCACAGCAAGGTTAAATGTTGCACGGGAATATTATATTAGATATAGTATAAAAATAAATAAAATGTTATTATTTAATACTGTGTGAATAAGTTCACCTTAAAGTTACATTTAGGTTTCATTAAGGTTACATTTAGGTTACAGTAAGGGTACATCAGGGTCTAAGAGGTTCAGATTAACATTGCATGTTGCATTGCAGTTTGTTCAGACTGTGCTCATGTGAATGTGCTGCTGATAAATATTTATCTCCTCTGACCCACATAAGAAGTCCACTGCTTTACTTTTTATTGTCTTCAGTCTGGACTCGCACATTCAGCCTGTAGCGCCAAGCACTGGGAGTAAATGTAGGTTAGCCGGACGAAAATTATGATAATGATGATACTATATAAATGTAAACACTGCCATATATCTAAAACCTGCCCTGCAGCATCTCTCTCTCCGTCAATAATATCCTCAAAAACATAAAAAATGCCTCCGGGAAGGAAATAGAGCTGTGGAGGAAGACAAGCGAGAGAGGAGCAGATGAGAGCAGAGCTGCAGGTTCAAACCCCGGGACAATAATCAACACAATTATCTGGTTTTCATCAGCTGATTATAGAACCTACATCAGATAGGTGTATTAATTGTATTGATTCAAACTCCAGACGTGCAATTTGTTTGCTGGCAAACAAGTTATAATTTAACACTTTCAAATTACAATAGTTAGAAATGTGTGCTGTAGAAATTCCTAATTAGTTATATGCACTCTATAATTAATTAATTACTCTGGAAAAACATTCATTATGCAATTGGTGCTCTATGATTATTTACTTCATGCATTAGAATCCATAACTGGATCTCTAGAATACCAACTAGTAAATTGTGCTGCGTATAATAATATCATTTTAAATATGTCTCTAATTCAGCATCAGTGGGGAGGAGGCTCAGAGTCCTTCACTAACTAAGGAGACATATTTTGCACATTTTCAAGGTCAGGGATCTTCCTTCACTTGTTCACATGATGTTTCTTGTACGGTGTCCCTGACATTACCTGTATTCACCATTTCTGAAACGCTTAGTCTGAGGGATCGTCTCTTTAAGTCCCCGTCCAAGTGACGTGTAATATGTAGCGTCTGTGTTCACCAGTCTGATCCTTTATCTGCTTTTGAGGGACTGTATAAACAAGTAATAATCACATGGTTCTACCTCCACTGTGTGTGTGTGTGTGTGTGTGTGTTTCAGCGTATTCTAAAGGTAAAGAAAATGTAACAAATCATCCCTTAATCAACAACACACACACCCAGACTCTCACTCATTTGTTTGGGATTTGTCAGATCTATTTCAGGAAATTAATCTGCTGTAGGACGAGCAGCTTAAACTGAAGCAACCATGATAAAGAGGTCTACAGCTGGAGGGAAGAAATGACAAGATAGAAAAAGGTACATTTTGTTATTTTTTCTAAAACGGGGATTGGATGAATTTTATTGTGATAGTAAAGTTTCATTCATTGACCTTCATTAGGCATCAGAACTTCCACTTCTCTATAGGGGTTATTGGCATTTGACTATAATTCTTTCAGCTCCTTATATAACGATCAATATATGAGCCATAGAAATGCTTGTTTTTGGGATGGAATGAGGCTGAAGCTTGGCATGTTGTCAGGATTATGTGGATCTGACTTTATTTATGATGATGAGCAGCTATTTGATTTTAGAATTAATCTGATAAACAATGACAGGACAGGAATGTTAATGTGTTCCCTTCAAATTAAAACAATAAAATAAGCCTTCTCTCTTTAACCATAACTCTGGGAGCTGCACTGGATCTGATTCTGACCTGTAGTTTAAAGACAAAACAACATGAGGCGTTATTCTGAAACTGCGACCACGACTCTGAATTAAATTAGTTTATTGCTCTGTGAATGTATGGTATTAACACACACACACACACACACACACACACACACACACACACACACACACACACACACACACACACACACACACACACACACACACACCACCCTGCACTGCTGACCTCTTCCTGAACATGGCTCTGATCACATCTGATCCGTTTCTGCTCAGCTGGTGCTCTCACAGCAATGCAGTACTTTCTGTCACTTGATACTCTCCGTAAAACATGCTGATGTCTGTCACAGTGAACCTGGAAATGTAGAGTACCCCAAAGTTGTATGTTAGAAATGTATAGTAGAGGACCCTAGCACATAGAAACTGCTGGATGCTAACCTGCATATGTTGGGCAATTTGCACAATTAACAGAAGTGATGTTAAGTAGCATTACTTAGCGTTAAAGCCGATAAGGAAAATTGTTTAAAATGTCTTGGCCTATTTTAGCAATGTTGGAGTGTTTTTGGGAATTATTAGGGATGCTGATTCCTTTAATGACATTTTTGGGGATCAACAATGTCAGTTTTAACCAGAAAGTGGCAATATATGAACTGTCTGTGAGCTGATTTTGAGTACCATGAGTAGTGCTGTGACCATTGGATATAGAAAGCACAAGATGAATATTGTTATATCTATTGTGGACAATTATTTTTCAAATAAATAAGCAATCTGTCCAATCCAGTGGCCTGCCGTGACTTTTATACCTAGTTGCTGAGCCTTATCAATGCAACAGAGAGAGAAAGTTATTACAAAAACAATGTATTGTCACAAACTATAGACACAAGGCAGTAGGACTCAAATGCACAACCCCAGGAGACAGAGTTACAGTATAAAAAGTACTTTATTTCAAAAAATGCAAAAAGGGAACTCAGGGTGCTCACAAGGAGGATAAATAAACGAAAACTCTCTCAGTAAAGAGGATAAAAATTTCCTTCCAAAGAAAAGGTACAACAAAAAGGGCTTTCAAAAAGTATGAGGAACAAAAACGTACTAGCACAAAAACTCAAGAACAAGAAACAGACCTGATACTTCAAACAAAATGCTGGTACACTGGTAACACAGACAGGACGAGACGAACTGGCACAAGACAAGGGGAGACAGGACTATTTAAACATGAGGTAACAGGGAACAGGTGGAAACAATCAGGGGCGGGGCTGACGCTGACGAGGGCAGTGACACAGGGAGTCAAGAGACCTGGAACGAGACACAGAAGGTGAGTACCAACATAAAACAGGAAGTGGGAGACAAGACAAAATGACTAAACAAACATAAAACATGACCAACCATAGACCTGGAGCATGATGAGAAAAATAAGAAACCTGACAAGATTAACATTTTTGACGAAACACAACACTTATTTACTAAGCTAAATGTTTTATTTCCAAATTCAAAACATAAATAATCATATCATCACACAAGCTGCGTGTTCTTCAGCGGAATATTGAAACAACAGCCCGGGATGTAAAACGCATCAATGACAGCCCCCCCTCTAACACACAAAACACAACTTATATGAAGACCTATCGTGACAAGGCGCCAACAGCCAGGTAACAATGTACAGAGATCGTTGCATTTTGGAACACAACACGGACAGGCAGCTTTGTTAAAACCGGTACAGCTAATTAAATATATATCAATTCATTTGGGGATACGGTTTAGGCAGAATGAAAGTTGGCGCGGCGGCCTACATTGAAAATAACTTTGGCCTACCCTTGTCGATCCTGTCATCCAGTTGTATCGGGTATAATTGCTAATATTTAAGATCCTTCTCAAAATCCTTGAAAATACAAAAATCCATGTTTTTTTTAATTTTGCGATTATGGATGCACCAATTGCAAAAATGTCGGCCGATACCGATGTTAAGAATAACAATTTATACCGATGCCGATGGCCGATGTTTTACTATTTAAACTGTAACAATGTTAATTTCGTCAACGAAAACTATGACGAAAAATGTTCGTCAACAACCTTTTTTAGATGACTAAGACGAGACGATGACGAGCTAAAAATAGAATTTTGATAATAAAAACTATGACGAAATCTATATTTTGTTTTCGTTGACGAAACGAGACGGGACTAAAGTGTTAATGGTGGACTATCGGACATTCAAAATGCTGGATATTTTATTTTCCCCTTCAGGCTTCGGGTTCAATAACCCACTTTGTCCAAATAAGATAGACAGGCAAGCTCATGTTTTGGAGGCCGTTGTATTTATTAAAACCAGTCCCAAGACGTCCAAAGGATTTTATTTCATTTAACCCTTCACATATCAACAGAAACTGAATAGGCAGATTCGAAGGGTTTATTTCTTCAGAAATGTTATTTTCATACAGTTAAAGCAAGTAATTTCAAAGTCAAGTCAAAGTCTAGTCAAACTTTATTGTGAAAGTTTCCACATGTGTTATACATACGGAAAATTGAAATACTGTTTCTGGCAGTCCCACAGTGCAAATATAAACAAGAACATATAACATAAAAAGATAAGAGCATAATAAAAAGATAAGAGTGTAATTTAGGTAAAACTAATGAAAGATATTATTCAAAGGGGAGATATTATGCTTTTTGGGGGTTTCCCTTTCCTGTAGCATGTTATTTATGTTTGTGTGCATGTAATACATCTGCAAAAACTAAAATCTCAAAGTTCAGGCCAGAGGGAGATTCTCTTCCATATCCGGGCCCCTGCCTGATTCGTCTCGATTGGATTCCTGGTTCAGTTCCGTATCACATTGACCTCACCGTGATACGGAAGGGAATTCTAGCCAATAGCAGAGCTCGTAAAGCTGACCGAACAGAGGAGCCATGGTGAGGAGAAGCTGCCACTTTCGCTGCAAACCAAAACTTTCTTTGTTTGCCATACCTAAGGAAGAAGATGTGAAGAACAAGTGGGTTGCATTTATTTTTACAACTATTCCCCCGGAGCTGCTGAAGGTTAATCCGATGTCTCTGTGTCACTTTACTGATAATCCATCATTATTTATTTTTAATAAACAGGTACACAAGCGATGCCATTTTTTCACAGTTTGTTTTAGGGGCGGGACATTTGACAAATCTCTAAGCGGTTGACCAATCACAGCAGAGTCGCCAGCTAACCAATCAAAGCAGAGTGCGCTTTTGCAAAGTTGAGGGCATGTGCTTTTCAGAGCCTTTTCAGAAAGAGTGAAAAGTGGTCATTTATACACAGGCAGTATGAGGAAAATAAAGCGCTTTTTCAACATTAAAGCATGAAAACATGTCATAGTGGAGCAACAAAATACATACTGTATATGGACTTGAATAGCCCCTTTTTAAAATATTGTTTTTTTAAAATGTTTTTAAATATTCCCCTTGATCTTCCAAATTGACCCAAAATTAATAAAAATCTGTCCACCAGGAGTACAGATATGGCCACTGCCTGGTTAATACTAACATTTTGATCCTGAAAATGTCAGAAATGGACTCATCTTCAATAAACCCCAAATCCACTCCAACATTTTTCAAATCAGCCAAGCCATTTTTTAACTATTGTCCACATATACTGTCATGGTATTTATGCTAATTATAACTTAACACTAACTGTTCAACTTGCCCAACATATGCAAGCTAGCATCCCACAGTTTCTATGTGTATATGTATGTGTAGAATATACATTTATATCATTAGACTTTGGGCTCTCAACCTTTCCGGTTTCACAACAGGACTCATGAGCTGGCAACTAGACTATTTCAGAAAGTTAATCTATAAAACAGCATAATATCTGATAGACTGATTGCATTGATCTAAACAAAACTAGTAGCCTAACTATAGCTTACATCATTTTGTAAAGCAGTATAAAGCAGGATTGGTAAATTCTTCCTCGCTTTTTCGCGTTCCTGCTGTTTCCTCCTCACATGAGTTCACAACCGTTCGTTGACTCGTCTGCATGGATGTATTTCGTAACTGCAGATTGATCACACTAGTTTGTATTTAACCTACTTAGGCAGAGAGCGAGCGATCTAAGCTGAGCCCCTGCAGGATTTAACATTTTCAACTGTCAGGACGAATTAACCAGCACTAATTCCACTTTCATCCCTCACTGGGCTCCTTCAGTCGGTGACTCACAGCTCTGGAGCGTGCAGGGGGATGTTGTGAGTGTTTCTGTGACTGATTCTTCTAAACATCCACGGTCATTACTCTGATCTGCTCCCAGGGGCTTCCAGAAAAAGGAAAAGAACCAGGGTCTGATGTATAAAACAATAATTTAGTTGTTGTCCCTGCTCAGTAGCAATGATATATTACAGTTTTCCTCCATTATACACCAAGAACTTTTCTGAAAACTTGAACCACATTAATCAACAACAGCTCCCCAGACTGCTAAACCTGCTGTATTTTCAGAACAACAGCTGTGCACATAATTGGAAAACACTGCAACTATTTCCACTGCATTAAAATAAAAATGTGGCAAAAATAATTCTTGGACAAACTGCAGCAAAACATGAAGTGTTTACGGTAAGTGACGTGCAGTAAATGATGTTCAGTGCAACTCACACTTGCTTGCTTTCCAGTGTATATCAAATAGAATTACTCACTTCACTAAAATTTAATTATAACCTAATTTTACAGTGATCGGATAGAGCAGTGTTTTATAAAGCCCAGGGATGGGAAGAAACAAAATACATTTACTCATGCACTGTACTTAAGTAAAACTTTGAGGCACTTGTTCTTTACTTGAGCATTTCCATTTTATGCTTCTTTGTACTTCTACTCCACTACAGTTCAGAGGTAAATGGTGTACTTTTACTCCACTACATGTTTTTAATCCCTTTAGTTAGTTTACAGAGTTGGATTAATGATGGTAAATATAATCAGCCCTTAAATCAGACTTTAGTTCACCTGCAGTAAATCCAGCAGCTACCCTGCAGTATACAAAACCATTAAAACTAGCTGCACCTTTACCAGCTCTGAGAACACTTTAATGATCAATAATTATAAAACATATCAGATATATTATTCTTGAGTAACATTTTGAATGCGGGACTTTTACTGTAACAGAGTATTCCTACACAGACACATTCACACACACCACCACTGAATCCTTATTTCCCTATACTGTGTTCAGTTTACATAAGCTTCTCTCCCTCGAAGAAAAAACCCCTCCATTAAACAGATGATAAAAGGATTAATTAAAACCTGCAGATATTGTGCTGCGTTTACACTGACACTAATGTTTATGACAGAGACACATCTCATATTTCCCCCAAAAATCCCAGTTTGGGATAAAGTACTTCTGATTCATATATCTACCAGTGAAGGGCAAGTTGCTTCCAAAATGTAATACAGTATTTCTGATCAGAATCAGAAATACTTTATTTATCCCAAACTGGGAAATGTTTTCATTGCAGCAGCGAAATACAAAAAGAAGCAAAAAAAATAACAAATAATTACAACTAAAAACTAAAAGTAAAAATGAATGAAAATTAATAAAAATGAGAAATATACAAATGTACAAAAGGCAATAATGTAAATCAGAATAATGTAAATGTACAATGTTAAGTGTGAAGGAGTGAATGTTAGGTCCAGTTCACAGAGAGGCTACAGAGCAGTGAGTTGTGTGCCAGCCAGAGGGGAATTATTGTACAGGGTTATTCCAAGAACCAGCACCTTATTGTGGTGGAGAGGTTTGTGTGCCCCGGTGAACCTGGGGGCTGTGTTGTCTGGAACCTTGTGTTCCTGGTAGGGTCTCCCTTGGCAAATTGGTCTCAGGTAAGGGGCCAGACTAAGATTGGTTCAAAAGACCTCATGAAAAACAAACTTGAAAGCGAGGATATCCGGCCCGGAGGAAGCCCGGGGTCCCCTTCTGGAGCCAGGCCCAGAAGGAGGACTCATCGGCGAGCGTCTGGTGGCCGGGCTTGCCATGGAGCCCAGCCGGGCACAGTCCGAAAAAGCAACGTGGACTCTATTCTTCTCCGGAGTTGCCCAAAGTGTGAGGCGCCGAGCGGTTGTGGGGATACTCACAAGCCCCCAGTTGAGTGCCGCTTTTTTGGACGAGAGGGTCGCCTCCCTACGCCTACGGGCTATGGATGGGAAAGCTCTGACTGTTGTGTGTGCTTATGCACCAAACAGCAATTCAGAGTATTCTGCCTTCTTGGAGCCTGTGGAGGCTGGGGACATTGAAAAAGAGTAGGCGGTCTTCAAATCCTCTATTGCCGAAGCTGCGGTGGGGAAGTGTGGTCTCAAGGTCTAAGGGTCAGTAACCCTCAAACCTCCTGGCGGACACCAGTGGTCAGGGAAGCCGTCCGACTGAAGATGTAAGCCTTCTGGGATATGTTATCCCTGGGTACTCCTGACGCAGCTGCAAGGCATCGAAAGGCCCGAAGGGCAGCAGCCTCAGCCATGGCCGAGGCAAAGCAGCGGGTGTGGGAGAAGTTCAGAGAAGTCATGGAAAAGGACATTCGGTCGGCACCAAAGCTGTTCTGAAAAAAACGTCCGACACCTCTGGAGGGGGAAGCAGGGAACCATCCAAGCTGTGTACAGTAAGGATGGGACACTGTTGAGCTCTACTGATAGGGTGTTAGGGCCGTGGAAGGAACACTTTGAGGAACTCCTGAACCCGACAACTCTGCCCTCTATGTTAGAGGTGGAGCTGGAGTATGAAGGGGGATCAACTCTGATCTCACGGGGGTGGATGAGATCCGCCCAGAAATGCTGAAGGCTCTGGGTGTTGAGGGGCTGTCATGGTTGACACGTCTCATCAACATTGCATGGAAGTCGGAAACAGTACCGAAAGAGTGGCAGACTGGGGTGGTGGTTCCCCTTTCTAAAAAGGGGGATCAGAGGGTTTGTGCCAATTACAGAGGCATCACATTACTCATCTTCCCCGGGAAAGTTTATTCTAAGGTGCTGGAAAGAACGGTCCGGCTGATTGTGGAACCTCAGATTGAGGAGGAACAATGCAGTTCGGTGGGCTAAGGATTGCACCACTGCTTTTTGCAGACGATGTGGTCCTAATGGCTTCATCGGTCTGTGACCTTCAGCACTCACTGGATCGGTTCGCGGCCGAGTGTGAAGCGGCTGGGATGAGGATCAGCACCTCCAAATCTGAGGCCATGGTTCTCAGCAGGAAACCGATGGACTGTCCATTCCAGGTAGGGAATGAAGCCTTACCCCAAGTGAAGGAGTTCAAGTATCTCGGGGTCTTGTTCTCGAGTGAGGGGACAATGGAGCGTGAGATGGGCCGAAGAATCGGAGCAGCGGGAGCGGTACTGCAGTCGTTTTACCACACCGTTGTGACGAAAAAAGAGCTGAGCCAGAAGGCAAAGCTCTCTGTCTACCGGGCCATCTTCGTTCCTACCCTCACCTATGGTCATGAAGGATGGGTCATGACCGAAAGAACGAGATCGCGGATAAAAGTGGCCGAAATGGGATTTCTCCGCAGGGTGGCTGGCATCTCCCTTAGGGATAAGGTGAGAAGTTCAGTCATCCGGGAGGGACTCAGAGTAGAACCGCTGCTCTTCGTGTTGAAAGGAGCCAGTTGAGGTGTTTCGGGCACCTAGTGAGGATGCCACCTGGGCGCCTCCCTAGGGAGGTGTTCCAGGCACGTCCAGCTGGGAAGAGACCGAGGGGTAGACCTAGGACCAGGTGGAGGGATTATATCTCTTCGCTGGCCTGGGAGCACCTTGGAATCCCCCAGTCAGAGCTGGTTGATGTGGCCAGGGAAAGGAAAGTTTGGGGCTCTCTGCTGGAGCTGTTACCTCCGCGACCCTGACGGAAAAGCGGGAGAAGATGGATGGATGGATGGAGTGAGAGTTGAAAACGGTGTGTTTAATATGTAAAATGTGGTCCATCGCGAAACAGTGAATTATCTCCAATGTTCCGTCAGAATATATTGATTATCCTTACAAATCCCTCCTTACACACCTTTTAAGATGTGTAAACAATACTATAATCAATATGTTCTTTATCTGAACCTTGCATAATACATAAACATAATCTCATATCAAAAATAGAAAACGAAAATATAGAAAAAATATACACATGATCATACAAAGTCTTTTATTATGAATACTTGTGGTTGAAATCCTTTAATGGCACCTAGGAAAATAGCAGCAATTTCCTAAATGTGCAAAATCTCCAATTCCCTCCTTTCACATCATTTATGGGGTAAACTAATCATTTTGCATTTCAACTCCTGTGTGAAGACACTTATTTATAATGATCACGTAAAACTCTGCACTCTTCTTTGCTGCCGTCTGATGGGGGGCAGCATCAAAGCCGGTGACACCGGCCGAATCAATAAACTGATCAGGAAAGCCGGCTCAGTCATCGGCATCAAACTGGACAATTTTGAGACTGTGGTGGAGAGGAGGACTCTGAACAAACTGTTGTCCATCATGGATAACCCCACCCACCCTCTGCAGCTGGAAGGACAGCGGAGCTCCTTCTCCAACAAACTGCTCCAGCTCCGCTGTCACAAGGACAGATACAGGAGAACATTCCTGCCCACTGCAATAACACTTTACAATAATTCCCCTCTGGCTGGCAGACAACTCACTGGTCCATAGCCTCTCTGTAAATTGGAGTTAACATGCACTCCTTCACACTTACCATTGTACATTTACACTTTATTATTATTGCCTTTTTGTACATTTGTATATTTCATTTTCATTTTTATTCATTTTCATTTTTCCTTTATTTTTTAGTTCTAATTATTTGTATTTGTTTTGCTTCTCTTTGTATTTGGCTGCTGCAACGCAAACATTTCCCCATTTGGGATAAATAAAGTACTTCTCATTGTGAAAAGAAATGAACTGTGAAAATTAGAAAAATCACAACAGAAATTAACTATATAAGAATAGCCAAATTATAAAGCTCTTCATTTAGACAAACTCTTCTTCTCCGTAGTCTGAATAAGGGATCAAATTATCTTGTCCTTCCATCAATAATTGCGACTGTTCCTTTAAAAGGAATTTACCTTGACTTTGTTCTTTGGAGAGAGCTGTAGTGATTAGGCGGTTGGCTTAAGTGCGTATTCATGGGATGCAACAACATCCACACAGTATCAAGATTGTCACCTTCCTGCTATAGCCAACATCGTGCTCATCATCAGAGTTTTATATTTACCAAGCAGCCTATCTAAGGTTCCTGAAAAGGGGTCCTCTATTCCACTGTTCTCTGCCAACTCAGTGCTCAAGGTGGTAAGTCCCTGTGGGGCTCTGGTTACGGATCCATCTGGGGAGGTGTTATTGGGGATGAAAGTACAGCACAAATTCCCAAAAGTTTGCATACACCCCCTTTTTCAGCTAAAATCATATCTAGAGGCATTCTGTTTTGCCAGGCCATGAAACTGGTTTTATCTAACTGTACATGTAGACCTTTTACTGCATCTCTGGTGTAGTTTCTGAATCGTTGTTGATTTTAATAAATATAATTTACCCATTCTTATTGACTGTAGGCAAGAGGAATATTGATTCAAACCCTGCTGTGATCTGAGTCCTTGCTTTGAAGGGGACCCCGATACTGTCAATATACACTGTGGGGTTGAAACTCCCTCCTGGGACTTTATTTATTTCTGTTAATTTTTGGGTGCTTTGCAAGTTTGCTTAGTTGTTCAGCTGATATTGGCACTGCATAAAAAGGCATTATTAAGTGGACTAACGCACATGTCCCAGTCCAATCATGTGGCAAGACTGGATACAACGTTTTTGTTCCACAGTACCACCATACATCCGCTCTCGGAAACTGCACGTGGGACATATTTATTCCTGACAGAAAAACTTGAGTGGTTGTAGTGTTACACCAGTACCTACTTTAAAACCTTTTGAGTAATCTCTAACTATACAATCATACAGTCCTTCATATGGTGTGAAAATGGGAGGAGTGTCATTTGCTTTTATTGTGGGGTAAGATAGAGCCATGTTAGTACAACCTACAGGGAATTTTTGTTCATATAGCTTATACATGCACAGCTTGTGGGTCATTTTGAGTGTTAAAAGGAAAAGGCACAGTGCCCAAACTAGGCCTTGCGGCTGCACATGCAATATAGTCAGACATTTTGCTTTGTTTGACTGAATACACAACCCAATCTAACCAGGAGTTGGTGTCTTCGTACCCTGTTTCCACTGTGATAGTTTTCGGTACAGTGGATATGCTCAAATAAGTGACCAACTTATTGACTTTTGGCTCAGCTTGGGGTATCTGTGCACTAGGGTGGGAGATTGGGGATGCAGTAGGTAGTCGTGTAGCGGGAGCTTTAGTTGGTCTCTTCAGTATCTGTACCATAAGTGATCCCTCATAATCTTTGCCGTCAACTGCTATTCCTATTGTCAAATAAAATGTATTTGTGGTACGTACATTAGAAGAATTCGAGAGGGTGCTCTTAAAGGAAATTATTATTGATCTACGTTTGTTATTGTCTCCCGAGTGGTTCCCTTTAGCTAAGGATATCTGAGAATTAGACGTCTGCCTTTCACCTGAAACTGGGGGATAGGTATCACTTTCAAACCCAGAGTTCCATTATCTAACATCCCTGTAAGGGCACCCAGGGTTATCACCTGGTATTCCCTTGGGGAGTTTACTCCCATACAAATCATAACCTCTCCAATCCAGTCGCCCCTCACCACAATCCGTTATATGACAGAAATCAAGTCTGACAGTAATTGCCTTCCCTTCTGTGATTTTTACTGTTAACCCTGCATCTTTTCCCTTAATTGTTTTTTTGGGTCTGTCAAGAAGGGAAGGTCTCTGAAATACAGCTTGAATGTTATTAGTAGGATTGGCCCTTTCCATTAGTGCACAAATATCTTCATGCTGCTGAACTTCCCACCAAATCAAAAGGAAACCTATGAGCGTACATAACAGTGCTATTATGACCCTATTCTCTGGTGGGCCCCATAAATGTGATTGGTAACCTGTCCTTTCCATAATTATGTAAGGAACAGGATTAGTATGATGAGTGGAAAACAGTGTGAATATGTTAAACAACTAGTTTGGTACACTTTTTCTATTTTATCTTACAGACCCAAAGGTCCAAATATGATATAAAAGATGAGTTTTCCCTTAAATGAACACTTTAAAATTATAAAGAAAATGTGCCTTCTGGTGGTGTTTGTATTTCAGTATTTCAACTCTCTGTTATCAATTATTCCTTACTTTATTGTTCCAGCTCTGCCAAATCAGTTCTAACTTCCGAGATATTTCTGGAAAGTGCCGGTGGGGACACAATGTGTGAGGTGGTGCCAATTTGCTCCTGTTTTACCTTTGACCCGGAGTGCCTGTGAAGCAATGAGAAAAAAACGAGACCGGAAGGAACACAGAGTAGAAGGGCTTAATGTAGGGAAAACATCTGCTCTTTTTCGTCCGTGCTGCTGGGAGACAGCTAACTGCTTAAATGTGACCTGTGAAACAGTGGCGCGGGGAAGGACCGCAAACCTGTCCCCTTTGCAGGCTTACAACACTATTGCTTTAGTAATTTCAGGGGTCTACTCTTGAAGAACTCTTGGTCTTCAAATAACGAACATTTTCCTAACATTATCCATGGAACTCCATATCTTGGTATAAGCTCTGTTTTAAGCCATTTAATGACTGTTTTAGCATCTTCTTTTTAACAGGGGATGGCTTCTATCCATCTGGTATAACGATCCACCATTACCAAAATGTATCTCAAACCTCTCACTACTTTGTCAGCTCCCATATCTGTATAATCAATACACATTTATTTGAAAGGAGCGTATGGGACAGGAAATCTTCTTGGACACTTGTATGCCTTTTCCCCATTAAATGCATTGCATGTGTCACAATCATTTACAAAGTTTTCAACCATTTCTTTCATGTATGGATGCCACCACTACATGGGTGGGACCGTGTGCTTGTTGTATGAGCAGCTGGCACGACTTTGCAGGTGCCACTAGGCGGCCATCATGTGCCCGCCAGATGCCATCTGCTTTTGATGCACCTTTTCGAAGCCATTGGTTTTGCTCATACACTCCGGCATATTCCTGCATGTCTTTGATGTGTTCAGTGGTTAACTGTTCCGGAGTGTCGCCGTTCATACATATATTTGTTTAACGTACCCTCCTGCTTCTTTCGCTGCCTTGTCTGCTGCATCATTTCCTCTAGCCACTGCATTATCCAATGTCTGGTGACCTTTACATTTCATAACTGCTACTTGTGATGGCAACGTCCAGCTTTTAGCAAAGCTTTGAGAGGTTCAGCGTGTTTTACTGGTATTTTGGCAGATGTTAGGAACCCTCTTCTGATACACTGTGGTCCATCTATGTGCCGTGCTCCATGGGCGTATGCTGAATCTGTGATGTTAACTCTCTTTCCTTCTGCATGTTCCAGAGCTGTAGTGAGTGCCACTACTTCTGCCAACTGAGCCGAAGCAGGTTGAGGGATGATCTCTGCTTGTATGACTTGTGTGTGTTCTCCCTCTTGCTGGATTACTGCATAGGAGGCCACATTTCGATCAGCACCCTTATAGCAACATCCGTCACTATACAATATCATGTCTGGTTGAGCCGGTGGATCTGCTTCCAGGTCTGGTTTATTTTCAGACCCTTTTGGGATACAAACTCACAGTCATGGGGTGTATGTTCATCTGTGTTCAGTCCTTTGGCCATATTTGCTAGACCTGCTTCATAGGTTATGTGTGGTTTTAACAAACTACTTTCAATTTAGATTTTTCTGGCTGGGGAAAATGTAAATGCTTGAGAATTTATGAATGCCACTACTCCATGTATGGTGTTCACTTTTAGTGAGTGGCACATACAGTGGGGCAAAAAAGTATTTAGTCAGCCACCAAAGTTCTCCCATTTAAAAAGATGAGAGAGGCCTGTCATTTTCATCATAGGTATACCTCAACTATGAGAGACAGAATGGGGGAAACAATCCAGGAAATCACATTGTAGGATTTTTAATGAATTTATTTTCAGATTATTGTGGAAAATAAGTATTTGGTCAATAACAAAAGTTCATCTCAATACTTTGTTATATACCCTTTGTTGGCAATGACAGAGGTCAAACGTTTTCTGTAAGTCTTCACAAGGTTTCCACACTGTTGCTGGTATTTTGGCCCATTCCTCCATGCAGATCTCCTCTAAAGCAGTGATGTTTTGGGGCTGTCGCTGGGCAACACGGACTTTCAACTCCCTCCAAAGATTTTCTATGGGGTTGAGATCTGGAGACTGGCTAGGCCACTCCAGGACCTTGAAATGCTTCTTACGAAGCCAATCCTTCGTTGCCCTGGCGGTGTGTTTGGGATCATGGTCATGCTGAAAGACCCAGCCACGCTTCATCTTCAGTGCCCTTGCTGATGGAAGGAGGTTTTCACTCAAAATCTCACGATACATGGCCCCATTCATTCTTTCCTTTACACGGATCAGTCGTCCTGGTCCCTTTGCAGAAGAACAGCCCCAAAGCCTGATGTTTCCACCCCCATGCTTCACAGTAGGTATGGTGTTCTTTGGAGGCAACTCTGCATTCTTTCTCCTCCAAACACGACGAGTTGAGTTTTTACCAAAAAGTTCTATTTTGGTTTCATCTGACCACATGACATTCTCCCAATCCTCCTCTGGATCATCCAAATGCCCTCTAGCAAACTTCAGACGGGCCTGGACATGTACTGGCTTAAGCAGGGGGACACGTCTGGAACTGCAGGATTTAAGTCCCTGGCGGCGTAGTGTGTTACTGATGGTAGCCTCTGTTACTTTGGTCCCAGCTCTCTGCAGGTCATGCACTAGGTCCCCCCGTGTGGTTCTGGGATTTTTGCTCACCGTTCTTGTGATCATTTTGACCCCCTGGGGTGAGATCTTGCGTGGAGCCCCAGATCGAGGGAGATTAGCAGTGGTCTTGTATGTCTTCCATTTTCTAATAATTGCTCCCACAGTTGATTTCTTCACACCAAGCTGCTTACCTATTGTAGATTCAGTTTTCCCAGCCTGGTGCAGGTCTACAATTTTGTCTCTGGTCTCCTTTGACAGCTCTTTGGTCTTGGCCATAGTGGAGTTTGGAGTATGACTGTTTGAGGTTGTGGACAGGTGTCTTTTATACTGATAACGAGTTCAAAAGGGTGCCATTAATACAGGTAACGAGTGGAGGACAGAGGAGTCTCTTAAAGAAGAAGTTAAAGGTCTGTGAGAGCCAGAAATCTTGCTTGTTTGTAGGTGACCAAATACTTATTTTACCGAGGAATTTACCAATTAATTCATTAAAAATCCTACAATGTGATTTCCTGGATTTGTTTTTTCTCATTCTGTCTCTCATAGTTGAGGTATACATATGATAAAAAGTACAGGCCTCTCTCATCTTTTTAAATGGGAGAACTTGCACAATTGGTGGCTGACTAAATACTTTTTTGCCCCACTGTAACTACATGTGCAGTTTTCTCAATAGCCCTTGCTAGTGCAGCTAGATCTCTTGCACATCCAGTCTGTCCTAATTCCACATTATCTAGCTTTGAGCTGTGGTACATCAGGACTTGCCTATCTCCCCGTTTTTTCTGAAACAGGACTCGTTCACTATTCCTCCTGATTCTGAAACATCAAGAAAAAAAATCTTCATTATAGTGAGGGGTTGAGAGATGTGCTGCTTGACTCAGGCCTGTTTTGTTTTTGTGAAAGCTTCTTTGGCCAATGTTGTCCATTCCAGAGTGGCTGCAAGATTCCTGTTTCCAGCTTCTGCAATGATACTTCTCAGTGGTTGTATCAGATCCACATAATCTGATATGTAGATTCTACTGTATCCAGTTAGGCCTCGAAATGCAAGCATTTGTTGAACATTCTTTGGTTTTGGTTGGGCGAGGATGGAAGATCTTTGTGCGTGTGTCAGAGAGAGACGGTTAGAGGAAATCATTCTTCCTAGGAAGGTGACTGTTCTTCTTACAATCTGTGTTTTCTCTTTCTACACTTTATATCCTACTTTGGCCAGTAACAGTATGAGTTGTTTAGTTGCTGCCTATGGCAAGCCGTTTGAGTATTTATTCCATATCCTTGATATCAGATGGCTGTTGCCTACACTAGTTAGCTCTTTGATAGAAGTTGTTCGATATTTGGTCACACTAGTTTGACACTTTGTTTTACTAATTGAACAAAACATTGTACTAGTCATTATTTTTCAGCGACTAGTGGCACTTTTGTCCAACTAGTTCCTACATAAGCCTTACAAGTGACGCCAGGAACTGCACTAGTAGCACTAAAGTCCCAACGTGTAAGCTTTTTGACGAACTAGTGACCCTCTGACCGTACTAGTGACGCTAAAAGTCTTACTAGGTAACTAGTGTGCTGCAAAACCTCTGACATGTTAACTAGTTACACAAAAGAAGCAGAAAATTGGCATATAAGTTAACTAGTGTGCATACATTTTTCTGCACGAGTTAACTAGTAACACCCAAAATCTCTCGCTAGTTAAATAGTAAAGGCAAAAGGTTCACTAGTTAACTAGTTGACGGCTCTTTTGACCTTACTAGTTAACTAGTGAGGCTAAACATGTCTACTAGTTAACTAGTAAACCTTGTGCCCTTACTAGTTAACTAGTGAGATATACATTTAAATTCAACTAGTTAACTAGTGAGGCTTAAAATGTTTACTAGGAGTACTAGTGGATTCACTAGTCAACATGTATGACTGTTGAAACAATTCACTAGTAAACTAGTTGCGTGTATATGTCAACTAGTACGTTTTTTTGTTGTGCTAGTGCGACGAAAACCACAACTAGTGGGCAGGAAAAGAAAAATGTGTAACATGCATGGTGAAAGTCCAACATGTTCGTAACAGAACCTGACTAGTGAGAAAAAAGCCCTTCACTAGTTAACTAGTAAGAAAAACATCTGTGTCACTAGTTTACTACTGACTCTAAGGCTTCACTAGTTAACTAGTGAGATAAAGTATGTGTCACTAGTTTACTAGTAAGGCATAAACAATTGCACTAGTGTATCAACTGGACATTTTGGACCTTACTAGTTAACTAGTGCACACTTTAAGCTTCACTAGTTAACTAGTAAGACATAAATAGGCCTCAGTTAACTAGTGAACATTTTGCATTCACTAGTTAACGTGTAAGCTGCAACATGCATCCACTAGTTAACTAGTGGCACTTCATATGTCCTACACGTTAACTAGTGTGCACTTGTATGCAAATGAAGAAGGCAGGATCCGGATTTTGATTGGTCAGTGTTCCACTCTGTGCTGGAGAGCCTTGGTACGGAACCCGTAAAGGGACATGGGGAAATTTAAAAAAGTTAAATGTTTCTCGTGAGCACGCGAAAGTTTCCCGTGCTCACGCAAAAGAGAAAAGTATTTTGAAAACAAGTAGCCATCAGATGTGCTAACCATGGCAGAACACATATACTTGTACATGAAGTCAAATATACCTGACCGGGTAATAAACTAACTAAAAGCAGATAAGGTGAGAATGAATGTTAACTTATATAAAGTAAACTATAGACTGTCACTATAGAGTAATATTTCTATCTTTCTGGTGCAAGCACCTTCCGTTCAATGGATTTCCTACCCTGAAACAAAAATCTGAAAACAATAACGTAAGGGGAAATGTCAGCATTTTAGTTTTAACCAAATAGAATTTGACTCGTTTTAAGTTTGTGAGTATTTAAGATAATAGGCCTATCTCAACCACAGAAACCCAAAAATGTAAAAAGATTATCCTTTTCGTGTTAGTGTAGGCCTTCGGTTTTGAACAACAACTATGTAGCCTATAGGCCGTTATTGCCTAGCTACTACCTTAAATTTAATTTAAACGTGCTTCTGGCACAAGCTCTTTGCGTAATGTGGTAGGCCTAAAAGCAACACCTGCGGACAGTTGTGCAGAACGCTGCGGCCTAAAATTAAACAAATCAGCTGGTATATAGGTAGGCTATATCTGCGTATTCCATGTATATGTCCAAAATACAATCATTGAAGAGCTCGAAAGAGACCAGTAGGCCAGTCTAGCCATATTAGTGTGCGTCTTTCACACCCGTTTTTAGTGTGTCAATTTCTGTGTCGGAATTCAATCGTCTCCTCAGGGAGACGATATAAGTTAACATTCATCTGTTGAGGTTTTTATATGTTTGCCTTTCAGATCGACATCGACGTCATAGGTGTTATGACTGATGAGCAGCTAAGAGAGTATATAGAACAATATGGGGACCGAATTGCAATCCGTGCATTTTGTCGCCAAAAAAATGTGAAGTCAGGAGGAGTGGAGACAGTTAAGTCTTCTCTCATGCAAAAAGTAAGAGAGAGGCTAGGGGAAAACCATAGGAAAACTCCTGACCCAGAAGAAGGCTCCGGTATTGGAAACCAACATGCCGTCAAAGATACCCGGCGGGTTGGGATGGGATGGCTCCACTCTGAGGACGACACAAATAAAAACCAAAAAGGGAGGTGGAACACGACACCTCTCGGTCCGGGAATAAATAACGATGAGAGAACTGCTGGAGACAGGCAAAGGCTTGTTTTTTCCAAATGGACATTCGTCCAAAGGGCCGATGGCAAACTTCGAATTTGATATTCATGATTATAGTCACAGCGCAGTATCCCCTGAAGTCCCAGTGGGCAAGCTGTACGAGCAGACCAAACTAAGGATGTTGCGCGTCTACACAACCACACTGGCTAAAGACGTGACACCGGTATCTGATGCATCATCGGACTTGGAGCCCCCAGAGGAGAGTCCAATGAAGGTAATGTATCTTCTGCCTCGTATCAATACTATATTGTATTTAAAGGCTATTAATTGTGAAATCTGGGGCGGGAGGTGGTTATCATGGTAGCCCATTGTGGACAAACATTACATATCTGCCGGCGATTTGATTCCGCCCTGCAGCTTAAATAAGATTGAGCTTGGTCTGGTTATAGCCAGGCTAGACAAACATGTATTTCAGATTCTAAAATGAAAATAATGGAGTAATTACTGAATAGTAATCAGCCACAGAATTTGACTAAAGACTCGTGTATGCGTGTATGATAAGTCAAGGTGCGCCGCCAGAGAGGCGCTTAGCTGCTGCGGGCCTTTCTCAATTAAAGTGTCATTCCGGAGGACAACAGTGAATATAGGCTACTGTTGGTCTTATTAAATGTGCACTGTACATTCACTGTTAGCCTCAGTGATTTGTGAGGATAAATATATTGTCTTAATTCAATGTCAAATCTATTAGGTTTCAAGGTTTCAAGGTTTCAAGGTTTTATTGGTCATATGCACAGCATATACAACGTATATGTTGGCAATGAAAATCTTATGTCCCATGCTCCTCCAACAACTCAACATACAAATAAGCATGCAAATAAGATAAATAAAATAGTGCAAAAAGAGAGAAGAATATTTACAATAACAACAATAAAGATTTGAAGATGTGAAATATATATATATGTAGAATACATTGAGAGTATTTAAATACTTTACACTGTTGAATGAGGAGGTATGGACAGATGCATATATTATGTATAACAGATGTATATGGCAGATATGTATAATATATAGATATGTGTACTATAAACAGATATGTATGGCAAATGTGTATAATATATATATATATATATATATATATATATGAGTCAATATCACCATAAGGTGCCTTTGAGACTTACCCATTTCCAAAAAAAAAAGCTGAGTTTTCCATTGAATTTCATATTCATTTTATGAAGTAGATGTTGTGCTGTTAGAAATGCATGTTGGTCAAGCTCCAACACTTTTTTATAAATGAACTGCAAGCAGACAAAGTACATGCAAACGGCAACATATGTCCACCCTGTCATGGACATATTCAAAGTAAAGTAAATACAATACCCTTTCTCAACAATATATTTTAGTTAATTAGAAAAGTATTTGGATAATAATGAAATGATGGCAAACTGTTTGTTTCTCTATAAAATCTGCGAGAGTTGCACTTTATGTTCTAAATAAAATCTAACAACAAAGATATCTGGTCAAACTTCCAACCAACACTATTTGGCCCTCATTTGTTTATTAAGGAATCACACAAAAGCTTTTGCTAACTTGTGAAAATAATGTATTTATTTTCATAAAACATGAAAATGACAGGGTGGACCTTGGGCACACAGGGTGGACATGTTGTGAAATGTCATGGAATGGCCTCGTAAATGCAATAAATCTAAGGTAAATTATGTAAATACAACATTAATATGGCCTTCTATTGTTGAACTTATCAAATCATTTTGCACACATTTAACAGTAGAACAAGAAGAACAAAAATGTTAACTGGAGAACGGTTGAACTTTGAAACCTTACAGCATGTTACTCAGCAGAGACATGGCTCAAATCTGAAGGTGCTGTTGCACATAATTCCAAGCAGACGCCTCAATTTGAACAGAGCGTTTGTTCAGAGCCTGTGGTTCCGGTATAAGGCAAAGTATCTGCCAGTCATGGTACCAACAGATGTCCTCCCGGAGACTTGGCCAATGGAATTTGTTTGTGCCATTTCGGTGCATACACTTGACTCTTACACTGTGCCCTTCTGCATCCATGATGACACCTGGGTAAGCCTCATTGTCGTAATTAACGACAGAATGTTGCCACTGACCACTTTTGCTATCAACTGCTTCTCTCTGTCTGTTTTGGCATTTGCATATTTAGTTCTAATGTCTTCAATCAAGGATGTATGGAAAAGAAGAGCTCTTTTGATGGGTGAATTCACTTTTTGACGTCCCAACAATGAATTTACTTTTGCACGTGGTGATACACTTTCTTTCATGGCCCTATGGAACCTCTTCTTATATTTTTCAGTTTTGGTTTTCTCTTTTGCAAGCTTTGCCTCCAATATTTCAATCTGTTTTTTCAGTTTCCTCTTTGAACTCCTTCGAATACTTTCCCCTTGACGCCGTTGCCTGAAACACAAAATATTTGTAAGGATTTTTATGATTTTAGAGAGTTAGTTATCAATATGTCCTTTTTTGGTGACATAAACAGTTGATAATTGTCCTTCAAATACATCTAAACTTTCTAATAAGTCATCAGCCAAACTTCTAATGATCTAACCTGGAGGGCCCTGGCTGAGGCTGATTTTCAGGAGTTTCAGGAACTGCAGGGGAGTCAGGTGGAGTCTCTGACTGTAGCAAAGCACTGGCCCTATTTCTGGCTCTCGCTTGCTTTTTTGCCTCACTCCATTTCTTCCTTTTTGCCCTTTTCTCTCTCTCACTGAGCTCACTGATACCCTTCTTCTTTCCAGTCTCTCTGTCTTTAGTCCATTTGTCCCTCTCTTTCTCAAGGTACTGTGTTCTTCTGTCCGGGTCAGCATCACGACGCTCCCGATATCTCCTTGCTATCTCAGCACCTTTTGAACTCATTATTTTCTAAAAGACAATTCAAAATGTTCCCGAACACACATTAATTGACTGTTTAAGTGTTGTAATATAATATAATAATAATAATATACATATTACAACAGCTATTACACACATTTATCAGCATAAACTATGCGCATGTCCACCCTGTCATGAACCTTGTCCACCCTGTCATGGAAGGCTTGATGACAGGGTGGACAATGACAGGGTGGACATTTTGGCTAATGTTAGCATTTAATGAGCACATGGTTGACCTTCAGTTAGCAACATGATTTAGTTAGCAAGGTGACTTTGCACTGTTTTACAAATATATGTTGAATTTCTGAGAGGTTTTTATATTAATTGATATTTCACTATGACAGGGTGGACATGTTAAGCTTGACTACATCCAACTACAGACATAATATGATGAAAATTACAAAATATAAGTGTAAATACTTACTCTGCAACAAGCCTCCATTGAAGAATGACAAAATGATGGTAGTGATGTCACTTAAGACATAAGGGGGTCTCTTAAAGGGGCCATTACCCCTTAATGACAGGGTGGACAGCATTTTCAGGGACACGCGCAAAATGTTTAATATTATTATGAAAATAAATATGCATGATCAAAATGACTCATTTTATCAAATAACTTGTTGTGGACAACAAAATCATATATGTTTTTTTTAATTTAGTCTCATTTAACCACTTATTACATACACTGTAGTCAGTAGAGCAGTGTGTGGGACATGCCAAAAACACGTACATCCAATGAAACAAAAAGCTATAAAATGAAGAAAGCACATTTCAAGAGACTTATCATTGTACTGATATGTGTGTAAATGTTTGGCCATTTATAATAAGACCGCAGAGTTTTATTATTCTGCTACATTTTCATGATGACTGGGTGATTCTGATGAGGACACCAAAGGCACTTTATAGTGATATTGACTCATATATATATATATATATATATATATGTATGTGTGTACTATAAACAGATGTGAGTAGACATTCACAGAGGTCAGGAGTTCAGCAGTCTTATAGCCTGTGGTATAAAACTGTCCCTGAGTCTGGTTGTCTTGGTCCGGATGCTGCGGTACCGTCTGCCAGACGGCAGCAGACAGATCAGATTGTTGCTGGGGTGATGGGGGTCCTTTAATATCCTACCGGCCTTCTTCCTACACCGCTGGGTGTAGAGGTCCTCCATGGATGGCAGCTCCGTCCTGGTGATGTGCTGAGCCGTTTTCACCACCCTCTGTAGAGTCTTACGGTTGAGGGCGGTGCAACTGCCATACCAGGCGGTGATGCAGCTAGTCAGGATACTCTCGATGGTGCACCTGTAGAAGTTGCAGAGTATCCTGGAGTCCATGTTGAACTTCCGCAGCCTGCGGAGGAATAAGAAGTCTGCAAAATAAAAAACTGAATCAAGGGTGATAGTTGAGTTGCAACAATAGGTTATATTTGCTCTACTGACTTCTCCCTACACTTATAACAAGTTCCGAAAGATTTTTTTGAACAGTTGGACAATATGTGGCTGTATAATCTTATAATTTGTTGATCATCTGAATTCTTTATAGACTAGGACAAGGCTGAGATGATCCTTGAGGAACAAAACCAGGAGAAGTCATCACTGGAGGACTACAACTGATTATCAAGTGGATCATCCAGAAAGCTCCGCCGATTTAGGTGCAGCACCCAGTGGTTCAATGGAGGAAAAAATATGAAAACGTAAGCCCCATTTCGTGGACCCAGTCTGTGATAGAACTTGTGTTGTATGGAGATTAATTTGTGCAGTAATGTTCAAAAATTACTTTTTAAGATTCTAACAAAAAAATATTTATTGAAAGTTATAGTTTCCTGTAGTGACATTTAGGTTACATCTGCATGACACAGCAGCTATGTTTAGAATAAATCACAGGTGAAATCTATGAGGACAGAGAGATGGAGAAATCATGATTTCGTTGCAAACAACCAATGTAATTTGATCTTAAATTTTGACTGCAGCTAATGGAAATGGGCCAATGGTTTTCAATTCTGTGGATATTGATGGTGTGTCAAGAGAGGCATAATCCGCGTTCTGGGAACATTTCTTGGAACAGTGTGAGGGGGAAGAAGAACGAGTACCCAGACTTCAACCAGACTATTCCGAGAAGAAATGGCAAGCTCTTGGAAGAGTGTGGTTGAAAGGATACCTGGACCACAAATTCATGCCAATCAGACTGTCACCACCTTTTGTTCTTGCCTGTTGTCAAGGAGTTAGTTCGGTGGATAAAGAATTCTTGATGTCATTTGCCAGATTTCTTTCAGGGAATGACCTTGCATTGCTTGAAAAAGCACTACAGGGCAACATTGATGAAACTGTTGAAGAGGACTTACTTGAGATCTTCTCAAGAATGGGCTTACACTGCCTGCCCTCTAAAGACAATTTACGAGCTGCCATCTTAACAATGGCGCACAAAGCTCTGATTCAAGAGCCTAAGTTCATAATTGATTGTTTCCACTCCAGTATTCACAATGCAGTGCTAGCACTCATAACCAAAGACAGCATAATGGAGCTTTACGAATCTAAGAGGCCAACTAACAAGAAAGTGGCCCAGATGATAAAGCCATCAACTGAAAGTCTAAATCCTCAAGAGCAGACAGCTCTTAACCACCTGCTACGTATGTTAGAAGCATCGACCAAAAAAAATTGGAGATGTTCTTACGCTTCTGCACAGGATCCACTGTGCTGTGCAAAGACACAATCAACGTAACTTTTAATAGATTGTGTGGTTTAAGTCGCAGACCTGTAGCACACACATGTGGAGCGGTTCTTGAGTTACCATGCACCTACAGCTCATACCCTGAGTTTCGTAAAGAATTTGACAATATCCTGTCTGGTGACTGCTTTACAATGGATATTGTGTAGTGAATGTAAGGGAACTTACACATGTCCATCTTCCACAAATATTGTTATGACATTTTTCGGTAACATTTTATTTTATGGGGTCCCAAATACAGTGTATCTACACCATGAAGTGTAATAAACTGTGTAACAATATGTAATATCATGTATCATGTATGTAACCACTGACCCGTACCCTATGTACACTGCATGGTATGCATGGTATTAGTACACAGTTTGTTGCACTGCACTTAGTGATTTAGATACATTTGATCATTGTAAGATGATCACAGATATTGTTATGACATTTGTCGGTAACATTTTATTTTAAGGGGTCCCTGATACAATGTATTAAGTAGAGTGTGACTACTAATATGTAATGCCACTTATTTACATTGTATATACATTGTGAAAGGTTAGGTACAATTTAAATACATGATATTAGTACATAGGTTGTTACACTGTACTTAATGATGTAGATTCATTGTATCAGGGACCCCTTAAAATAAAGTTTTACGCCCATTTGTTTGAAACAAACTATTTCTACAGACATTTATTTACATTCAAAACACTTCTTTTGTTCATACATGTATTACACAACCAAGAAAACACTGTACAGAGAAGTGATGTAGAGAGCTGAGATTAGTCAGATGAATTATCTGATGAGACTGCTGTACACTTAAAACAAACACATTTCAGTTTTGACCATTTTTGGTTTTATCTCCTTTCTCTAAATGTTTTTGATGTAGGCCTAATATGAGTTAGGAATCCACTTTGGATATTTACAGTAACAGACAGTTTACGTTTAGTCAGAAAGGCCTGTGATCATATTTGTTCATTCATGTATTACAACTAAGACAACAGTGCTGGCTACTACAAGGAGAGGAAATTAAATCAGATGAACTGTTTAGATTTTTGTTTTATTTTGTTATTGTAACATTTATTTTGCTGTGATATGTTCCTGCACTCTGAGTTTGGAATTTAGCTTAAGTCCAAAAGACAGGTCTAGTTTAATAATTTTGACAAGTCAGAAAAGTTGGTCCGTTTAGCCTACTTATAAAAATGATTGCATATACAAAATTTGCATGTTGGTACTGTTCTGTCAAGAGCATAATATTTTTCAATTTTGTTCAATAAAGATTGCTTGTTCTTCTTTTCTTTATTGTGTTTTTTTTTGTTTCCTGTTCATTACAGATTTAAAGTCAAAGTAAAACATCAATGACAATGCTCCTGTTACGCGTGTTGCTCTTGCTTTTCTTTTTTCGGCTTTCTCCATTGCTCTCTTAGCAGGTCCTGACCGTGTTGGTCGTCCGTTTTTTTCCAATGCTGCTTGCTGTATCACGTATTCTCCGTTCTCATAATCGATTACTGCTTTTCTATGGGCTGTCGTCGGTCCAGGCTGATCATCTGCTGGGATCAGTCCTCTAGTCTGCCACAAGTCCATTAACTTATCCACTTGTTTTCTGGCCTTTATTTCTGCTGTGGTTCTTGGCTCTGGAGGTACTGTTTTCATGAGATTGATCTTTTTTTAAAGAATATATTAATGTGTAATGCTTTAATATGTCCACTAGAGTTTATAAGAAACGTTATGTGTATAATGCTTCTAAACTGTAGTAAATATTTCACCTAAACCTAGATTATAATTCTCATTACCCTATATTTATTTACTAGTTCCAGGCTTTATTTTTATGTTATTTAACTATTTCACCCTCTTATCTGCTCTCCACTTATCAGAAGGTTGTCTCACTGTTCTTCTCAGCTTAACAACCTAACATCCTTTGGCCCCTAAAAGGAACAAAAGGAAACGCCCAACCTCAACAAAAAGCTGTGTAACTAAAACCGTACTTTCCAGCACAGACACCACACATACAAAAAAACACACAGTTTGGAACTTTAAATTCAACATCAATGAAAACCCAATAATACTACCTAAATGTCTATGCTTGCACCGGGCAGGTGATGCAGAGAAGTAAACCAGTTCCTCCACGTTTTTCAACCTCGCAGCTGCAACACAAACTCAGACTGATGAGCTTGGCCCTAAATTGGTCTTATTTCCAACTCTTTATCTCTATGCTTATGCGACCAGATCGACACACCAAACTGCTAACTTGTCACAAGCCCGAAGTTCAATCGTTATGTATTTTCAGCTGGTGAAATCAATTTGCCCAATCGTTGTAACACTAAATCTTTACTTAGGCCCCTAAAATAGGTCTTATCTTTATTTTTAACACTATAACTCTATGCTTGCTCGATGGGTAGCCACGCTTAGAATGAGACAAAGACGGACTGCCGTACCAAATAGTAATTCACCCGCACTTACACTATTTTATCCCATCGACACAACACTGATTCTGAGGGTTTTATCAGGCCTGTTTAACCGTTAACCACAGGTCTTTCTTACTCTTTACCAGTGTTGTGTGTAACGTGTTACAAAGTAGTCTGACATAATCACACTGTTGCAGTTCTCATAGACTCTGGTGCTGATGCCAGCCTTATGGACACGACACTGGCCGTTCAGATGGGACTTAGTTGGGAGGTTTTGGAGAAGCCCATTAATGCTACCGCTCTACATGGCCGTCTTCTCTGCAGAGTGACACACTGATCAACTCCTGTCCAAATGAACATGTCAGGTTATCACAGCTAAACACTGTCTTTTCACCTCATTCATGCACCGTCATTTTAGAGTTTCCATGACTAAGGAGACATAATGCTCACATTGATTGGGCTTGAGGGACTATTAGAGAATGGAGTGTTCATTGTCATGCTGTCTGCTTAAAATCTGCTTCCTCAAATTTTTCCAGTCAGCCTATTACCTCTGTATGTCAAAGATATTTCTGGTTGTCCCAAGGAATACTGGGACCTTAAAGAGGCTTTTAACAAGGTCCGGGCCACCTCACTCCCGCCTCATTGTGCGTCTGACTGTGCTATTGACCTGTTACGTGGTACTTCTCCTTCACCAGTGTGCCTTCTTCTCTCGCAAGCTGTCCCCAGCAGAAAGAAATGATGACATTGGGAATCAAGAACTGTTGGCGGTGAAACTTGCACTGGAGGAGTGGAGACACTGGTTAGAGGGAGCAGAGCAGCCTTTTGTGGTCTGGACAAACCACAAAAATCTGGAGTACATCAGTTCAGCTAAGTGGCTGAACTCTCTTCAGGCCAGATGGGCCCTCTTTTTTTTTGCTGAACTCATGTTGGCCACAATTTACATCTCACTTTTGGTCCAAGTTTTGCAGGCTGCTGGGTGCCAGTGTCAATCTCTCCCAGACCATACCAGTCATCCCTTTTCCCTGTTCAGGAATGTGAGGCCAGCGTTCCATCAGCCCAGGCATTTGTGACACATTTAAAGCAGTTTGCTTAAATAACTCTCCTGTCATTTCAGGGTCTCCCTTCTCCCAGACGCTTGCAATCAGCTCATTCCCCTCACCGGGTCTCCCCAACCCTTCTCCTCGCCGGCTAATCATTCCCTCATTAGTCCCACAGTAGAATACTCCACCTCACTCTCACTCTAACCCTAACCCTCTGCCAGATTGTCTTCCCCAAACTCTCTTGCGTTTCCTACCCTATCGACTTGTTATGTCTTCTGCCCTGTGTTGACCTTGCCTGCCTGATCTTGGACCTTGAGTATCCTGCCTGCCCCCGTTCGGATTATTGTGCCCTATTGACGGATCGCCCGGTATTAAGCCCTTTTTTGCCTGCCCCTATACTGGTTTGTTTGCCTGATTCTTGGATTCCCTGGTTTTGACCCTGCCTGTCCATGACCCGAATAAACATTCCTGTTTCAACATTGCTTGTATCTGTGTCGTGCTATTGGCTTCAGATCCGTACCTGTGAACGTGACATTCTTGTTCTACCTTAAAATGCGGATCACACTCACACAAGGCGTTCTACTGCGAACTCCTATGTGGAGTGTGCGATATTTCACGTACACAACAAATAGTTATTGGATGTTGCAGGATATAAAATAACATTACCGGTAAAATAAAACATACACATTTAACAAAAAATAGACACACTCATTCATTCTGCCCCAGATAAAACTGAATACCATCCATCCATCCATCCATCCATCCATCTTCGCTTTTCCGTCAGGGTTGCGGAGGTAACAGCTCCAGCAGAGAGCCCCAAACTTTCCTTTCCCTGGCCACATCAACCAGCTCTGACTGGGGGATTCCAAGGCGCTCCCAGGCCAGCGAAGAGATATAATCCCTCCACCTGGTCCTAGGTCTACCCCTCGGTCTCTTCCCAGCTGGACGTGCCTGGAACACCTCCCTAGGGAGTCGCCCAGGTGGCATCCTCACTAGGTGCCCGAAACACCTCAACTGGCTCCTTTCAACGCGAAGAGCAGCGGTTCTACTCTGAGTCCCTCCCGGATGACTGAACTTCTCACATTATCCCTAAGGGAGATGCCAGCCACCCTGCGGAGAAATCCCATTTCGGCCACTTTTATCCGCGATCTCGTTCTTTCGGTCATGACCCATCCTTCATGACCATAGGTGAGGGTAGGAACGAAGATGGCCCGGTAGACAGAGAGCTTTGCCTTCTGGCTCAGCTCTTTTTTCGTCACAACGGTGTGGTAAAACGACTGCAGTACCGCTCCCGCTGCTCCGATTCTCCGGCCCATCTCACGCTCCATTGTCCCCTCACTCAAGAACAAGACCCCGAGATACTTGAACTCCTTCACTTGGGTCAAGGCTTCATTCCCTACCTGGAGTGGACAGTCCATCGGTTTCCTGCTGAGAACCATGGCCTCAGATTTGGAGGTGCTGATCCTCATCCCAGCCGCTTCATACTTGGCCGCGAACCGATCCAGTGAGTGCTGAAGGTCACAGACCGATGAAGCCATTAGGACCACATCATCTGCAAAAAGCAGTGGTGCAATCCTTAGCCTACCGAACTGCAGACCCCCTCCACCACGACTACGCCTCGAAATCCTGTCCATGAATATCACAAACAGGATTGGTGACAAAGCGCAGCCCTGGCTGAGGCCAACCCTCACCGGAAATTGGTTGGACGTGCTGCCGAGGACCCGGACACAGCTCTCGCTTTGAGAGTACAGAGATTGGATGGCCCTGAGTAGAGACCCCCTCACCCCATACTCCTGCAGCACCTCCCACAGTATCTCCCTGGGAACCCGGTCATACGCCTTCTCCAAATCCACAAAGCACATGTAGACTGGATGAGCGTACTCCCAGGCCCCCTCCAGGATCCTTGCGAGAGTGAAAAGGTGGTCCGTCGTTCCACGACCAGGACGAAAACCGCATTGTTCCTCTTCAATCTGAGGTTCGACAAACAGCCGGACCCTCCTTTCCAGCACCTTAGAGTAAACTTTCCCGGGGAGGCTGAGTAATGTGATGCCTCTGTAATTGGCACACACCCTCTGATCCCCCTTTTTAAATAGGGGAACCACCACCCCGGTCTGCCACTCCTTCGGTACTGTTTCCGACTTCCACGCAATGTTGATGAGACGTGTCAACCATGACAGTCCCTCAACACCCAGAGCCTTCAACATTTCTGGGCAGATCTCATCCACCCCCGGGGCTTTGCCACTGTGGAGCTATTTAACTACCTCAGTGACTTCCCCCCGTGAGATTGGAGTTGATCCCCCTTCATACTCCCGCTCCGCCTCTAACATAGAGGGCTGAGTTGTCGGATTCAGGAGTTCCTCAAAGTGTTCCTTCCACCGCCCTAACACACTATCAGTTGAGGTCAACAGCGTCCCATCCTTACTGTACACAGCTTGGATGGTTCCCTGCTTCCCCCTCCTGAGGTGTCGGACGGTTTTCCAGAACAACTTTGGTGCCGACCGAAAGTCCTTCTCCATGGCTTCTCCGAACTTCTCCCACACACGCTGCTTTGCCTCGGCCACGGCTGAGGCTGCTGCCCTTCGGGCCTGTCGATACCTTGCAACTGCGACAGCAGTACCCAGGGATAACATATCCCGGAAGGCCTCCTTCTTCAGTCGGACGGCTTCTCTGACCACCGGTGTCCACCAGGAGGTTCAAGGGTTACCGCCCCTTGAGGCACCTAAAACCTTGAGACCACAGCTCCCCGCCGCAGCTTCGGCAATGGAGGCTTTGAACACCGCCCACTCTGGTTCAATGTCCCCAGCCTCCACAGGGATATCTGAAAAGCTCCGCCGGAGGTGTGAGTTGAAGGCCTCCTGGACTTGGGACTCCTCCAGACGTTGCCAGTTCCCCCGCACTACACGTTTGGGCTTACCAGTTCTGTCCAAAGGCTTCCCCCGCCACTCGACCCAGCTCACCACCAGATGGTGATCAGTTGACAACCGCCCCTCTCTTCACCCGAGTGTCCAAAACATGCGGCCTCAGGTCCGATGATACGATAACAAAATCGATCATGGACCTTCTGCCTAGGGTGCTCTGGTACCACGTACACTTATGAGCATCCTTATGTTCGAACATGGTGTTTGTTATGGCCAATCCATGACTAGCACAGAAGTCCAGTAACAAACCACCACTCCGGTTCAGATCAGGGGGGCCGTTCCTCCCAATCACGCCCCTCCAAGTGTCTCCATCATTGCCCACGTGTGCGTTGAAGTCTCCCAGCAAGACTAAGGAGTCCCCTTCAGGAGCCCCATACAGGACTTCTTTCAGGGTCTCCAAGAAGGCCAAATACTCTGAACTGCTGTTTGGTGCATAAGCACACACGACAGTCAGAGTTTTCGCCCCCATGACCCGCAGGCGTAGGGAGGCGACCCTCTCGTCCACTGGGGTAAACTCCATCAAAGCGGCACTCAACCGGGGGCTTGTGAGAATCCCCACACCCGCTCGGCGCCTCACACCTTGGGCAACTCCGGAGAAGAATAGAGTCCAACCCCTATCCAGAAGTAAGGTTCCAGAGCTGACGCTGTGCGTAGAGGTGAGCCCCACCAGATCCAACTGGTAACGCTCCACCTCCCGCACAAGCTCCGGCTCCTTCCCCCCCGGAGAGGTGACATTTCACGTCCCCAAAGCCAGCTTCTGTCGCCTGAGTCTGGTCCGTCGAGACCCTCTGCTTTCACTGCCATCCTTCTGGCAGCGCACCCGACCCCATCGTTGTTTCCCGTAGGTGGTGGGCCCGCGGGACGGAGAAGCGGAGGTGTTGCCCACGTTGCTTTTTCGGGCTGTGCCCGGCCGGGCTCCATGGCAAGCCCGGCCACCAGACACTCGCTGACGAGTCCTCCTTCTGGGCCTGGCTCCAGAAGGGGACCCCGGGCTTCCTCCGGGCCGGGTATCCTCGCTTCCAAGTGTGTTTTTCATGAAGTCTTTTTGAACCAATCTTAGTCTGGCCCCTTACCTGAGACCAATTTGCCATGGGAGACCCTACCAGGAACACAAGGTTCCAGAAAACACAGCCCCCAGGTTCACCGGGGCACACAAACCTCTCCACCACGATAAGGTGCTGGTTCTCGGAAAGGAAAATTGAATACCTCCCCTCCTAAAATTCCAAACCTTTTTATATATTTTAAGACCATGAATATCAAAATAAATGTAAGACTTTTAAGACGTTTCGAAGGATCCACGGGGACCCTGAATACAAAGAATACAAAATTAATTACATTATTTGAAAAAAAAGTGTATTCTATGATCTTGCATAAGCCTTTGCATATCAGAGTTACTTAATATAGAGACAATATGCATACATTTAATACACAGAACATTTCAATTAAAATTAAATCCAAGCTAAGTTAGTGAACATGGTGGGGGCTCCACTAAAGAAGGGGAAAATATCTATACAGAATGGGAAGAGGAATTTATTTTTACTATGGTGAAGGCCAAGTGTGTTTGTATGTTGTGCCACCAAATGCAATCACTGTTGAAAAGAGGAAATCTGGAGCGGCATCACAGCACCAATCACCAGAAATTCAAAGACAACTTCCGTCCCAAGAGTGCTATCCGCGCTAGGAAAGTAGAAGAGCTGAAACCTAAGTTGAAGGTCTAGCAATCGCTTATCCCCTATTGCACCTTTTGTCACCTTAGTGACCTTTAGTCACCTTTTGGCGAAACACAAGAAAACGTTTACAGATTGCGATTTAATTAAGGAAGCAATATCCATTACCTCTTATACACTCTTTAATGACTTTAAAAACAAAGAAGAAATCAAAATAGCGCTAAAAAGTGTACCGCTTGGCCCCGCAACAGCGACGAGATGGGTCGAGTCACTGTCAGAGGATGTGGATCGACAAGTGTTAAAGGACCTGTCACTCTGAATATTTTTCGCTACAGTTTGATGAATCCCTGGATGTAATGGACACAGCTCAGCTTGATATGTTGTCGGAATGGTTTTCCGGGATTCATCACAAAGGAGGACTTCCTCACCCTTTTGCACTTAAAGAAGAGGATGAGAGGTGAGGACATTTACAATGAGTTTAAAAAATACATCCTCAAAAAGGACATCCCCATTCATAAACTGCTGGCAATAAATGAGTAGCTCTTTTGCAAAACGCTATAAATCCATTTTAATAGTTTTCAGGAAAATGACATTTTTTACCTAGACCCACACATTTTGTTAATATTCAATTTATCCTGTTAAAATGGTTGGTTGGCTCAGTCTGAACAGTTGAACAATGATTGATAAATCAAACAACAATATTGTTGATTATAAATTCAAAGTTTCTTTTTTTCTTCTCAAAATGATATAAATCCACCCTTTTTTTAAAAGAGGATGGATGGATTTATATGTTCTTTTTTTTAACAAGACAACATGAATAGAAATCAAATAAGTGCAAATGCATGGAATAAATAAATAACAGCCAAATAAAATACATAGTAACATAAACTAAATAGTAAAATAAAATAAATATTTTCAATTTCACGTTTCAATATTGTTTATCTCATAAAACAAATAACGGAGTGTCTATTTGCACTCGGGTGAAAGTAGTCACACGGTAGCTATTCGGCTATTTACACCCACACCCGCCCCCCTCATCACTCAAAAAGTCACAAAAAAAACTAAACTGTGTTGCATGCAAGGTTGCACGTCACTTTGTGCCGTAAAGCAAAAGTCATGGCCAAAGTGGGATCGAAGGATGGAAGACGGTTCACAGACTGAGCATCTTTGGTGATCCCACAAACTTAAAAGGTATGATATATTAAAGACAACATATAACCTTTCCAACAATGCAATGTCTCATCTGCTTTTTCACAAATACCCCAAAAATAGTCGCCCAAATGCAGAAGAAAGAGCTGAAATTGAAAGGCTGGTACAGTTGAAGGTGAGTCGGTACAAGTACATTTTGTGAGACTAGAAAATAAATATAATGATATACTTTTCTTTATTTTTTTTTTAATGTTTTTACAATTTTCTGACATGTAGGTCAGTTCGTCCACCCTGAAGAGCTTTTTCAAAAAAAGTATTGGAAAGCACCTCAAGCTTAAAGACATACACAACATCAAACAGCAAGTTAAAAAAAAGTGCACGAAATGATGGTGAATATTGTCAAAAACTTGAAAGAAAAAGGATACACAGCAGAAATAGTGGCTGACAATTTAGGACTTTTCCAAATGCTTTTTATTCAGTCCCCGGGAATGTGTCGTGCATTTCAGAGGAACCCTGACATTGTATTTGTAGACTCTACATACAAAACAAGCCAGCAAGGCTATGTCCTCCAATGTTTAGCAGTGGAAAATGAACATGGTACAGTTGAACATGTTGCATATGCATTCTTATGGCATGAGACTGAACAGTATCTTTCTAAGGTCTGCACTTTGTTCAAACAAGGAAATCCAAGCTGGGGGAACATCAAAATGTTCTTTGTCGACAAAGATAATACAGAAATTAAAGTTCTGAGAGAGAACTTTGGAAGCAAAAGTACTTTTATGCTCATTTCATACCATTAAGCATTGGAAAAAGAAAGTTGCAGAGCTTCTTCTGACGAAAGACCAAAAGAAAAGTCTTCTGTCCACACTCTGCTTAATACTGTACAGTGAAATACTACAAAGATATGACTCAGGCATACAGAAGCTGAAAGAGCAATGCCCAGACAAGAGATTTGTGGATTATTTTCTGACCAACTGGGATGCCCAAAGAGAAATGTGGGCTCATGTCTTTAGAAAGCACATGCCCACCATGGGAAATAACACAAATAACAGGATTGAAAGCCATTTCCAAAAACTGAAGATGTTCCTTGAACTAAATCTTTCAGTTTCTGAAAGCCTTATTGAATTTATCAGATTCATAGACAGTAAAGAATGTGAGAAGAGTTTCCAGGATTCAACAATGACCATGTATCAGTTGTTGGATACTCGCTGTGACAGCTAGATGGCAATGGATTTATCCAAAAACCTTAGTGACAGAGGTTTCAAAATAGTGGCTGAAGAGCTACAAAAATCTGACAGCTGTCAAATATGCATTGGAAAGAATGACAAGACTACAGTGTTTACTGGAAAGGCCAGGGTAGACATAAGACATACACAGTGGACAAAGACATGAAAGGATGCTCTTGTAAACTCTGTGTCATTTGGACTTCCATGTGCCTACATTATTTCCTGCCAGAAATACGAAAATGTGTCCCTTAATCACCCATCATTGTTTCACCCCAGATGGCATAGAGTTGGCGGCCAACCTGAAGTTGTGGTTGGAAATCACCTGAACACGGTGAGAAGCTCATTGGGAATGACCAATTTAATGCAGTCCGTCCTGTGGCCATGGAGGTAGCAACTCTGATAGCAAGCTCAGGGGGTAAAGAATATGACGGAATGTTCCAGATTCTGAAACAACTCCTTCACAGCTGGAAGCTTAACAGGAAGGTGGCATTACTTGAAATTGGCCAAATGTCTGAAACATCTAGTCTGGAGAGATTGAAGTCGGATAGAGATGCTGCACATATGGTTGATGATGATGTCATGATGGTGGCAATTGAATGCACCAGAAAGTGAGCCAAAGAGGCAAGGGGGGCTTTCTTTAATGAATGATGCTGATGACATGAAAGTGACTCTCAAAATCACACCAGTGAAGATTTTATTGTGGCAATCAAATGGCATTCAGCAAGCATTTTATTATAAAGCAAGGTTACTGAATGCTTCATTTCAAAATATTCACCCTTTTTACCCATTACTTGTGGTCTTCAGCATGAGATTATATAGTTTGCTGTTATCTGTTACACTTTGCCTGATAGCAACAGCCAAGTTACAATTAAATACGGACGTGTGGAGTGGCATGAGGAGCATCACTGGCTACCAACAACCTGGTAGCCAGACAATAGAGGGTGGGCCTGACCGGGCCAACGAGCTGAATCTGTTCTTCAATAACCTGAGTCTGAGTCTGGAGAGGGTCCCTGTGCTGTGGAAAACTTCCTGCCTGGTTCCGGTACCGAAGAAGGCGCGTCCCAGCACCTCCAACGACTACAGACCGGTGGCGCTGACGTCCCACCTGATGAAGTCCCTGGAGAGGCTGGTCCTGTCACTTCTTCGGCCCCTGGTTAGTTCATCGCTGGACCCTCTGCAGTTTGCCTACCAGCCGAAGCTAGGAGTGGAAGACGCCGTCATCTTCCTGCTTCACCGTGCCTACGCCCACTTGGACAGACCCGGTAGCACTGTGAGAATCATGTTCTTCGACTTCTCCAGTGCGTTCAACACCATTCGGCCTGACCTGCTGGGGAGTAAGCTGACGGCGATGCAGGTGGACTCCTCCCTGGTTTCCTGGATCACGGACTATTTGACGGGTCGACCACAGTTTGTCAGACTGCAGGACTGTGTGTCTGACACTGTGGTCAGCAGCACAGGGGCTCCACAGGGAACCGTTCTGTCTCCCTTCCTGTTCACCCTGTACACCTCAGACTTTCAGTTCCACTCGGAGACCTGCCATCTGCAGAAGTTTTCAGACGATTCTGCAGTTGTTGGTTGTGTCAGCGAGGGAAATGATGAGGAGTACAGGGGCGTCGTGGACTCCTTCGTTGAGTGGTGTGAGCTCAACCACCTGCAGCTCAACACCGCCAAGACAAAGGAGTTGGTGGTGGATTTCCGCAGGAGGAAATCTACCCCCACACCCATTTCCATCAAGGGGGTGACTGCCGACATTGTTCAGGACTACAAATACCTGGGTGTTCACCTGGACAATAAACTGGACTGGGCCAAGAACACTGAGGCTGTGTATAAGAAGGGCCAGAGCTTACTCTACTTCCGGCAGGAGGGTCCGGTCCTTCAACGTCTGTAACACCATGCTGAAGATGTTCTACCAGTCGGTGGAAGCCAGTGCCATCTTCTTTGGTGTTGCGTGCTGGGGAAGCAGGTTGAGGTCAGCAGACGCCAACAAGATCAGCAGGATCGTCAGGAAGGATGGCTCCGTCCTGGGGGTCCAGCTGGACTCTTTGTTGGTGGTGTCTGAGAGGGGGATGCTGCGCAAGCTGCGTAGTATCATGGACACCAACGCTCACCCTCTCCACCAGGTGCTGACCTCATACAGAAGCACCTTCAGCAATAGACTCATTCCACCCCGGTGTACCACAGAACGCCACAGGAAGTCCTTTTCTGGCCATCAGACTCTTTAACTCATCTACCTCAGGTCGTTAGAGGAACATTGGAGACTCAGTGACACTTTATTTCATCGCAATGCTGTCATTTCACTTTATTTTCACTTTCACATGTCACTTTATTCACATGTCACTTTATTTAGTATTTAGTATTCAGCTTAGTTTTATTAGTTATCTTATTACTGTACTGCCATTTGCACTATACGTATTGTTGTATATTGTATATACCTACGTAGTTACTGTAACTATTTCACTATTTCATATTTGCAAAGCTGCTCTTATTGTTGATACATTTAGTTTATATTTAGTTATACTTAGTTTATACTTAGTTATTTTAGTTTATATTTAGTAATATTTGATGTATATTTAGTGTATATTTAGTAGTTTAGTTATATTGAGTGTATATTTCTCCTTCCTTCTTTGTATTGAACTGTTGCACCTCAATTTCCCTCGGGATAAATAAAGCTTCTTGAATCTTGAATTAAATTGTATATGAGGGTTTTCTTTTGTATCACATGTAGATAATACATGCCTATCTTGGAGTCCTGGCACAAGAATCCACCAAGCAAGTGTATGTTATTCAGTGTGCCATTTTGAATGTTTTGGAACAAGTCTGAGTACACCGTCTGGGATTACAAAAAGGTAAACAAAATAGTTTTAGTCATCAACAATCCAGAACTTAATATTCTTGTTGTGCTCTTCTTAAGAACATGTTTTGTTTAAATAAACTGGTGTAGTTTGAGGAGTATAACTGGATTTTCCTGCCAGTGTGCAGACATGGAAACTGGTTCCTTGTTGCTGCAAACGTGGAATTGCGACAGGTCTACATCATGGACTCTCTGCCAAGTCTTGCAAAAGAGCAGCAGTTCTTCTTGCATTGGAAGTATATTTACTCTTATGACAGTGTAAAATCAGTAAAGCCAATGACATGTTTAACTTATGTTATTCTTTTTAATTATGAATTAGAAACTTCATGAAGGAGAGAAGTGCTTCAACAGGCGAGTGTCTGAATGGATGGACCCTACAGAAAGTCCCAGTTGCCAAACAGCAGGATGGCTCAAGCTGCGGCCTTTTTGTGCTGATGGAAAGTATTGTTTTCCAAAGCACAGATTTTAAAATTGCGTTGTTATTAAGAGTCTATGTGTGTGTTTGTTTGTGGGTTAAACTTAAAAGCCACACAAGGGTGGGGCATGAAATATTTTTTTGAAATATACTTTATATATAATCCTATAATTTTGGTTATGTTTATTTTTCTGTGCTGTTGTAATGAGTTAAAATGCTGTTGTTCCTCCCTGCCTGAGGGGGGTGATGTTGCTATTTGTCTTGTTGGTGAGTTTCAGGTGTGACAGCTTATTGAAGGAGAGATGATTGCGGCCCCTTTTTAAAATAAGGAGGAGCTACTACAGCAATCAGAATGAGAAAATGTGTTTTGGTAGATTGTTCGTGAATATTTTAAACTTTTAATTGCATACTGTTTTACTATAATGCAAGATATCAGCAAACATGTACCTGTAGTAAGTAGTAGCCTACCATTGGCAACTACTACAGTGATCAGAATGAGAAAAGGTCTTTTCATTGATTTATGGTGATTTCTTTCCTGAAAAAATCCCAGTAGTTCTATGTCACCAGCCAGAGCAATGCAATTTGTAGACGGTCCCTAACACAGCCAAACCCCGACCGTAGATTGAAGTGCTCTTTTCGCACGTAAATCGGAAGCGACAACAAATACCATTGTGATTTTTTTCGATACAGTTTCCTAAACTGTCCTCCTCAAACTGTCCCCAACATACTACACTCGTAATGTAGTGGAATTTTATTGAAGAAAATGAATGCGGGGTAAGTCGAAAACGAATATCAAACTTGCTGATAACTTATACCCACTGCAGCAGACTTGTGTTGCCCCAAGTATTAACGCCCCACCTGAGTGACAAACCTTATTTTTTGTTGTTTTTTGTGGTTTCCTTTGTCCAGTCGGCGTTTTCCACCCCCGAGTGTAGGTCACACTGGCTCATCAAGGCCATCAAAAGTGTTAAACCGTTTAAAGCACTGATTTTGAAGACTGACCCTAACCCTAACCCTAACCCCCCCCCCCACATTCAGAATGGAAGCTCAATCATGTCAGATGGATAGAGGTCTTACCGCCGTCTTCAGTTCACATGTTTTGTTGACCCTGTTACAGGTGCACATACACAGAACATAGAGAGATTTCATGGTATTGTAGGGTTTTAAATATTATAGTAGGAATAGTCTAAAAGAATCCAAGAAGCTTCTCACCTAAATTTACCAGGATTTATTAATGCAATGATATATTGTATATATATATTGGAGTACACCTCGACAATGGACTGAACTGGAACGCCAACACTGATGCTGTGTACAAGAAGGGGAGTAGCCAACTCTATTTTCCTGAGGAGGCTGAGATCCTTTAACGTGTGCAGCAAAATGTTGGAGATTTTTTACCAGTCTGTTGTTGCTAGTGCACTATTCTTTGCTGCCGTCTGCTGGGAGGGCAGCATCAGGGCCGGTGACACCAGCAGAATCAATAAACTGGTCAGGAAAGCTGGCTCTGTTATCGGCATCATACTGGACAATTTGAGGCTGTGGTGGAGAGGAGGACTCTGAACAAACTGTTGTCCATCATGGATAACCCCACCCACCCTTTCCACATGCAGCTGGACAGACAGCGGAGCTCCTTCTCCAACAGACTGCTCCAGCTCTGCTGTCACAAGGACAGGTACAGGAGAACATTCCTGCCTACTGCAATAACTCTGTACAATAATTCCCCTCTGACTGGCAGACAACTCAGTGCTCCATAGCCTATGTGAACTGGACTTAACATGCACTCCTCCACACTTAACAGTGTACATTTACATTATACTGATTTACATTATTGCCTTTTTCTACATTTAGATATTTTTCATTTTTATCCATTTTCATTCATTTTTATTTTTTAGCTCTTTTTTGTATTTGTTTTGCTTGTTTTTGTATTGCGCTGCTGCAATGAAAAAAAATACCAATTTGGGATAAATAAAGTACTTCTGATTCTGATTAATAAGTTTGCAAAAGACACTCGGCCGAGGTCTTCTCCTATCTAACTGGTCCACAGTCCACTTTCGAGTGGTTAGCTGTCTACAGCGCCGTAGGAAGAAGGGCTGATCTCAAAATGTTCAAGTTGTTTTCTACTCTAAGGTCCTTCCGGTCTCATCGTCTTTCATTGGCTAGTGGCAACGGGGTGGGTCTTCAGCACATTTGACATCGTCATCTTCTTCTGTCTTCTTCTAGTGGCTGACGTTGACGGAGGCGGTCCAGGGCACGTTCTGCTTAGCCCTCTTAGGGCCCTTTCATAGTCTACGCAAGCTAAGCGGACGCAGTTGTAAACGCAAGGTTCACGCGCGTATTTTTAGTACATACAGTGCCTTGTCAGACGTGATACATAAATACAAAAATCTGGACTACACATTTTGCTACACAAGTACGCTTCAAACCCTCCTTGCGTAGCTCGATGCGTTCGCGCCCGCGTAGCTTGCGTAGACTATGAAAGGGCCCATATGAAGTCACCGTCGCCATCTGTTGATGTAGTCATGACACTTCCCGTTATGATATTCTATTATACAATTCACGTAATGTTATTATTGCAGCGTCAATTAGTAAGAGGTAGAGGCGGTGTCTTTAGTATGTAACTCCATGCTTCATTTTCCCTCCTCTCATATATACGATATACTATTAGCTATATGCTAAATGAGGCTAAAACAATCTGGAAAAATTGAATTATATAATTTAATGTTCCGTTTCAAAATATTGATTTATTCTCACAGTATTTGCAAGGCAGATTGCGGCAACATTAACTGCTCCACAACTTTGTCATCACCTACCAGACAGCCTGCAGTTAAAATATTTGGTATTCTTATTTTTGTGCTACCTCATGCCTTTTCTGTAACTCTAATTATTTGTTCTTTTGCATTTTCCCTTTATTAGATATGAAGATACAGACAGGAAAAATGAGGAGCAAGAGCAGTAGGATATGCAAGGAAACCCATAATCAAACAATGTTCTATGCTTCACATTTTAAGGCCATGTAAAGTGTGTGTGTGTGTGTGTGTGTGTGTGTGTGTGTGTGTGTGTGTGTGTGTGTGTGTGTGTGTGTGTGTGTGTGTGTGTGTGTGTGTGTGTGTGTGTGTGTGTGTGTGTGTGTGTATGTGTGTGTGTGTGTGTGTGTGTGTGTGTGTGTGTGTGTATGTGTGTGTGTGTGTGTGTATGTGTATGTGTGTGTGTGTGTGTGTGAGAGACCGGGGGGTTACACACACACAGGCGGGGTCCTAGAGTGCTGTGACCTCACTATCTCTTGTTCTGTCTTCTTTAGAGAAGGAACCAACCTGATTCTTAACTTTTTGAGATGCTATCAAGCGCAAAGGCTGTGCTCGGACCCCCCTCATCTTTAAACTCAGTCTAAAATTGTTGGTAATGTTTTTTGATGGTATCGTCACCCTATGGTTTTGACACAATCTTTCCAAATGAGATGCTGTCCTGATATCAGTGGGGACATTTTTAACACTTTTGTAGCCAGGATAGCAGAACTTGTTTTTGGAGTATCTGGTTCTTTGGGTTACACTCAGTCAACAGGGAGCGAATTGGCAGAGCAAAGTGGGTGTATGGTTTAACCATGTCCCAGATGCAGGAAGGATCTTTTCATTTCACAGCACAGTAGACGGTAGACCAGTGGCATGAAGATAATTCAAGCAGCTACTTGTAGCCAGTGAAGGGAGTGAAGGGCAGGTGTGGGAAAACTGAGAAACCCTTTCCGGTCAGCAGAATGGTTCCACAGTAATTTCCTTTTCAACTTTCACATTTTTGTCTAACCCTCACCTAAAGATCATCAAACTGACAAGGAAGTTTTCAGCCAAACTACTAGTATGATCTGTATGGTCATTTTTACTACTGCTTGAATGACATGCATGACAGAATGATTGATGATTATTTTCTCTTGACCAAATTATTGTTTTGACAATCCATGAAGAAGTGCCTCTTCTGAATGTGCAGATCGTGAACAGGGTTAGTCAAAAACCCGTAGATCTCGAAGAAAATGTGACTAAACTTAAAAATAATAGCAAGGAAGTAAACAAATCGATCCTGTTAAGTTTTAGAGTGTTTAAATATGTGATGCTTATCTAACCTATCAGAGACACATCGTCCAACAGAGAAAAAACTCTGTGAGAATCAGTTTCTCACTTTCCTGACATTAAAAACCGGTACATCACACACACACACACACACACACTCTCTCTCTCTCTCTCTCTCTCTCTCTCTCTCTCTCTCTCTCTCTCTCTCTCTCTCTCATACACACACACACATACACACACACACACACACACACACACACACACACACACACACACACACACACACACACACACACACACACACACACACACACACACACACACACACACACACACACACACACACACACAGAGTACTTACCGATTCATGATGACTCAGAGTATCTGTGGGCGGAGCAGCTGAGTCACGCTCAAACAATTTCAGAGCCAATAATACACATCTCAATACAGCTATCCATCAATTCTTCATGTTGGTCTTTTTACTGTTAACCTCAGTTGTTGTTGTTAGTCAGTGTAGCCATAGCAACATCAAACACAAACACCAAGCAAACACTAAGCTAAAACCTTTCAAGATGGTGAAAGTATTCACAATTGTTTGTTCTAACAGAAGAAAGAATATAGCTTGTAGTCTTTGAAGTAGAAAATACTTACAGCTTGAAATCCATTAAAAAAAAGTATTCAAGGATTGTATAATTCTTAAAGAAAACACATTTTTACATTTTATAATCCTCATTTGAGAAAGTATTAAAAAAGTTCTTGAAATAACTTCTCTTTGTAATCCTTTAAGTAGGAATGAGTTTAGTTAGTTTTACACTTACAAAGAACTGAACAGTCTATACTTTTAATGGTAGGTTTATTTAAACAGTGAGACAGAATATCAAAATTAAAATCCAGAAATGTACATTAAAACAAAGATATAAATTACTTTGCATTTAATTGGGGGAAATAAGTATTTGATCCTCTTGCAAAACATGCCTTAGTTCTTGGTGGAGAAAGCCTTGTAGGACAGCACAGAGGTCAAGATGTTTCTTGTAGTTGGTCACCAGGTTAGCTCACATCTCAGGAGGGATTTTGATCCACTCCTCTCTGCAGATTCTATCAAATCTTTAAGGTTTGGAGGCTGATGTTTGGCAACTGAAAGCTTCAGCTCCCTCCACAGATGTTCTATGGGATGAAGGTCCGGAGACTGGCTAGGCCCCTTCCTCACATTAATGGGCTTCTTCTTTAGCCACTCCTTAGTTGCCTTGGCCGTATGTTTTGGGTCATTGTCGTGCTGGAAGACCTATCCATGTCCCATTTTCAGTGCCCTGGCTGAGCTAAGGAGGTTATCAGCCAATATTTTATGGTACATGGCCCCCTCCATCATCCCCTCGGTATAGCAGGGTAACCCCCCTAAAGCATGTTTCTTCCTCCATGCTTGACCCTTGGGATGTTGTTCTTCGGATAATAGTCAGCATTTCTCTTCCTCCAAACATGACATGTCAAGTTGATGCCTAAGATCTTGATTTTGGTCTCATATGACCACATCACCTTCTCATAAGCCTTCTCTGAATCCTTCAGAAGTTCATTGGCAGACTTCCGATTGCCTGTACATGTGCCTTAAACGCACATCAATTTATATCTTTTTTTTTACGTACATTTATCTTATTGTTACATATTCTGTCTCTCATTGTTAAAATAAACCTTGACAGTATAGACTGTTCAGTTCTTTATAAGTGGGCACACTTACAAAAATTGGCAATGGTTAAAATACTTGTTTCCTTTACTGTAAGTGTTTATGGTGTGTACTTAAGTGGGAGATAAATATTGTTTGGAGTATTGTTTCCTATGCAGCACAATGTATTTATACTAATGCTGCATTATTTCTAGCAGAATGGGGAGGACAAGAAGAACACACCAGTGAAGATTATTTAGGTGGTATGGTGATTGGTTCAAGGATAAAAGATAACACAATGGATTTAAAGAGAAGCGCAAAAGGCAGGAGTTCCATTTCATTGTTTGATTGGATATAATGTTTTGTGATTGTTGCTTGTTGTAATTGTTTTCTAATTGTTTGCTGGCTGATCGGGCAGAAAAGGGTATAACACATCACAGTTCATTTAGACATATTTAGAGGTCAAATAATATTCCAGTCAGGGCAGTTACAGTGTCTCACAAAATGTGAGACAACACTGAAGATATGACTCTCTGATACAATGTAAAGTTGTCAGTGTACAGCTTGTATAACAGTGTAAGTTTGCTGTGCCCCCAAAATAACTCAACACATAGTCGTTAATGTCTAAACCGCTGGCAACAAAAGTGAGCACACCCCTAAGTGAAAATGGCCAAATTGTGCCCAATTAGCCATTTTCCCTCCCCGGTGTCATGTGACTCGTTAGTGTTACAAGGTCTCAGGTGTGAATGGGGAACAGGTGTGTTAAATTTGGTGTTATCGCTCTCACACTCTCTCATACTGGTCACTGGAAGTTCACCATGGCACCTCATGGCAAAGAACTCTCTGAGGATCTGAAAGAAAGAGCTGTTGCTCTACATAAAGATGGTCTAGGCTATAAAAAGGTGGCCAAGACCATACAGCGGTTTAACAGGACAGGTTCCGCTCAGGACAGGTTCCGCTCAGAACAGGCCTCGTATGTTCGGCCAAAGAAGTTGAGTGCACGTGCTCAGCGTCACATCCAGAGGTTGTCTCTTGAAAATAGACGTATGACTGCTGCCAGCATTGCTGCAGAGGTTAAAGGGGTGGGGGGTCAGTCTTTCACTGCTCAGACCATACGCCGCACACTGTACAATTGGTCTGCATTGCTGTCGTCCCAGAAAGAAGCCTCTTCTAAAGATGATGCACAAGTTCTGGGAAACAGTTTGCTGAACACAAGCAGACTAAGGACATGGATTAATGGAACCATGTCCTGTGGTCTGATGAGACCACGATACACTTATTTGGTTCAGATGGTGTCAAGCATGTGTGGCGGGGACCAGGTGAGGAGTACAAAGACAAGTGTGTCTTGCCTACAGTCAGGCATGGTGGTGGGAGTGTCATGGTTTGGGGCTGCATGAGTGCTGCCGGCTGTGGGGGAGTTACAGTTCATTGAGGGAACCATGAATGCCAACATGATCCCGAGAGCAGAGCATGATCCCCTCCCTTCGGAAACTCGGCCGCGAGGCAGTATTCCAACATGATAACGACCCCAAACACACCTCCAAGATGACCACTGCCTTGCTAAAGAAACTGAGGGTAAAGGTCATGGACTGGCCAAGCATGTCTCCAGACCTAAACTCTGTTGAGCATCTGCGGGGAATCCTCCAACGGAAGGTGGAGGAGCGCAAGGTCTCTGACATCCACCAGCTCCGTGATGTCATCATGGAGGAGTGGAAGAGGATTCTAGTGGCAACCTGTGGAGCTCTAGTGAACTCTATGCCAAAGATAGTTAAGGCAGTTCTGGAAAATAATGGTGGCCACACAAAATATTGACACTTTGGGCACAATTTGGCCATTTTCACTTAGGGGTGTACTCCCTTTTGTTGCCAGCGGTTTAGACATTAATGACTGTGTGTTGGGTTATTTTGAGGGCACAGCAAATTTACACTGTTATAAAGGCTGTACACGGACTACTTTACATTGTATCAAAGTGCCATGTCTTCAGTGTTGTCCCATGAAAAGATATAATAAAGTGTTTACAAAAATGTGAGGGGTGTACTCACTTTTGTGAGATACTTTATCTTTAAACATCAGGTATATATATCTTAACCAATGCAATTTAAACAGTACAGCAAAATAAGAAAATAAACCACTTCAGTTGATATATACAGTATAAATACAACTAAAACAAACTCAGAGATCATATACACAATCCAACAGTAAGAGTATGAGTCCACATGAGGCCACCTTTATGATTGCTTAGCTCCGCCCCTCCAGGGTGGCAGGAGGAGGGAGCAGGTAGAGGAAGGTTGGAGTGGGAGAAGGATTTTCTACAACCAGTTCACCTCCATAGTCAACACATGCCATGCTTTTGTTTTAATGACCGTATACTCTGTAAAATAGGTGCTGATTCAAGAGTCTTAATCTTACAATATTTAAACAATGTATTTTCTTTTTTTTTTGCAGGTTAAAAGCAACATTATTGTCTGATTTACAATTCAACTTCAAGTGCAACATTACATCCCCTTCAACGGAGACCAAATTGTCCTCTTTATATTCTGTTTCTGTTATCAGTTTGCTGCTCTGCTCACAACAATGCCTGCAGTGCCAGATTTGGATGAGTTAATTAAAGTATACTTCAGACTAGGCCTGTTCGATTAATCAGTTTTAAATCGTAATTGCGATTATTTAGTCAGGAGGATGTTAAAAACTTGTAAATCGTTAAAAACGATTTTTCACTTTAACTAGGGTAATTATGGTACAGCCCCCGTTCATGTATCTGGGCTGCGCTACGTCTGGAAGAAAAGGGTTAAAAAAAACAAACATATGCTTTAGGACAGTTGTATGATAAAAACATTACAGTAATCAACTTCAAGTGCTCCAAACTTGCCTTACCCATTGGTCATGGGTGTCATGTTCGCCACACACCCGACATAGCTCCGACAAATCATCTGATTACAGATAGCCATGTTATTGGCTGGAATAAATAGCACTTGCATAACAACTGAAAACAAAGTAGAAACCAACCCGTTTCCTTGATGAGTTGTTGCGCTATGTCCGTTCGCAGATGGCTGATCCCCTGCTCATCAGCCACCAGTTTCATCAACAATCGACAAAATAAGTCCATAATTATCAGTTTCCAGAGTGTCTGCTTGTATTTCTTGTGCTTGTGGAAATGTAGGGCTGGACTGAGGTGGGGATGGGGACTGAGGTGAGGATGGGTCAGTAATTGCGGATGGGGAACCAGTTTGCCATTTGTGCCGCAAACGTGGTGTTGGCTCTATGGCCGAGTTGGTCTATATACTTTATGCAAGGTCTTGCCCTTCTTTGACATTATGTCAGCACTTTTCCCATCCATGCTGACGATTATAAATGGCCCGTCTAAACAGCTATATATATATATATATATATATATATATATATATATATATATAGCTATATATACTGTATATCTCCTTTGCCACCTAATTTACTAATTGACTTCATCCAGTGATCAATTTCAATGTAATTGTTACTGTTTTTCCCAATTGTTGGGAACAGCTACAGGTAAATAGTCAATAATAAATATTCACCTGGTTCTTTCAACGTCTGAACAGTAGCTCAGGCCATTAGCGGTAAGGCAGTGGATTAATACCTTTTGAAAGCATGACTGGGTTCGTATCTCACAGCGGCTATTTTCATAGCGTTTGATATATGCTTTGTTCGGTCACTATATGCACTTTTTTATGCAAAAAAACCAAAGCAATATCATTTGAGGTGGCCATGCTGGTGTTTTGTCCATAACACATGGCTTTTGCATTCGTTTTTGAGGCTTGCGTTGGCAGCGTCTGCCTGTGTCATATTGTGAATATCACCAGTTAACATGGGTGGGGCTTATTTCATCCATGTCAAACGGTGATTGTAAACAGCTTACAAGAACTGACAACACTTAGATGGTTCAAGAATGGAATTGTTTGAACCGGTCGGTGGCGTAATGAGTAACATTCATGGTTGATATATATATTACTCAAATGTACGGGTTCGAATCCTGTCACTAGAGTATGAATATTGTTTATTTTCATTTTTATTTTTTGGCCAGCATATTTTCTGTTGTTGTCTGTAGGTGATCTCGACATGTGCATTTTACATGAACTGGTGATGTTAACGTTTTTTTCGCCGAGGTTTTCTACATTGTCTGGTCACACTTCAGACACACAAGTTACGTGAAAATTACGAACCTGGCAACAACAACATCTGGCGGAAAAGGTAAACAAACTCAACCAGTTAAACCGGAATCCAGTTAAACTGGAACACCGGAATGGCAGCAGTGTGTTGCAGCGCGGACCGCACAAGAGAACGCGGATGCAGCTAAAACACCACCACCAACTCTGAAGCAAGTAACTCTGCCGGTTTTGTTTTCACATGTTGTACCATACGACAAGACCGAAAGGAGGTGGAAAAATAATACGGATGCAGTCACGTTTCACATCGCAACAGACATGGCCCCGATATACACAGTCGAAAAGTCTGGCTTCCAACATTTGCTTCATGTGCTGGACAGCTGCTACAAGCTCCCAGGCCGAAAACATTTCGGCGAAGTTGTCTTGCCCCGTCTGTACAACACTACTCGTGCGAAAGTGACGAAAAAGCCATTTCTTTTGTCATTTCACAAAAAAAATCGTAATCGTAATCGGAAATTGGGTTTTTAGAGAAGAAAATCAGGATTTTATTTTTGGGCAAAATCGAACAGCCCTACTTCAGACTTTCCCTAAGTAACAAAGAAATACTTGCTATTTTGGCACATACTAATCATCAGTGGCGGCTCCTGACAAATTTCTCAGGGGGGGCAAAAGTTGTGATGATGGCTAAGATGACCCATTCAATGGGTAAAATAATAATAAATAAAAGTCAGATAGCCAGCTTTACAGTGTCACATCTCATTGTTTAATTTGGTTTTCAACCACTAGATGCAACCCCAGACATAAAATATACAATACATTTGGTTCCACAATAAAACACACATTAACAGATAGTTTGTCATCTAATAGTTTGCCCTTGAAATCACTTTTAGCACAGTCTACAATTTATAGCCATCATGGATGCCATAGCAATAATCAAATCAAATTATACTATAATCAAAACTGTAATTAATCAAAATTTTCCAGAACATATTCCATTTACCACTATACAGTTTACAGGTTTAGTAAAGGTATAGAAAACCAACAGACCCAACAGGCATGACGTGCATGCTGCTGATTCTGTGAAACTGAATCATTTACTGAAAGGGGCGTGTTCAAAAAAATAGCAGTGCCAGGTTCAACTATTGAGGTCATTGATTATGTGAAAAAAAATAGGTGTTAAACAGATGGCCCCTATTCAAGGATCAAGGCAACTGATGCTGCATATGCTGGCTGTGCATTTGTCCTTGAAAAACAGAGTAAAACGGGTTGTTTAAGACACTGTTAAGAAGAAGAGCATTCTTTGATTAAGAAATTAATAAAAGAGGGGAAAACCTATAAAGAAGTGCAGAAAATGATAGGCTGTTCAGCTAAAATGATATCAAATGCTTTAAAATGGCAGCCAAAACCATCACCACCAGGTGAGGAAGAAAAAGAAAAACAACTATTCGAAGGGATCGGAGAATAACCAAAATGGCAAAGGATCAGCCAATGATCAGCTCCAGGAGGATCAGAGAAGATCTAAGATTGCCTGTGAGTACTGTAACAATCAGACAACGTCTATGTGAAGCCAAGCTACCACCAAGAAGCCCCCGCAAAGTCCCATTGTTAAAAAAAATACATGTAATGAAGCGGTCACCTTTTTAAACACACTGCTATTATTATGAACATAACTGTATTTGGCTGGCAATATGCAATCAATACAACTATTTACAATTCAACATTTGGAGAGTACAACATAACACAACTCACCATTTAAGAACACACTCACTCATCACTTGTATTGAAATTTAGCTCGCCTCTCTTTCAAGCAAGCAAAGCGATCAATCACCCTCTCGTTGAAATCAGGCATGTTCCTGACCAGCTCTCTTTCCATGGAAAGCATGCCCAATGCATTCAGACGTTCCTGTCCCATTGTATTTCTCAGGAATGTCTTGATCCTCTTTAAGGTGGAGAAACACCTCTCAGCTTCAGCTGTTGTCATCGGAGTGGTTATGAGGATGTTCAACAGCGCCACAGTCTCAGAGAAGGTTTCCTGGAGGTTGTAGCTCTGTAGAACCTGGTACAGAGCCAGTGCACCGCAGCAGCCCCTGAAGTCTGGACTTTCGTAGATGAGAGAAAGCTCAGTCCTGAGCCTCTCCTTGTGTAGCATGGGGTATGCCCTCACGGTGGTATTCAGAGCCTCTTCAGGGAATGTTGTCCGATGCCGGTCAAACAGCTCTGCCTCTAGCAGCACGGCACTCACAAGGTGGCTGGTGAAGGAGAACCTGGCTTTGGCATGGCCAAGGATTGTGTCACAGATCTGTTAAAATTATAAAAAAATGTATAGTCAGTAACACACAATTGTTAAAAAAAAAGAAAAAAAAATCTAGTGATGGCATGAATGTGGCCATGATCTACTGCAGGGGTCCCCAAACTTTTTGCAAAGAGGGCCAGATTTGGTGAAGTAAAAATGTGTGGGGGCTGAGTCGGCCGACCTTTCAGCCTGACATCCTTTGAACCATTAACATTAAATGCAAATTAACTATTTAATACCTTTTTTTTTTTTTTTACCAAAATCACTCTTTTCATATTTGAAGACCACATAAAATGACACAAATGTCTGGAAAAAAAGGAAGCTTAAACATATCTAGGTTCATTTGAAACATTATTATATTTTATATTATATTTTAAAAAAAAATCAAAAATTGCACTTGAATAAAAATCAAACCAAAAACAAGAATAGACCCTGTCTCTGTTAAGAAAAGATGCACTCAAATATATAACCATACAATCAAGTCTCAACAAAACTGCACTTGAATAGATATTGACCGTGTCATCACAGTAGATGAGGTGAGTAGTGACTGAGGCTGTGTATGTCGCTCTAAGACGGGTGTGGTGGGGGTGTCAGCGGCGTGGAGCGGGTCTCATAGCGGGCACAGCTCCGTGACACCGCCGGTGGGGGCTGTAGGGACGGGGGCGAGGGGCTCACGGCAGCACCGCTGCTCGGTGGAAACAGCAGTGATGACGTGCTTTCACGTCCGAGTCTCCAAACCAGAAGTGTTTGTAACAGCACCGGAAAAGTCGCTAGATCTGACGTTACCTTGCGTTGCTCCTCACAGACTCACATGCAGCACTGTGTGTGTGGTAGCGGCCCCGCCTCCCCCCCCACACAGACAGAGATCCTGGATGAATGACAAGAGGCTTCACTCCCTTCATTTCATTCCGCTACGGAACAAACGCGCCCAGGTGCTGAGACCGAGTCACAGAGTGAAGCCTCTTGTCATTCAGCCTGTTTGGAGGCCAGAGACGAGGAAAGCAAAGAGGCATGCACATGGCGATATATCGAGGCTGGAAAAAAAAAAGTACGTGCTGGCGGGCCGCATATTATTGATTATTTGATGACAGAGGCTGCGGGCCGGTTGGAATTTGAACGCGGGCCGGGCCGTAGTTTGGGGACCACTGATCTACTGTATCTACTGTCTCACAGTTCCAAAGTATTTGTTATTCATGCAGACTTATTACTGTATCCTTGTGTGCATATAATGGACAAGTAATGGGTGAGTAATTACTGAATCCAACTGTAAAAACAGAGGTTGTGACTTTATCACTTGGTTCCAACACTTGAGTATGCCTACATCATTGGTCAGTAATGAATGCAGATACCTCTTTTGACAGCCTCTGCTTCTCTTGTTCTCCCAAGGCTCTCCTTGATCTTGTGGTACCTGGGGCTTCTTGCTGCTGCTGTTGAGAGGAGCTTTGGTCCCTGGGAGACAGATCAAAAGTGTTAGAATATGAATGAGACAGTATGTCAGTGTCATTATCAATAATTACTATCTTTAAAAAAAAAAAAAAAACTGTTTGTGTTGCACAACTTTTTGGAAATGGCTGAAAAAAATATCACTATTTCTGGATGTGCTAAATTTACTTATGCACACAAATGCAGATGACTAAATTGGCTCATTACTTTTGAGTTCCTATACATTATTGCCATCACAGCATGCTGACATTTAGTAATGAACATGTGCATAATTATTATTATAATTACTCTATTGTATTATCTTACCTGATGGCCTGAATACTGCTGGTGAAGTTCTGCAGGGCACGTTTGATGAACACCATGTCAATGTCCCTCTTCTGCAGCTGTTGGTACATCATGTCAACATGAGGCATGATTTGATGAAACTGCTGCAGGAAAAAAACAAAATCTTCATCCTGCAGCATCCTCAGGAAGCCAGACGCCTCCCTCACGGTGGTGCTGTCAAAGGTGCTGTCTGACCTGATGGTCTCAAAACACTCTATGAGGTCGCCCAGGTTCTCATAGACAGTGCTCACGATCCTGCTGTTGAAGTTCCATCTTGTGGATGATGCTCTAGGCAGCCTTCGTGCAACAATCTGGTCGAGAAGGGCTGTGCGTTTGGGTGACCGGGTAAAAAAACTGGAAATCCCACCAAGGTCAGAGAAAAAAACTCTCACTGCTGAGATGTGTGAAGTGGCCTGCTGCATGATCAAATTCAGCTGGTGTGCGTAGCAATGCAAATAATGGGCATTTTTGTACTCTTCTCGTACCTTTTGCTGCACACCAGCTCTCTCTCCTCTCATCACACTGGCACCGTCGTAGGCTTGCGCAATGAGTTTACACTTATCATCATCAGTGAAAACGCTATTCAGTCTCTCCAAAATTGCATCGGCAATGGAGCTGGCCGTTGCTGACAAGATGGGGACAAATTCAAAGAACCGTTCTTGCACAGCGTGTTTTCCATCTACATATCTCAGCACCAGCACCAACTGAGTCTGTGTAGAGACGTCTGTGGTCTCATCTGCTTGGATTGCCACGAATCTTGCTGCTCTCACCTCCTCCACGATACGCTCTCTGATGACAGATGCCATGCAATCCAGCAGCTCATTCTGCACCGTCTTTGATGTGCCCTTAAAGACTGTGGCCGTTCTTAAGTGCTCCTCAAACACCTCGTCCAGCGACGCCACTAAATCAACCAGTCCACGAAAAATCCCCGCGTTGCTGGACCCCTCACTCTCATCCTTGCCTCTCAGAGCTAACTCAAACACGCCACAGAATTTCACACAGTCGATAAGGCGGCCTAGGATGTGCCGGTTCTTGCTCACCTCATCGTTGTGACGGCGCACGGCTATCCTGTAGCTCTCATCCAGCTGTGTGGCAATGTTCACTCTCCCAAATGCCGACAGTTTTAGGCAGCTGTCCATATGCATCTTCGATGCTTCGTGTTTCTTCACCTTTTCTGAGAGGTGGTGCATATCAGTGACACCCGTCTTTGTCCAGGCGGTGTCAGTGTTGGCATCCGGGTGGATTAGCACACAGGGGTAGCAAAACAGAGCGTTAGCCACTTCACAACCTGCTAGCCATGTTTTCCGCTCGTACCAGCTCCGGGAAAATCCGCGGCTGTATGTTTTCCCCGCTTTTGTTGACACCTGCTTGATGTTTAAATTTGGTCTGGGTGGTCCCAATTCTTTAACAGCCAATTTATCCGCATTGCTTCGACGACTGAACGGTAATTCCCTCAGGGAAACGATGGAATTGCAGTTGCCAGCCATGATGATTCGGCGCCGCCGAATCATCATGGCGCCGCCGAATCATCCGCCGATCGACCGCCGATCGACCGCCGATTCGGCGGTCTCCGCCAGACGCGCGCGCTGTACGTCCGAGCACGCATCAGTGCGTAACTGCGTATGACGAAATCACGTTAGGGCAAGCCCCCCCGGAGCCCATAGAAATGCATTGTATCGTTCGATTTTTGAAAAAACGAGTCTCAACATGTAAGTCTATGAGAGCGCCTGGGGCGATTTTCAATCTGACTGATATCGCCCCAAGGGGGCGGGGCTACTGGTTGGACAGTGACATCCAGGCTGCTGATTGTCGCAGCGATATTCAGGCTGCTGTTTGGACTATACTATTAAGACTTAGACCGGCAAAATAAACTCTTTTCTCTTTTTTTTTTTTTTTTTTTTCGTTTGGCTTAAGGAGGGCGGTGCACTATCGCCCCCTATGGGCCAGCCGCCCCTGCTAATCATATTGTAATTAGTGTCTGAACTTTAAAAAGAATCTGTAAAAGACTTAACCTGTTCAGGAGGAAGAACTAGTCTGACTTGGAGGGCTTGCCTTACACAGCATGAGATCATGACCAATGGACAGTTGCAGGGGTTACATGGTTATGTCATGGAATGAAGTCAACATGTTAGACAGTGGGATGGATGGTTAAACCTTTTTATATGTTCTGATTTTCACTGGTTTCTGGTGTGTCAATTTGCAGTGTCTGTGTCTTTGTTGTGACAGTTCGTTAGGGAGGTTAAACAAAGCATGAAGTTTATAAATAAAAAAAGTTCATCGCTAAATAGCGCACTACAACCATCAAAAATCACAACATATAAAAAGGTTTAACCATCCATCCCACTGTCTAACATGTTGACTTCATTCCATGACACTCTGTTGTGAATTTATTTGTTAGGAAGAGAATTTATTTAGAACAGATGATTTAAAAGGAATAGTTAAAAGCAACATTTAATAAGTTAGTCAATTTATAAGTAAGTGTTAAGAATAACAGTTCATGTTTCAGATATGGGATTAGATTAAAAAGGGACTTTAGGTCATTTAAGTTGGGATATACTTAGGAAATGGACTTGAAATGGACTTCATTACCCATGGGACATTGTGCGTGTTACGTCACATACGCAGTGTTGTAGGTCGTACAGCGGCCATTGTTTTATGTTGTTAAGGATGCTGACAATTCAAGCCAACCACTCGCTGTAAATATGTTAAGTTCTTTATTTTAGTAAACATCTGAAATGAACGGACGTCTCCCTTCGTTATTTTAGTAGCCATCAACATTAGTTCAGAACATTTTGGTGCCGAAACCCGGGAATTAGAACGAGATGGCTGACGACCCGGCTGAAGAGAGACCACTTGTAGCGGAGCAAGGAGAAAGGGCGAGAAGGAAACGTCGGACGATTCGTAGCTCCACTACGCGAGTGATCAACCAGATTGATGTTGAACTGCGAAAGGAAGACCAACAGAGGGATCTCAACCGTGTGCGGGAGATGTTAGCTGTATTGTCGACAAAGGAGGACACTTTGCGCGAGCTTGACAACATAGTGGAGGAACACACTTCACTGGAAGATGTGGAGGCGGAGATTGAACTCGCAGAAGATTACAGAGACCGCCTCATTGAGGTAAAGACGCGTGCTCACCGAGTGATCAGCGAGACTGTGAGTAACCCCCCGCCTACTCGGCAAAGTGATGCTAGTACTGCAAATAGACAGACAGTGAGACTGCCAAAATTACAAATTGACAAGTTCAACGGAGATGTAAGCTTATGGCAGGAATTTTGGAGCCAGTATGAGACTGCTATTCATAACAACAGTGCACTCTGCAAGAAAGAGAAGTTTACCTACCTGAAAACGTATCTTACTGGAACAGCTGCAAAGTCAGTAGCAGGGCTCACACTGACAGACAGTAATTATGATGCTGCAATCGAATTACTTCAAAAAAGATTTGGAAGGAAAGATCTCATTGTAAATGCACATATGTCAAAGCTACTGAATCTCACTCCTGTAAAGAGATCATCTGATGTCACTGCCTTAAGACAGCTGTATGATGAATGTGAAGTTCAAACCAGAAGCCTACAATCATTAGGAGTGGTATCAGACACCTATGGTGGAATGTTATGCCCAATATTGCTCCAGATGATGCCAGATGACATGGCTCTTGAATACAGCCGTCAAAGAGGTGACAATGATGAGTGGAAAGTGGACAATGTGCTTAAATTCCTCCAGACAGAGGTTCAGACCCGAGAGAGAACTGTACAGATGATGAAATCATTTAATCAGAGAGAAAGCCAGTTCACTAATAAATTCAGCAGCAAATCACATTCAGCTAGTGACATGAAAATAAAGAAACCAAATATGACATCTGCAGCTGCGCTACACATTACTGAACAGAAAGTCAACAATTGCTTGTTTTGTGATAGTGCTGAACACAAATCCGAGAAATGTCCAGACCACGATGTGCCAGCACGCAAAGAAAAACTGAAAAGGCTAGGCAGGTGCTTTGTGTGTCTGGGATCCAAACACATTGCTAAGTTTTGCAAGACGAAGGGTGTGTCATGTGCCACATGTGGTGGCAGGCATCATGCAGCCGTGTGTGAGAAAAATCTGGCACCCCCACCTGATGTGTCAACCAACACAGACACACTTGTAAGCTCAGTAATTCCTAAAGCAGAGAACACAGTGCTGTTACAGACCACCAAGGCATGGGCCGTAGGGCCCACAAGCAGGAAGATGGTCCGCTGCCTGCTAGATGGAGGCAGTCAGGGGAGTTTTGTGCATGAGAATGTAGTGAAGGAGCTACAGCTACCTGTTACCAGACAAGGAACGCTTACTCTTCACACATTTGGCTCCTCTGCTCCAACAACGGTGAGTCGCAACATAGTGAAGCTCAGCTTGGAGAATGTGTGGGATAAGCAGCGGAGAATTGAAATAGAAGCTGTTGTGACCCCACAAGTGTGCACAGCACTGATGAGGGTTCCAGGTGAACACATACAGAAAGAGATGAAAAGAAGAGGTCTCCAATTAGCTGACTGTGATGGAGATTACAAACCAGAACTTTCTGTGCTAATTGGCTCTGATTATTACTGGCCGATAGTGTCTGGCCGAGTGGAAAGACTGACCAAGAGCCTAGTGGCACTAGAGAGCACATTTGGATGGGCAGTGCAAGGCCCAATGGCAGTGTCCAGCATGACGGAGTCAACATGCATGAACATACTGCTCAGCAACGATGCACAGATGGACAAACAACTGCATGCGTTCTGGGAGCTCGAGTCCCTGGGCATCACAAGTGAGAAGCCTGAGAGCCCAGAGGATGCGGAAGCATTGCAGCGGTTTGAAGAAACCTCCATTCTCAAGGACGGGCGTTACCAAGTGGAGTTGCCATGGCGACAAGATCATCCACCACTTAAAGACAACTACCGCATAGCCAAAAAGAGACTGGAGAGTTTGAAAAGGAAACTGAGCAAAGATGTCACTCTGTACAGCAGATACAACGAAGTCGTGGAAGACTACCTAAAGCAAGGAATGGCTGAGGATGTGCCAAAGGAGCGTGCATCACCGCAAGACACTCAGACATACTACTTACCCCATCATGCTGTACTGAGGGAAGACAAGGCGACAACAAAACTGCGAGTCGTATTCGATGCTTCATCTCACGAAGATGGAAGTCCCTCACTGAACGACTGTCTCTTAACCGGCCCCAATCTGAATCCAGATCTGATGAGTGTTTTGATCAAGTTTAGACTGCATGAAGTTGCTTATATGGCAGACATCAAGAAAGCATTTCTGCAGATTTCACTCACAGAAAGAGATCGGGACGCCGTGAGATTCCTGTGGTTCACAGGTCCACCAACACTGGACAAGGACATGAAGCTGCGCATGCTCAGAATGACGAGGGTGGTGTTTGGAGCTTCGTCAAGCCCATTCCTACTCGCAGCCACCATTAGGAAGCATCTAAGACAGTACGAATCAGAACACCCAAAGGTGGTAGGAATCATCAGCTCCTCACTGTATGTCGATGACTTTATTTCAAGTTCAAGTGAGGTGACAGAGGCCTATACAGTGACAAAAACGGCCAAGAACATAATGTCTGAAGCAGGCATGGAGCTATGCAAATGGATGACGAGCTCTGCTGAGCTCAAAGAGAAATGGCAGGAGAGCTCGATGGATTGCGTTGCTCAGCCAGAACCACACGGGTCCATTCTCAAGGTGCTGGGCTGGGTGTGGAGACCGGCCACTGATGACTTCGTGTTCGACCTCAGAGGGCTGCTGGATATCCTGAAGGATAGAGAAAACACAAAACAAAGTGTTCTGCAGTCTTCTGCTCGAATCTTTGACCCATTGGGATTCTTGACACCCTTCACGATTAGGATCAAGATCATGTTCCAAGAGATGTGGGAGAGAGGGCTCCAGTGGGACGAGGAGCTGCCACCCGACATGACAAAGAAGTGGCAACAGTGGTGTTCAGAGCTCCCTCAACTGCATGAGGTGTCAATCCCACGATGGTACAAAACGCATATGCCACAGCAGAACAACCAAGAGCTAAAGCTGCATGTATTCTGTGATTCGAGCGAAAGAGCTTACAGTGCAGTCGCTTACATCGAAGGAAAAACAAGGGAAGGAGAAGTGACCATAAGCCTGGTTGCATCCAAGTCAAGAGTGGCCCCGCTTAAAAGAATGACTCTGCCACGCCTGGAGCTGATGGGTGCCGTGATAGCAGCCAGGTTGGGGGACACACTCATGAAGGCGCTGCAGCTAGACAAGACACAACTCAGACTGTGGACAGATTCAATGATAGTTCTGCACTGGATCTGCGGCTCTGCTCATAGGTGGAAACAGTTCGTAGCGAATAGAGTCACAGAAATCCAGACCCTAACCGACCCACAGTCCTGGTCTCACTGCAAGGGGAAACTTAACCCAGCCGACCTTCCCAGGCCTAACTGTACAGGACCTGAAGCAGAGCACATTGTGGTGGAAAGGACCTTATGTTCTAATGACAGCTGATCACTCACAGAGTACTCAGGAAGATGTTCAGGAAGAGGAGGTCGGATCTGAACTCCGATCCAAATACCAGATTACAGTACAGGCTGTTCAGCAAGAGCCAGACTTCCTAAGTCCTGTCTTATGTCTAGAGAAGTACAGCAAACTAAAAAGAGTGTTCCGAGTGACAGCCTGGATCAAGAGATTCATCACCAACGCACGCTCAAGATCTAAGGTGAGCGGTGAACTGACAGCGGAAGAGCTGAATGAAGCAGAAAAATATTGGACGAAGGTGACTCAAAGAGAAAGTTTCTGCTCCGAAATGGATCTGCTGATAGCAGGGAAATGCCCCAACACTGACTCCAGGATACGGGAGCTCAAACCATTTCTGGATGAAGACGCATTGCTTAGTGTTGGAGGACGGCTACAGCATTCAGATCTCTCTTACAGAGAAAAACACCCCTGGATTTTGCCCAGCAAACACAAATACACAGAGATGGTGGTGCAGAATCAACATGAGCAAATATGCCATGCAGGTGTACAAGACACTTTAGTGCAGACAAGAGAGAAATATTGGATTCTTAAGGCAAGGCAGATAGTGAGGAAGGTGGTGTCCGGATGTGTACTTTGCAGGAAATTCAAAGCAAGGCCTGGGCAACAGACCACTGCACCGTTGCCAAGGGACAGGATAACAGAATCACCACCATTCGAAGTTACCGGTGTGGACTTTGCCGGGCCACTCTATGTGAAGATACAGAGCTCAATGACAAAGGCGTACATAGCACTTTTCACGTGTGCTGTGACCAGAGCGATCCACTTAGAGTTAGTCTCAGACATGTCCACGGAACACTTCTTACTAGCTCTGAAACGATTCATCTCCAGAAGAGGATTATGCAAGGTGATCTATTCAGATAATGCCAAGACGTTCAAGAGGGCAGATCAAGATCTAAAGGAGCTCTGGCAACGAATTAAAGATCCACAACTACGAGAGTTCTTCTCAGAGAAGGGCATCACCTGGCGGTTCATCGCTGAAAGAGCAGCCTGGTGGGGCGGATTTTGGGAGCGGCTTGTTAGATCAGTCAAAATCATTCTCAGAAAGGTGCTTGGCAAAGCTAAACTCAACTTTGAAGAGATGTGCACCATGCTGACCGAAGCTGAAGCCGTAATAAACTCAAGGCCGCTCACGTATGTGTCCAATGATGTGGATGAGCCAGAACCACTGACCCCTGCCCACTTCTTGGTGGGTCAGAGACTGACTTGCTTGCCTCCTAAGTCATTTCCAGCTGAGATCAACCGTCCAACAGCCAACAAGGAGGAGATGACCAAGAGGTGACGCTACTGACAACGACTCGTGACCAACTTCTGGAACCGCTGGCAGAAGGAATATCTGTTGGATCTGAAGTCGGCCCGTCGCTGTGACACCCCACAGCCTTCTTCGCTGAAGGTTGGCGATGTTGCGCTCATCGGAGAAGACAACGCCCCAAGGCAGAGCTGGAAGCTGGGGAAGATCGAAGAGCTGTTTCCTGGTCGTGATGGCCTTGTGAGGTCATGTGCAGTTCGCACTAGCACAGGGACTGTTCTGCGGAGGCCCATCCAGCTTCTGTATCCGTTGGAAATAGTATAAACAGTAGTTTATGGGGGGGAGGATGTTGTGAATTTATTTGTTAGGAAGAGAATTTATTTAGAACAGATGATTTAAAAGGAATAGTTAAAAGCAACATTTAATAAGTTAGTCAATTTATAAGTAAGTGTTAAGAATAACAGTTCATGTTTCAGATATGGGATTAGATTAAAAAGGGACTTTAGGTCATTTAAGTTGGGATATACTTAGGAAATGGACTTGAAATGGACTTCATTACCCATGGGACATTGTGCGTGTTACGTCACATACGCAGTGTTGTAGGTCGTACAGCGGCCATTGTTTTATGTTGTTAAGGATGCTGACAATTCAAGCCAACCACTCGCTGTAAATATGTTAAGTTCTTTATTTTAGTAAACATCTGAAATGAACGGACGTCTCCCTTCGTTATTTTAGTAGCCATCAACATTAGTTCAGAACACACTCCTCCCCCCTTTAACCGTTGTCGTCCCGACAATCTTACTGTCCATACCTGTCTGGAGGCCTACCCCTATTTTGTCTTTGAGACCTTCGCAGGGGTGATGCATTTCTTGGGTCTTGTGGAGCCGCAGGGTCCTCTCCCACAGGACCTGTGGGAGGGGCAATTACTGTGGGCACAAGGGTCAAAGGCAACAACAGGGGCCTATGAAGTAGCGCATTGGGGAAGATGGGGTTCGTTTCGATATCTGGGGCATTTTGTGGTACTTGGGGTGGATCGAAAGGGCAAGGCCTAAGATGGTTACGATGGATTGTCTTAATAGGGCCTTCCTTTCCTTCTGGCCTGATCTGGAAAACTGGCAGGCCAGGGCGTAGTTGATCCAGAACAACATAGAGTTGGGGCTGCCAATGGGGCGCCAACTTGCCCTGCCCTCTGCGGCGGAAATTTCGCAACAGCACCCGCTCTCCGGGTAGCAAGGGGAGGTGCTTTGCTTTCTGATCATACCTGTCCTTGTCTCGCAGTCTGTTTGCTTTGGTCTTTGTTGCCACTTGTTTATAGACTCTCTGCAAGGTCACGTTATGTTGGTGAACCCAGCCTACCAGGTCTTGTCTCTGGGTCAGTGGTGGTGCATCTTGTGATAACCTGGACAAAAGATCAGCATTCTTGTTTGCAGAGCCAGGGCGATATTTCAACTCAAGTCAAAGTTTGCCAGCTGGGCTGCCCACCTCTGTTCAGTGGCACCCAAGTGTGCTGTATTCAGATGGACAAGTGGGTTATTGTCTGTAAAAGCAAGGAATTTGTTGCCCCACAAATAATCTTTAAACTTTTCAGTGACAGCCCACTTTAGGGCCAAAAACTCCAGTTTGAATGAACTGTAGTTTTGGTCGTTCCTTTCAGTGGGGTGTAAGCTTCTGCTGGCATAAGCAATTACCCTCTCCCTGCCATCCTGTACTTGTGATAGCACTGCCCCCAATCCTCCTAGGCTAGCATCAGTGTAGAGATGGAATGGCTTTGCAAAATCGGCATATGCCAAAACTGGGGCACTCACCAAAGCAGTCTTCAGAGCATCGAATGCCACTTGGCAGTCTGTAGTCCAATCAACAGCATTCTTCCTTTGTCGCATACTGGCAGAACCTACTAGGAGAGCGTTAAGGGGTGCAGCGATTTTGGAGAAACCCTTCATAAATCTAGGGTAATATCCCACAAATCCAAGGAATGACCCTACCTGTTTGACGGTTGAAGGGGTTGTCCAGTTCTTTACAGCAGTGGTCTTTTCAGGGTCTGTGGATACTCCATCCTTTGAGATGACGTGTCCAAGGTAGTTGACCTTTTTCCGAAACAAGTGGCACTTATGAGGCTGTAACTTCAGGCCATGGATAGACAACTTTTCGAAGACCTGCTCCAGGTGTTCAATGTGGGTATCGAAATCAGGGGAGTATACTACTACGTCATCCAAATAGATCAGTAGGGACTCGTTTACCTGTCCTCCCAAGCAGCGCTGCATTAGTCTTTGGAAAGTGGCAGGGGCATTACAAAGCCCAAAAGGCATCTTCTGGAACTCGTAGAGGCCCATGGGAGTGGTGAAGGCCGTCTTCTCCCGATCCCTTGGATCCACTTCCACCTGCCAAAATCCACTGGCGAGGTCTAGAGTGGAGTACCAAGCGGCCTGTTTTAGACTTGTGAGGGATTCTTCAATTCTGGGCAGGGGGTAGGCGTCTTTGTGAGTCAGGGCATTGAGCTTTCTGTAATCGACACAGAAGCGCCAGGATCCATCTTTCTTTTTCACCAGTACGATGGGTGCTGCCCAAGGGCTAGAGCTTTCCTTAATAACATCTGTGTCCAACATGTTTTGGATAAGGCTCCTCAACTCAGGGTAGAGGCTTGGTGGGATTGATCTGTAGCACTCCCGGCTAGGTGGTGCAGAGCCTGTGGGGATGGAGTGGAGGACAGCATTTGTTTGACCAAAATCCTCATCCCCTGCTGCAAAGACATCCCTCCATCGTTGCAACAGGGAGTCCATTTTCTGCTGTTGTTCGGTCGACAATCCCTCTCCTTTTAGCAAGTTCACTGGATGCTGGCCTTCACAGGTGACCCGGTTCACCTGGACATTCGCCTCTATTACACCTGGGTCTGAGGTTTTCAGCACAAGGTCCCTTTCTCCCCGAATTTGGCTCAGTTCAACCTGGAAGATATTAGCAAGCGGGCACCGTTGGGGTATTACGACTGGGTAAGGATTTAGGTTACATACCCTTATGGGGAGCCGTCCTTTCACCACCCAGGCGACGGTGCGGGCTACCTGCCACTCGTCATGTCTTTCTGGTCCTTCCACTAGGGCACAAAAATCTGACTTGGTCTTCGCCCCATACAGCTGTGTCCAGAGCACCATCTCACTGTTTGGAGGCACAACCACTGATTCTTGGCGGGTCAACCTGGCCACTCCCACCGGTACGTCTGAGGAATCTGTTTGTGACACCTTTTGGCAGACAGCAAAGGCACGTTCCCACTCTCCTTTAACTTGTATGGACATGGGGGCTCCGAATGCAGTCAGCCCGGGGTGGACTCCCTGAAACAGTTCTTTCCAGCAGTGTGAAATCACATTCATCCCTAGTATACCTTTCAGCCTTCAGACACTCATCTTTGACAATGACTCCTTTACCTTGCACAGTGACTCCTCCCACTGAGAAATCCAGGATGGCGTACCCGGTGTAGGGGATCTGTAGTCCATTTGCTGCCTTGAGAGTTAGCCAGTGCAGGTCTTGTGGGCTCCTTTTTTGTTCTCCACTCAACCATTTCTGAAAGAAGGTTTCACTAAACAGCGTAACTTGTGAGCCGGTATCGAGCAAGCAGGGTAATTTTACTCCTGAGACTAGTATTTCAACCCCTGGACACTCCCCAACCATAGAGGGCCTATTTGTTTGGTTTCCCTTATTCCCCTCCCCAACCACTTGGCTCTCAGTGACTGTGGCTGTTAGTTTAACTGTCCCCTTACATGCTGGCAGTTTCTCTGGATATGACCAGCCTGCCCACAGCCTCTGCAAATAGGTTGGCCACGTTGGTCCCACTCAAACCTTTGTTGCTTGGGTGAGGGTGTGTTATGTCCTCTCTGAACTAGTCTGCTAGGGGGTGGGGTGGAGTCTCTGTGCCCAACTGGGGCATTTTGAGGAGAGAGTTGGCGTCTGATCTCTTCTGTGAGGGTTTTTTTAATGATAGACAGTTGGTCTTTCATTTCATTCAAATCTATTTTCTGTTCCTCATTTAATCCCTGTGCCCTCAGCATCGCCTGAACCTGCCCATGCCATTCTAAAAAACACATTTTACCTCTGTCACCATTAAACTTTGGGATCCATGGAACACCCATAAACCAAGGCATCATCATCGCATTTACCACAGGCTGACTATTTCCTAGCCTGCCCCCATTTTCTGATGACACACTGGGCCTTGCAACGTCATATTCATCATCTGCCATTCTTCACTGTATGGTGTGGAAAAGGAATCCTGCCGTCAACGCCACTAATGTAATGGCCTACTAAGGCCTATTAACATCAAATTTATATTAAAAGATTCGGATTCCTGGCCACACCAACACAGTGAGAAGGACACCAATATATGTATAAAATGATTTATTTATAATTCGAAGTTAGTTTAAAACAGTCCATGTATAGATATTTAAATGAGATATGGTTAGAATGATGTTCAATTTATCTAAACTACTCAAATACAAAATGCAGTTCAGACAAGGGGTTCAACCATACTAAAAAGGTTTAACCATCCATCCCACTGTCTAACATGTTGACTTCATTCCATGACAGTTACATGGTTACATTTCCGTGCAATTCAACAGGGCCTTGTTGTGTCACAAGATAGCATAAGGCGCATCATCAAACTGGTTGATCCACAAGATGTGGAATTAAGACGAGCCCGCCGCTTGAGAAGATGTCAGTACAGATGCAGAGGGCCAAATGCACTTTGGCACATGGATGGCTATGATAAGCTAAAGCCCTATGGCATTGCCATTAACGGCTGTATAGATGGTTTTAGCCGCCATGTTTTATCGATGGAGGCCTATAACACACACAGTGATCCTAAAGTAGTTGCAAGATGGTTTATCAAAACAGTTTCAGGTATAGGTGGATGTCCAGAGAGGATTCGTGCAGACAGGGGCATGGTAAATGTTTCTGTAGAAGAGATGCAGATGTTTTTGTGAAGGAACCACCCAGACAGTTTTGCTGGGGAGAAAAGTTTACTTTATGGAAGAAGCACAGCAAACCAGTACATTGAAGGATGGTGGGGTATACTTCGCAAACTGTTCCAAACTCTCCAGGATGATGGGCACTTCACAGGAGACTTTTTGGACAAAAGTCTTATCCAATTCGGTTACCTTAATCTTGTTCAGGTAAAATATTTCATTTCCTTCTGAGATGAGTCATTAATAAAAATAGTATGAGTAATAATAATATTATAATTCAATATGTTCATGGACATTGCAGCAACACCAGCCTCCATCTAGACATGTAGATGTTATGTCTGAACGCTTCTTAAGACATGTGTGGTTTACATTCACTGTGCTTTTTTCTATGCAGGATGAACTTGGTGAAGTGGTCAACACCTGGAATTCCCTCAAAATCAGACCAAGATCAACTGATGACACAGCATCTGGTCGGTCAGTGATTATGTACTCATTCCCAGAGTTGCACAGTGCTGAGGATAGACTCAAACCTATTGCCATGGAGGAGGTCAATTTGTCTATGGAAGAGTGTACTCCCAAAGGCCAGTTTCCATGTGATGAAACTGTTTTTGAACTGTGTTGTCTACTCATGGCGGAGAACGGATGGGATGATACAGCAGATCCATTTGCTGCAGGCAAAACCAAGAGCTTGCAAAGGCTTTCAGTACAATTCCAAAAAACGCAACTTACACATCACATGATATTCAAAATCACATCATTGAACTGATGAGCACGATCGTAACAGAGCAAATTGTTAAAGATGTCGGGGAGTCATGGTTTACACTCAAGGTGGATGGAACTAAAGACCCGACAGGCAGTGAAAATGTATCTATAGCCTAGTTGTGCGTTATATGGACAAGGACTACAAAATGTAAGAGAGGCTGTTATCAATGCAGACAACGGACAAATGTGATGCCCAGTCACTCACTAATGTTGTGCTTGATGAACTGTCAAATGCTGGCCTTGACGCAAACAAAATTCTTAGTCAGTGTTATGACGGAGCCAGCGTCATGTCGGGACGAGAGGGAGGCATGCAGAAGCTTATTCAAAATAAGTTAAACAGAGAAGTGCCTTACATCCATTGTTTCAACCACCAATTACATTTGGTGATCGTGCATGCTATTTCCTCAGAGAGTGCAGTTGGGGATTTTTTTGAAGTGTGCAATTCCCTTTATAAATTTATGAAAAAGCCCACTGTAGCCGCACAGTACAAAGGAGAGAAGCTTAAAAGGCTGTTAGAGCAGCGATGGACCGGACACCTTGACACGGTGTCTGTGGTGCTGAAGTCACACACTGCACTGGTGAACTTCCTGAAAGAGATCGGAACCATGGGAGCAAGTGCTGATGTGAAAATTGAATCTGTTGGACTTCACAAGGCCATTACAGAACGGAGCTTCACATTTCTCACCGGTGTGATGCACAAACTATTGGGGCTGATGGACCCAGCCAATCGGATGCTGCAAGCCGAAGAAACAGATCTAATCACTGCAGTCCAGCTCATTCAAAGTGCCTCTTCTTGCATAGAGGATCTACGATCAGATGCGGAATTTCAGAAACTGTGGTCTGACAGCGATGCAGGTGATGGCGCCGGCGTGCCTGCTCCTCCAAAACGGCAGCGGCAGGCCACCAGGACGCTACAAGACTACGTGGTGAGTGAAAGCCTTGGGCAGCGCGAAGTGGACATTCAACAAGAGTGCAAGCGGCTGTTTTTTGGCATCATCGACTCTATTCTGAGTGAAATGGCTGCACGTTTCAGCGAGCGTAACGGGAAATATATGTCAGCTTTGGACGCTTTGGACCCCGCCAGTGTGAATTTCCTGGAGGCTGAGAAAGTGAAACCACTACTGGATTTAACAAACACAGACATGGTTGAGGCACAGTTCACAGTTGCGCGAGAGTTTTTGAAAAGCCGGTGCACAGGCCAGGGAGAAGTGAGAGTGACTTTGAGTCACCTTGTTGCAAAGGAGTCCAGGGTATTAAGTGCCATGCCAGCGGTAATGACAGCATTCAAACACGCACTAACATTCGGGGCATCAACTGCTACATGTGAAAACTCGTTCTCCACGTTGAAGAATGTATTTAGTGAGCACAGACGCAGCATGTTGCATCGACGCAAAGCCCATCTCATCCAGCTGGCCTTTGAGAATGACCTCAGTAGGAAATTCAAAGATGAATGGAAGGAGATGCTGCTGAGGAGGTTCCACTCGTCAGGAAAGAGGAGACTGCAACTCTACTGAAGGTAAGAGCTGGTTATTTTATCATTTGTATTGTTGCTACTGTTTGTTAGCAATGTGGTTATTGATCATACGTTGTTGGATATGTTAGATCAGCGCCTCTGATCTGTGGAGTCTGTTTTGATGTTGCTCTGTTATGTTTTCTCATTCTATGCAGCATCATGTGACATGTCACCGCCGGTGACATGTCACATGATGCTGTGACTCACCGCCCCCCCTCGGTTTTCAGCTGCCCCCCCCTCTGTACTGAGCTGGAGCCGGGACTGCTTCCACTAATACCTTACACAGGTGATTACATGGGCTCCTACTGTTTGAATAAATACAAAGCAAACAAACACTTTACCTGAGTTACATAACTCAGTATTTTTCTTATTATGCAAGTACTCTTTGGACAAGAATTGCTGAGTGGCACGTGATGTAAAAGTCTACTGTTGCAGATAAATGCAATTTGGGTAAACAAGATGACAGCATTTTTGGTCATTCACAGTTTTAGTTTATTTGATGTGTTTTTGCTTTGTAATGGTGGTGATAATAAAGACTGAAGAGAGGTGATTATTAAAACTGTAGTTAAGTTACATTACAACATGATAGGGGTAAAGGTCACAGCTGTTTGGAGGCGAGTTACCATCTACCTGCTATAGAGTCAAATGGAACACAAGTGTGTATTTATTACACAAAGCTATTCCTTATTTTTGTACTATCCAAAGGAAAATGTGGTACTGGTCAATATGCAAAACAAAAGATACTGTTCATAACAAAATGTGTGTGACCTTAAAAAACAAGTAATTATTTTGTCAAAAACGTATCAATAGAAATCATAGTCAATGGTATTTCATGTATTCCTTAAATGCTTCTCTCAGCAACACTGCTTTAATTTGTCTATCTTTACAGCTTTTCAACAGTTCTTTTAATGGTACACAATGGTAACAATGTATTGCTATGTATTGAGAGCAGGTGAGTTTTTACCGTATTCCAGGTAACACAAAGCTAATAGTAAAGATACAAATAATAATGTGAGGAGGGTACAAATGTAATAACACAATATGTCGTTATTGCCACATATGCATACGCAAATGAAAATGTTATTTTAAGCACAAATTGGAGGATTTAATCTATACATACATTGTTCAAATCTATTTACAAAACATGAATTAAATGGATCAGATTGTCTTCATACAGTAAGACATTTTATGCATTTATTTGAGTATTTCACATTGTGGTTACATTTATGTATTCTCAATGAAACCATATAGCCGTCATAACCCGAGGTGAACAGACTTTGTTAAGCTTGGTTGTGAGTTCATACTAATAGGAGCTCATTTGATCCATTGCTGATACAATGAGTGTCAGTGCAGTATTCATCATATGTTCTCAATGTTGATATACATCAGTCTTTTAACTGTGTTCACCATAACATTGCAACCTCCTTTTGGCAAAGAAAAACCCAATTAACTTTATTATGACAATAAAGGATATCATTTTTAGACAATTAAAATACATTTGAATATGTAAAAAAGGCCTCAAGAATTCAAGCATACATAAACAGAAAGTGGTAGTGTTCTTAATTAATTAGCAATTATTTTATGATTTTTTTTATGCCAAATGACTAATTCATTTTCTCACATTAATGATAATATGAATAACTATAAGATATTTTAGAAAACTCTTGAACAACTATTGTAAATCTTATTTATCCAATCACTTAAATCACAAAAAATAGGGACGTGAAGACCTGAATTAAAATGTGTTGTAAGAAAATACATTTTATTCACATTGTAACTGTAACTTACATTTCAATGTTAAAAGTAACCTTTAACAAAACATGAGAATTCAGCACAAGGATAACGGAAAATGACAGCCCTTTTGCATTGCTTTTTAAAATTATTATTGGTTGATCCACAAGATGTGAAATGTAGAAACTGATCAATTATCTGCCTGCATTGTGCCAGTGCAATAACAATTATTAAAGTATCCAAAAATAAAACATAGGTTTTGTTGCAGAACAGAACAGATTTCGACACTTAATACAACATACCTTCAGAATGTGTTTTAGTAATAAAGCAAACAATTGTAACCATAATTTAAAAGATAACTGGCAGAAAATTAGTTCAGTGTGTTTATAACCACATCATTGTGTGTGTGTGGGTGTGTGGGGGTGAAGTGTGTGTGTGTGTGTATCTACTTGTTCAGAACAAACAACCAGTGTAACTTGAAACTTAACGAGACATTTGGTATAAAGGCAATGTGACATCTGAGGAAACATCCATCCATCTCCCGCTTATCCGTCAGGGTTGCGGAGGTAACAGCTCCAGCAGAGAGCCCCAAACTTGTCTTTCCCTGGCCACATCAGCCAGCTCTGACTAGGGGATTCCAAGGCGCTCCCAGGCCAGGGAAGAGATATAATCCCTCCACCTGGTCCTAGGTCTACCCCTCGGTCTCTTCCCAGCTGGATGTGCCTGGAACACCTCCCTAGGGAGGCGCCCAGGTGGCATCCTCACTAGGGGCCCAAACCACCTCAACTGGCTCCTTTCAACACGAAGGAGCAGCGGTTCTACTCCGAGTCCCCTCGGATGACTGAACTTCTCACCTTATTCCTAAGGGAGATGCCAGCCACCCTGCGGAGAAATTCCATTTTGGCCGCTTGTATCCGCGACCTCATTCTTTCGGTCATGACCCATCCTTCATGACCATAGGTGAGGGTAGGAACGAAGATGGTCCGGTAGACAGAGAGCTTTGCCTTCTGGCTCAGCTCTCTTTTCGTCACAACGGTGCGGTAAAGCGACTGCAGTACCGCTCCCGCTGCTTGGATTCTCCGGTCCATCTCACGCTCAATTGTTCCCTCACTCGAGATACTTGAACTCCTTCACTTGGGGTAAGGCCTCATTCCCTACTGGAGTGGACAGTCCATCGGTTTCCTGCTGAGAACCATGACCTCAGATTTGGAGGTTCTGATCCTCATCCCAGCCGCTTCACACTCGGTCGCGAACCAATCTAGTGAGTGCTGAAGGTCACAGACCGATGAAGCCGTTAGGATCACATCATCTGCAAAAAGCAGTGGTGCAATCCTTAGCCCACCAAACTGCAGACCCCCTCCCCCAAGACTACGCCTCGAAATCCTGTCAATGAATATCACAAACAGGATTGGTGACAAAGCGCAGCCCTGGCGGAGGCCAACCCTGTCAAGGTTGGGGAAACAGGACCCAAGTGCAGTAAATCAAGGGGAAGCAGGTAAGGGTCCAAACAAAAACTGAGCTTTATTCAAAAGCTGTTGACGAAAACACGAACCAAGGGGAACACAGGACATGAAAAGCACTTAGCTTCAGAAATGAAGGGCGACAGGAACAGGTAGGTATCATGGACTAGATCAGGGAAGAAATGACGACGACTGAACAACAGACAAAAGGGAAACAGGGACTAAATACACAAGGGTAACCACAAGACGAGAGACAGCTGGAAGGGGGTGGAGAAACACAGGGGCAACAGGTGAACACAATGACGCAATCAGGCACAGGAGGGAAACGCAGACAGGAAGTGAACTTAACATGAAACAAGAGGGAAAACATTTAAAAATAAAAAACAACACAAAGACATGACAGATACGAAACAAGGATCATGACAAACCCTCACCGTAAATCGGTCCGACGTGCTACCGAGGACCCGGACACAGCTCTCGCTTTGGAAGTACAGAGATTGGATGGCCCTGAGTAGAGACCCCCTCACCCCATTCTCCCGCAGCACCTCCCACAGTATCTCCCTGGGAACCCGGTCATACGCCTTCTCCAAATCCACAAAGCACATGTAGACCAGATGAGCGTACTCCCAGGCCCCCTCCAGGATCCTTGCGAGATTAAAAAGCTGGTCCATCTTTCCACGACCAGGACAAAATCAACATTGTTCCTCCTCAATCTGAGGTTCAACAATCGGCCGGACCCTCCTTTCCAGTATCTTAGAGTAAACTTTCCCGGGAAGGCTGAGTAATGCGATGCCTCTGTAATTTGGCACACACCCTCTGATCCCCCTTTTTAAAAAGAGGAACCCCCCCCCGGTCTGCCACTCCTTCGGTACTGTTTCCGACTTCCACGCAATGTTGATGACACGTGTCAGCCATGACACTCCCTGAACACCCAGAGCCTTCAGCGTTTCTGGGCGGATCTCATCCACCCCCGGGGTTTTGCCACTGTGGAGTTGTTTGACTACATCAGTGACTTCCCCCCCCGTGAGATTGGAGTTGATCCCCCTTCATACTCCAGCTCCACCTCTAACATAGAGGGCGGAGTTGTCGGGTTCGGAGTTCCTCAAAATGTTCCTTCCACCGCCCTAACACCCTATCAGTTGAGGTCAACAGGGTCCCATCCTTACTGTACACAGCTTGGATGCTTCCCTGCTTCCCCCTTCTGAGGTGTCGGACTGTTTTTCAGAACAACTTCGGTGCCGACTGAAAGTCCTTCTCCATGGCTTCTCCGAACTTCTCCCACACCCGCCGCTTTGCCTCGGTCACGGCTGAGGTTGCTGCCCTTCGGGCCTGTCGATACCTTGCAACTGCGTCAGGAGTACCCAGGGATAACATATCCCGGAAGGCCTCCTTCTTCAGTAGGACGGCTTCCCTGACCACTGGTGTCCACTAGGAGGTTCGAGGGTTACCTAAGAGGCACCAAAGACCTTGAGACCGCAGCTCCTCGCCGCAGCTTCAGCAATAGAGGCTTTGACTACCGCCCACTCTGGTTCAATGTCCCCAGCCTCCACAGGGATGCCTGAAAAGCCCCGCCGGAGGTGTGAGTTGAAGGCCTCCTGGACTTGGGATTCCTTCAGACGTTCCCAGTTCACCCGCACTACACGTTTGGGCTTACCAGGTCTGTCCATAGGCTTCCCGTGCCACTCGACCCAACTCACCACCAGATGGTGATCAGATGATAACTCCGCCCCTCTCTTCACCCGAGTGTCCAAAACATGCGGCCTCAGGTCCGATGATATGATAACAAAATCGATCATTGACCTTCTGCCTAGGCTGCTCTGGTACCACGTACACTTATGCATCCTTATGTTCGAACATGGTGTTTGTTATGGCCAATCCATGACTAGCACAGAAGTCCAGTAACAAACCACCACTCCGGTTCAGATCGCGGGCGCCGTTCCTCCCAATCACGCCCCTCCAAGTGTCTCCATCATTGCCCACGTGTGCGTTGAAGTCTCCCAGCAAGACTAAGGAGTCCCCTTCGGGAGCCCCAAACAGGACTTCTTTCAGGGTCTCCAAGAAGGCCAAATACTCTGAACTGCTGTTTGGTGCATAAGCACACACGACAGTCAGAGTTTTCCCCCCCATAACCCGCAGGCGTAGGGAGGCGACCCTCTCGTCCACTGGGGTAAACTCCAAGAAAGCGGCACTCAACCGGGGGCTTGTGAATATCCCCACACCCGCCCGGCGCCTCACACCTTGGGGAACCCGAGAAAAATAGAGTCCAACCCCTATCAAGGAATAAGGTTCCAGAGCCGATGCTGTGAGTAGAGGTGAGCCCCACCAGATCCAACTGGTAACGCTCCACCTCCCGTATAAGCTCCGGCTCCTTCCCCCCCAGAGAGGTGACATTCCACGTCCCCAAAGCCAGCTTCTGCCGCCCGGTCTGGTCCATCGAGACCCTCTGCTTTCACTGCCACCCTTCTGGCAGCGCACCCGACCCCATCGCTGTTTCCCGTAGGTGGTGGGCCCGCAGGACATCTGAGGAAACATTTTATCATACAATATTTTAGGCATTGTTTTAAGATTACTTCTTAATTACTTTTTTTACTAGTACAAAATATGGTCCAAATATAGTATGAACAAGGCACTTTGCAGTTTTAAAATCCACTCACTGGTCACATGAGGGGTGAGCTACACATTCATGCTACATAAGTCATTCACCTGGGTAATTGGTCTAACATCTTACAATTTAAACAAAAAGTAAGAGGGAGCAATCATTACTTTATATTTGACAACTGTGTCCATACAAGAACAATGAAGCATGCCACTGTTCTTGATTGAATCCTTACACATCTTAGCAGCAATACAAGGTCCTGAATTACATGAACAAATACATTTCTGTTCAGCCAGGTTTTTGTTGTGCAGCTGGAAAATAATAGTCAATATGCAAGTGTGTTGTGGTTTGTGAACTCATCGCCAAGTTTGTGTAGTCAAGCTGGGCTCCCTTCTGCACAGCTGGACTTCGGTGTAACTATTAAAGTGCTTCTTTCAGGTCCCAAATATACAGTATCTATAGCACATGATGCAACTTCGAACATGAAAAGCTCTTAACAGTTTGGATCGGTTTAGCTATTGTTGTTGGAGTCCAAACAATGTCCATAACCCAGACATTGCTGTCAAGAACTGCGTTGAATTCTGAACGGAAATCTGGAAAAGTTCTCATAGCTGTGAGCTATGTGCAGAATATTCCCACATGTGTGCGCAATCGGTCTTCTTGTGAACTCTGTCATTTTCTCAAATTCGACGTAGATGCTGTCTGTAACGATCAGATCAGATCCTGTGCAGAACCGTAGAAACTTCTGAAGTTTACTCTCATCTAGCGCTCAGATGAATCTTTTCAGATGATATGCTACCTCCTTTGGATTTGTAGTCAAATCAACATCAAATTTCAGTAGTTTGCAGTGTTTATTTGTGGTGGGTTGGAGGTCAGACAACAACTTAGTCAGTGTCTCTGGACTGATGTCAAGATGTTGATGGTTAATGTCCCTCCAGCAGTCAATAACGAACATCGGTTTTTGGACCATCTCTTTGTGCGCCATTTCTTCCATTATTTTACATACCTGCAAACTCAGAAGGGCTGAAAAAGGTGACAAACTAAACCCCCCCCCCCCAGCCTTTGTACACGTTGCCTAGCAACGCCGCGCATGCGCATTATATCCTGCTCCGCTCCGAGTTATAGTAGTAGGCTATTCATGGGAAACACATGAACAGCACGTTAAGATCTCGGCCAAGTCGTAATTAAAAGCAGTTCTTCATTATTTAAGTTAAGCGGCGGTAACGCCAGTGTTAAACAAGGTGTTAAACACGCAAATGCCGGTTGGTGTGCGTACATTACTGAGTGTTTATCGGTCCATGGCCGTAATGACCGTGTCGCATTGGTCCATATGTAATGCGCACGTTCTGTTGTTCCCATTGGCATAGAGCTATTGAACATTAACTTTAACAAAGGATACGGATAACATATAGCCCACGGCAGTTTTGTCATTGTATGTATAGCCTATATTTGTATTACGCTATCATCATTCAACATAGAATGAAAGTGTTATCTATAGTCGATTTACATAGATAATCCACAACCATGAACCTAATCTGGATCTTAAACCTGCCAATTGCCAACAATTGTTACTACATATAAAATATGTTTTCGTTTTTAGATCGCGTGTTTCAAAGGCATCTGCGTCTTGTGTACATAACACAGCGCAATATGAATACTGTCATTTCCAACAGTAAAGCGTTATATGTGCTTACTGTAAACAAACTCTACACACGGTCGCCAGCGTTTGTAGATTTTGTTCTAACTCCAAACTTTTCGTAGCTACTAAAAAGTTGATGAATGCGAAACCGAAATAATTGATCCGAACGGATCACGGATCAAAGATGATCCGTGGCACCACTACTAGCTACTCACTAAACCACACACGGATGTGTATTTGTTCATTACGTGTTCGTTTTCATCCCTCTCATATCTGACCACAATGACATAGCCGCCAGTAATAACAGTAACAGGACGGATGCTGTGGAGATTAGCCTTCACAAACGCATTCTTTTCGCATTGAACGAGGTGACGTAGAACTGGTCTAGCTAGGCTAACTTTAACACAATTCACTGAGGTTAGCTAGCAACCTAACAAGCTGATAAGCTTAAGCATGTTAATACACTTTATTTGGCTAAAATAATTTTACTTCAGCAACGTTAAAATTATACAGCATACAATGTTTTTGCCAGATTAGCTGCTACTAGACTTACCTCAAAACTTGTATCTGTAACGTATCCCGAAAATTGTCCAGAAGAACCACTCGCTGACGACTGAGCACTCCACTCCAAGAGGGACCGATGGGTAAAAAAGCGCGCGCTGTGGTTTATCTTGCTTATGATTGGTCGGTGGTCGTGGAACGCGAGTCATTTGAACAAAGATTTTATTTATTGTGAAGATAGCAAACTTGTTTCTTGCTCATTATACAGTCGGTTATACAGTCTGTGGTTCGTCGGTCAGCCCCCCCCCTAAAAAAAAAACTCTTCGGATCTACACGATTCACGTCAATGACATATTTTGAGTTGAAAACGGCGAATTTCGCCGAAAGGTGACTAGTTTGCAGGTATGATTTTAGGAACATTCTCTGCGGTGACTTTCCTTCTACAGCCATAGCTGTCGAGAACTTCCAAAAGGTCAGCAGTGTCAACTGCAGTGAAATCAGTCAGTGCTTGCATCCAAACGTCACGTTCTTGGCTGCTCACAAGTTGCAGAAAATGTGCTTTGAGGTCACTGTACTCATTATCAAAAAACACCTGTTCAAGGAAAGGCAGAGCAAGTTTGTTTGGGAAATATTGACAATCTTGGTAACTGTAGCATCCCAATCGAATTAATACAAGCCTGGACTGATGGTTTAATGTAGTTTATTCCGTTTCCAATATTACTGCATTGACCAACGTAAGAGCTAGGTAGAAATTAAACAGAAGACAAAATGATACACATTAAGCTAAACTCTGTTAGCACTGAAAAGTTAACAAATACACAAATAAATTCCAAATTATTTGACAATTAGACACACACAGATGCAGTTACCTTGTTTCCCTCTCGACTGGAGCTAAACTCCGTTATACTCTCCCGTTATGTCGTGTTACTGCACCGTTTCTCCGTGTTACCGTACTTTTCTTTAACGTCTTTCTGCTCAACTTCCGTTCCTTGTCTCTTCAAAATAAAAGCACATCCTTGTTCATGAAAAATAACAAAACAAAAGCAATTTAACAAATACATGAACCATATTGTGCTGCCTTCAGGCAGATATAAAACATTTTGGGACTTTTATTTAATGTGAAATTCATTTAGCAGGAATACTTTTATTTTGACATAATGTCACCGTGTTAGAAACAGGAAGTAGGGAGTTGGAAGTTAGTTGGAGCAAGGTTAGCTAATGTTAACATGCTGTGAAAGGGCTCCTTCTCACGAAACGCGGACTCATTTGCCCCAGCAGAGGCATCACTTGTATGTATTCCTTTCTTAATGTTGTTAAACTTTGTTGTAATTTATGATTTCATAGTTTATGTCGAATTCATGTTGTTAAAAACCAGTTATAAAAGTAAATGGTTTAAAAACGATTTTTTGAAGATGTTAGCTAAATGTTAGCTACAGGTCAGTTTAGGCACTGCAGTCAACAGTGAATGTCAAGGTCATTAGCTTAGCTTGTCTAGTTGATGTATGTTAACTTTCCAACCAAGTAGAACCTAATTATATTTCTCATTGTTTTATTTTTAGTTTCACTTTCCTGACTTTGTGATTTTGTGAAGAATTTCAATAAAGACTGCATCACGGATAAAGGAAAGTTTAGCTCACTGTCGAGCTGGGTTCCCACACCTTAGTGAGGACAGTACACATATTGTTTGGGTTCCTTTACAGTAACCCTTCAAAAGTATTCTTCCAATCGCCTTCCATGTTTCAGCAGGAAAATCATGGTGAATGAAGGGCACTTTAACTGTTGTCCCAAGTGTGCATCTCTCATAGAATTCCTGCCAGAAGCAGCTGAGAACATCCCTCAGTACACCAGAACCACTGCCTGCTTCTTCCTTGTTTGTCTGGGAGAATGCGCCTCACATTCAATGATTTTTAAAATCTCTGCATCAGAAAAGGCAGTAATCATGTCAGGTAGGGTGGTCCATGATGTACAATGATTGTTAGTTGTTTCTCTGCCTCAAGTGGACTGGCAGGGATTGGAAAACTCTCAAATATTAGTGTGTCCTCTTCATCTTCTTCGATGCGGAAATGAGGACCAAAGGTGATTTTAGGATCACTAGAAATGTCTAGTGATCGCTTTGTGTCATCCAAAACAATGATGACATCTATGTTGTCATCATTTTCACTCGAGACAATATTCAACTCATATCTCTCTTCAACTGTGATGCTGTCCGCGTTTTCAGACGGTTTTGGCTTTGTGGCAGTGTAAAATCGCAACATTGTCATTTGCACAGTTTCATACATTGTGCTAATTGAAGAGCACGTTTTAGCTGTAAGGCAGTTATATTTAAAATCCCACACCTCAAATTCGAACTCTGATTCAGGTCCTTTAGCTGATATTCCATCAGGAAAAAATAGTTGCTTTCCTGTTTCAAGGATTTCCTTCAAACCAGCATTAGTTGATAGTTTTATTTTTGCCACCTCCTTGCTTTACCCTTACTTGTTTGGCTGTGTTACTGTCGCTGTGAATCCAGCCTATTTCAATATTTCTTGTGGCTTCAGCTTCTTTGGCGGTTTTGTTGTTGTTGCTGTACGTGATGGGTTTCCTGGAGAGCTTTCTGATCTCATGTCATTTTTTCCCTCAGTTTTTCTAAAAGCCCTTTTTTTCGTTTTGATGCGGGCTTTTTACTTCTACAATAATTAAAAATGGCAATTCGGTCTCTGTAGGACGGGATGTGTTTTTGAAGAGTGGCATCATCCATGAGACTAATGACATCACTATCAATCTGCAAAGAAGAAACAAAAGAAAAACAATCAACTTTGTGCACATTGTATAACTATTGTCAACCTTTGTCGTTGTATATAGATAGACACTATTTAGCCTTTTCGGAGACCAAATCAGTCCTGTTCATAATACAAAACATTCATTAATTTTAAGAACATTAACCCTTAAAATGCCAACATTTTTGCCATGATGGTACTTTAGAAAAAACGGAAACTTATACTTTCCAGGTTTACCCGAAAATTTAGGGTAGAGGTAGTGACGGGCCATGATTGGGGCACAAGCTAAAATTTTGCCTAGGGCGGCACAGTGGTCATGGCCGGTCCTGACTAGGAGAACACTTTTTCATGGTGTGTCATAGTTGTTCCAAGAGGCAATTAAATAAGATTGTGGACACAAGTTTGATGCGCAACTTTCTTTTAAGACCGAAGTAGTTACACTCAGTAACGTTCAAGTTAGAGACTGACATGATATGCAGCAACACATACTAGATAAAAATGACCAACAGCTGTTTTAATCCCCCTCAGACAGTACAACAGGATTCATATTTATATGCTGATAATTCTGAGATCATGGGGTAAAGGACAATGGCCCAAACACCTGCGGTAACACTGCTACAGCAGCAAGGGCGATATGTGTTTCCCCTCCAGCGATATATTGGCGCAGTCAGGTGAACGGTAGCTGTCAGGCTCTCAGGTAGCAGCTAGCAAGCGTTGTTAAACACACTTGATTCAGTCTCTACAGAAACATGACACGAAACCACCAGGCAGTTGGTCTTGGTTAGTCGTCACCAGTGGCGGCTGGTGAACATTTTTTTTGGGGGGGCGCAGTTGGGCGGCACGGTTTAAATAGCACTTTTTTAGAGGTTTAGCTTAAGACAGTTGGTTAGGTGGCTGCGGCCACATTCGTGCTTCTTACATTTTTGTGTGAAGTGCTTTAGATCCTTCATCCCGGTTGTAGTTAGGGTTGGGACACGATTTTCGAATAGTCGAATATTCGTGACACGTTCGAATAAAGAATACTCATTTCGAATGCCGCATTGATTGTTTTTTTTTTTTTTTTTTTGTTTTTTAATTTTTTTTTTATTGTATTGCCGCATTGACTAGTAGGCCTATTGCGTTTCACTGGGAAAGAATGTCGTATTGTTTACATAGAAATATACGTCCGAACCTAATTACGTTTCATGTGGTAAAAAAAAGAATGAAGAGGTTTCCTAGTCCCTAAACGATATTTAAGCTGACATATGCAAATTCTGCCAGAAGATGCCGCTACAGTAGGAGTAGAGTACAGTAGGCGAAACAATAACAGTAAACAAAAAATAACAGAAGAAGAATTTGAAACGTGCGATTGCTCAGGCTACAACAATGCAGCGAGCTAGTAAAAGTTCTGTATGGTCCTCCTTTACTTTGATCAGCGAAAATGAAGTTCAATGCAATCTCTGCCAGGTAAAGCTGGCATACCATAAATCAACCACTACCATGCACAACCACCTGAAAGCGAGACACCCCGTAGAAGTGACTTCGGGACAGCAGCAGTCAGTTGCCGCGTTCATGGTGAGGTCTACTAAGATGAATGCTAGGCGTGCTGAACAGCTAACGGCGCTTCTCGCGAAGATGGTAGCAAAAGATATGCTGCCTATAAGCTTTGTGGAAGGAGAGGGGTTTCGAGAGTTGATGAACTTTGTTGAGCCTGAATACAAAGTTCCATGTCGGAAAACAATCACTAGCAGACTCGAAAAACTTCACATTGAAAATGCAAGCATCCTACGCAATGATTTAGAGAATGCCGATAAAGTGTCCCTAACCACAGATTCGTGGACGGCACTGACCACTGAATCATATGTCACAGTCACCTGTCATTACATGCTTGAATGGGAGATGCGGAGCGCTGTTCTGCAGACCAAAGCCATGCCTGAGCGGCATACGGCTGATAATCTGGCAAATGTCCTGTCTAATGCGAGGGATCACTGGGGTCTCACTGGAAAAGTCACTGCCTGTGTACACGACAATGCCAGTAACATTGTTCTCGCCAATTCCCAGGCTGGGCTGGGATGGGACTCGCAGCCTTGTTTTGCGCACACCCTTCAACTCGCTACAAATGACGGGTTCAAATTGCAAAACATAAACCACGTCGTTAAAGCTGCCAATCGCCTTGTATCTCACTTTCACCATAGCACGGTGGCAACAGAAGCACTGAAGCAAAAGCAACAGCTCCAAAACGTCCCTGGCCACAAGTTAGTGCAAAGCTGCCGTACCCGATGGAATTCAATATATGACATGTTCGAACGCTTGCTAGAGCAGAGATGGGCTGTGTGCGCTGTCTTGTCGGACAGGACTGTCACTAAGCTACCAGATGCGCGCACACTGGAACTGGCCGATGATAGCTGGACTGTGATGGAGGAACTGATGCCAGTGCTGCACTCCCTGAAATGCGCCACTACCGCCTTGTGCGGAGAGTCAAATGTCTCTCTATCCATGATTTACCCGGTGGTTGCAAATCTTCTGTCTAAGCATCTCAAGGAAGTCCCAGAGGAGTCCAACAAAGTCACAAATTTCAAAAAAAATGTGGCGACCTCATTGAAAGCGCGGCTTGCACCTGCGGATACCAGCAGCGCACGAAAAGTCGCCTACATTGCCTCATTTTTAGATCCCAGGCACAAACACCTGAGGTTCACAACTGATGAGGTGCGTGACACAGTTCAGGCCGAGGTGAGAACCCTCCTGTCCATGGCCGATGACCAAGAGACCGAAGAGGCAGCGGAATGTGATGAAGGGCCCTCCGAGCCAAAACATCCCCGAAAGGATTGCTTATCTGCAGCGGCAATCGCGGTCCTATTTGGAGAGGAGTACAGTGCAGAGGGGGCAACATACACCACTGAACTGACTCAGTACTGCCAGGATGTGTGCCCACCGCTCCACACTGACCCACTGACATGGTGGAAAGCAAATCAAAAAAGATACCCCCGCCTGGCAAAGTTGGCGAGCGCCTATTTGTGTGTGCCTGCAACGTCCGTGCCGTCGGAGCGCGTGTTCTCCGCTGCCGGCTTAATAGTTAATAGGCTGCGCACACGTCTCCACCCCGAACACGTTGACATGTTGATTTTTCTGAATAAAAATATGCAATAGGTTTTCGCTATTTTATTACTATTCTATTACTTTGCTATTTCTGTTAAATCCATTCGATCTCGTTGCTGAAACTGTTTCACCCGGTTCCGCCAAACAGGCAGTTAAATGAAAAACAGCGCAGCGGTTGCAATTATAAAACTGTTTGTTTGTTTGTTGTCATGCTGTAGCTGAGATAAATGCTCAGGGAATATGCCCATTTTACCGTTCTGTAATGTTTTTGTTGATTCAGTAAACTGTTTGGTTAAGTCTACTCTTTCTGTCGTGTGTGGTGGTTGAAGGAGGGGGATGTCGCACGTGAGCGAGGGGGGGGGGGGGGGGGCTCGATTTTCGAATAAAATTCGAATGTTGTCTAGCGAATTTCGAATAGTGTTTTGGACTGAAAGTCACATCCCTAGTTGTAGTCCAAAGTGTTTCAGTCCCAGGACTTTGAAATAACAGACAAGGGAAACAAAAAAAGGCATTGCTCACTGTACAACCAGCTAACCAATTCCGCTTAGCATACAAGTTTGAGGAGAAAGTCCGAGTGTAGGTTGTCCCGCGATCAGTGGTCGTCTGTTGAATGTTTAAATCCGGACGCTCGGGTCCCAAGTCTTTCAATTTCTTCTTTTCGACATCTGATAGTCGATGAAACGGTGTTTTAAGTAGAGCTTGCACGGAGTTCTCAGCCATCGATGTCGCCATATTCACTCAATCTAAGTTTCAGCTAGCTACGGTGCTGCTCTTTACGCTTGTGGTTAGGGAATGATAACGATGCTGATTCGCCGAAATAGTCCAATCGCGTATCTAAGAATGTCACATTGAACTAAGAAACAATGCCATTGGCTGTGGGCGCAAAGATTTGCGCCCACAGATCTAAGTTTCATCCCCCAATGAAAAGCTATCCTTGCTAAAATGACTGAAAAAGTATAAGCTCTCCTATAGACTCCCATGTTATCGGCGCCCACGGACGGTAGCCGACCTGCCTATTCTCAGAAAAGGCGAATGGCAATATATTATGTCCGGACAGTGGTCTCCCATACACATTTAACCCATAAACACGGTACATTTCTTATTTCAATTATGTTGTATATATAACGTTTTTTAACTCAAAAAGTCAGGGTGGGCGGCGCCCAAGCGCCCACTATTGACGCACCGCCACTGGTCGTCACTGTCAACGAACTAAACCATTATTTACTGAATTAGTGTATGTATTAGACGCTACTACATACACTTACTGTTAGCTCATCATTGTCTGCATTTCACATTCACATTCTAACGCCTTTTCGTTGTTTTTAAGAACGCCCAAAACACACACATATGTATGTATAACTCACCTTTTGTTCCTCCAGTTTCAATAGGCCTATGGTTTCCCCCCAAAATAGTTTTCATGTGGCCCTAATCCTCTTCCGTATAAAAGAGCTTAATTTTAGAAAGATTAAATAATTTGCAGCAGTAGCTTGAGTTTCCCTTTGTCTTCAACCGTTTCACATCTTAACAGTTTCAGACAATTATAGAACATATCAGTCTGAACACATCATAACAATGGAACAGTTTTAAGGTTTGTCTTTCTGTCGCTCTTATATTCCACTCCCTCACTGACTGTCTTTTGTTCAGTGAGAGAGCTGAGCTCTATCTAGCCTGTCTGGCCAGGATTTTAAATCGGGGCTGAGATGGTGTCAGGGCCATTCTCATACACACGTGAAGGTGCTCATTGTTGCTCCACTCACCGTCTTCTCTCTCTGTCTCTCTTTCTCTCGTTCTCCCGCTAACTTGTCTCTTCTTCTTGTGTTTATCTCCCTGTATCGCACACTGGTCTCTTTTGCCCCCTGTTGGTGCCAGTTAAAATGGAATTACCCTGTCAAAATGAAAATCCATTATTAATGTATTGATTATAGATCCGGACCCGGACCGCTGTCCACCTGTTAGTGAGCTATGCTATAGAGCAGGGGTCTCAAGCTCGACTGCGGCCCTCGAGACGATAGTTTGCGGCCCCCACCTCAATATGAAAGTTTAATGTTAGTGCGGCCCGCGGGCTCCATACGAATGGCACTTTTCAGTGTTGTGTGCAGAGCTGAACGAACCTACCAATCACGGTGGGGTATATTGCGCTCGGGGGCGGGACATCGGCCGCGGGCTTGATACGAATGGCACTTTTCAGTGTTGTGTGCAGAGCTGAACGAACCTAACAATCACGGTGGGGTATATTGCTCTCGGGGGCGGGACATCAGCTGCGGGCTCAGAAGCGGAGGCGGCCGCGGAAATTGCTGCTCAGCGGGACAGAAAAAGAAGTGGAAAAGACGTATCGGCTAAACACTGAAACTTCAACGCGACAGTGACACCAAGGGGAAATATATATTATATCTTTTTCAAAGCTTGCAGTGAAGAGAAAGGTTGGTGATGAGCACAGACAATTTCAGGAAAAGTGGGAAGTGCAATATTTCTTTGTTGAACACAGGGGCATCCCGACGTGTCTTATTTGCACAGAGAAAGTTGCAGTGCACAAAGAATACAATTTGAAACGTCATTACACAACTAGACATGCTGAGGAGTATGCAAAATACCAGGGAGATGAGAGAGCCAACCGGGTTGCTAATCTTAAAACATATCTACTGAGGCAACAAGATTTCTTTAAGAAAGCAACCAAAGAGAATGATGCAGCAGTCGAAGCTAGCTACGTGGTTAGTGAGATGATTGCTAAAGCAGGAAAGCCATTCACAGAAGGTGAATTTGTCAAAAAGTGCATATTACAAGTATTGTCTGTCCAGAAAATAAAGGTCAGTTTAGCAACATCAGCCTTTCTGCCAACACCGTGGCAGAGCGCATTTCTGACCTGTCAAGTGACATTTATGATCAACTGTGTGCGAAAGCAAAATGTTTCAGTGTATACTAAGTCTCTTGATGAGACCACAGACATCACCGACACTGCCCAGCTCGCAATCTATGTCCGTGGCGTTGATGACAATTTTGAAGTCATAGAGGAGTTGCTCACAGTGATTCCAATGCATGGCCAGACCACCGCTCAGGAGATATTTCACCAGCTGTGTGATGCCATTGAGAATGCCGGTTTGTCATGGAAGTGGTTTGTTGGAATAACAACCGATAGAGCGCCATCAATGACAGGGAGGAAAAATGGACTGGTGGCACTTGTTCAAAAAAAACTGGAAGAGGAAAGTGTGGAGGAGGCCATTGCTCTGCACTGCATTATCCATCAGCAGGCTCTTTGCAGCAAATGCCTGAAGTTTGACAATGTGATGTCTTTCGTTGTGAAATGCATCAACCAAATCAGATCCAGGGGCTTAAAACACAGAAGGTTCCGTGCTTTTTTAGAGGAAATGGAGTCAGAATATGGGGATGTGCTCTACTTCACCGAGGTACGTTGGCTCAGCAGGGGAAACATGTTGAAGAGATATTTTGAGTTGAGAGCGGAAGTGAAAGCCTTCATGGAGAAAGATGGGGTTGCTGTTCCTGTGCTAAGTGATCCCAAATGGCTCATGGACTTAGCTTTTTTTGTTGATATCACACATGAGCTTAATGTACTGAACAAGAAGTTACAAGGCCAGGGGCAACTTGTTAGTGCTGCCTATGACAACGTGAAAGCCAAGTTCAGGGGAGGTGAGTGGAAAAGCAGACAAGCTCGGGCAATTTTTGAGAGAATTGCCCCCCAGCTTCCCTGAGCTTTCACAAATGTTCAAGTGGACCATGTGTCTTTTTGGGAGCACATACTTGTGCGAAAAGCTCTTCTCTACGTTGAACTTCAATAAGTCCAAGTACAGGTCCAGACTTACTGATGAGCATCTTCAAGCCCTACTGAGGGTCTCAACTGCTTCATCCCTGCTTAAGCCAAATGTGGCTCGGCTATGCGAGAGGAAGCGCTGCCAGATATCTAGCAGCAAGAAGTAGGCAGAAGAAGCCATGTTCAGAACAGTTTATGTTCAATGTTCTTTTCATGTTCAGAAAGTTAAATGTTAAAGAACTGTTAATACAGATATTTGAATCTGAATAATAATAATTACATTTCTCTAGTCAGCAACTATATGTGGTTTCTTCAGTCTTCTATATCTGCTGTATTATTATTATTTTCATTTCATTTATTTATTACTGATTGATTTGTTTTTTTTTATGAATTTGTTAATTTATTTTGTCTTCTTATTTTGTGTTAAAAAATAAAACTAAAGACATTTGATAACATTGGAATGTTTTTTAGTACTTTTCTTGTGGGAAACCTGATGCGGCCCAGCCTCACCCAGACTCTACCTCTAACGGCCCCCGGGTTAATTGATTTTCAGACCCCTGCTATAGAGCAATATGCACACCCTCTGCCAACCAACCATTTACTGTTGGAAGGCTGAAATGTCAAGGAAGTATTTTGTGCCCTGAAATGTGAGGGGAAATATCAGCGGTTTGCCTTACCGCAGGAAGTATCACGAAAAAGTCAGTGGTTGAAATTTATTTTTAACACTGTTCACTGTTCAATGGTTCAAAGTACTGTGCTGTGTACCCGGCATTTCACGGGAGACAGCTTCTAAAACCTTGCACAGGTTGATGCCGATATGCAAAGCCTGCAGAGTTCCTACTTTGTTTCAGTTCTAACATTACATCTGAAATGTAAGAGCGATACAAAGTAAAAACATTCACTGTGAAACCGCCTGCTCCAGTCTACTTTGGGACGGTGGATCAGGTCCATCACGTTGGTCTGTGTCATTTTCAGGATCGGACTCCGGTTCAAACATATATGGCTGTACCGCCGTCATTGTAACACATAAACTGATGCTCAGCTGTAACGGGAAGGCTGACAAAGCGCTCTATTAGACAGGGGCGGAGCCTCTCAGTTGGTTGACCAATCAGAACAGAGTGGGCGAGCTGACCAATCAGTGTAAGGATAATCAATATTCTGACAACAATGTTGATACACTGTTTCTTGACGGACCTCATTTGTGCACTTCCGGTAATAAAACCGGATGTGTTTACTTTCTTTGTCTCGGTTAGCTCGTGACTCATGATATAATCAAAATACGGATAGGGAGAGAATCACGCGTGGAGTTACATACCAAACACACCGTATTCAACTCCAACTCACCACCATTATATTACTACTATTAATGTGTGTTGAAATGACTTTTGAATGTTGGATAAAGTTCAGAACTACAAAAGAAGATGGCGTAACCCAATAGGTCATGGAACCTCCCCGTCGATGTCGGCCAATTAAAGAAGATCACGTGAGGGGGGGGGGGAATGTCGGAGAAAGAACGGTCTCTTTTCTCCATGCAACTGTAGACAGCTAACTGCCTTGTGCGGACTGTGGACCAGTGAATTGGATTTAAGGGCCACAGCTGTGTCCCTTTGTGAAACTATTACAACATTGCTTTAATAAATACTCTTAACTTTAAGCTAGACGTTTACGGGTCTACTTTCGAACAACTGTTTGTCTTCAAGCAACACACATTTACCTAACAGTAGTCCAGCCCCAACATTTGCATACACTAGCTCTCCAATCTCCGACCAACTGTCTGTTCTTTAAATTCATTGGTTTCCTCCTCCGATAAAGGCTCAATAGCCTCCATGGTTCATCTCTCACAGTTTCGCTAACTTCACTTATTTCTGTGGGCTCTGAGGCAGCCATGAATTGCTCCTTGTAAACCAGCCAATCAGAGCAGAGCTCATCAAAGTTATTTAAATGAGCCTCCAATTAAGGCAATTCAGCTTGTTTCATTCCCGGACCAAATCATAGGGTTGTAAATGGGCCTGTAAAACCGCATCTGGACGTTTTTTGGATCAACCAAAGTTATACACCTTCTTTATGGACATCAGAGAACAATTTAAAATACCAGATAGATGCATTCTATGGTCACTTTAAGCACCACAATCAATGTTTATTGATCTGAAGTATATCACTCGGTGTAAAACCTCCCTTCATTAGAAAGCCGGATGAAGCGGCAGTGATGTTTGGACTGAACGGCAGTCCACTGTCAACCCTCATTTATTCACCACGTCTTTATTTTTAACTAACAGAATCATCAGAGAGCAGAAACAACAAGACGGCAAACAAACCATTACATCTGTGTGTGTGTGTGTGTGTGTGCGTGTGCGTGTGCGTGTGTGTGTGTGTGTGCGTGTGCGTGTATGTGTGTGCGAGATAGAGAGTGTGTTAAGGTGTGGGTGGAAGGGGCATTAGTCACCAGAAATGGCACAGAGCCTCTCCTTCAGTAAGTGGGTCACTCCATCTGCAGCAGTATATGTAGAAACAGCAACGCTTTCTACCACATGGTTTAACAGGAAAAACCCTTGGTTCTGTAATTCCAAAGTCAGTACCAAGTAAAAAACTGTAAAAGGTGCACAAATCAGCTGGTTTAGGATTGCTTTAAATCAGCTTCACTAGCAACCAAAACACATTTTCCCTTGAATATTCTTAATAACATTAGTAACGTTTTTGATGAGTGTATTCATGGAGACCTATTTTTTTTATCTTAGTTTGTTATGCTTTTGTAAAAATATTGTATTTCAAAGTGCTTATAGAATTAATTAATAGTTCAACTTTTTTATTTGAAGGCAGCTTTGGGCACCGTGTGATTAACGTATTTGTTGGATTAAAGGGGGGTAGGATTGGGCACCGACTGTCACAGTCTGCTCCCTCACTCACCTATTTTCTGTATTAGTATTTCTTAGTCACCTGGTAGCCACACCCCTGGGCCATTACCTCCCAGATTGCTTGGTTTCGACCTCGCCTGCCCCTGACCAGCCTGCTTCGCCCGTTTCCCGACCGTGCTTGTACCTGCGTCTCCCGTCCCAAGCCCCAGTACTACCAACTGAGATATGCGGCAATTGATATATAAAAGAACATTTTAACTGTGAGATAAAATCAATATATTGTGCTGGAAATTTAAGGGACATAATTAACTGTTGTAGTGTTGACTCACGGACCCGTTGGTAGGTGACACCTTGGAGTTGGAGCTGTTAAACTCAACGAGATGCATCTTAGGTTCTTTACGGCCATTTCCTTCTTCAACATTTAGAACCCAACAGAAACCTGAATATATTATGTTTGAAATTTTGAAACTTGAATTTTGAGATTTGAAGTACTAAAATATCTTTTCAATTCTATACATTTGGTGGCTGATAAAATTCATATCATTCTGTTTCTTATTTGCTTCCATACCATAAAACTACGGTAAGCCCTATTCATATTGCTGCTCCGGAGCAGACAGTGTCTCCATCATGAGCCTGAGTCTTCATCATGTCTTCATCATGAGCCTGAGTCTACACCATGAGTCTTAGAGCATAGTTCACTGAAATCAAGACGGAAAGAAGAGACAAGTTAGCGGGAGAGAGAAGATGGAGAGCAGAGTGAGTGATAGACGAGTTAGCGGGAGAGAGAGAGAGAAGAGTGAGGGGAGAGACGAGTTAGCGGGAGACAGAGGGTACTTTTCAGTTCTCTTATTTGTCATTTCCTCACTCCTCGGTCCTCGGTCTCACCAGAAGTGGATTTGTGTGCGCCATCTTAAGGAGCGTCCCATGGCACTTATTTGTGCCGGAGGAGCGACGAGCGACAACCAAAGAGGGATAACCGAGGAACCACCAGACCATCCTCTGGTGAAATCCTCAGCCACTCGCCCCGCCCCCTTACTGTGTATTCTTCACTGATTGGACGATGCAGTGCACGCGCTGATCTGATGCTTCTTAACATGAGAGCCGTTTAACAGCGGAGTGAAGACATTAAACTCAAGGGAATCACTCCTCAGTTTATAGTGTTAGCAATTGCAGGTTGACAAGGCAGTGCTAACCATCATGAATGATGAACAAATTGCAAAATATATCACTTCATATGGTGACCGAGTAACTGTCCTCTCCTTCTGTCAACAAACAAAGTGCAGCACAGATAAAAGAGACTCTTCTACAGAAATTAAGAGATAAAATAGGAGCACGGAAAAGTAGATCAAAAACAAAAGGAGCATCGTATAGTGCATCAGGTGTGTTCCAAAAGGAAGGTGAAGGGTTGTCAAGACAAAGAAATAATGCAGCAGAAAATACTTGCAGGAAGATTGAAATCGGATGGCTTCGTATTAACAATAAGGATTACCAACAAGTGAGGACTAGCAATGGCAGAGGAACAAGACATGCAACGGTGGAAAAAACAACAACTGTCGCTCAGCTTTTGGAAATGGGAAAGAAGCTATTTTTCCCTGGTGGCCACTCAACAAATGGGCGAGTTGAAGACTTCACCTTTGATGTCTGGGATTTTAGAAGAAACCAGATCTCTTTAAATGACACTGTTGGCAGACTTTATGAACAAACCAAACTGAAGCTGTTTAGATGTTACATATCCACAAAAGTAGAAGCCCACTCAACAGATCAATCGTCATCTGAGGTAGAAAAACAGTGTAGATTCATCTGTTGACATCACTGAGGGAGCAGACTCACCGTTGACTACACATGGATCTGTTGATGCAGATGAATTGATTACAGATCTGCCGGAGCGTGGATATTCGTATGACAGCGACAATAGGGAACAGGTTTGTGGCAGTAGGAAATATAAAGTAACTTTAATTACAGGGACAGATGCAAAGAGATAGTGCTTGAAGATTAAACTTCAGGTAATAACTTAATAAAAAAATCATGTACATGGATTTCATAAAACAGAAAGGTTCCATTGTGTGCCATCACTCACCACAGTTTGTGTCAGCAACGTTTTACATAGCTATTGTTATGGTAGGCCTATTAAGCAAACGCTTTCGTCCAAGGTATTACCAATATACTTTTACCTCTGTAAGTTTCAATTTTTCCAGGACTTTGTTGTTGACATGTGCATGCATACATTTTTAACATATTTTTTTTGCAATTTCTTGTATTTATTTTTAAAACTTTGAAAAATACCACTTATATACTGTATGTATATGTTTGCTGCTAATGTGTCTTGAGGGAAGATTGAAGAATATCTTAAAGTTATTGCACAATGTATTGTATTCTTACAGTTATAGGCTAATGTGGTTTGAGTCATATGCATTTTTTTGCACACCATTTCTATATTTTAAAATACCATTTGTTGTGTATAGTGGTAAAGCAAAGTCATGCACAACTTGCAGTGTTGTAGTATTCGAGTCCGGGAGCTAAATTTAGAGACTCATGACTTGACTTGGACTTGAGCACTAATGACTTCAACTCGCGATGACTCGAAAGGACTCGACTTTGTCATTAAAACCCTGAGGTCAACGAACGCACTGGCGCGTTTTCGCAATGTTTTCGATATGTTTCTATTAATATTTACATCATGTCCTGCTCTGCTGGGGGTCCCGCCATCACCTATTCCAATGGGGGTCTCGCCAATACCTGTTCTTGTTCCGTTGGGGGTCCCACCGTCACCTGTTTTTATGGGGGTCTTGCCAATACCTGCTCCTGTTCCGTTGGGAGTCCCGCCGTCACCTGTTTCGATGGGGGTCCCACCAACACCTGCTCCGTTTGGGGTTCCGCCGTCACCTGTTCCGCCGGGGGTCCCGCCAACTCCTCACCCCGTCAAGTCGGTGGTCCCTCCAACAACTGTTTTGTTGGTGGTCCCACCAATCCATGTCCTTTTCCAGTCGGGGGTCCCGCCGACCCATGTCCCTGTCCAGTCGGGGGCCCCGTCGACTCAAGCTCATGTCCCGCCGGCTTTAGTTCATGTCCCGTCGGTGGTGCTGCCAGCCCCTGCACCTGCCTCTTCGGGGGTCCCGCCGACGCCAGTAACACCCAGAATCCCGCCGAAGCCATCTCATGCCTCTTCGGGGTTCCCGCAGACGCCATTACCAACTGGGGTCCCTCCAACTGGTGCTCCTGTCTCCTCGGTGGCCCTGCCACCTCCTGCTCCAGGTGCTCCTTACTTTCCTCCGGAGCGGTCCCGCCGGCCTCCTGCCTGTCCTCCAGAGGGTTCCCATTACGGCCTGAGTCTGCCTCCAGCCCATCGGCCTCCTGCCCGTCGGCCTCCAGCCCATCGTCCAGAGGCGTCTCGCCGTTCTCCAGCACGTCTTACAGTCCGTCGTCCAGAGGCGTCTCGCGTTCTCCAGCCCGTCCTACAGCCCGTCGTCCAGAAGCGTCTCGCCGTCGTCCAGAGGCGTCTCGTCGTCCTCCAGTCCGTCCTACAGCCCGTCCTCCAGAGGCATCTCGCCGCCTTCCAGGCCATCCTCCGGAGCTGTCTCGCCGAAATGTCTGAAATGTTTTCCCCTCTTGTGTCATGTTTAGCTTCACTTCCTTACTGCGTTTCCCTCCTGTGCCTGATTGTGTCATTGAGTTCACCTGTTGCCCCTGTGTTTCTCCTCCCCCTTCCAGCTGTCTCTTGTCTTGTGATTACCCATGTGTATTTAGTCCCTGTTTCCCTTTTGTCTCTTGTTCGGTCGTCGTCATTTCTCACCTGACCTTGTCCATGATACCTGCCTGTTCCTGTCGCCCTTCATGTGTCAACCTAAGTGTTTTTATTGTCCTGTATTCCCCTTGCTTCATGTTTTCATCAACAGCAGTTAAATAAAGCTCGCTTTTTGTTTGGACCCCTACCTGCATCCTCTTGATTTACTGCACTTGGGTCCTGTTTCCCCAACCCTGACAAATGTCCTACATGCAAAGAACAACATGGAGTTGTCATCAAAACAATGGCTCATAAAGCCATTCTCCAAGAGCCAAAGTATATCATTGATTACTTCTTGACACCCATGTCCCCTTGTACAGCTGAAACTGCCAGACAAGGACGGTGTGTTGTCTCTGTGTGAGAAGAAAGCCACAGGCCGAAGAGTGTCCAAACTGTTTGAATGAACCAACTGGTGCTTTCTCAGAGAAACAGACCACTTTCAACCATCTCCAACAATATCTAAAGAATGCTGACCAAGCCAAAGCTGAAAAAATCTGGCGTTTCTGCCATAGACTGTATAAATAATTGACGTTGTATCCGTCACGTCACCCATAGCTTTGTGAAGAGGCGTAATGAAGCTCAAAGTGGGCGACTCCCACCGTCGACATCTTCTCAGTCTACCTCCCGCCCGCTCCCGGCTAATCCACATATGTATGTATATATTCACCCTATTACGCCCCGCCCATTTTTAACGGCTTTTTTTTCCCGCTTTGTGTATGATCTTCCGGTCAGCTAGTTCCGGTTAGCTAGTGTAACCTAACCTTTAGTGTGACCTTTAAGATGGATGTTACCTGGGCAGAGACAAGCGATGCTGTTCGTAGTAGTGGAGGTGAAATTTTACAACACCCTAGTCAAATAAAAGAGTGGATGGACGACATGAGGAGATGGCCCCCTGTGATGTACGGCGATATTTTCAATCATATGGTTTTATCTGTAGGCGTAGACGGGGCTTCGATGAAAAACTTTAAAAGCACCGAAGCATACCAGTACCTGCACAGCGGAAAGGTCGGTCGCGTCCTGCTTCATAAACTCGATGATACAAAGTTATTTTTAAAAGCCAACGTAAGCCCAAGCCAGGCCAGCTCTCTAGGTCACAACGCTTGGGTTTTGGTAACAACGGAGGGAGTTGTGGAGACAACAGGATGCTCCTGTATTGCCGGCCTGGGAAGATCCTGCAGTCACGCCGCTGCAATTTTGTGGAAGGTAAGTAAGGCAGCGCTATGTTGATGTGTGTAATGTTGTGAGTTGTAGTACTTAAGCTGTCATATCCTTAATCCTGCTTTCCTTGTACTATTACGACATTTAAAGCGAGCATAGATATAAGTTTACATCATGCAGTTCAGTTAAACTTACGTTAACGTTATGGCAGCGTTAGACAACTTCTAGCCGTTCTTATTTTTGTTCTCCAGTGTCAGAGAACAACATTACCAAACACATTCATATCTAGAACACAATGAGAGGTCGGCCTTTAGAGAGGTGAAAGCATCCAGATGCAACCCAGTGTAAAGTAGGCTCAGGTTGTCATTTCGCACAAGCTCTTGATATTTTGCAGTGCTCGCTGAGCACTGGGTTGCCTGGTCACACAGCAGAGGTTGGTGAAGTAAAGGTCTTGCAGCATAGTTGTGATCGGTCATGCATTGATCCTCCCACTGCACAGGCTCAGCCTCAGCAGCATTGCTGGTTGATGCCTCTATGAAAATAATGACTCAGTTAAAACTAAGATGTATCCGTGTTGTCATGGCTTAACTAAGGTTAACACTATTTTGAAAACATTTACTCCTAAACTACAATCGTTTAAAACTGTGTTGACAAGCAGTCGATAACAGAATGTTACCACAGCTACTAACTCGCGTTATGGCAAAGTATGTTCTGAGAACTTACCTGATTGCCTAACAAGCTGTCGTCGCGGACGTCGCACCGGAGCTTCATACCCAAGCCATTTCTCGGGATACGGGTGTTGGGTAGTAGGTCTACCATCCACAAAATGAAACGAACAGACATAGGGTCTTTTTGGAGTTTTTTTTAAGTGAAGTGCCCTCAGCCAAAGACGCCGGTTTTCCTCAACGCTAGGAGGCGGATATAGATGAAACGATGGCCCACAGCATTCAATTCGCTTCTTCCCGTGAGTAAAACACTCTTGCTGAAGAGACAATCTTCTTTTTCTCCAATTGTTATGGCAACCACGGACTGCACAAATTATACTCGTCATTTTACCTGACTTCTTTTTGCCCTTGCTTTTAATGTTAGCGAACGCCTCAGCTGTTCCACCGGAAGTACTAGCACAACATAAACAAGATGGCTCCGCCCTTGTAACCATGGAGAATAGGGTGAATAGGGTTGGAGCTGAAGTGGGCGTGGCTACTGAAACACGCCCATCTAGCTCGAAGCTACCAAGCTAGCAAAAGCTTCCAAGCTAGGCTACATGCTACCGTATGCTAGTCGCGGCGCTATCCCGCTAAAAGTCAACAGCACACCCTGTGGTCTCGTTGCTCCCGGTTGCCGGTTGTCTTACTCAAGGTAAATTAACCTGGATTTATACAGCAAAAGTTGACATAAAGATCTGTGTGTTATTGAGATTATACTGCACTAGTTTTTAAAACGCTTGTTTCAAATATAGACATAATTTGCAACACTATATTTTGACCAGAAATGTGACCAGTGTTACCGTGAATCAGCGTAACGTCAACGTTTAATTTGAAACAGCATTTTAATTTTCACATGATTCAGTTCACGACTCGTTTCTATGGAACACTCGATTACAACATTACTTTTAATAATAAAGTAAGTTACATGTGATGGTAAATGTATTATTGATACTGGCTTGCATAGTCATAGTTATTATTGCTGCTTTAAGGAATTATACCAAACAAGACACATTATCAGTGCCGAGGCTGTTAGCTGAAAAAAGCAGAGCAGACAACTAGCGGCTAGCGCCCACTGACGGCACTAACCTGTCAATCAAAGCGACCAAGCCCTCAATTATGCATAACTTTAAGCCTTAATAACATTTAAACGGGAGCGTTCTATAGAAATCCACCCTCCTCCCTGTTGTCATGAATAGGGAAATTAGCTATAGAGACCAAAAGCTATTTTTGTACCACGCTGTAAACATGTTATTTCTGCTGTAAAAATAGGCATTTTAACATGGGGTCTATGTAAATTGCTCTTTTTTGGAACCAGGCCACGCGGCCATTCGATGAACTGCAGTTTTTGGCACTTATGTGTTTCTATGCTCAGTCCCGGAGGTTACCCCTTGGTTTCTGCACAGGATCTTCCGTCATATGTGTTGACAGAATTGGGGTGTGCTTTAATGCTGAAAGTGGGCTCAGCAGAAAGCCTGTTGCTCATACTTGTGGAGCTACCCTTGAACTGCCGTGTACCTACAGTTCTTTCCCTGAATTTCGCACGGAATTTGACAATATCCTGTCCAGCAACTAATTCGAAATGGATATCCTTTGAACTTGAGAGCAGTCGTTATCAGTCCTAACAGATTGGAATATTATTTTGATTTAATATTTTTGTTGTTTGTTTTGTCATTGAAACAACTGATGCACTGAACCGTGTAATGAGCAGTCTGCAATTCTATTTTCTGTTTTTTATATGCTTGGAAAATGACTGTAGTTTTCATTGTTGTCAGTTTGATCCTAACCCAGCTTAGAGGCTGAGGTTAATATTGTGGGTTTTTTTGCAACTAAGTAAGCTAAACGGTGTTGTCCATCACTGGTCAAATTGTTGATTGTTGATGTTATGGTGTTGAAGAGTCAGACATTTTGAAAACTCTGGGAAATGTGTAATGTGGAAGATAGTTATGTTAGATCCTGTTTACAAAAAGCTAATGTTGCATGTGTGGAATGTGGCCTGAAAAGACTAACCTCTAATTATAAGCCCTAATATGCACAATTTGCCGTCAGAATGTATACATAATATTTCCAACATAGCACTTTCATTTACTGCCGTCTTAACATGGCACCGAATTATAACTCAATGATATTTTTTTTCATCAGAAAGCGTGTGCATGTAGATGTGCGTATGAAGTGACTTATACATAATGTGCAATGATTCATTTTTGTTATTTCTCAATTGGTCTTAATAAATTGACAAACCAAACTGATTAGGCACATGGTATGGCCAGCCGAAAGACACATTCATTCATGCATAGTTGAACGTGTTCGTCTTCAACAGGGGAAAGGTAGTCTCTTGTCCGGTAAAGGTCAGGCACAGCATACATCACGTTTAGCCGACCGCTGGGGACGTTCAGGTTTCTCGACGGCCTGATGATGTGCGCGTTCCAAACTTGTGCAGTGTCATCCAACTCATCCTGTTAAAAAGAATATATAATTACATTTAGTAAGAACTGTACATACGCATCAGCTTAAATAGAGAGCAACATTATGGCATTCACACATAACAACCAACCCCGCCCTCTGTCTGTCTCCTTCACTCTCTCCTCTGTCTCCTTCATTCTCTCCTCTCTGTCTCTACTGCAGTTCCTCCTCTCTTTTTGTATCTTTGTCCCCTCCCTCTTTCTCTTTTCCTCCCTCCATCTGAACTCACACACACAGCACATACACACAATTAATTAACTATAGAAGTTGCAGAGTATCCTGGAGTCCATGTTGAACTTCCGCAGCCTGCGGAGGAAGAAGAGCCGCTGTCGAGCCGTCTTGGATATGACCCTGGTGTGATGTGTCCATGTCAGGTCCTCACTGATGTTTACCCCGAGGAACCTGAAGCTGCTGACTCTCTCCACAGGAGTCCCGTCGATGGTGATGGGTGTGTGTGCCTCCCTGCCTCTTCCTGTAGTCCACAATCAGCTCCTTTGTTTTGCTGACGTTGAGATGGAGGTTGTTGTCCTGGCACCAAGATGTCAGGGCTCTGACCTCCTCTCTGTACGCCATCTCGTCGCCGTCTGTGATCAGGCCGATGACGGTCGTGTCGTCAGCAAACTTGATGATGGTGTTGGAGCTGTGTGTGGCCACGCAGTCGTGCGTGAACAGGGAGTAGAGGAGAGGGCTGAGCACACAACCCTGAGGGGCTCCGGTGTTGAGGGTCAAAATGGAGGATGTGATGTTCCCCATCCGCACTGCCTGGGATCTGCCCGTTAGGAAGCTCATGATCCAGTCACAGAGGGCGCTGTTGAGCCCAAGGTTCCCTGAGCTTAATGATGAGCTTGGAGGGCACAATGGTGTTGAATGCTGAACTGTAGTCAATGAACAGCATTCTCACATAAGTGTTCCTCTGGTCCAGGTGGGAGAGGGCAGTGTGGAGGGTGAGGGAGATGGCATCATCCGTGGACCTGTTTGCTCTGTAGGCAAACTGCAGGGGGTCCAGGGAATCAGGGAGGGCGGAGGTGATAAAAGTTTTGACTAACTGCTCAAAGCACTTCATGATGATGGAGGTGAGTGCAACTGGGTGGTCATTGAGGCAGATGGGTTTTGTCTTTTTGGGGACAGGGACAATGATGGACTCTTTAAAACATGTGGGGACTACAGACTGGAGCAGTGACCTATTGAAAATGTCTGTGAACACATCTGCCAGCTGAACTGCACACACCTTGAGAGCACGGCCAGGGATGCCATCAGGTCCAGGAGCCCTGTGTGCGTTGATCCTTTTCAGAGATCTACACACATCTGCACTGGTTAAAACCAGTGAGCAGGGATCCTGGGCCTTCTGTGCCTCCACAGCCGGGGGCTTCTCAAAGCATGCATAAAATGTGTTCAGTTCATCTGGGAGAGATGCAGACACTTCCTCAGCACCACTCGTTGTCCTTTTGTAGTCTGTTATTGTTTTTAGTCCAGACCACATATTTCTGGCGTTGGAGCCCTTGTAGTTTGACTCCACCTTGTCCCTGTATTGTCTTTTCGCACTGCTCTCCGGAGTGCATACCTGGAATTCCTGTACTCATCCAAATCACCGCCGCTGTGCGCGATGGCCCGTGCTTTAAGGTTAAGCTCGGACCTCGTCGTTTATCCAGGGCTTCTCATTTGGGAATGTCCGTACAGTAATCCGCGGCACAACGTCATCGATGCATTTGCCGATGTAGCAAATGACCGCGTCAGTGTGTGTGTTTATGTCGTCCTCCTCAAACACACACCACCCCGTGATGCCAAAGCAGTGGCGGAGTCAGACTGGTCCGACCAACGCTGCACTGTCCTCGTCACAGGTCGGTCCCTCTTCAGTCTCTGCCGGTAAACGGGGAGCAGAACAAGAGATATGTGGTCTGACTTGCCGAAGGGGGGGCGGGGGAGGGCTTTATATCCATGCCGGAAAGGAGTGTAAACATGGTCCAGTGTATTTCCACCGCGCGTGGGGCAGCTGACGTGCTGATAGTATTTCGGCAGGACTTTCTTCATGTTGGCTCTGTTAAAATCCCCGGCCACAATAAATGCGGCCTCTGGTCGAGAAGTCTCTGTCCTGTCGATAATCCCATACAGCTCCTCCAGCGCTGTGTTGTTGTCAGCGTGCGGCGGAACATACACTGCTGTTAGAACAACCGATGTGAACTCCCTCGGCAGATAAAAAGGCCGGCATCCGATCATGATGTGCTCTAGGCTGGGAGAACAGTCCAAAGAAATGATCTCCACATCTGAGCACCACTTGTTGTTAATCATGAAGCACACACCTCCTCCCTTGCTCTTCCCTGAGTTTATTGTCCGGTCCTGGCGATGAATGGAGAATCCGTGTGGAGCAATGGCGGCGTCCGGTATCGTGGGGTCGAGCCAAGTCTCCGTGAAAACCAAAACATTACAGGTCTTAATGTCCCGTTGAAATGCCACCCTGCTACGGAGTTCGTCCAGCTTATTATCCAGGGGTTGGACATTTGCCAGAAGTAAACTCGGTAGAGGAGGCCTGTTTTCACGTTTCCTCAGCCTGACCAGGACCCCGGCCCGGGAACCTCATGGTCTCTTCCTCCTGCGCTCCACAGGTAGAGCTCCAGCAGGTAAACACAGAAACTCCATTGTTTGCAGGTCGTGGTGGATTATTGCTGTCCACCAGCGACCTGATGTGGAAAAGTTGTTCTCTATCATATTGGATGATAGGGCTCGCTTGGGCAGTTTGCATGTTGCAAAAAAAAGTTAAAAACAACCAACAAAGTAAAACAAAAACACTAAGATGTGGAGTTGTTGAGGAGTTTGAGACACGGCAGCCATCATCGGCGCCATCTTGGAAGCGAGCATGCCTCGAACATAGCCATTTTCTGTTCCAAGATCGCCTCTCACCAGTCTAGGGCAGCCCCCTAAACACTGCACTGCTTCCATGTAATACCCAATCAACTTTGGGTCACTACTTGTTGTGTAGGCATTAAGTCAGATTATTTTTCTTGAATACCCATCGATGCATCCATTTATACAAATCCACCAGGACCGCCAGCTCAGAGTATGCATGGCGAGAAGGTGGAGAGAAGAGTGAGGTGAGGTGACAGACAAGTTAGCGGGAGACAGAGAGAGAAGGCGGTGAATGGAGCACCCATGAGCACCTTCACATGTACATGAGAATGGCCCTGACACCATTTCGGCCCCCATTGAAAATCCTGGCCGGACAGGCTAGAGCTCAGTTCTCTCACTGAACAAAAGACAGTCAGTGAGGGAGTGGAATATAAGAGGGACAGAAACACAAACCTTAAAACTGTTCCATTGTTATGATGTGTTCGGACTGATATGTTCTATAATTGGCTGAAACTGTTAAGATGTGAAACGGTTAACAAAGAGGAAGGGAAACTCAAGCTGCTGCTGCTGCACTTTACTCTTTCTAAAATTAAGCACTTTTAAAGGTGCACACATTTTCAAAAGCTATTTTATTTATTTTCTGTTTTTTATTTTAAATGCAGCCCGAGTGCAACATAAATATCTACAGTATTATACTGTATGTCTGTATGGTTCAAGTGACAATAAATATTGTTGTTTTTGAATTGTACTTTGTTTGTTTGATGAGACAGTGGGTTGTTGATTACTTGCAGACGTTGATACAGCTAGTAGGTCACAGCTAATGTATATCACACTCATTCATAACGCCAGTTAGACATTTTGATGTTCCGGACCTTTGCTTGAGGGAATTTTCTCTAACTGGACCTCTTTGAATTTTAGTTGAATACCCTTACTGCCTAGTTCCTGTGCCAAAGATGCTGTGTCCCAGTGGCTACAAGGACTGTTATTGCATATTTGCACAAGTCGCAAAACCTAACTTTCTATGGCAATAAATGAAGTATTCTGATTATTCTGAACCCTCATAAATAATTTGTTTACATTTCCGATTGTAGGTTGGGACTTTTACTTCAGATGGTCTTTTTTCTTCTTCTTTTCTTGGTAAACATGGTAAAAAATATATATCATATCATCCAATACAACATGGAATTATAGTGTGTAGGAATTATGGGGATCTGTTATCAGAATTGGAAAATATCACTGTCATCTGAAATAATTTGAGTTTATTTTGTCTTATTTACATGGGGAGCGGCCATTTTCCATCGATTCCCCCAATGACAAACTCTCCCCCGTGCTTTAACTCCACAGTGTCCCGGAATGGACAAACCAAACAAACCCCAAAATGGCCTTGGAGCTTTTACATTACCTGAAGGCCACCACAGGTTCTCAGACACCTTTAGAGAGGGAGGGGTGAGCGGAGGGTATTAAATTGGTTTAAGTCTTCACATCTTTCCATTAAAGGTTTTCTCCACAAAGCAGGTGCAAAATAAAAAAGTAAGTAAGACAGTGAGAGATAGCATGTCAATTAATATGAAACGAGGTTAAAATCTTCACAATTTAAATCAAATTATTGTCAGTCAAAAACAACATATGGGTTAACTATTTGTTTAATCTGCTGTTAAGTTTACAGTGAAATTAGTTCCCTCATCAGTTTTTTTCAGTCTAGTTGAAAAGTAAAGATATACATAATGTTTTAAATAGAGAGACTCAATCCTTATACGGATGCCTTTTTCGTAGCAGATCTTAAACTGAACATAACTGTCCTGATATCTCCTTCTTGATCAAAACTAGCTTTAAGATTATTATCAACCAGCAAAAACAGATGAAAACAAAGAAACATAATCAAAAACAGTGTATTTTACCAACCACAGCAGAGCAAGACATTCCAGTTATCAGATTTCATAAAGCAATGACAGTAACCATAAAAAGTCACTATGAAAACAAAAGTTGTGAAAGTTTTTGAAAAGTCATGGTCTTTTACCTGTTAACACACAGCAGTATAGTAGTAGAAAAACTAAATATATTACAGTGATCCAGTTACAAAACAGACTGCAGCTCAGTCATTTCAAGTGAGCCGCAAATTCTAAATCTGCTCATCACTCTTTAACTAACTAATATGATAACTTGATTACATCATTATTAATAGCTTCAGTCATTTTTATTAGAGTTTTTGGATTACCTTTCTTTACAAATTTTCTTAACCCTGTAAAAAAAATCCAAATAGTGCATTTAAAAATAAGACTTTCAACAGTACAGTCTATTGACTGAGATGTAATAAATATAATGCTCTGAAAGTTAATAATTCTTGAATGCCCTTCTGAACTGGAAACTTAAACAACTGAGGTGGAATTGAATTAAACTGTAAAAAATATTTGTACGATCTGTTCGCACACAGTCTCTTAACCTTCCTGTTGTCTTTGGGTCAGATTTGACCCGTGCCCATATGTATTTATATCTGTATAACGTTCCAAGAGAAAATAATTATGAACTCTTTCATTAGGTTTTGTTTTTTTTTCAAAATGATAGCATCTTTGGTCTTCTGGGGTCAATTTTTATCAAACCATTTGAAGTTTTTTCCTTTTTTAGCTCAAACATTAAGTTTGATTTTGCGTAAATGAGGTCTATTGACCATACATTTAAAAAAGAACAGTAAAACTTGTGATAATAATAAGGAAGAAATGTGTTACATAGATTTGGGTGATTATTTATACTATATGCTTTGTAAATAGTCAAACAGGAAGTACAACAGTTGATAGTAAGACAACACAATGGTTAAGTTAGTTATCTGTCCTGTCTCCTCATTCTCCTCCCCGTAGGCTGGATGGTTCAGAGTTTTTTACAGGGCTAGATAAAACCTGTTTTACATCCCTTTGTCCTGTGGGTCTCCCCTTAGCTTGCTTTGACCAGCGCTGCAAACTAATTGCAAAATGTCGAAATTAAGCCATCGGCCTCAGCTTATTTGACACCTTGTCCTGGTTTCCCATCTCCTCAGCAGCTGGAGTCCTTATTGCCAGGGCCTCCCCCACATACCACAGACTTGGTGGGGGTCGAGCCAACAGCGATCTGGCAGCCTTTAGTGACATGACTCATAACTTTCTGTTTGAGCTGTGCAACCTGCTCCCGCAGCATGGCAGCGTTGGAGGCCAGTTTCGAGTTCTGGTTCTTCATAACTCGCACTTTATCCTCAAGCCGCGTTATTCGCTCCAGCTTCCGCTTCCGGCATTTTGACGCAGCAATACGGTTGCGGAGTTTCTTGCGTTCTGATTTGATACGCTCCTGTGTCTCCAGGTTGATCGGGAGGAGGGAGGGCGGGGAAGCAGGTTCAGCAGGCGGATGAGAGACCTCAGGCACGATCTGAGGGGCGTCAAGGCCTTGGGCTTGTGGTTGAGGGGCTCCATCGCCACTGTGGCCTGAGCTGCTATTGTACGCCATCTGCCCACCAGGGTATGTCATCTGGCCCAGGTGGTAGCTGCTGAGGTTGGTGTAGACGGGGAGGTCTCCGCCAGACATTGGGTTCCTCTGGTAGGACGCCTGTAGGGAGACAGTGGAAGATGAGGACGGGGACATGGGGCCACATCCCACCAACTGGTTCTGCTTGTGAAGGTCGGCGAGCGCTTTGACAAAGCCATCAGCAAATCCTTCTTGCTCGTTGGTGGCCTGGTTACGGTAGAGGAAGGGATTGGTAGAATTTGAAACTGGGCTGGCGGTGACCATTGCCTGGTTTGAATGTATGATCAGATGCTCCAGGTCGGGGGACGCCATCTTCAGCAGGTTTATGTCGCCTGCTGTCATCAGGGACCTGTTGCTGGCAAGTCCTAGATTATTGTGGTTTCCACTCCTTCCCCCTGTTGCTTCATTGCTGGGAAAGTGATGAATGCCCATCATTGACGTGGCCTTCTTACTGATCAGCGTCTTGTTTCCAGAGTAACGCTCGTGTTCTGCAATGTTGCTGAAGCCAGGGACAATAGGGGAGTCGTCGTGGTAAAAAGGAGTCTCCATGTTGGCCTTCATTGAAGAAGACAATCTTCATAATCAGATTAACCTATATCAGAGGGGATTGAAACTTTCTGCTGACTTTGGCGGCTGCAGTACAAACAGAAGAAGAAGAGGGGCGAGGGCCTGCAGGTAAAACAAACAGGTTTGTGAGAGGAAGAAAACTGAAAGACTACTGCAGAGTTATCTGGAGGGCAATCTCTTGTGTTGGTTTCCTTAAAATTAAAACATTTGCAATCAAAACGTATTTTAACATAAATAACGTAAATTAACACCAATCAAATTCTCAGTTTAACACATGACACGTGCGTTCCCAATTGCTGCGAGGTATTAGGTTTTATAATTACTTTATGTACAGAACTCAGAGCATAGGGAGAGAGCTGCATACATGTTAGATGTGGGACCAGGTTCATTCCAATGAAAGTTGCATCACATCTCTGCACATTTAATTGTATGTCAATGAGAAAATACATCTGAAATTAACTATCTGTCGATTTTACTTCTTAAGGACCTAATGATTTAAATAAGGGCTATGAAAATGTTCCTTCCTGTTATTTGAGTTAGCTCACAGAAAATCGAGTCCACAAATGCATGGTATTAACCGCCGTAATTAATGTAGCTAAGAAACATATTAATTTCATAATTGTGTACAGCAGCAGTACACATGGCTCACAAGAAATCAGCTCTGCTGGAGCAAGGGGGGGGCTTCAGAAAGATGTGACTCTAGAGGTGTAAAACTGATTTGATATAACTAGAGGATAGAGTGTCAGACAAGTGTGTCTTAATACTATCCATGCCATATCCACCGTTTCAATGCACATAAGAGCTTGACAGTATTGTTGATGACAGACTTAGAAAAATGTATCAACTGAAGAGCAGAAGACATGACAGAGCTCAGGTCCACCGACATCTTCATTTCACACTCGCTTGCTGAGCACAACAGGAAACTCCTGAGTATTTACCGAACAGTGGAGACAAATGGCACATCCTACAGCAGTCAACTAGAGCGCGAGGCTGTAGCTCATCTGATGGATCAACTGCCTGACAACCTAAACCGTTCACTATGCTATTACAATGCGAAACAGCAGCTGGAGGGTAAAGGCAGCAAAAAAACAAAAAAACAAACTTTTAGGACGAAGGTTAATACTCACATAGAGAAGAAGAGAGCTGCCGAACGATCCGAGAGCAGCCGCTCTCTGTCTCACTCTCCACACTCTCTCTCCCCTAGCTCTCTCTCTCCTCACTCTCTCTCCCCTCACTCTCTCCACACTCTCTCTCTTCACACTCTCTTTCCCCTTACTTTCTCTCTTCCACTCTCTTTCCACTCTCTCTCCTCACTTTGTCTTTCGACAGTCACTTTCTTTCCCCCTCTTTACATCTTACTCAATAAGAAATTCTATAAAGCTTTATTGGCATGACCATATAAAAATACAGAATAAAACATTACCAGCCATGAAACATAAAATCAAGAAAAGAAGTTGAACATAACCGATGGATATTGTCATCCACAATCAACAAAAATGTGTATGTCTATTATGATGTTATCTTCTTGATGATAACACCATAATAGTCACTGAGTGTGTACTTTGTCAGGGTAGTTCTGTGTACTGTCAGTCACTGAGTGTGTACTTTGTCAGGGTAGTTCGGTGTACTGTCAGTCACTGAGTCTGTACTTTGTCAGGGTACTTCTGTGTACTGTCAGTCACTGAGTCTGTACTTTGTCTGGGTAGTTCGGTGTACTGTCAGTCACTGAGTCTGTACTTTGTCAGGGTAGTTTTATGTACTGTCAGTCACTGAGTGTATTTTGTCAGGGTAGTTCTGTGTACTGTCAGTCAATGAGTCTGTACTTTGTCAGGGTAGTTCTGTGTACTGTCAGTCACTGAGTGTGTACTTTGTCAGGGTAGTTCTGTGTACTGTCAGTCACTGAGTGTGTGCTTTGTCAGGGTAGTTTTATGTACTGTCAGTCACTGAGTCTGTATTTTGTCAGGGTAGTTCGGTGTACTGTCAGTCAATGAGTCTGTACTTTGTCAGGGTAGTTCTGTGTACTGTCAGTCACTGAGTGTGTGCTTTGTCAGGGTAGTTCTATGTACTGTCAGTCACTGAGTCTGTACTTTGTCAGGGTAGTTTTATGTACTGTCAGTCACTGAGTCTGTACTTTGTCAGGGTAGTTTTATGTGCTGTCAGTCACTGAGTCTGTATTTTGTCAGGGTAGTTCTATGTACTGTCAGTCACTGAGTCTGTACTTTGTCAGGGTAGTTTTATGTACTGTCAGTCACTGAGTCTGTATTTTGTCAGGGTAGTTCTGTGTACTGTCAGTCACTGAGTGTGTACTTTGTCAGGGTAGTTATGTGTACTGTCAGTCACTGAGTGTGTACTTTGTCAGGGTAGTTCTGTGTACTGTCAGTCACTGAGTCTGTACTTTGTCAGGGTAGTTATGTGTACTGTCAGTCACTGAGTCTGTACTTTGTCAGGGTAGTTATGTGTACTGTCAGTCACTGAGTGTGTGCTTTGTCAGGGTAGTTCTGTGTACTGTCAGTCACTGTGCTCAGGTAGTCTGCCACACAGTGCTGTCTCTTTTAGGGCTGCAACTAACGATTATTTTAGTAGTCGACTAGTCAGTAGATTATTTTTTCGATTAGTCAACGATTAACCCTCGCATTCCACCGTTGACATTGGCCTCATGTCGTAGACCAGCATGTTTAGAACGCTCTCAGTGAGGAGTCTGGCCATTTGAGGGGTGCAGACACCTCTCCGCAGGACGAAGTCATCCACACGCCTTTGCTTTGAACTTCTAAAATGGCAAAATGAAATAGAAAACTATTAGGCATAGTTACCACAAATTGTAGACTTAAATTAATCAATTTTATTGATTTTATCTGACAAATGAATGATTTATAATTAGTTATGTATACACTTATTTATCTACAGTATTTATCTATCTTCCTATCTATTTAGCATACGTGCAGTCATGCAGAGCTAGGTAAAGTTAGGTAGGCGAGGTGACCGTGTGAATTTACAATGTTAACATGAGGGACACCTAGACTGTAATTCAATGTTCTTATGCAATTGGGTTAACACATTATCTTTCACGAGAGGTCCTACAAGTAACTAATGTCACTCTGGACTAGAGGACGCGTTTTCCGAAAGGTAAACAAACACCGGTTAACTTACCCATCCGGAACTTCGGGCGCTAGAAGTCCTGGGTGTTTGCGTTTAAGATGCTTTTAGAAATAATCAATATATTGAAACGGAACATTAAAAGATAATTCACTGTTTCTGGACGGATCATATATGTCCAATTCCGGTAGTATTACCGGATGTTGTTTTTAGCCTCAGATAGCATATAGCTAATATTGTATTGTATATATGTAGGGTGACCAGACGTCCTCTTTTGCCCGGACATGTCCTCTTTTTATGTCCTGTCCGGAGCGTCCGGGGGGGATTTATAAATTCATGAAAACGTCCGGTTTTCACAGTTTTTCATGGGACCATTAAGCGTGTACTTAAATTGAATGGCGCTTTGCACAGAAGTCTACTGTACTTAGACTTCCCCCCCAACAATCGCAAGTGTCCTCTTTTTCGCCACCTCAAATCTGGTCACCCTAATATATGAGTAGAGGGAGAAGGACTCGTAGAGTTACATACTGAACACACCGCCTCTACCTCTCACTCATTGATGCTGCAATCTTACTATTGCGTGTTTAATAACTGATAAACCTCAGAAGGATTGCATAATAGAATATCGTAGGTGACAGCTTCAGGACATCACTAACAAGATGGCGACGGTGACATCATAAGAGGACACGCCCCCGACGACGTCAGCCTATAGAAGACTCCATGTGACAAGCGGCCAACAGGATCCAGTCCCCGCTACCAACCAATGAGAGCACGAGACCGGAGCACGTCTTATTTCGAAGTTGTTTATTTGATGGCCGGAAAGGCATGGTTCTATAAAACATGTTTGTATTGTGAGATCGATCTCTCTTATGTTTCGGACCGGCAGACAGTAACTACTGATGAGCTCCACTCAGTCAGTGGCCTGTGGACGCGTGTACCGGGTTATTGAGCCACAGCTGTGAAACTTTTGTAAAACCTACTGTTGCATCCTTCTATTAAATACTCCTTTTAAAACTTATAAGAGGAGCTTCACTTCGTTTCTTTTGAATCGACTCCTGGGCTTTGAATAAAAGACCATTTCCTACAATGCTCATGCATCGCCGTTGTACTGCCGTGGTAGGCCAGCTCTGCGTTGCAGACAGCACAGTTGACTTGTTTATTAGCTTTATTTTCCTTAAAAAATGCCCAGACTTTAGATAATCGGTCTCAATTTTACTGCAGTCTGCTCACGCTGATCCGGAGCTTCTGCCATGATTCATCTCTGTTAAACTTCGTCAGTGGTTGGTTTTAGGACGCAGATGGTGCAAAGACGAAGCGGCTACTTCTTATTTAATTTTATTGGTGGTTGGCATCCAACTCGGTGCATTACCGCCACCACCTGTTACGGGTGTGGAGCATCAATGGGGATTAGACACTTTATAACCAAAACAATGGGAAAAGTAATGGTCCTTTTGCTTCCCCTTCAGAACTGGAAGCAGTAAAATGCTTATCCGCAGCATAAAAAATTACGGTGGTGGCTTGCCAACTCTATTGCTATTTCATTTGCGTGTGTTCTAATGAGTCATGAGTTAAATGCCTAGGTTGCTTAAATAATACGACGCGTCGACAACTAAATTTCGCTTCGACAAAATGTCATTGTGGACGTTGTCGACTAGTTGTTGCAGCTTTAGTCTCTTTAGATACAGACAGCTCTGCATTTTGATTTCTAATTGTTTTTGTTGTTTCTTAGGCTAGTTCTGATTGATATGATGTCAGACTGGTCCTGAACCAGAACAGGATCAGAAATACCCCTTTCCTACTGAAATTAGTTCAGTTTTAGTTTGGTGATGGTGTTAGTTTGGTTGCAATTGGTTCGCAATATTGAACCGACTGCGAACCAGTTGGTTTCAGAGCCCTGTAGGAGCCGCATTATGACATCACTGTTTACGTGGCTGCAGTTCTTAGTGTAACAGAGTTGTATAAAGCCGAGAAAAAAATAGAAAAAAAAAGAGACCACTCAAACATTTTCTTAAATCTTTATCTGTACATGTATGGCAGCCCTTCCAGTGTCTGTTGAATTGTAACACAGCGAAAAATGGTCAGTAGTTTATAGAATACAATAAATAATAATAAAATAAAATAAATGAACTTAAAGACATACCTGTAAATAATAAAACAAGAGAAAAAGATAATGCTGAAGTGGTCTCTTAATTTTTTCTGCAGCTGTAGGTTTGTTTAAAATATTGGTTAAATTGGACAATCCCGCCATCTGGTGTCAGAAACGTGTACCTGCATTAGACATGTACTGTAATTGCAATGGATTGTGGGGGATCCTCATAACATGAAGATCTCTTAAAAGGTTGCGGTCCCTTTTATTATGTCGGTGGACAAAATGTGTATTTTTATTTGTATAAGATTATAAACATTCAGTTGTGTTTGTTTAGTTTAATGTTAATCGTTTGAAGCATGTTTTTTGTGTGATTGGCTATTTGTTTTATATGATTTATCAATGTGATCATCAATAGCTAATCTGAGCTAATAAACAAATACGAGCTTGTTGCTACTTTTCGAACAGAACGCTGTTAACGTCCTTTTTATGTTTGTCCACTGAAATGCAGGTGTGTGAATGTTGTACATCAGTTTGTTTATGTTGAATGTTTTATATTAATTAGGAAAAATACTATATGATACCACTATACGATAATTGATTTTTTTGTTGTTAACTGAACCTTTATTTTGGGAGAAATGCAATAATTTTGTAAAATATATAACTTGAGGATCTCTTAAAAGGAACGCAGTTAACGTCCTTTTTGTGTTTGTCCACTGAAATGCAGAAACACAGAATAAAACTCAAGTAATCACCAGCTCTGAGTGATCTGTTTCTGAGGGGACACTACACCAGGGTTACATTAGGAACATCCAAGGGCGTCAGCAGTTTTTTGAATGTGGGGGGGACACATTTTTGCGGGGGGTCTGGGGGTCCTCCCCCATAACATTTTGAAAGAAGTAGATTCAATTTCCCGCATTCTGGTGCATTTTACATTCAAAATGATCTCCCTCTTTCATTGTTTTTCCTTGGAGCCGGCATGGTCTGCAATTACTGACTACTATTATGTTTTGGTGTAATACACAGAGGACTGACACTGACAACTTTTTTGGCACTTTATTTTCTTTTAATGAGAGCAAAATATGAGGATTTAAAAAATCAAAGAGTGAATTAGAAAAGAATGAGGTAAATTTGAGGCAACATATAGCCCTATTTTAATGTCATGCAACAAAAAATCTCTTGAAAAAAAAGTTATGAGGAAACATAAAATGCGTACCTAGGCTACTCAGAGCCTATTACAATCAAACTTAGCCCTCTTCAGTGCCCTGCAGAATATAAAACTATAACTCAATACAACCTTACAACCTGTTAAAGACTTGCTTTTACTTTCTCTATCCTTTCCCCAAAATTGTTGATTTCCCTTTTTTTTGTCCTTTCATTAAATGTTCTATATCTTCTCCTATAATCATATTTCTCCCCTATTATCTGTATCATGCCTACAGCAGGATCTTTACAGTTAGAACAAAAGTAAGAGATCATACAAAGGCTCCAAAAGTGTGACCTCTTTTGTCATTTGCAGACACAAATGACTGGCAAATCTCCCCTAAGTCAAGTTTGTCAAGATGCTGCTTGTGGATGTGGCAAACAGCCACATTGTTCAAGCGCTTTTGAGACATTGAAGAGCGCAGCCACGTCTTAAGCCTTCTCAAGGCACTAAAACTTCTCTCAGCTTCTGCTGAGGAGCATGGCACAACAAGAAGAAGCCTGACCAACACTTCTACTTGAGTGAACAAACCTCGAACCTCTGGCAGCATAGCTCTCAGAGTATCCACCACTTCACTGACTGTGCTGCAGGGATACTGAAGTTTGAACATTGCCAGCTGTACCTCCAAAGAATGCTGGTGTAGTTCTGGGTAAGAACTGACCACATCCACATCCTCCACCTTTCCAGTTATTAACACCCTTTCCAGTATGTTGAGTGTTTGGAAGCTGCTCTGATCAAAGCGCTTTGTCAACTGGACCTCAACTACATCCAACATTTTAAATAATTCTATTCTGTAGAACTCCTCAGGGGAAGTAGGTCTAAATGCAGGTGCATTTCCTGTGAAGCGCTTTGGGGGTCTCCGGATATGAGGAGTCTGGATAGCCTCAATGTCCAACTCCTGGATCATATCACAGGCTTGGGTATATATACGATGAAATGTTTCATCAGATCTCTTTACTTGAATTGTGTTTTTCACACAATCAACCGCAGCCAGCATCCCTGAGACACTCACTGTCTTGCTCTGAAGGGAGCGGTTGAGACATTCAAGTTCTTTTAGAACTTCAAGGGCCATAATCAGGCTGAGCAAAATGTGCCCCTTCTGAAACCTCTCCAGAAGCCCCCTTGCAGTTATGCAAGTGTCAGAGGAACCAGATGCCATTTCCTCAAGACTGACCAAAATCTTTTCATATTGATCTACAACTGCCTGGATAGCTACCACCCTCATGAGCCATCGTGTGGGGCAGAGGGGCCTCAGAGTTCTGAAACTCCCTTCTTCCGACTGGGCAACCTCCTTAAATATTGTCTTATATTTCCCAGACAGATGGTACAGGTTGCCAAGTTTGTGGACTAAATCCAGCGCATCAGACACAATAGTGCTTGTGCTACAGGCTGTCTGAGTCACCAGATTAATGCAATGAGGACCACAATGAACGTAGAGAGCAAGAGGCGGTGTTTCCTTTATGACTGCCTGAACACCTTTAGTTCCACCTGCCATATTGGCTGCCCCATCATAGCTCTGCCCGCGAAGGCAGGATAAGGGCAGGTTCAATCGAAGGAGGACATCAGTTGCCATCCGAGCCAACTCTTTCCCTGTTGTTAAGGAGACTTGATAGAGGCCTACAAAGTCCTCATTAGGTAGCAAATCACTATCTACATAGCGTAGGCATATGGCCTCTTGTTCATTCCCAGACAAATATTGTACTCCATCAATTATGATGGAGTACATGAGTGTGGACACCTCATGTATTTCCTTTGATATTTTTCGCACAACGGAGTAGCCCATAATATTTAGCATCTCATTCTGCACTTCTGGACTTGTGTAATGGTTACAGGGCTTACTGAGCCAACGCTTTAGAACATCATCCTCTGCTCTAAGCTTTAGTAGCTGAACAAAGTATATATATATATATATATATATATATAGCTGATCTAGGGGGGGGACGTGTCCAATACTATTGTGGCGACGCGCATGGGAACATCGCTGTTAACAACAACAACATCAACAACGGTGGACTCGGCAGAGCTGGGCCCATGTTGCTCTAATTCTTACAAAGCCAGAATGAATAGAATAGCAGTATTATAGTGACATGTGAATTGCTACTTTAATTCAACAACATTGTTATTGTTTTGAAAAAAGTAGAAGAGAAGAAGTGACAGTCACAGCTTTCATCCCTTTGACAGCACTGCAACAAGAAAACGCATCCACAAGGCTTTTGTCCATTTCTGAGTGTGTTACTATCATTGGAATAGACTAAATTTAATAAACTTGAACCTTAATAAAAGATAATAGGCTTTTTGTTAGCCCTACATCAAAGCTGCTACATGTCAGGGTATCATATAAATCACACTGGACTTTAGGCTAAGCAGGTCTAATTTATTCACTTTGGTTTATTTATACACGCCATATAAAGTATAATTTAAATGTAACAGAGCCGAAATCTCTGTATGACTTTAGGAAACTTCTGTGCAGCACGTCAACCTAGCTAGTTAGCGTCACTGATGTCACATATTTATCTGTATTATTTTAACGAAAATCTTAGTTTTAAAGCCCCCTGGGTTTAACTTCTGAGACGTTAATTATATTAAAGTAAGTTGTGTTGAGATTTTAAATATAATCTGCTTACTTCTAAAAGTATAATCCATATTCTAATGTGTTTGCTCATAAGGACAGTCTATGCATCTGTAACAACAACGAAAGTAGGTTTCAAGTCCAGCAGTGGCTCAGTCAGTAGGGGCTTGGACTGGGAATCGTAGGGTCGCCGGTTCAAGTCCCCGAACAGACTTGAAATATGGAAAGTGGACTGCTACTTGGAGAGGTCCCAGTTCACCTCCTAGGCCCTGCTGTGGTGCCCTTGAGCAAGGCACCGGACACCTCCAATCCCCCCTCCCCATTGCTCCCCGGGCGCTGCACGATAGCTGCCCACTGCTCCTAGTACTAGGATGGGTTAAATACAGAGGACTAATTTCACTGTGTGTGCTCTGCTGTGTGCATGCATGTGACAAATAAAGAGGGTTTCATCCTCCGATTCTATCTATTCTATCTATTCTAAGTGCTCCAAGTTCCTGGTCCAGATGAACTTATATGCTTTCCAATCGTTTGTTCCAGTTTAGTATGAAGTTTATTTCAGGTTGTACATTACTGGGGTTGAATTTTGTGAATGAGTGTTGGAGCTGTGAGCATCTGCCGAGCTGTTTGAATCGGTATGCTCTTCTTCCTGTGTCCTTGCCCTTTCCTGTAACCTATGACCCCTTTTATACACCCGGTGCAGCTAACCCCCTCCACCAAGTGTTCAAAATGATATTGCTCTATACATATGAATTAAATAAACTGACATGCCAACAACACACAAAATGGCTACGACACACTGTCCCCTAATTGGCTTTAGTGTGAAACAAAAACAACTCATAAATAATAAAGGAGCTATGTACTTTTAAACGAAAGGTGTGTTCTATGGGTTGGCATTAGTGATGATTCAGTTTTTTTTTTTTTTTGTTCCCCCTTATTTTAATTCAAGGGTCACCAATCTTTGCTCTCCTTTATGTATCAGCCTCTTGGAATAGACATATCCTGATTTGCAGTCCTTAGAACATATTCGTTCTGCCATCCTGTCCAGTGCTGAGAGAACGTGTGGGTTATGGTTTTATCCAATTCCAAGCTTTTTGTTATAGGGCTCCTGCGTTAATGTGTCTCTCACCTCTGTTGAAAAGTTAGTTTTGTTATCTTCAACAGTATTCTTTATTGCAGAGTTTTGGTTTGAACAATTAGCCTGCTTTCCATTACCATCAGATCTGTCACTTGGATTCAGCCGGTGCCCTGGTACCATTACAGCAGATTTGCAGATGAGCTGCTCAGTAGCATGTTTGTTGTGTTGGTTGATCTGTAGGTCCTCTGTGTTTACATTAGACATTTTGATTTACAGCAGCAGCAGCAGCAGCAGCAGGGCAGCTATTCTTATCCCTGATGATGTTGTTTCTTCTCAGTGGATACCCTATGGGGTGGGTCACCATAGATGACCCACCCCAATAGGGTCCTTACAGCGTATTGGCCATCTCCCTGGCATTGTAAGGAGGTAGAATTATAATGGTTACATAATCAGTAATAGCCTACTTTAGTCTGATTCATCTAACACTGCTGTGACATTACCCTGAATATTTTCAGTCTTCACCAGTGGCGTCTGGTCAATAGAGGGCGGTAGGGCGCCAACTCCCCCCCATTTAGTTGGTTGCTGGGTGGAGCCTGCAGACGTTTGGGGGAGCATGTATCCTTGTTACTGCTAGTTTAAATGATGTTAAAGAAACTAAAACACAGCAATAATTCTGCGCACTGAGCCACAGAGTTCCTTGTGACTTGCCATTCATGAAAAGTCTACTTTTGAGTCAGACAGCTATCTGACATTTATAATGTCAGGGATGTTGTGTCGTATAGGTTTGCCCATTATTATTATGATCAACTGTTTGGTCATCTGTACTGATATTTCAACTAAAATGAATGTTACCCATACTGAATTATTGTTGTGTTCTTTTCTCTTTACAGTGAAAACGATCAGCATGGATTCAGCATCGGACTCGGTATGCCTTTTTTAATACATTTTGTTCCTTTGAATTTTCATCAGTATTTTTATTTATTTTTCTGGGATGAGTTAAGGATTCAGGAAAGTTGCTACAAAGCCAGATAGAAAATACTCAGCCCGCTGGAAAAGGGCATAAAGATTAGGAAAAAAATGTGCATGTGACCAATTAGCTGCATCAGAGTTTTTACTGACAAACCTTCCTCCTCAGTGCCCTTCACTGCTTTCTCATCTACAAGAACATACAGAAGAAGGGGCTTCTGTGGAACAGAATGGTACAGTTGAGTTACTGTCCAATAGCGGCAATATGGAAACTAACCCCCCACTCACATTGCACAGTGGGCAAATGAATTTCATGTAAAACACAATGCAGTTGATTCTTTGTCCTTTTCTATCACAATCTTTAACAATCAGAGCTGCCAAGGAAAGCAAAAACGCTGCTTGACACCTGCAAAGGTGTTGAGGTTGAGTTCAAATCAGGAATGCAGTATATCTACCATGGCAGCAAAGACCAGCTCCTGAAACATTTGCAAATATATCCTCCAAAGGGCATGCATGAATTAGATTGCATTAGGGCTGAACGATTGATTGCATTTGCGATAATATCGCGATATGACAAAACGAGATTTTCCAACCACAAAGGCTGCGATTTGACTGGTCACGTGACTTGCGAGCGAGCCGAGCAGGCAGGGAAAGAAGTCAACGCTGCACTTGAACCTGTTGCACAATGGCCTCAGGCTCGTCAGAAGAGTGCACGGCTGGAAGTTTGGTACCAAAGAGGGGCGACACGTCAGTTGTGTGGAATTATTTTGGCTTTAAAAAAGAAGATGCTGCGCAACGTCAGGTATTGTGCAGAACGTGCCTCGCTACTGTTGCTACCTCACGAGGTTCACAATTGTAATCACGATTGTTTTATTGCTTGTGTTTGTTGAAAAATACATGAGAAGAGGACCTTGAAAAAATAATTGCAAATTAAATCGCAATTGCAATATTGAAGAAAAAAAATCGCAATTAGATTATTTTCCAAAATCGTTCAGCCCTAGATTGCATTGACATTTCCCTCAATATCGATGGTTTGCCACTTTCAAAATCAGCAGACAGATGCTGTCGCCAGTATTGTGCCAATTATATTTTATCTCCTCCCTCAGTTTTTCCATTCCCTCTCTGTTTTGGTTTGTCAAAACCAGTTAATCTTGACTTTCTTGATGATGCTGTTGGTGACCTTAGCAGTATTGTGGAAAATGGACTGGCAATGGATTGGTTAGGGTGAAGCTGCGTTATGTTGCATGTGATGCCCAAGCCAAGGCTCTTGTGAAGTCCAAAAAGCTGTGTTCAGGGTATTATGGCTGTGGCAAATGTACACAAAGGGGATTGAGGGATAGCCATCCGGTGATCTATCCTCAAATCACCAATCTAACATTAAGAACTGATAAAACATTCCAAAATCAGTCTCAGGAGGAACATCACTGGCATTCAGGTGTGTCGCCATTTTGCCAGCCCCCGATAGACATGGTTGAGCAATGGGTGGGACCACGTGGAGTCAGATTGTCATCTGGGCAGGTCAAGCAGGTCAGTTCTCAGCTTCTGAAGGTTAAGGCATGCATTCCAAAAGTGTTTGCAAGACACAGACAAAGACAAATGGAAGGCAACGGAACTGAGACAGTTGGTCCGCTTTCTGTGCTTAAGGGCATTGTTTCAGAGCAGCTCCATGAGCACTTCCTGGTTTTTAGAGTGGCATTATCCATCCTTGTTTGTCCAAAACGGGCAAAACAGGAGAATCACAATGCAGAGGAGCTGTTGGTGTACTTCCTTGCACAGGGAAGGCATTTGTATGGAGAAAAAATACTGTAGAAATTAAAAAACCCAACAATGTCTTCACTCTTAGTGAACGAGAGTGCTGTGAAGTTGTTCCAGTCTGTGGTGCGACAAAACATGGGGAAAAGATGCTGCTCTCTCGTGTCTTTGATCAAGTTGAGACATACTTTATGCAGCCTTGTGACTCATGGCTGATTGGCGTCTACACAGCCTAAGACCGTAACACTCGGATGAAAACACTATCTGAGAGACATTTGGGCAGGCAGGCATTTATGACTGAGGCAGACCATGGTTTGAGGATTGTAGTTACCGTGCTCCTTTCTTTCTAAGGATAATCAATATATTCTGACGGAACATTGGAGATAAATGACTGTTTCTCTACGGACCACAAATGTGTACTTCCGGTAGTACCGATGTTGTTTTCTTAGCCCCGATTAGCATGTGGCGAATAGTATAATCAATATACAAGTACAGGGATAATCACGTGTGGAGTTACATACTAACACGCCGTTTTCAACTGTCACTCATGCACACTATATTACTATTATTAATGTGTGTTTAAATGACTTTTGAATTTTGGATAAATTACGTGAACGAAGGTCATTTGAGAAGTTACTACGGAAGAAGATGACGTAGCCAAATACTTCACGGACCCGCCCCTCTGATGCCAGCCAGCTGAAAACAAGTATCCCTGACTGCACATAGACATCTTATATCATAGACCAGTGTTTCTCAAACTTTTTCAGACCAAGGACCACTTAACCAATACAAAAATACTCACGGACCACCTAACTCCCCCAATATCCCAAAACAAGATTCAAGATTTATTAATCCTGAGGGAAATTGAGGTGCAACAGTTCAATACAAAGAAGGAAGGAGAAATATACACTAAATATAACTAAATATACACCAAATATAACTAAATATAAACTAGAATAAATACAATAGGCCTGCTTACTACTCCAACAGTATATTACAAATTACAGCCTAATAATAACAGCTTTATGTGACCTCTATATCGCTCTTTCACACATTAAATCAACGATACAAATACAACTACGGATTCTACAAGCAGTTCGTTCACATGCGATTTAAACGGTAAATGCTGATAGATTTTACACATCATATGAAACATAGACTACATTTCTTACTGAGTTTATGTCCGAGCGAACAGAGAGATACGCAAAATGCACCGCATTTAGTACGACACAAACTTCTGCTGTGTATTTTCAAAAATAAAATACAGTAAAACTATGGTTGCAGGCCCAAGTTTAACAAGAATTTAACAATAAACACAAAGTAATTATTTACACTGTTACATTTACAAATAGCATTGTTTACCCACTCATACACTGCGTGTCTCTGTTGCTACCTAATGGAAGGAATGGTCCTGCTTGTGCTGAGACATCAGTGAAACAATGTCTGGATCCAAACTGGAGAGTTTTAGTCTCATATCACAGTCCACATTGATCCTGTTACGCTGCTTTGTTTTCAGACCAACAAGTGTAGAAAAACCAACTTCACAGTTGTAGGTGGTTGGAAACGGCATCAACAGTTTCAGAGCAGCGTCAGCCAGCTCTGGGTGCTCAGGCTGGACGTGGACCCAAAAGTCCGTCAAGCTTTTCTCTCTGAAAGTCGTCCTCAGTGTCCCATCAGATGCGATGTCCACAAGGCTGTCAACATGTCTTGATGGGAGCTTGGAACTGACGTGTTCGATGTGCGTTTTGTCCCCAAATGGATTCCTGATCCACTCATAGCCTGCATCTAGTTCTGGGAAATATCTTCCCAGCTGAAAGTGAAGGCCTTGCAGATGTTCCTTGAAGGCTGCAACTGTGCCGCCGTCCAGCTCTTCATCTGCAGCGAGGAGAAAATCCACAAGCGTGGGAAAACAGTCAAACTCCTGGCAATCCAGACGGACACACCACAATTCCACCTTGAGGCGTGCAGCTTTAATTTTGTCCTGCACATTGAAGGCGGTGACGGCTTTTCCCTGCAGCGCTAAGTTCAAAGCATTGAGTGCGCTAAAGACATCGACCAGGTATGCCAATTTTGAGAGCCACTGGAAATCATACAGTCTGTCATACAGTTCATCAGTATGATGCAAGAATAACATCACCTCATCTCGCAGTTCAAATAGACGGGTGAGAACTTTCCCACGCGACAGCCAGCGAACTTCAGTATGGAAAAGCAGTTTTGTGTGTTCACTTCCCATTTCATCACACAGAGCTTTAAAAAGACGTGTGTTCAGTGCTTTGGTTTTTATTGTATTAACAATTTTCACAGACTCGTCCAGTACTGATTTGAGGCATGGTGGCATTTTTTTCACAGCCAGCTGTTCTCTGTGAATGCAACAGTGTGTTGCTGTGGCGCAAGGTGCAACTGCGCGTACGCGCGCTGCCAGTCCCTTGTGTTTCCCAGTCATTGCAGTTGCACCATCTGTGCAAATACCAACACATCGTGTCCAGTCGATATTATTCTGCAGGATGTAATAGTTGACTGAGTCAAAAATGGCTTCCCCTGTGGTGTTGGTCGGCAGGGAACGACAAAACAGAAATTCATCCTGCACACCGCCATCATAAATGTACCTTACAAAACACAGCAGATTCGCCTCATTCACGATATCAGTTGACTCGTCCAGTTGCAGTGTGAAAAACTGGCTTTGGCGTAAACGTGTGATCAGCTGATCTTTCACATTTTCGGCCATGGCTGTTATTCGCCGCTGGACAGTATCATTGGAGAGGGGGACCCTGTTAATTTCGTTGCTTGCTTTCTCGTTATTAGCCATAACCTTGGCGAGCTGGTTTGACTAAATTCTCACCTATCGAATGAGGTTTCCCTGTTTTTGCGATGAGAAGGGATACCCTGTATGATGCCTCTGTAGCCTTCGCATTTTCCCCCTTCGCAAAAAAATGTGAGGGCGCCTTCATCATGTGTTTTTTAAGTTCATCAAGTTTTCTCTCAAACAATGCTAAAGGTTTCCCGATGTAATCCTTGTGTTTGCTCTCAAAATGACACTTGAGCTTGGCGGGTTTCATAGCCTTGTTAGCCAACGTCTCGTAGCACAAACCACAGTGTGGATTGGGATCTTCTTCATCTCCAGTCCAGAACAATCCGAATTTTATGTAGTCGCTGTGATATTTTCTCTTCACTTCAGCGCTGGACTTTCCGCGATCAAGCCGAGTTTCACAGCTTTCAGCCGGGTGGTGGTTAGACGGGGAACTGCTCTCCTGGGACTCAGTAACGCACACAAAATCACTTGTCGCTGCTGCTGAACCACTTGTAGTTGCTGGATCTCCTGCATCAGGACGATGCACCTTGACTGTCACGTCAGATTTGTAATTTAATTTTCTTTTAACTGACCCTGTCTTTAGCCATCGATCCATCTTGTCAGTTGACAGCTCAAATTGACCGCGCAAATCATTTATGACGTAAGATCGTAACCTAGCTACGCTACATCTAAGACCGTTTGAGAAACACTTTAAAGTTATAATATATTCATTTCAAATGTGACATTTTACCAAAATACTCACGGACCACTAGGGGTCACTCACGGACCACCAGTGGTCCGCGGACCACTCTTTGAGAAAGACTGGAGCATCGAGCGCTGTGAAGCGAGAAACGCAGCCGCCATCTTGAAGTGTCGATGGGGTATGGAACGCCAACTGCGCCACTATTCACCCATTAGTTTCGTGCGTTTCTTCGAAAAACGCCCGTGTATATACGCGCGTATAGATATTGAAGAGTTTATCGCCGGCCACTAGAGGGCAGTGTCACTGCTGTCGCTGCCCGGTTATGCCGTGCTCTGACCCGGTAGTGCCGAGCGGCCATTTTAGTTCAAACATTGTTCATTCACTCCGCCTCCAGTTGAGACGTTCGTCCACTCATTCATGTAAGACTGTTTCCACTATTATTGTCAAGTGTTCCGTCTTTTTTGGCTGTGCTTAACCCCCACTTGATAGGGAGGCACCAATTCTGAATGTTTTAACTGGGTTTCACTCAATGACCAGGCTTCTTATATCTTTATCCGATTTATTTTTCTTCCTTTTGTAGCCCAGACAGTACAGGTGAAAAACCAGAGAACACCAACCATTTACAAATTTGCACATCTCTTATAAAAATAGGCACAGGAATCAACAATGATCAATTATCAAAATGTTTGACCTGACACACACATGTATAAATAACCACATATATATATAAATAAATAACCACATGTATATAAATAAACACATTTGTTAAGTTAATCATTTTAGCTTGAATCCATCACAGATATTACATTTGCCTACATTTTCTACTACGAGAACCACAATGAGTGACTGATCAACCACATGGATCACTAAACAGTTAAATTGTTAGCAGCATGTTTAGCACACCATTTTTTCCCATATAAATATTTACAAATATTTACAATACATATTCACTCCCACCAAGTTACAATGTGCAATTTCAGCAATTCATTTTAGACAAACTTCATATGATCTAGGACTATGCACGTTTTAAACCATGGCTTTATGCCAATCCATCACAGCAGTATTCCATATCAAAGAGCTAAATCACTGAATTAAGCAAACTACAATAAAACTGACTAACCAACGTTTCCACAATACATTCTGCACTACCCGTGAATATTTACAACACAAAAGCAGATACTACCGTGCACAAACACAAATGACTTTCCCGCGGCAGCAATCAAATGCGTCGTCGGCGTCCATCAAACAATCAACAAGTGGCACTCGCAACAAAGTCTTAACGTAGCGATCTTACCGGCTGTCTGTTCAGTCTTTGAATAATTGGTACCAGATTCAGCACAACTTCGGAAGAGCTCGATGAGAATGCCGCCTCTTACTCTCCTCGTGCTTTACTGACGTTTGTCTTTTTAAACAGATATTAAGCCGGAACTGCGTGCGTCTTCTTTTCCTGCTCGAGTGTTCACATGCGAGTGATAATTAGTTCCGCTTGACTGCCGACGACGAAAAAGGGGCGTTCACCGTGACAATTATATTATACTATATATATATATATTATACTGTTATACTACTATACTCTGTTTCATGGTATATATTTGTATTGATTAAATTGCATGGATGTAATACTTTGTCAGCTTATCTTGCTGCATTACTCTGTTTCAGGGTGTCGTCATCCTTGTCAATAAATTACCGAAACTCACTGAGTTTCTTCATATATGGAACGCCAACTGCGCCACTATTCGCCCGTTAGTTTCGCTTGTTGTTTCGAAAAACGCTTGTATATACGCGTACTTATGCGTCTATTGAAAACGCGGGAATATACGCGCGTTTTGGTTATATGATAATGAGCCCCTCCTTCTGTTTTACATAGCCACTAAATTCAAAGTTTCTGTAACCAATAAGTGAAGAGTAAAGCCAGACCAAAGCAATGTGTAGAGGAAAAGTTCCTGACATGCTGTGAACATTATTCCAGATTGAGAGGACTAAGTATTAATTTGCCTTTGAATATAAGCATAAAAAACATCATTATAACAATATTTCCCTGCTTTCATTGTCTTTTAAAATAAAACCGCCTTATTCTTTTTTCTATAAGTAAACTCTAAACCACTTCCAGACCATAACCGTCTTATGGGTAATGGTTACATGTTGGGTCAGCCAACCGGAGACTGGGTTTGAATCTGCGCGGGTTCATGTTTTATCTCCATTTTAAAAAATTATATCTTTAAGATCACTTACAGTCTTTGTATGTAATGCAACTTATTGCTTTACCTTAATTCAGTGTTTCTCAAACTTTTTCTGTCATTCCCCACCTCAGAAGAAGGGAATTTTCCGCGCCCCACTTGTCCCATATTGCACCAACAAAATGGTAAAAGAAAATACACTTGCAAGTTTACAATTTTCTAATTTATTGAAGTAACAGTCAGTAGCAGCTTAACACTACAACACCAGAAAAACATTAACATCAGTGTTCAAAATAAAAAAGAAATATACAGAAAATTAAATTGTGCTTCAGTTCAGTTCAGTGCAAAAAAACATGAGCAGAGGCAGGTGAACAAATGACTGCCTTATCACAGCATCAGTGACTGCAATGGGTTTTGTGCTACACATCTTTTCAAAACGGGGTTGAATGCTTGATACAGCCACTCAAGTCATGCTCAACGTCAAGATGAGATCTGTACTTTGTTTTCAGTGAAGCAACCGCTGAAAAGCCGATCTCACAGAGATAGGATGTGGCAAAGGGAAGAAGAATGCCCACAGCTCTCTGCCCAATGAGTGGATACTGCCTTTCCACTTCAAGCCAAAATTGACTGAGTGTCTCAGATGTAAATCTTAACCTCAGGGTGGAGTCAGAGGTCATTTCAATCAGTTGCTCCTCTTCAGCAGAGCTAAAATCAGCTGGTGCTGCAGAAAGAAATGAAATACTTTATTTGTCATTACATATTAAACACAAATATGTTTGATAGATAGAGAGATAGAGAGATAGATAGATAGAGAGATAGAGAGATAGATAGATAGATAGATAGATAGATAGATAGATAGATAGATAGATAGATAGATAGATAGATAGATAGATAGATAGATAATAAATAGGCATATGTATCCTACAAAATAAAATATCAAAACACCTACCAGCTGCATTAAATGGGTCCACAACCCAGTCATACTGTGTAGCACTATTAGGAAAGTATTTTTTAAACAATCCTCCCAATGCCGTGATGTGCTGCTGTATGCACGGGATCACTGTGGTGGCTCCAGAATCGATGTTTTCGGCGACTTCAGTAAGATTCTCAAAGACTTCGGTATGTCCTTGGTCGATGCGCCTCCCCCATACCTCGAGCTTTCGGATGAATGCAGTGATCTTGTCTGCCAGGTGAGGTAGACTTGTCTTTGCCCTGAAGCTGAAGATTTAATTCATTCAGCTTTGCAAATATGTCACTGAGGTAAGCCAGTTTCATCAGAAATAGTTCATCACTAAATTTGGCCGCTGCCTCGTACATGCGCTCTTCTTCCAAAAAGACCCGAATCTCCGCTCTGAGCTTGAAGACGCGCGACCAGACTTTGCCTCGGGAGAGCCACCTTGATTCGCTGTGAAACAGCACAGCTGTATGACCAGCTCCCATCTCCTCACAAAGAGCGGAGAACAGTGGCGCTTTCAGAGGTCGCGTTTTGATGAAATTGACCGCTTCCACAACTGCTGTCAAAACGTTGTTAAGTTCGGGGCTGAGTTGTCTGGAACCAGCGCTTCCCGATGAATGATGCAGTGCGTCCACTGCGCATCTGGTGCGGCCCTCTTGATTAATGCCTGCAATCCTTTCCTTATTCCTGCCATGGTCTGTGCACCATCTGAGCAAAACCCCACACAATTTCCCCATTTCAGCTCATGTTCTGTGAAGTAGCTGTCCATAAACTTGAAGAGCGCCTCAGCCGTGGCTCTTGTTTGCACAGATTTGCAAAAGAGCAAATCCTCATTTAGTGACAGTGACTCTGAATTTACAAAGCGGACATATGAAATTAACACACATTTTTTACTGCTGTCTGTGGCTTCGTCCACTTGTATTGCAAAACGATTTTCTTTCAGTTTTTCAGTGAGTTGTGCTTCAATGTCATTGGAAATGTCGCAAATTCATCTCGCAACTGTCGTTTGACAGGGGGATTGTTTTTAATTTCGCAGCGCTTTTCTCATCAAGCATAATTGGCACCATGTCAACAGCCGCGGGGAGAATAAGTTGCTCAGCTATCGTGTGTGGTTTTTTGCACTGGGCCCCTCTATATGTGACTCTGTATGATGCCATTTGTGCTTTACTATTCACTGACGCAGCTTTCACCATTCGCTTTTCCTGCTGACGGTATTCGGTGAGTTTTCGTTGAAAAAAATGATGGGTTTATCAACGGGAGTTGGGTGTGATGTCTCCAAGTGTCTGCGCAATTTGTTTGGCCTCATACTGTCTGCTGCCAGTTGTCGAAGACACAGAACATGTCGCTCCTCATCACCCACCTCAGCTACAGTGAATCCTAAAGCAAGATACGCTTCATCATACTTTCTCTTTGGTTGGCATTTCGATTGGTTTGGCCCGTCTGTCTTCTCTTTCTCTGTTGTCGCCGAATCGCCAACTTGTGTTGCCCTTGTAACAAACTTGTCCATTTTGACCCTTAAACGATATAGCCTACACACGTCTGCTGCCCTGTTGTCATTATTCCGCCGCAATTAACATGCCGACGTCTAGCCTATTATTCGCACTATGGTTCCAGGCAAGGTTTTTTTTTTTTTTTTTGCTGGTTTCCTATCTAATGTTCTTTTAACATGTTTAGGACAATAACGGAATCCATTGTGAGTGAGCTTTATCGGCAAAGCAGAAAGGAATGACAAAAAAAAAAAAAAAAAAAGCAATTTTCTTCTGATTCCATGTGCCCCACCTGCAGTAGTGGGGCGCGCCCCACACTTTGAGAAACGCTGCCTTAATTGCACCCGCTGCTTAGCAACAGCTGTCTGTTCTCCAGAGTTTTGAGGTGCAACCCTATCTTCCGCATTCATGTTTCACAGCAACGAAATGGGAATTTATCAGCCTCGGATGTATTAGTATTGCTCCAACTGAAAACTATATCCCACCATATCAAATAAATAGTACACGAAGTGGTTCTCAGACTTATTCAGAAATGTATAGAAAGTGTCATCGCAAACACTGCAGCCTTTTCTGCTTGTATTTCATTGTATGCTTCAGAATAGTATTATATATTGATAGCTGACATAATGGTGTTGCAATATTAATGGGAGGTCAAGTGAATAAAAAACGTATTAGTGTCTAAGAGTTTTCTGGTGATCTGCGGAGTTCTTGTGAAGGAAGAGGGGACAAATACAGTGGGGCAAAAAAGTATTTAGTCAGCCACCAATTGTGCAAGTTCTCCCATTTAAAAAGATGAGAGAGGCCTGTAATTTTTATCATAGGTATACCTCAACTATGAGAGACAAGATGAGAAAAACATTTTTTTAAATAATTTATTTTCAAATGATTGTGGAAAATAAGTATTTGGTCAATAACAAAAGTTCATCTCAATACTTTGTTATATACCCTTTGTTGGCAATGACAGAGGTCAAACGTTTTCTGTAAGTCTTCACAAGGTTTTCACACACTGTTGCTGGTATTTTGGCCCATTCCTCCATGCAGATCTCCTCTAAAGCAGTGATGTTTTGGGGCTGTCGCTGGGCAACACGGACTTTCAACTCCCTCCAAAGATTTTCTATGGGGTTGAGATCTGGAGACTGGCTAGGCCACTCCAGGACCTTGAAATGCTTCTTACGAAGCCACTCCTTCGTTGCCCTGGCGGTGTGTTTGAGATCATTGTCATGCTGAAAGACCCAGCCACGCTTCATCTTCAGTGCCCTTGCTGATGGAAGGAGGTTTTCACTCAAAATCTCACGATACATGGCCCCATTCATTCTTTCCTTTACACGGATCAGTCGTCCTGGTCCCTTTGCAGAAGAACAGCCCCAAAGCATGATGTTTCCACCCCCATGCTTCACAGTAGGTATGGTGTTCTTTGGATGCAACTCTGCATTCTTTCTCCTCCAAACACGACGAGTTGAGTTTTTACCAAAAAGTTATATTTTGGTTTCATCTGACCATATGACATTCTCCCAATCCTCTTCTGGATCATCCAAATGCCCTCTAGCAAACTTCAGACGGGCCTGGACATGTACTGGCTTAAGCAGGGTGACACGTCTGGAACTGCAGGATTTAAGTCCCTGGCGGCGTAGTGTGTTACTGATGGTAGCCTCTGTTACTTTGGTCCCAGCTCTCTGCAGGTCATTCACTAGGTCCCCCCGTGTGGTTCTGGGAATTTTTGCTCACCGTTCTTGTGATCATTTTGACCCCACGGGGTGAGATCTTGCATGGAGCCCCAGATCGAGGGAGATTAGCAGTGGTCTTGTATGTCTTCCATTTTCTAATAATTGCTCCCACAGTTGATTTCTTCACACCAAGCTGCTTACCTATTGCAGATTCAGTTTTCCCAGCTTGGTGCAGGTCTACAATTTAGTCTCTGGTCTCCTTTGACAGCTCTTTGGTCTTGGCCATAGTGGAGTTTGGAGTATGACTGTTTGAGGTTGTGGACAGGTGTCTTATACTGATAACGAGTTCAAAAAGGTGCTATTAATACGGGTAACGAGTGGAGGACAGAGGAGCCTCTTAAAGAACAAGTTACAGGTCTGTGAGAGCCAGAAATCTTGCTTGTTTGTAGGTGACCAAATACTTATTTTACCGAGGAATTTACCAATTAATTCATTAAAAATCCTACAATGTGATTTCCTGGATTTTTTTTTCTCATTCTGTCTCTAATAGTTGAGGTATACCTATGATAAAAATTACAGGCCTCTCTCATCTTTTTAAATGGGAGAACTTGCACAATTGGTGGCTGACTAAATACTTTTTTGCCCCACTGTATATATATATATATATATATATATATATACTGTATATAAAGAAGTGTGACAAAATATAACATAAAATTAGAACAAAAGTTACATAATATCACAATGATGATTATTTCAGCATATTGGATATTGTCTCAGCCATATATAAAATATTGTTAATATCTATGTGATGTAAAGTAATAATACTAATAATAATAATTCGATATATAGTAAAAATCAATCATTGTCATGTGAAGGAAGGAGCGGTTGGACCCAAATGCAGAGACCGGAGACAGCAGAACGTTTTCCAAAAATGTATATTTAACAAAACGGCAACATAAAACCACACGGAAAAAACTGAACTTTGTGACGTGTCAAGCAAGGAACCAACAAGAACAAGACAGAATACCAGGATTTATATACAGGGGGGGCAATTAAAAATGGAGGGAAAACACACAGGGCAGGAAGTAAACACAGAGAAGACACAAAGAGAGTTAATTTTCAAAATACATAATACTTCCACACATCAAACTTTTCTCTAAGCTACCCCAAATTGGCCAGCCCAGCTATTGCCATTTTCCATGGTACCTTCAAACTTCTCATAGGTCGGAAACACTGGCAGCCTCAGAATAAGGGCACAGGTGTTGGCCGTCGGGAAACTTGCTGGCTCGTTCTCCGGGTGGAGGAAATGCAGTTGTGGCTGTGTTAGAAAGCCTGCTGCAGGAGTCTTCTGAAGGCCAGTGGCAAAGGCCAACACATCCCCCAACCTCAGCATGCTTCCTCCATCTGTAGGAAAAATGTGAGATCATTTTGAGGTCTACTTAATGATAAAATCATTAAAAGTGATTTAACTCTTTAAGAGATGAGTATGATAATATTGCAGACTTGAATAGACAGTATACCAATGTTTCTGAAATGGGGGTACACTTATCTCTGTGGCAACTGGAAATCGAGAAATGTGATTTTGGAAAAGTGTCTTTTTTCACTAATACTCAAAACAGATTACATTTTCAACCAGCAGCTACTGAAAGAGCTATAATCTTTAAGAATAATTTAAATGATTCTTAAAATTTATAGAAAGACTTTCTTTGGGCCAAAAATGTTTTTAATTCACCATTTCTTTTAAGGTACATATCTTCTGTCACTATGAATATAAACCCTACACACTGAAGTAGCATAATCTGTGGATGCACACAGTTGTGCCACCCTTTGACCACAAGAGGGAGTACACCTTTAAATCAGCTTAAGGAGTTAATGAAGGTTTGCAAATACGTTGTGGAAGCCAATATTAAATCAGTAGGCTAATACTTTTATTCAGATGTGCTGCATTAAATGTAGGTGGTATTGTGTTTGATGGAACTTTGCATAAGGAATGCAATGTGTGTTCATTTGGCAATTTCTTATCCTCCACCTTCAGCAGCCAGTCCCACCAAAAGCGAATGGCTCTAGCCTCCATCTGCCTGCGGTTGGAACCAGGCCCTGAGAGAGTGCCAGTCCTGAAGGCTGCACTGATGTCTTCTCCCAGCAGTGGCGTCTGGTCTTCAACAAACACCTTCTGCATCACAGTTGGGTGTGCCTTCAAAAGGTCTAGCACTCAAAAAACAGTTAGCCCTTTGCAAAACCTGTAAATGTAAGACTTACCAGAACAGAGAAAATGACTAAATGTGTTAGTAAATGCTCTGCAAAATGTCCTGTTACAACCTTCCGTTGTACAGCATGTATACATTACATATATTTTATGCAGATAAGGAATCTTGTAAAAGTCCTTAACCTCATAGTGTTAAATATTCATTTTATTTTCATCTAGCTCTTGGTGTCAGTCAGCCAGAAGTAATTTAAATGATGAACTGCTACACTTACTGTTGGAGGGCTTCCACCTTGCGTCCATCGACATAATGGTGAAAGGCGGCTGCCAGGAGCTCATCCCTCTGTGTCATGTTTTGGACATATTGCAAGGAGCCCAAGAGCGAGAGCTCCTCTGTGGCCTCCTCCACTGCCTCTCTGGCCCCTTCGACATTTGTCGCATCAGCAATCTAATGTTAGAAATTTGAAAATAGAAATACAAAAATAATGGATAACATTATGTTACAATAATGGACATTTTATATCCCACCATATCAAATTTCATTTTCTATAACTTAAGCAAAATATATTCTAACAGTAAGTATTTACAGTAAGTATTTAGAATAAGTATGCTATGCCAAATTCAAGAGTACACACTATAAGCACACACCAGACCGAAACTTTGCACAAAACATGAACGTGAAATTAATGAATTTGAATGAAAATAAAGGATGCACTTGCGTTTTGGAGCTTGGCCTTCAGGGTGTGATCCCAAATATCCTCTATACAGGCAAGGAGAGGTTGTAGACCACATACCTGCCTGTATAGGTGCTCAGATAAAAATGGGGGCGACACCAAGCCCTGCACTAAACAGATGATCAGCATTTTGCCGAGCATCCGGTAGAGCCCTTTCTGTAATGCTGAAGATGGAAAAAAGTATTACAAGGTTATACAGTGACCATACAATGTAATATTACTTATATAAAACATTTTTAAAAAACTATGAAAACTAACATCACTAAAATAAGACACAACTACAGTATGCAGTGTTAACAATACAGACATGCAGAGTAATGTTAGGGGTTAACTTACTATTTATTGGCACAGTATCATTTAAAAAGAGTAAAACAAAAAGTTTAAATAATAATACATTTCCCATAATATATAAGTTTGCTGGTCATGTATTATTACCAACACTGTCCAGGGCCAATGTCCTACTCTCCTCAGGACCTTCAAAAATGGTGTGGCGTTGGAGTTGTCTCATGAGGAGTACAAAATTCCCTTGTGGGACCCCCCTCATCGATTGCCCCTTCTCCAACTCCCTCCGTGTCGACAAAAATGACATCGATTTTTGTTTCTGGCTCAAAACTGGCCCTGCAAAATGCTCTTATGGCACAAACCAATTCTTCCCCCCGGAAAGCATTAATTTGATTGGCTCGTACGATGTCATTTTTTATCCTGCTTTGAAGACACTGCAACAAAGTTGCAACATCTATGTGTCTGTAAAAGAAACAGAAAAAAGAAAATGGGAATACTAACATTAGCAATACTCTGTGTGCATGTGTTTTACACAGCGTTGCATGAAGGTGGACACAAATCCAGAGACCTGAGTCAGATCATATAATACATTTCTTATTTGCAGACAACAAATGAAGTTGCAGATTTACTGGTGAGACCTGCAGGTAACAGGAATTCTGGTATGTCTGTAATCTGTGCTGTGGCAACTCCATAATGAAGCTTAACTTATTAAGTAGGCCTATCAGAATACAGATATCATCTAAGGTCAAATGACCACCAGATCTCTCAAGCTACTGACATTTATCAAATTACCAGATTCTGTGACACTTTTCCACAACCTTGAAAACATCTGAGCAAATATTCATTACTCACACACTGGCTGGTGTGGAGGGGCTGCGTTGTGCCGAGGAGCTGCCTGGTGGCGACGGGCTGTGAGGTGGTGGGGATGCGCTGTGAGGTGGTGGGGATGGGGGATGAGGTGGGGATGGATTGTAAGACAGTCAGTATTCTTCACTCACCTAGATCTGCAGTACTGCTTTAATCTAACTTAAGTCCTGAATTTCGTGTCTTGACTTGAAACACTGACTTAGAAGCTTATTTTCATGTAAATGTACGAAAAAGATAACAAGCACAAATGGGCAAGTGGCTGGCTGAGGATGGGAGGTAGAAGCTGAGGGGGAGGCCTGACCTCAGATGAATAATGGATGGCAGAACCCTGTGGATTCTTATTGGAGACTATAGACTTATCATTACTGTTTAATTAATCTCAGAGCATAGAGCACAGAGATGCTAAAGCAACAGCGGCCAAATTGTTTCCCCTCCCTCCTGTCTAAAAAATCGAAAACCTGTTTCATATGGGGCAGAGCTATCTCTTCAAGAACATTATGAAAAACCTAACCGGTTTGAAACATATCACTGAGCCGGTTATGAATGTATGACAACTTTGGTAATTGTCTTGATATTCCCTAAAATACAAGTTATTTTTATATCATATCTACCTCAGCTTGGGGAACAACCTGAGATGTGCCGGTTAATGGTTGAGGCTGGGAGGGACCTTGATTTTGAGGTGGAGCAGCACCCTGTAAAAAAAGGGGGCTTTAGATATACAGAATTAAACAGTGGTCAATGTTTCATTTATTTTATTTGACCTGTTGTTTAAAAATTTAAACGTTCATCTACCTTGGCCGAATATAAAGGTTGGAACAGCCCAATGCATTGCGTGATCTAATGTCCCTTGGACTCCCTTGGAGTGGTTCAATAAAAACCCACTTACCCGTGTGAGAACTGTATGTGTCCTTGTCCTTTTCAGGACGGACACTTTCAGTGTGACAGGTCGCATCACAACGGTTCTTCCTGCTCTCCTTCTTCTGACAGGTCCTCCTCCTTCCTCCTGTCGAAACATATCAAACCTATGAAAGTGTTTACATTATGCAGAATATGTACGTTAATTATAATATAGACTTTGTGTAGTACGATGTGTTACAAATAGTTATGCATGGCTATTATTCACCAGGTATTGTGTTTATTGTGTACGAGTAGCCTACTTTGCAGTTACTTCAGTGCATTTAAAGGGTTAATAAGAGTGATCATTGTGGATTCAGAGGTGGTAAGTATAGTACCAATACTTCGTTACTGTATTTAAGTACATTTTCCTTCTATCAGTACAATACTTATTTTTCTGACGACCTTTTACTTCTAAACCTTACATTTTGAACACAAATATGCATAGGCGGCGCATGAGGCTCAGCTTTGGGAAGGCTAACCAACCTCTCTGCCTGGTCTAGCGACAATAACCAACAACAATCTGTGTGTATTTTTAATGAATAAATTAAATGCATATGTACAAAAGTCTCTACGTGTACGTTTGTTATAATGTAGTTATATACTTGCCTATAGTACTTGTGGGTATATGGTTATGTATGTCTATAATATTGTACATTCGCCGTGATGCCGTGAGTGTAGCCTGCTACGCTAATATGTTAATGTAGTTATGTGCATGCGGGTTACAACATAGTTGTACTTATTATTTTTATGTTCTCTTTTGTTTCAGACCACACACACACACACACAAACCCCCTGTAACCATACGTCTGTTACCCATTGGTGGCTGGAACGTCAATACAAGTGGTTAAATCATCCTGTCGTCGTCTCCTTGCCTTATCCAACGTACACCTCATACCCTGAACATCCTGGCCGTGAAGCAGTGTTCTGTCCGACACTCCAGAGTGTGTGCGATGACAACACCTGAATAGCCCCTTTACTGTCCTACACATCCACTAACCCTCACCCACAGCACATTTTAAAAAAGCGACTTTGGCGCCATTATTTTCAAAAACCGCGCCAATACCAGAACTGCAACTAGCAGAGTAATGGCGAACGTAATGCTAGAAGCGAGAGAGGCAGACAAGGTGGATGAACTTCGTTCGTGAAAATACAGAGAGCAGCGGAGATATTCATCTCCCTCACCCATGGCGATACACTAGATAGGGAGATGTTCGCTATTATTAGCGCACAAAACCATTCATGACGAATGCGATGTGAACTTTTGGCTTTCAAGAATTCGCCATCAGCAAAGTCTCTAGAGTTTCAGGCTCAGACAGACACATAATTATTGTTAATTATTCGTTTCAATTATTATTATATTAAAATGACATACCTTTCCACAAGGCCTCCTTGATTTGGTTGCTGGTTTTGCTGCTGGTGTTCGGACTGGTTTAACAACCTGTCAAAAGAACTATTCATTCTGTCTCTTAGCTCAAGTAATCTTCTTCCCATTTTGCCGCGAATTGGCGCTAACATCAGACACTTATATAGCCGCGCATTAAAAAAACTCAAAGAACTTCCGGGGGTCAAACAGTTGCGCTCAATTTTCCCGTCAGTGTTACAACATTTACATTTTGGTCAGATTTACATTTTCATGTTTTATTGTAATTATTGTAACGTACAGTTTTACTAATAATAATGATTAGAATTATTATTCATTCTTGTTCCAAAATATGTAGTTAACATAATTCTCACATTTTATTTTAGATAGTTTATGTTACTTTTAATGTTTTGGTTTTACAATCGAAAAAGGCATATAAGTGATCCCAGAGTAAAAGTGAATATTAAAAAAATAAAAGCAGGAGCATATAATGGCCATTCTGCAAAAGTGAAATGTGTCTATTATAGGCAGTTATAATATGTTATTTACATTTCAGATTGAGTATTCTTTGGAGTCTATAGTTATATGATCATAAATCAAATAAGAGACATTTTCCACTGCTTAAAATTATTCTCTCCAGTGTTGACTATCGGCCCCTGAATTCACAGGGTGTAAAACCAGGCCCAGTAGAGAACATGGCTGTGATGTGCACAAATGCTAAGCAGAGAACAATGGCAGAAGTAAGTTGAGACATTTGAGTCAAGTTGAGACAAATTTTGTTAAAGTAACATATGCACACAGGATAGCTTTTTTAGTCGGACAACTCAGGTGTTTCATGAATATGTTTATTAGAAGCAGTATATAGTTTGAGTTTGGTGTCTAAAAAGCCCTGTAGGTCACGGTTTATGCGTGGGAGATAGACATAATGCAGGGCACACGTGCATTTCTTTATCTATGTCTATTATGCCTTCACTCTCCAAGAAGTTGACAATGTAATAGACATTGCTAACACCTCGCCACAGGTCACCCCAGAGCCGTTCTATTCTCTTGTTGTGAGTGCTTCTTCCACGGAGAACACTGCCTCTGTGAGAGCCTCTGAAGATGTTCATCATTAGGCAGACAGAGTTGTTTTCACCCCCATGACAAGACGGCTATAGCCATCTATACCCCCATGAATGACAATCCTCCACCTAAAACTAAAAATATGAAAAGTATAAATAAGATGCACAATACATACACTGAAGCAGGAGTTAAGGTTTTGTGGCCTATTGATAGAAATGAGCCACCTTTCAAAAACATACTCGAAGTCTGGTATTGGTCATATTTACCTTTTTAATTTGTGGTTCCCATCTAGGTGCCACAAGGAGTTAGGTCCCGCGACCCGGTATGCTCTAGGGCGCAGTCTCTGTGACATTGCTCGAAGTGCAGCTGCTTCTGGGTTTATCCGCTTCATGCTGTCCCGCACTCTGCGTCTCTGTATCCACATCTGCACACCATGCATAGTGTAACATGGCTACAACCCCTCCTTGGGATGTTTACAATAATTTGAGACAAGATGGCATTTACAATATTGAAGAAATAGGTACATACCTCAAACGCTGTCTCACTGTGCGGAGAGATACTTTTAGAATCAGGGCCATGAACATTTATAGAATATCACATTATTACATTTGCAGCAAGCAAGCTTACTTTAATATCTGCCACAACATAATTAAACGGAGCTTGTAGTTACATTGCGTACTACAGTCCGCGGTACTGTAACTGCAGACGCCGATGGGTCGCCTTTTTTTCATTCAAATCCCATCGTCAATCACATCATGCCACATCATAATATATATTTCACGAATAGTGGCGCAGTTGGCGTTCCATAATATGGAGCCCGGGAGCAGCATAAATTGACAGTTGACACGTATGGCCAGGTAGCGTAGCGTCTACTAGTGATGCGCGGGTTAAGGATTTTTAACCCCCGCACCAACCCAACCCATCGTGACAGCCAATCCGCACCGCCCGACCCGCAAAATTACGCTCTGATTTTTTAACCCAACCCGACCCAACCCGCGAAAATTTGAGAAAAAAAAAAAAAAAGATACCAATGAGTTTACGTCGTGATTTGCCAAACAGTAGGCCTATTAACGAGGGGTTTTGCTCACCTTGTACTGCTGTTTGATTGTCCCAAACTTTTATATGATGCATTACTTTAGGCATTCACGGAATCTCAATCATGGAACTGCAAAATGTTCCAAACAACATAGTTTTATTCTTAACACACAGCAGTGCACGCACGCACACACAACAGGCGGTCGCATTATAAAGCCAGAGAACATCAACCATAATGTAGCATAAACAAAACTGTCAAATGATTGGCTATGGAACACTCGCATTTTCTCCGCAATTTGAAGACGAAAAGAAAAGAAACTCACACAATACCGTAACATGGTAGGCTACATATCTCATTTGCGAGCCTATAATATTAGGCCACCTTCCCACTATGATGTAGGGCTATTTCTGCCCGCACTATGTAAAAACAAAATGGCATCAACAGTGCCGGGATTTAATCGATTACGACCTGCTTCCAGGACACGACCGGCCGAGCTGAAGGTCCGCTCACTAGATGCGCTGGTTGCTGGAATGCAGAGGACCGCTTTAGCCAGCATGGAGAGTAGAGGATATTCAAATTTGCGATCCCTCCAAAAATTGAGGACGTTGTCATGGCAGTCCTCCAGAGTGAATTGTGCCTGTACATATCTTTGTACTTCATCTGGCTCGATGAGGTCAGGAGTGTCTTCCCATTCCAGGAACATCCTTCTCCTTTTTACTGCATGGTCTATCAACACAATCAATTAAAGGCCGTCACTACGATAAGCCAATTAAGTTCAGTTAATTCAGTGTTGTTTAATAGCCTAATATGTTTGGACTGTGTCACATAGCCTACCGTCTAGAACCTCCTGATCTGTTGCGCTCCTCACCTCCATTGTGTCTGTAAAGTTAGAATAAGGATGCGCATGATTTTTTTTGTGCTACTATGCCATAAATGTTTAAATATGGTTGGAGGTTATAGCCTCAGTTTTACCTTGAATCACTTCCTCAGACTGGGCCTGCAGGGTTGGGATGAGGGCTGTTGTCAACGCCCTCGCTTCCATTTGAACGGCAATATTTTCCTCGTGAGAGAGCACTTTTAGGGATTTGAAGCGTGGAGAGAGGAAGGTGGCAATCTTGTGTGTGGAAGTGATGATGAACTTTTCGTTCAGAAGCTCACTTGCACGAGATCGAATGTGTCGCATGTAGTCAGGGTCTTGGAATCGGGGCTCACAGTGCGCTCCGAATCTGTGGCGCCAGAGAAGCACAGTGTTAAGGGTGGGATAACGGTCACCCTCCATGTCCTCCGAAGCGTCTCTGAAAAGCGACAAAAACTCTGAAATTGTAGTCAGGACCTCCACCTGTATTCCCTCCATACGGTGCTCTTGGCCCTTTTCCTTCAGTAACTCCCGTATCTCCCGGTGTTGTTTGGCGATGGAGGAGAGCATCGCCGCTTTGCTGTTCCACCTGGTCTCGCATTCCTGGATGACAGCATATGGGAGATTGAGCGTGCTGCCTGATTTTTTTAAGTAAGTGACCAGATGTTTGGATTGAGTAATTTGGCCCGTCACTTCTCCCATGAATGTGGGCTCATTTTTCTCGCTGAAGGCATGTTTAAGGACTGTATTTATTACGTGGGCTGCGCATGGAATCCATCTGTAGTTTTTTAGCGCAGTCTTGATGTTTGGGCCCTGATCGCTGACAAAAACTACTTTGGACAGTTTGTCAGCTGATATGCCCACCTCCAATAGCTCCTTGCTGATCTGTTCATGGATGTTTGTCGCAGTCTTCCTAATTGTGCTGTCAAATTCCAGTGTGGAAATCACTCTGCTTGTGAGGGACCAATCCTCAGTGACGAAATGGCACGTCAGTGCGGTATAAGACCTCATATTGTGGCTATCGGTCCACATATCAGTAGTGATGCCAATGCCACTTTCTAGAGCTTTGTTCATCTGTTCGCAGAGCCGTGCCTTTTCTTTTTTTGCATGATCCTTTGCTCTGTCACAGATGGTCTGCCTATGAGGGATGACCGAATCAGCGTCCACTGCCCCATATCGTGCGCCGATATTTATTAGCCCCTGTGCCACACGGCTGAACCCCTTGCCGGACACTATGTCAAATGGGCGTAGATCAGTGCAGCAGAAATCTACAAAATCGTCAACTAGTTTAGACTTAGCTGCAAATGGCAACTTGCCCTTCAGGAAGGACGACATCAAGGGCTGCTGGGTCGATGGACATTGCCTGGAAGGAGCCGGCCCCGGGCATGAATGTCGATCCAGGGTGGATGTCCCTGTCTTGTGATCGTCATATTTATACAGTGCGCCGCATTTGAAGCAGCTGACGTATTCCGTGACTGTAGCGTCGGACAGCACAACCTGCCCAAATCTCTCCCAAACTTTACTTTTTCCATCAATTTTTTGAATTATCTTAGCATCGCCAGCTCGAATCTTCTGTTTCATTAGCTCAGCCATATTGTTTGTTGAATTCAAGAATTTGGCGGTGTAAACAAAAGCTGTAGGCTACGGATACCAGTTAAGGGAAACAAAAATAAAGAAATAGCCTACTGAAAACGCAATCACCACTTTATTTATAGAAAGGGAGAGGGGAAACAGTCTATAGGCTATACAATTCTATCCAGTTTTACTTGTTTATTGCACTTTGTTGTAAAATACAAATGTAGGATAATTATGAGGAGATGCACGGCAGGCTATTATTTTCGCTAAACAAATGATTGACAGGAGGCATAGCTCGCAGCTTGCTGCTGCCTTCTGACGTGCTGCCTGTGTGCGGTGCATGAGACGGAGCGGGAAGAGAGGGAGAAAACCCCATTTTATCCTTACACAAAAGACAAGCATATGAACGGATACATATAGCCTAACTATAATAGCTGGAATAATTGCGATTTTTACCCGACCCGCCCGCTACCCGCATTTTCCACAGAAAAAACAACCCGGCCCGCCCGACCCACGGGCTAGCCCGCGGGACCCACGGGTTTTGGGCCAGCCCGCGCATCACTAGCGTCTACAGAAGAAAACAAGGATGCCGGGCTGGTGTTCAGCGTACGCCTGCTCAAATGAGCGGACCGTCGAAAATAGGAATCGGGGGATTACTTTTCACAAGTAAGATTTAACATTACCGTACTATTGGTTGGATTTTGTGAACATAATATCACCAGAGAGTTGAGAAGGGGGAAAGATCTTCGATAGTACTGAAATCGTAGCCAGCTAGGCTAACAAACAAGAGTATGACCATAATAGAATTGCTTGTCAATGAAATAAAAAATGACATACTTGAACAACATAAAGTTGAAATAAATGATAAAGATAAAGATTGTAAAAGCCAACAGGGGTAAAAGTTAGGACCACAGTCCAGATTGTGTAGGGGGGGGGGGGGGGGGGGGGGGGGGGGCGTAATAGCTAACTAGACAATCAGATGGACAGTGGCTATACAGTGTAGCTAGTCTAGCTTTCCAATCCAATTTTGTGTAGCCCACCTTCGTGTAATGTGTGGGACAAAATGTGTGATAAACAGGAAAAGGCCCTGCCACACTTACCTGACACCTGGAATGCAGTCATCTTGGGATTACTGTTGAACTAGGCTATGTGTTCACCCGGCTATGAACTGAGATTTGATAAATCATATTCCATAAGCACTGACCAAGATTACATCCGACACTTTTGAAGGTTTCCCAAAGACAAAGATGTGAGGAAGAAGTGGGAAGTGGCTTTGAGGAGAGAAGGATTCACTGCAAGTGATTATTCAATTGTCTGCAATCAACATTTTAAGCAGGCCGATTTTGATAGACGGGTTAAATTGTCCGACTATGTGATGGTGTTATTCCATCCCTCTTCAGCTTCCCGGTTCACTTCCAAAAAGTAGGTGTATCATCATAAGGCTATTAGCATTCATAAATGTATTATATTATCAAACAAATGTATCCTTTTATATATTGTGTTATGTATTATGCATAATGTTTTTTCATTTCAGTTGGTAAAGGACAGGGCTACGTCTACCTCCAGAAGAGCTGAAGAAAGCCTGTCCGTGGCCTCTAAGGATTCCCCAGAAATGGCAACATCACACCCACAACCTCAGCCTAATGATGTGAGTATTTCTACTTTAAACATCATATCATAATGTTCCTGGACATATTAAAATCTCACTTGTTTTGCTGCCACTCATATTAAACACACTCACAAATAACTGGCTTTGACAGGTGATGACTATAAGAAACAATGTGGATGTGGGCCATAAACTAGTGGTGTCAAAGTGATGTTTGTGAAGTGAATCATTACTCAAACCATGTTCGTCCCTCTTTCCACTAGGATCATGGCTATGCCTTGCCTGCTTCTCCTACCGCTCTTAAGGCCAAAATCAATGAACATTTGGCAAGAGTGGAAAGTCTGGAGCGAGAGAAGAAGAATGCCATGTCCAGAGAAAAGAGTGTTTTCTTTTATGTTAGTTTTTGAATATTGAAGTGGCTATTTTCTTATTTTCTTTGTTCTGTAAAATGTCTTTGAGCACTGTGTAAAGCACTATATAAATATAATGTATTATTATTATTATTGTTATGATTATAAGGTGCTAAGAGCTGCAGAGAGGGTGATCCGCCAAGCTTCAACAATGCAAGCTCAAGCTCCAAGGTGTCAACAGTCTTACACATTGTCCGAGGGGAGATTGGTACAGAGGATGTATTTGTGCTTGGGGAACACATTTAGGAGACACAGTTTGGCATCGACAACCACCATTCTGACTTGTTATCATTGGTTGTGTCTGTGTTTCATAAGATAAGGCAGCACCACATTGCCAAACTCGCCTCTCTTGAACTTCAGAAAGGAAGCACAAGAAAGAAGCTATGCAAAACAGTCCTCTTTCAGGGGTTTTAATCCCACACAGGTATTAAAACCTATGATGGCATCATGCCTTCAGTGTGCATATTGTATATAGTTCTCTGCAAACCTATGGTGGCATCATGCCTTCAGCCTTGCACATTTATATGAATTTTGTGGAATGCATATTTTATCGTATTTGTATAAATGCATACTTGACTGACTTGATTTATAATTGAAGTTACCAACACAATAGATTGGCCGTAACACACTCACCCATTTTAAAATAACATTCTCTCTCTCTCACTCACTTTCTCACAAACACACATAGAGACACACACAGAGAGAGAATGTTAACTTGTGTATAATTCCCAATTTTTATTGATGTATTTGCACTTTTAATCTTGCTGAATTCTACAAGGCAAACAAATTCCCTGCCCCATTCGTCTTTGTAAGGAAATGTTCTATTTTGTCTGTATTATTTTATCAGAATGCACCAGAATGCTTCATTTGTATGTGAAAATCACAACAAAATCTTCTGGGGGAGGATGACAACCAGACCCCCCTACAGGGGTTTGGTTTACAAACTTTCAGCCCCACCTAAAACAAAATTCACCAGCCGCCACTGATTATGATGCATTCTCATTTTAGGCAAAGTATAAGACAATACTTTCTTAACAGTATAATTGTAACCATGAATAAGTCGTTCAAGTAACAATATTCAAATACTAACATTGTTGGGTAAGACAGAATTTGGTTTTATTCTGAATCCAGTGAAACAGATTGGTGGTTTTAGCTGATATAAAAACTTTCAGGTGTTTATATTTGTTTATGTTTAAGTACTTTTATCCAAAGCGACACACATAAAAAATACATATACAACAATCACTGTAAACATTATAATCATTTAAGGAAAGAATGTTGTTAAAGCTAAATATCAATACAAAGTGTCAAGACAGAATAAACTCTGCTGCTGCAGCAACAGTCTATAAGGTCCCTAAGATATATAGATATCTAATGTATTCATACATTGTTCATGTAGGATATACAGTGGGGCAAAAAAGTATTTAGTCAGCCACAAATTGTGCAAGTTCTCCCATTTAAAAAGATGAGAGAGGCCTGTAATTTTTATCATAGGTATACCTCAACTATGAGAGACAAAATGAGAAAAAAAAATCCAGAAAATCACATTGTCTGATTTTTAAAGAATTAATTTCAAATGATTGTGGAAAATAAGTATTTGGTCAATAACAAAAGTTCATCTCAATACTTTGTTATATACCCTTTGTTGGCAATGACAGAGGTCAAACGTTTTCTGTAAGTCTTCACAAGGTTTTCACACACTGTTGCTGGTATTTTGGCCCATTCCTCCATGCAGATCTCCTCTAAAGCAGTGATGTTTTGGGGCTGTCGCTGGGCAACACGGACTTTCAACTCCCTCCAAAGATTTTCTATGGGGTTGAGATCTGGAGACTGGCTAGGCCACTCCAGGACCTTGAAATGCTTCTTACGAAGCCACTCCTTCGTTGCCCTGGCGGTGTGATTGGGATCATTGTCATGCTGAAAGACCCAGCCACGCTTCATCTTCAGTGCCCTTGCTGATGGAAGGAGGTTTTCACTCAAAATCTCACGATACATGGCCCCATTTATTCTTTCCTTTACACGGATCAGTCGTCCTGGTCCCTTTGCCGAAAAACAGCCCCAAAGCATGATGTTTCCACCCCCATGCTTCACAGTAGGTATGGTGTTCTTTGGATGCAACTCTGCATTCTTTCTCCTCCAAACACGACGAGTTGAGTTTTTACCAAAAAGTTCTATTTTGGTTTCATCTGACCATATGACATTCTCCCAATCCTCTTCTGGATCATCCAAATGCCCTCTAGCAAACTTCAGACGGGCCTGGACATGTACTGGCTTAAGCAGGGGGACACGTCTGGAACTGCAGGATTTAAGTCCCTGGCGGCGTAGTGTGTTACTGATGGTAGCCTCTGTTACTTTGGTCCCAGCTCTCTGCAGGTCATTCACTAGGTCCCCCCGTGTGGTTCTGGGATTTTTGCTCACCGTTCTTGTGATCATTTTGACCCCACGGGGTGAGATCTTGCGTGGAGCCCCAGATCGAGGGAGATTAGCAGTGGTCTTGTATGTCTTCCATTTTCTAATAATTGCTCCCACAGTTGATTTCTTCACACCAAGCTGCTTACCTATTGCAGATTCAGTTTTCCCAGCCTGGTGCAGGTCTACAATTTTGTCTCTGGTCTCCTTTGACAGCTCTTTGGTCTTGGCCATAGTGGAGTTTGGAGTATGACTGTTTGAGGTTGTGGACAGGTGTCTTTTATACTGATAATGAGTTCAAAAAGGTGCCATTAATACAGGTAACGAGTGGAGGACAGAGGAGCCTCTTAAAGAAGAAGTTACAGGTCTGTGAGAGCCAGAAATCTTGCTTGTTTGTAGGTGACCAAATACTTATTTTACCGAGGAATTTACCAATTAATTCATTAAAAATCCTACAATGTGATTTCCTGGATTTTTTTTTCTCATTCTGTCTCTCATAGTTGAGGTATACCTATGATAAAAATTACAGGCCTCTCTCATCTTTTTAAATGGGAGAACTTGCACAATTGGTGGCTGACTAAATACTTTTTTGCCCCACTGTACATGTATATATAACCTAATCATATATTGTTTCTTCAACTTAAAAATAGCTCAACATTTATTTTTTTTAATGTCCCCTTCTCGGGGATTATGTTCCCAGTTTTGATCTCGGATGTCTTGTCACTTATAGCATATCAGAATATTCTATTACTGTTAAGTCAACTATGAATAATAAAACACGCCAAAACATGTGTCCTTTATCATAGCTACACGTATAACAAAAAAACCGTGTGAAAATCAGTGGTATTCAGTGAGGTATGATTAATTAAATGCGCTGACAGTTCATTGCTCCTGCCAACCAAATTACACTGAGTGGAGCGGATCACCATTCCAAGATGGCAGCCACTCGTCTTGTCAGTGCCAGTAGGCAGTAGCGTTCGATGCTCCGTCTATGATATAAGATCATGATGTCTATGTGACTACAGGCCGCAGATCGGAGCGGTAACCAACCTAGATCTACTCAAATGCACTGCCTGGCAGCACAAACGTCAATGCTGCATGAAAAAAAAGATAATTGAGTCGAACATATGTATATATTACTTAGTTGTTGTTTTTTTGTATACCCCTTTTTACCCCCCCTTTTTTCTACACTTATCTTTTTAAGTTATATGTTCTTTTATATTTGCACTCTGGGACTGCCAGAAACGGTATTTCAATGTTCTGTATGTATAACACTGTGGAAACTTTGACAATAAAGTGGAGGGAAGGAGGGATTGTTAGAAATAATCAATATATTGGAGCGGAACATTAAAAGATAATTCACTGTTTCTGGACGGAGCATATATGTCCAATTCCGGTAGTATTACCAGATGTTGTTTTTTAGTCTCAGATAGCATAAAGCTAATATTGTATTGTATATATGAGTAGAGGGAGAAGGACGCGTGGACTTACATACTAAACACACCGCCTCTACCTCTCACTCATTGGTGCTGCAATGATACTATTGCGTGTTTAATAACTGATAAACCTCAGAAGGATTGCATAATAGAATATCGTAGGTGAGCTTCAGGACATAACTAAAAAGATGGCGACGGTGACGTCATAAGAGGACCCGGCCCCGACGACGTCAGCCTATAGAAGAATCCGGAGAACCCCATGTGACAAGCGGCCAACAGGATCCAGCTAGCTCGGCAGCGTAGCGTGCTGATTAAAGGTCGGCAGCGTAGCGACATTGATTACAATTTTGATGAGAAAGTAAGTTAAAAAAGTCCTATTGAGGGTTAAGGCCTGGTCCATAGAGTGATCAGTGATTGGGTCAGTAAACGTAATCTTTGCGACAGAATTACGTTGAGAGTTGTGACGACATTCCAATAGTCTCTGATTAGCGTGTTGCCTTATTGAACAATCATAGTTGGTAATAGTGTTAATATTCAACGGAAGACCACTCCGCCAAACGTGGCGTGGTACTTGTGGTTAGAGGCCACATATCCACTGTCTGTTGAAGGGAGGAGATCAGTGAGAGAGAGAGAGAGAGAGAGAGAGAGAGAGAGAGGCCCATCCTCTGCACTGATTCTGGAACTTAACAGAGCATAGTTCTTAGATTTAGACAAGATTGGATAAAATTCTATTAGAGGTCGACTTGGTGAAAGTCAACGGGAAGTAAGATAGTTAGAGGCCACTTTTTCCGCGTTGTTTTGACAAATACCTAAATTGTTAGTGTAGGGATAAGTGTTATGTGTAATCGTAAGCAGGGAGATTTTAAAACAAGCATTGTTGGGCTTTTTTGAACTGTGCTGTTCTGCTTGAATCGATCTGAAAACGTGGTGTGTGTTTCCCTCCCCCATGGTCCTTTGTCCTTAAACCTCAATACGTGGGGTTCTAGACAATAGGCTAATCCAGTTATCATAGCCCGTTAGCATTACTCATTAACAGAAAGAATTCAGAGGAAGTAAAGTTTTTTAAATAAATAGTTTCAAGGACACATCCTGGAACAACTGATAGAATTAGGTGTTACAATGAACAGCTAATTTGGACTAAAACACTATTTTTTAATAGAAAGTATAAAGTAGAAAACCTTAGAAGAGGAGCAGATGAAGTCAATTTAAATAAATTATACCGGTGTTCCAGTTTAACTGGATTTCGGTTTAACTGGTTGAGTTTGTTTACCTTTTCCGCCAGATGTTGTGGTTGCCAGGTTCGTAATTTTCACGTAACTTGTGTGTCTGAAGTGTTACCAGACAATGTAGAAAACCTCGGCGAAAAAACGTTAACATCACCAGTTCATGTAAAATGCACATCACCTACAGACAACAACAGAAAATATGCTGGCCAAAAAATAAAAATGAAAATAAACAATATTCATACTCTAGCGACAGGATTCGAACCCGTACATTTGGGTAACATATATATCAACCATGAATGTTACTCATTACGCCACCGACCGGCTCAAACAATGCCCTGCTTGAACCATCTAAGTGTTGTCAACTCTTGTCAGCTGTTTACAATCACCGTTTAACATGGATGAAATAAACCCCACCCATGTTAACTGGTGATATTCACAATATGACACAGGCAGATGCTGCCAACGCAAGCCTCAAAAACGAATGCAAAAGCCATGTGTTACGAACCAAACACCAGCATGGACATCTGAAAGGATATCGCTTTGTTTTTTTGCCTAAAAAGTGCATATAGTGACCATTACAAAGCACATATCAAACGCTATGAAAATAGCCGCTGTGAGATACGAACCCAGTCATGCTTTCAAAAGGTATTAATCCACTGCCTTACCGCTAATGGCCTGAGCTGCTGTTCAGACGTTGAAAGAACCAGGTGAATATTTATTATTGACTATTTACTTGTAGCTGTTCCCAACAATTGGGAAAAACAGTAACAATGACATTGAAATTGATCACTGGATGAAGTCAATTAGCAAATTAGGTGGCAAAGGATATACAGTATATACAGTATATATATATATATATATATATATATATATATATATATATATATATAGCTGTTTAGACGGGCCATTTATAATCGTCAGCATGGATGGAAAAAGTGCTGACATAATGTCAAAGAAGGGCAAGACCTTGCATAAAGTATAGGCTATAGACCAACTCGGCCATAGAGCCAACACCACGTGTGCCGCACAAATGGCAAACTGGTTCCCCATCCGCAATTACTGACCCATCCTCACCTCAGTCCCCATCCTCAGTCCCCATCCTCACCTCAGTCCCCATCCTCACCTCAGTCCCCCTCCTCACCTCAGTCCCCATCCCCACCTCAGTCCAGCCCTACATTTCACAAGTACAACAAATACAAGCAGACACTCTGGAAACTGGTAATTATGGACTTATTTTGTCGATTGTTGATGAAACTGGTGGCTGGTCCCTTTGATGAGCAGGGGATCAGCCATCTGCGAATGGACATAGCGCAACAGCTCATCAAGGAAACGGGTTGGTTTCTACTTTGTTTTCAGTTGTTATGCAAGTGCTATTTATTCCAGCCAGTAACATGGCTATCTGTAATCAGATGATTTGTTGGAGCTATGTCGGGTGTGTGGCGAACATGACACCCATGACCAATGGGTAAGCACTTGAAGTTGATTATTGTAATGTTTTATTATACAACTCTCCTAAAGCATATCTTTTTTTGTTTTTGTTTGCCCTTTTTTTCCAGACGGAGTGCACGCTTTGTAAAAGCTGGTATCACAGCCTTTGTGTGGGGGAACCACCTGTGGACAAAGATTACTGTCCTGCATGTATTTGACAGCCAAAAAATAAATAAAGTCCCTTGCCAAACCATGCCTCTATTCATCCATTGATGAAGTTGTAGCCAATTGTGACAGTTTTTCCCAATTGGGAACAGCTACAAGTAAATAGTCAATAATAAATATTCAGCTTGTTGCTTCAACGTCTGAACAGTAGCTCAGGCCATTAGCGGTAAGGCAGTGGATTAATACCTTTTGAAAGCATGACTGGGTTCGTATCTCACAGCGGCTATTTTCATAGCGTTTGATATGTGCTTTGTAATGGTCACTATATGCACTTTTTTAGGCAAAAAAAATCAAAGCAATATCATTTGAGGTGGCCATGTTAGTGTTTTGTCCGTAACACATGGCTTTTGAATTCGTTTTTGAGGCTTGCGTTGGCAGCGTCTGCCTGTGTCATATTGTGAATATCACCAGTTAACATGGGGGGGTTTATTTCATCCATGTTAAATGGTGATTGTAAACAGCTGACAAGAACTGACAACACTTAGATGGTTCAAGCAGGGCGTTGTTTGAGCCGGTCGGTGGCGTAATGAGTAACATTCATGGTTGATATATATATATAGGCCTATTACCCAAATGTACGGGTTCGAATCCTGTCGCTATAGAGTATGAATATTGTTTATTTTCATTTCCATTTTTTGGCCAGCATATTTTCTGTTGTTGTCTGTAGCTGATCTCCACATGCACATTTACATGAAGTGATGCTTACGTTTTTTCGCCGAGGTTTTTTTTAATTAATATTGTCTGGTCACACTTCAGACACACAAGTAAGGTGAAAATGACGAACCTGGCAACCACATATGATTCGGCCCGTATAGCGTCATATGACGCTCAAGGAGTGGAAAACGTAAACAAACTCAACCAGTTGAACTGGAAGCCAGTTCAACTGGAACACCGGAAGTACTGGTCAGAGAGGCTAAACCAGTCAGGAAGTAGCCTATAAAGACGGGCTCAGAGATAAAACAGCGCCCTTGCTGGACGAATTAATACGTGTCTCCAGTATCATTTTAGAAAATAAAATAGAACCCTCTGGTGAAGGTATTAAATAGTATACATCGAGGTCCAAATGGTAATGACAGAAATCATGGAAGAGAACGCACAAACCATCCGGGCAACATGCGGTTATATGAGCCAACTACCGGGAACTATGTTGAGTAATAACCATAAAGATAAAGCCTGTTTAAGTAAGAGAGGGGGTTAAGACAATTAAGGGGGGTGTAGGCGACACCCAATTGTTCCTGTGTGAGTTTTGTGAATGGGGAGACATCTTGTGAGCCCAAATGGTGTTATCATGTAAATTAACTTTGATGTTTCTCACACACAGAGAGGAGACTCAGGAGTCATCTGTCTGTAAGCAGTAGAGAAGGGAAGAGAAACAGTTTAAAGGACAGGAATTACTTAAGAAAGTGCTGTTAAAAGAAGTTTAGCGATTGTTAATATAGATAAAAGTGTTAACACTAGTAATTATGAAAATAAATACAGGAGTGAATCATATGACTACACTTGAATCATTTACATCTTAGTGATCTGTTAATATGCTCTGCTGGGTTGTACAGGTTAAGTTAAAGGGATTTTAACTTTTTGAAAAAACATTGGAATGTTTTTATTGTAGAAGAAAAGAGAATGCCAGAAAACAGAGGCCGTACAAAGATAATGTGTGGGAATATGGTTTCTGGACGTGAATATTTAAATCATGGGAGAAAATAGTTCCCTAAAGGAGTTAAGTCAAATGCATTTGAGAGATGTTATTAGAAGACAATACATTAGTTGAATACAGTAGATGGCATTTAATACACAAGACAGACACATGTTTAGTTGAAAAAGTGAAAATTAAGTGGATTTATTTAACCAGTGTGTTGAGATTCATAGGTTAAAGTGAGCTGCAGCCTCTGCAATCTGGTGACAGACCCCCACCCTCCTGAATAATGCGAAAGACCATCCCCCACGGTGATTTCCTAACTATTCAACAGAGAAGGAAGGCAAAAGCAGGGCTTTGTCTAGAACTGCATCCGTCTGCATCTCCACCTGGGTCAGCTACAAACATGCATCATGCTGACTGACAGAGATCTATTCATCACCAGTTCCTCTAATAAGAGCACAGAGGTCCAGAGCAACAAGGGTTGATTCAGAGCACAGATTCTGATGGACAATAATGAGACACATGAAAACAGGGTTCCCCCCCCATGAAAGACATCCAGAGAGGGTGATCGAGCAGACCAATGCTGAAATGAAAATCCGAGAGAAGCTTGATGTGGAATACAGGTCCAAAAAGTCAAAGACTGTCAATAACCAGACGCAGAGGAAGGGGCGAAAAGGTCAGTAGGCAGAATGTGAGGAGGTCGGGGTCATCAAGTCAGAGGGCAGAGGTGGCAGGAAGGGGAGTTCAAATGGGTGAGTTTGTGTAAACACATTCACTCACGTAAACACATAACTGGAACACATTAAAGAATTTGCATTGGCTTTTTAAATTTAAGATTAAATATCGAATGTTTTATTACATAAGATTTTATAGATTGGTAAATGATAATTGAAAAGAGGAAGTTTTTAAAGTGAATGAGTAAACAAATCTGAAACACATTATTGGCAAAAGGGGGAAATTATAGAGATAAGCAAGATCCACTACACTTTTGGTATAAACTGTTTGAGTCAGGAGAACAGGGTAGGAACATTTTAATCATGTTAGTATTATTTCAGAGCCCATATTGGGGTGTGACTTTGGTAAAGTTAAATTGTGGGAGTTTTGATCTACAGAAGGAGGGAGAGATTCAGTACACACTTGATCTCCGATATGATACTTAAATGAAACAAACTTGTCATAGTGATAACTCCAGCATTAGATTACAGACCATGTAAAATATAATTAACCAAGTGAATGGAAACCATTATTAAAGTCGCTCCTATTTTAAAAATTCTTATAGATTGAAGTTGTAATTATAACATGTCAGAGGTCTCATATTTCACACATTATTTTCCCGATTAAAGACTTGAAATATTTTTCAAGAAGATTAAAATTGATAATAAATAATGGAGGATATTAAGAGAATCGAGCAGAGTCATACAGATCCTAATAATGTTTTGATTTAAGATAGTGAGTATGTGAAGGGTATTGGAAATAAGATCTATTAGAGGTTTTTGTATGAATTTGGTGGTGATAAAGATCCAATAGCTTAAAAAGGAAGTGATGGCTTAGTAATTACTTAATTTAACATGAGGGAAGCAGTTTTTGTTAATGTGATCCAAGTAAAGTATCTTGAAGTAAGCAGGGACTGAGATTCTTTAGAAGGTTTCACACAAGGTGCGACACCAGATGTGTGCAATATCTCAACAGTTTTGACATTATATATTGTGGGAATGAAGCTGACGCCGTAGAAGGTCAAAAGACAGTGACCTACACATCTGGAATATGTTCATTGGACAGGTTAATATAAGTAGATTGGAATGTGCGTACGTCCGGTACGTCTCTCTACATAACCACGACACTGTCCTAATAGAATGATAAGACATATTTTAAAAATAGTACTAATTAAAAGGAAACGTATAAGTCTTTTTGTAAATGAAGGATATGACGGAATAATTAAAGACTCTGCAGAGCATGACGTGACCAGAAGACTGAAACCAAATGACCTTTGACCGGGGCTGACAGTGTTATTTCACAACAGCACTGTTGATGACTGACTCTGGGTTGAACCTGACCAAACCTGACTGTATGAGTGAGAATGAATGTTTGCATCTGATCAATGCAATTGCATGAGTTTAGAGAGGAACAGAGACTAACTGAGCATGTTCTGAACTAACACAAACTAAATCCAGAGATTTTGTTTCTTCCAGGACTGATGGATGGAGAGAGACACTCTTTAATGGGAGAGTTTGATGTTTAAACAATAATGATTTGAAGTGTCTGAATAATGAGTGATGTGTTTTTTAACTTTTGCTTAACTGAAGTTATTTTTCTTGACCAGGTTTTTGTTACACCTCTTTGTTAAGATGTGTAAAAAGGGGGAGAGGCAACATGTTTGCTCAACATGTTTGCTCAAATAAAAATTCAATAATTAACAATTCCATTTTTTATAAATGAAGATATTGTTTCCATTGCTTTACATTTTTTACAGGAAAAGCAGAATCAGTTGCCGAGAGGCTGCTGACAGATACAATTCCAGAGTGGAACCTATGAAAGAAGTGCACCTGTGATAATGATATTGAATTTGTAAATGGGTTTTTTAACAGATATGATACCTGGTGTTAGTAAGTGTGGAGATAATAAGAATAGTTAAAGTTAAGCTAAACGTATTATGTGATGAAATGGGAACTAAGTTAGTCAGCGCCCTTTCTCTAGTAGAGATTGAGAAGTATCAACGGTTCAAAGGTTTTGTTTGTCATATGCACAGCAGATACAGCATATAGGTTGACAATGTAAATCTTATATCCCAGTCCCCTCCAACTACTCGATATACATGGTCCAGGTAAGATGAATAAATAGTGAGGAACAAAGGGTAAGGCTCAACTACAGACTGTTCAAGATTATGAGTATAAGGAGGGTGATAAACACAACAATAATTTCACAGAGGTAATCTAAGTTCCTAGGAAAAATGTGATGACATTATGTTGGAATTCTGAATTCACGTTTCCAGCTCTCTATCTTCTAAACACTAACAGGTAGAAGCAGTTTTGTCAGGTGCTTAAGGAGGGATTTCTGCACACGATTCAGGCAGAGATTGACATGGGGTTGGTGAATGGAGTTTGGTACAAGAGAAAGCTGATACATCTAAAGAGGTTATGTGATTGGTAGGAAGGGAAGCCTTGGGTAATTGATTCTGATCCAGAAGTATATTTCAGCCACACCTTTTCAGGAACAACAGCCAGGAAATTCATTCATTCTGGCTTAAAAGGTGTGTAAGGAGGGATTGTTAGAAATAATCAATATATTGGAGCGGAGCATTAAAAGATAATTCACTGTTTCTGGACGGAGCATATACTGTATGTCCAATTCCGGTAGTATTACCGGATGTTGTTTTTAGCCTCAGATAGCATATAGCTAATATTGTATTGTATATATGAGTAGAGGGAGAAGGACCCGTGGACTTACATATTTAACACACCCGCCTCTACCTCTCACTCATTGGTGCTGCAATGATACTATTGCGTGTTTAATAACTGATAAACCTCAGAAGGATTGCATAATAGAATATCGTAGGTGAGAGCTTCAGGACATCACTAACAAGATGGCGGCTAAATAACACTCTCTCAAGACTGCCTAACAGTGCGGCAAACATCAACACATTATTTTACAAGCTACACATCATTAGCAGGCTATTTCCCAGCTAACTGCAGCTTACCAATGAGCCGTGTGCTTCTGCCAAAACCTGGCTATGGTCCGAAATCACTCCCTACTCACTATATAGAGCTCCTGCAGATGATGTCATATATGCTGGTCACGTGACGAGATACGACAGGGGCAGCCATTTTGGCAGTCATCGCGGCAGTAAATTGACAGGCACTGGCAGACTGTCAAGGATGGTGGATAACTGCTGTGCACCAGGTTGCACAAATAGGCGTGGGAAAAAGAAAGGTGTATCGTATTATCGCATTCCTAAAGACGCGGAGAGGAGGGAGAAGTGGATTGGAGCGATTAAAAGAGCCAGGAGCCTTCAGAAAAAGACTGAAAGATGGGACCCCCCGGCCGTTGGCTTTCGCTTATGCAGTGATCACTTCATATCAGGTGGGTGAAGGAATACAGTACAATGCTACAAAAAGTTTCTGGTCAGTTTAATTAAATTTAATTAGTTTAATTTAAGAAGTAGCACCCAGTTATTATAGCTAACGGACACTGTGATGTCCCTTTTTAACTCAACAAGTGTGGCTCTGGCGCAGCCTAGCCAGTTAGCAAGTTAGCTTGTAGCAAGCTAGTGGTAAACAAACCCGTGTTGAAATATTCCTTCTTATTTTGTAGGGAGAAAGAGTGATAATCCGTTGAGTCCGGATTTTATCCCCTCAATTTTCGATTACCTTCCATCTCCAGAGAAGAGGAGACATAAAACGAGACTGGAGGTTTTTAACAGAAGGCAGAAGGCTAAACTGCACAAAGTAGAGCAGGCAAAGATATCTGCAAAAAGCTAAAGATAAAATCCAAGCTAAAAAACATGCTAACGTGACACTTCCGTAGCTAGCCAAGCTAATAAACAAACAATGCTAACGTGACACTGCCTATCAAACTGGAATAATTTAATACTTACCCTTGCAGTGATGATGCCGAAGTTTTTGGATGTAAGACTCCACAGTTGAATGTTGTTTACGAAGCCGGACTGACACCATTTGTAAGCCTCCAAGCTTTTGTACGCTCTGAGGGAGTCTCCTGAGTACACTGATGGAAAGCTTACAAGATAGCTGTGGATGTCTGCGTAGCGCAAGTCGGGTACATCGTCTTCAGAGCAGGAGGTTATGCTCTTGAAAAGCACACCGGGTGAATTATATGGGTCGCTTATATTTAATCTCTCTAATTTTGTACTATAAAGCCGAATTTCACTTGAATTAAAATGAGAAGTATACTCGCTCGGTAAGAAAACACTGGCACCGGTGGTCATGTTGACTGCCAAAATGGTGGCTCCCAACCAAAAGTCACGTGACCGCAGGAGCTCTATATATATAGTGTGTACGACATTTTGTAGTGGTGTCCGAATGTTGAGTGAGTAGTCACCATAGACTGTATATATTGATTGATATATATTATATACTGTTTATATTGTATCTATATATACAGTCTATGGTACTCACTGTTTCCCACAATGCACCGTGAAATGTAGTGGGCAGGCGCGGTCTTTGCATAGAGGCATAGGTAGGCAACCGCCTTGGGCCCCGCCATCTGTAGGGCCCCCCCTGACTGGGAGCTGTAAACTTCCCATAGGCCTACAGCTGGTAATTGTGGCCCTTTGCACAGTAATTCACAAATAAATGGCGATTTTTATAAATGGTGATTTTTGTATGTTTAAATTGGAAACAAGAACAACAAAATAAATTACAAAGAAATACAGATTCCGTGCACACCCCCTCTCTTTCGCGTTAAAATGGAATATTCCATCCATGCATGCCATGTGCGCTAGACGACAGTTCAAAAACATTCGCTATGTTCTCACACAACATGCCTGCGCATGTATGCGCAACTCAAATGAGCACAGTGCGAAAGGACGCATTGTGATTGAGGAGTGCTGCGCACATATGCGCAATGGGTGCTACCGCGAACGCGCTCCTTGTGAAAGACGGAAGCGAGGTGAAATGAAGTGTTGTGACTCGTGAGCAAAGCCGTGAACTTCTAGAATATTTAGCAACATGAAGCGCCACTACCCAAGTGGCGCTACAAAAAGGAAAACAAAGGGAGAGGCTAAATTAAAAACAGAGTCTCTTCGAAAACTGACAAGCTTTTTTAAAAGCGTGACAACACCGGACCCGAATGTTTTGGTGGAGGAGGAGGTGCCGCCGGCTCCGGCTGTTGATCCAACAGGAGGAGGAGAGGAGCTTAACCCATCGTGCTTGTGCACTGATGACAACAGCAAAGATGAGGAAAATGCTGTGGAGGATGCGGTGAGTAGGCCTACTGCTGCCGTTTCTGATTCTGACCACCCAGAAGAAAGTGATGCTCTTGGTGATGACCCGGGGTTGTGGCCCACAGTAGTCAATGACAGAGAACGGTGCGAATTGGTTAAAAGAGGGCCTGTGCAGCAACAATCAGAATTCCCCAAAAATGCAAAGGGTCGGCGGTTCACAACTGCGAACTACCATATGCAGATGAAAAATGGAGAAAGGATAAGTAGGACGTGGCTAGTGTACAGCAAGGCTAAGGACGCAGCCAAATGTTTTTGTTGCCAACTTTTTGGCAAGGGAGATACACAGCTTAGCTCCACCAACGGTTTTAATCACTGGAATAATCTCCAGGTTCACCTCAAGCAGCACGAGAGGTCTGCTGCACATGTGAAGAATATGGGTGCCTGGCACACACTAAATGCACGCCTTCAAAGTGGCTCAGCTATAGATCAGGAGGCACAGAATCTCATGACAGCTGAAGTCATTAGATGCAGAGAAGTGATGAAAAGATTGCTTGCAATTGTTTGCCATCTTGCTCAGTATAATCTGGCATTTAGAGGGCACAGGGAGAAGTTATTCGAGCATGGGAATGGAAATTTCCTGGGGCAAGTACAGTTAATGGCCAAATTTGACACTGTGATGAAGGATCATCTCTGGAAAATGAAAGCGAAACAGATTGCTGATACCTACCTGAGCAAACGCATACAGAATGAATTGATATGCCTTGTCGCCCAGTGCACCACTGATGCCATAGTGGAGCGTGTGAGGAGGGCCAAATACTATGCAGTCATCATGGACTGCACTCCAGATGTAAGCCACAATGAGCAGCTATCAGTGCTGCTGCGAATTGTCAACTGTGAGCTCACAAAGGGAGTTTCTATCCATGAGCACTTCATGGGATTTCTTGTGGCAGATGACACCACTGGCCAAGGTCTTCTGCAGCTGTTTCTAGGACACCTGGAAAGATTGGGGTTGGACCTCTCCAACTGCCGAGGCCAGTCTTACGATAATGGCAGTAACATGCAAGGCAAAACACAGGGTGTCCAGGCGAGGATGTTGGAACTCAACCCCAAAGCACTGTGTGTGCCATGTGGCAGCCACACCTTAAACCTGGTGGTGGGGGATGCTGCAAAGTCCTCAACCATTTCTCTGGGATACTTTGGCACACTACAAAGGCTGTACACTTTGTTTAGTGGCTCTGTTCAGCGTTGGACCATCCTTCAGGAGCATGTGAAAGCTTTCTCAGTCAAGGCCTTGTCCACTACAAGATGGGAGTGCCGGGTGGATGCTGTCAAGGCTGTGCGCTACCAACTGCCAGAGATCGTTGATGCGTTGACAGCTGTGCACAAGCATGCAACATTGAAGAAAGATCCAGAATGCGCCTCCACTGCTGACAGCCTCAAGGAGAACATGATGAAGTGGTCATTCATGGTGAGCACCTTTGTTTGGTACGACGTGTTATACCACATAAACCGTGTCAGTAAAATCTTGCAGAGCCCCAGTGTGTCTATTGAGAAACTAAGGAGAGAGGTCATGGCAGTGGCAGACTATCTGGAAGAATACAGGGAGTGTGGCTTTAATTCTGCACAAACAGATGCCAGGGAAGTGGCAGAAAGGATGGAGGTGGAGATGAGCTGGCCTGTTGTGCGACAGAGAAAAAGGAAGAGGCAGTTTGATTATGAGGGAAGAGATGAGCATATGTCTACTCCGGAGGAGCTCTTTAAAAGAGAGTTTTTTCTCCATCTAGTGGACACAGCCAGGTCCACTTTAAAGGAGCGATTCTCGAACATGGAGGTCTTCTTTGACCTCTATGGGTTCCTCTACTCATCCGATTCATTAAGAGGCACTATTCAGACAGGGAAACTGGATGGTTGCTGCCGAAAGCTGGAGGAAGTGATAGGAGATGTAGATGGAGACGACCTGAAGATGGAGCTCAAAGGAGCTGTCCAGTCCTTCCCTCCATACATCACCTCTCCACTTCAAATGTTAGACCACATCTACAAGGAGAATGTCTTAGACATTTACCCAAACGTCAGCATAGCCTTACGACATCTCCTCACTCTCCGTGTGACGGTGGCTTCAGGTGAGAGAAGCTTCTCCACCCTGAAACGCCTGAAAACATACATGCGGTCTACAATGGCCCAGGATAGGCTGTCTGCCCTTGCCACAATCTCAATAGAGCATGAGGTCCAACAGTCCCTTGACATGGATGCAGTTATAACCCTATTCGCAGAGGCCAAAGTGAGAAAGGTCAGATTTGTTTAAGAAAAAACTGCCACCTGTTCAGTGTTCATAAGAAGAGAAATAAACAGGACAAAAGAAGCAGGAAGATAGTGACAGTAAGCTTGAGACACATGGACATACCACTGAGAGAGAAGCAGAAGAGGTATAGAAACAGAGAGGCAGAAGGAGAGAGAGGAGGACAGCACAGAGACAGGGACAAGAAGTGAGGTAATGATTTTGCAGTGCATTCCTGTGACTACTTGAACCCTGCTTGATAATTAATCATTATCATCTCAAGCAAATTGAATGGTTGTGCATACTATGTATCATATTACAAAATGTGTAATGTGTTTGCATTTATTCTTTTCTGTTCTAGATTTCTACAGATGTACACATCCCCGACCCTGATGCATGAAAACCGGTGCCCCACACACACACACACACACACACTCTACTCAATCTCTCCTCATTCAGTCACATACCCTTTCTCTCTCTCTCTTTCACTCCCACATATGTTCCCTCTCATACACATGCATTCTCACTCACTCACTCACACACACACACACACACACACACACACACACACACACACACACACACACACACACACACACACACACACACACACACACACCTCTCTCTCACATACTCATTCTCTCTCTTTCTCTCACACATGCACGTACACAAACTTTGCCTATTTCCTTTTTTAACTAATTTTGTTCAATAAATACTTCGCATTTTGACATACGATGGTGTGATATCTGAAACTTATTTCTCGCATATTAATGTTGAGGGCCCCCCTAGCTAAATTCGCCTTGGGCCCCCAAATTGCTAAGACCGCCACTGGTAGTGGGCAACCGATGGTCACTACCAAGCAATATATCCCATCATGCATTGCAGTTGCGAAGCATGAACCATGGCAGAGAGAGAGGAGCAGCGTCTCTTTTATAATGCTATGGCGCGAAATTAATAATCTGTCGCGCGTGTTGGGGTTGGATTTACGGAGGTGGAGACACATTATAAACAGATTCAAGTACAAGTAAGAGAATAGAAAACAAGCAAAGAAACTGAATAAAACGTAGGCCTACAGTGTGGAAAAGTTTGGAACTGCTAGCTCACTCCACTTTGACCAGAACTTGTCCACTCCAGCCTGGACAGCCCTCAGCCGCCGCCAAGGGTGGGTTTCCACGTTGATTCCGTGCATGTGTCCTCCCTGTCCGGTGCGTCCCAGGATAAGGGAGTTAGGAGTCAAATACTCTACTGCGTCTTCCTGCTCCTGCGCCTTGGCGTCAATGGGTCGACCGTTAGTCAAGTTAGCTGCCGAGTAAAGAAGATTTGGAACTCCCCCCAGGTGTAGCAGCTAGTTGTTCCACAAAGGCTGTGAAGAGCTCTTTTAATGAGCTTAACCGCTGCCTCAGCTGCTCCATTTCTATGAGGTGCGTCAGCAGGATGGAAGTCCCACTGCCATTCTGTGCCATTCCTGGCGGCCATGTTCTCAACAGATGCCTTCTGCAAACAAGCGAGATGTCTGTGTAGCTCTCTCAGTGCAGGCCTAGCACCCACGAAGTTTGAGCCTCTGTCCGACCATTGCTTCTTCGGATGCCCCCTCAGAGCAGTGAATCGAGAGTAAGCCTGAAGAAAGCTTTCAGAAGACTGGTCATTAGGGGTGGGCGATATACCGGTATGATAGTAAAAACCGGTATTGTGCTGCACCATGATATGAATTTTGAGATATCGTTGATACCGCGGTATTCATAAATTCATAAATTGGCGTTCATATTGGGTCGCATTGTCGAACATTCTTTGTCTTCTGAAGTATATTCAAACGGGCTTCGGAAGATTAACCTAACAACAGATCTCCGCTGGATTAATGAATGCCTGGACGTGCTCGTAAACAGCCTGTCTGTTCCTAAAACAGCTGTGAACAGAGTTCTCGTGCACCTAATTTCCATACAAAAACGCTCCACAAGCTCCTTATAAGGGCATGCAAGACGTGTGAACAATCCAGACTCCACAGGCAACGCAAAAGCAACTTTAAACGATCAAAATCATGACATTATTTTAGGACATCAAGATGACTAGTAGAATCATGAATGTAGATGTGAAACGGAATGTTTTAGTCCGCGATAAGCATAATAGCGTGTTTACAGTGCCGGCGCTAAGGGGGGGCATTCGAGGGCCGTGCCCCCCCTAGCGGTCATTGATGCCCCTCCTACCAGCTGTGAAGCATATTCTCGATCTGTCACAATCGACTATAATTGACGCTGAGTTCGAAGTTGCTAAAGAGTTTTTAATGTCACAAAAGCAAGCAAGACCCCCCCCCCCCCCCCCCCCCCCCCCGCCAATGACCCAATGCCCCTCCAGTAGATCTGCTCTGGCGCCGACTCTGGTGTGTTTAGAACAAAGTTTTGGAAATATTTTCCCCCGTGACTGATTTCGTAACTTCTAGCAAGCAGGGGCTGGCTTGAGCGGAATGGTTTTTCAGTGAGGAGACGCACAACGCTAAATGCATATGCAGTGAATGATATTAGCCTACTGTAATTATGCCCATTATTTGATTTAAGTAATACAATACAACAGAAGGTAAGCAAGAAATAAAGGCCTGGTCCATATACAAGGCTGCCCCAAATAAAGGCCAGTGCGATGTGCAGCCTAAGTAAATAAAAGCACTTCGCCACAATTTGAGGATTTACGGTGTAGACCTATTTTTATGAGCGGACGTTGCAAGCATTTTTTGCTGCGCGGAAGTAGTGCTAGCAATAGTGGATCCAAAACAAGAAGAAGAAGAAGAAGACTTTTTTGACTTTTACAAAAACACTTTATTACAGGTTTCGCAAATGTACATTTACATCAAGTACAACACAACTCAATTTACCTAGAATAGATCAATAAAAAAGCTAAGCCTTAAAGACTTGTGTAAAGTGCAAATCCTCATTCACCACAGAACATACAATGTCTTTATGGCACCAACGTTGTTTAAAAGCTTCCAAGTCCCCGATGTTTTTATAAAAACGATGCTCTAGCCAGAGTCTGGCTCTGATATTGCACAGCCAGATCGCTTTTGCTTCTTGTCCCTTCCTGTTTTCCACTCTGTTCTTCCTACTTAGGTAAATAGCCATTTTTGCTTCACCAGAGAGGTAGTTTAGGAGCTGCCACTTTTCTTTGCTTGTCTTTCTGTATGGAGCCCCCATGATAAACACGCTCTCGGTAAAAGCTATACTAAAAAGACTAAAAACCAATGTTAAAAGAGAGAAGAAACCCGTGAGTCTCTGGCACTCTGTAAAAACATGGAAAACAGTCTCTCTAAAACCACAAAATGGACAGTTGTTACTGACAGCAGGATTGATGACAGAGATAAAAGAATTGGAGGCGATAGCGCCGTGTAAAATTCTCCACTGGAGGTCGGCAGTACGTTTTTTTAAGGGGGGTTTGTACAGAATCCTCCACTGTGGGCCTGGTCCGTTTCCGGCACCCAGTCTAGTGCTCCACACAGTGGAGGCCCTGTCCTTCAGTCCATTTTTGTTTATGGTTTTTACAATGTTCATGTATATAGTATTTTTGTCCGCTTTGTGCATGGTCATTTTCTCCGGGTTTGCAACCTTGAGCAGGGGGCCCGCCAGCTCTCCGAGCCCTGGGCTCAGGTATATCTCCGGGAAAGGGTCTGTTGGGTCTGGTTTGGCTCTGCCCTGTCCGTTGCTCCTTAACAGTCTCTGTTCCTCAGCGCAGAGGCTCCGGCTCCAGAGTTGCAGGATCCTTTGGGCCACCCGGACAGAGTGTAGACCCAGCAGAGAGCCCAAGGCCCGGGCATCGCTCAGCTCTGGCCCCACTGCTTCCACCACCTGCTGAAGGCTCAGGGTCCCAGATCTGCGCAGCGCCACCGCCAGTCCTGGTGTCTCGCTGCAGCTAACGTCCAGCCTGGCTCCATGAATCAGAGGCTCTTGTAACAACCAGTGCAGAGAGTCAGTCTTTGGACACCTTTTATGGTTAAAAAGGGCCCAAGACTTAAAAACACCTTGATAAAAGGGAGGTAATCCACTTAACTTTAAAATGTTTAAATCAGTTAAAAACAGAGCAGCATCCAGCCCCAGGTTACTCACGCGTCTTAGAATGCAGCTGCTCACGTCTCTCCACACCAAATCGGCCGGGCCGTTAAGATACCTTTGCAGAAACTGCACTCTAAAAGTGGCTGTTCGGCTGGCCAGGTGGACAAGGCCCTGCCCCCCCTCCTCTCTAGATAAAAACAGCACCCCCTGTGGCACCCAGTGTAGCCCATCCCAAAAGAAATCTACCAATCTCTTTTGTATTTGGGCCAGTAGGCCTGAGGGAGGGTCTACACAGGTAAGGCGGTGCCACAGTTGGGATGCCACAAGGTTGTTTAAAACCAAAACTCTACCTTTAAAAGACATCTGCGGGAGCAGCCACTTCCATTTGGACAGTTTTTCCTCAATCTTCTCTGTGACGTTCTCCCAGTTCTTCTGGACTATATTTGTGTTCCCTACGAACACCTCCAGGTACTTTATGCCATCTCTTTTCCATGTCATGCCCTGGGGAAGAACTGGGAGACCGCCACGCCACTCACCGACAGCGAGGGCCTCACTCTTCTTCCAATTGACCCTCGCTGCCGATGCTGAACCAAAATCTGTCACAATATTGGTTAAAATGTCTGCATCCCTCTGGTCACTAATAAAAACAACGATGTCGTCCGCATACGCAGATAAAACCGTGCTTCCATTAAAACCAGGTAAAAACAGCCCTTGCAATTTAGAGCGTATTTTGCAGAGGAGGGGTTCTAGGGAGAGTGCATAGAGCATCCCAGACAGAGCACAGCCCTGCCGGACCCCTCTACACACTCTAAAAGGAGCACACAGCCCACCGTTGAACTTCAGCACACTCTCAATCTTATTGTACAAAACTTTGATCTTAGCTATGAAACCAGTGCTGAACCCAAACTTCTCCATTACTTTCCAGAGGAAGCTGTGCTCAACGCGGTCAAAAGCCTTTTCCTGATCTAGAGAAATCAGACCAGTATCAATGCCCAATGAGCTGGAGACCTCCAAAACATCTCGAATCAGGTGAACATTGTCCACCATGGACCTGCCGGGCACACAGTAGGTCTGGTCCTGATGGATGACCTGCTCAATAGCTCTCCCCAACCTGGTGGCCAAAGCCTTGGACAGAAGCTTGTAATCCACACACAGCAAAGACACAGGGCGCCAGTTTTTGATGTCCTGCAAGTTCCCTTTTTTTGGCAGCAGCGTGATCACCGCTCTGCTGCAGGACATTGGCATAGAGCCAGAGGCCAGACTCTCATTAAAAACGTCTAACAGGTCATGAGACAAGATGTCCCAATACGCTTTAAAAAACTCAACCGAGAGGCCATCGATACCAGGAGCCCGCCGTCCCTGCAGGCCTTGCAGTGCGGCCTGCAACTCCTGCGTTGTCAACGGCCCTGCGAGCTGTGAGTTGGCCTCCTCAGAGACCTGAGGTAGTTCTGCACAAAGCTCCTCTGAGAGCGTTTCGTCCTCGTTATATTCACTCGTGTAGAGGGTGGAATAAAAACTCACAGCTCGCCTCCTGATCTGGCTTGGCTCTGTTAATTCCTGCCCTGTGTCAGACAGCAGTGAGTGGATTACTTGCCTCTGTCCATTCTTTTTCTCCAGGCCGAAGAAGAAACTAGTGGGAGCATCCATCTCATTTATGTTTAAAAACCGGGACCTGACCAGTGCCCCCTGAACTTTAATGTCCAGCAGGCTGGCTAGAGCCATCTTTTTCTCTTTGAGGATTTCAATATATCCTTGATCTCCTGTGGACTCGCTTATTGCTTCTAGTTCCACTATATCACTCTCCAGGTCTTTCATAGATCTGATGTTGTCCTGTGTGACATTGAGGGTGTGCTGCTGACAGAGCATTCTTATCTCAGTCTTACCATGGTCCCACCACTGCCTAAGACTGCTAAACTCTCCCTTCCTCTGTCTAAAAACACTCCAGAAATAAGTAAGGGCCTCTTTATAATGTTTATCAAATGTTAAAACCGAGTTAAAATGCCAATAAGCACTTCTCTGTAAAACATTTCTAATAAAAACATTACATAGAAGCAAAGAGTGATCTGTAAAACCAGCAGGGAGTATACTGCACATTTTTAAAGTATTACAATGATGCTTAAAGCAATAAATGTGATCTAGTCTGGCTGATGAAATCCTATCCTCTCCTCCAGGCGGAGTCGAGTCCCCGCGCCCCGGACAGGCAATCACGGTGTGCCCCTCTTCCCCGCAACCAAAACACTTCATAACTGACGAGGTTGCAAAAATCACGTAGTCATAATCATGTACTTTAACGTAAAAACGGAGGTTGAGCTCCGCGTTCCGATTGTTAAGTATCATATAGACCTGTCTGCGATGAGACACCACGTGCTTCAGTAACTGAGACTTACACCCAGACAGCATCTTCTTCACCGAAGAAACAAGTTTCCCGTGTCTGGATAGCTCTCTACTGAGGAACTCATCAGTTATGAAGGGAGGGACGTTGGATAGAACCACTTTGGTTGCGGGGAGCGTCAGCGGCTGCACCCGCACAAACATTTCACTCACCGTGATGCCCATCTCGATAACGCGGTTCACTTTCTCCATCTGGTCCAGAAAGATCACGACTGCACTGTTCATCCGCGCCAGGGACTTAATGCTGCTGTGTCCGACCTTCTCCCCCACAGCCAGCCCGATATCCTCCACCGTGCATGGGAAGCCGGCCGACATTTTAATGCCGTGCTTCCGAGTGAGTTTGGCAAAGTCTCCATTTACCATGGCGTCAGACGCCGGCCGGCGAGACACCGGCAGGAGAAGCCCGCAAAACACCCCAAAACCACCACCAAAAGACCCAAAAGTTAAACTATCACCGATAAACTATATGAAACTAATACCCAACAAGCACAAACGGAAAAATGTAACGTATAAAGCGTCGCTCTTTTCTTCCGCTCACACTCCAAAATCTCCCAGCATGCACCAGAAGAAGAAGAAGAAGAAGAAGAAGAAGAAGAAGACGAAGACGACGACGAAGAAGAAGACATTGAAGAAAAAGAAGACATTGAAAATTAAAGATGAGTCAACAGGCAGAAAAGAATACCCAGGTGCAGGATGACGAATTGGTGAAAAAGAAAGGGGGCACCTCTGTGGTGTGGAACTGGTTCAGTTTTAAGATCTCCGACCTCGAACAAAAAAATATCTTATGTAAATTGTGTCGCCGTGCTGTTTTAGCGAAAGGTGGAAACACCACCAATTTATTAAATCACCTTAAAACGATGCATGTACGAGAATATGCAGATTGCATCAAAATGCGAGAAGCAATCAGCCCAGGAGCTCGAGCAAAGACAAGCCAGACTTCCACTCAATCGCTTCAGCAATCACTACAAACATCATTCACTGCCGGTACTCGCTATGAGCGGACAAGCAAGAAATGGAGAGACATCACGGAGGCTATATCCCATCACATTGCGAAGGATATGGTACCCATCCAAACTGTGGAGAAAGTGGGTTTCAAAAAGTTACTTCAAACTCTGGACCCAAGGTAGGAGATCCCGAGCCGCAAGTACTTCAGCCAGAAATGCCTGTCTCAACTTTACTTGGAATGTCGGGAGAGAGTTTACGGCAAAGTAAGCCAAGTCGATTTATGATGTTAAAATACATATTTTGCCTCAACTAATGTCATTTAACTAAGAAGGGCTATTCAAATGTGATTCAGATTTTTTTCCGCCCACCCCTACTGGTCATCGACGAGGTCAGCCATGGACAACTCTAGAAGCCATGCAGCAATTATACACTACACCCCAGACCTTTTTCTTGACTCTCTTTTTTACAGCATCTCTCACCTCGAAGGGGCTGAAGAGATCGAGTGTGGTGTACTCAAATGGGTTTGCTCTGCTGGTACGTTCCTGAGCCGCTTGGGTTCAACAAGGCGCACAAGATTCCCACAGCGGTTCCTCTTTGGTGTCTCTGCTGCTGAGGTTGGACCCTGACCTTCATTTGATGAGCCTTCCAAGTCTACGCTAACGTCAGCTTTGCTGGGGTTAGATATTTTCTTCGACTGAGCCCTAGGTACCGCAGCTGAGAAAGCTTTTCTTTTGAGCTTCTTAACGTCATCAGCACCTGTCTTCACTGGACACTCAGCTTCTGGCCATCTTAGGAACTCAGGACCTCGCCCCCACATCATCGGGCTTATCCATATCCTGTAAGACACAAAACGCCAACATGTCTGTAGGCTTAGAACTACAGTCCTCCACAAGCTTACCACAACAGTGGCATAAACCCGGGGGTGTCAAAGTAACACCACAGCCCGTGACAGCAATCGTTGTGGCCAGGGCCAAGACAGATAGAAAAACGCGACCCATCTTCTACAAATACAACAACCAAATCACAGAATACCGAATAGTTTAACTTAACTGTAGGGTTAAAGACAAAAGTCTTACCTTAGAACACACAAAAGTGTGCCGGTCGCTCCTTGAGGGGTTCAGCTGAGAGTGAGGACGTCCACAAAGTTTAATCCACAGGCGAAGCTTGTCAGGCTTTGATTTTGGTTTGGGGAAGGGGAAAAAACGCACACCCCCCACAAACCTCTCTGGGTAACGACTATCAGTCTTACAAGTGCCCCAGGCACAACGTTTAACCATATATTTCTTATAGTCCACAAACGTCAGTGTTAAAAGTACGAAAAAAGACACAGTCAATAGATTGCTGTCATGAAAGTGTCGGAGCTTTGTCGGAGTCCGTTGTTGGCTCCGCTGTGATTGGCCAGTCTGCATTCTAGGGTGTGACTTAGCAAAAGGCGAATTAAAATACCATAAACTTACTACGGTCTGGGGTTAGCGTGTTACCACACACCATTCCGGTCACAATCATCACTTACAGTCCCAAAATATTTTTCAGTAGCTAGTAACGTAATTAGTAGTAGACAACTTAGCTAACGTTAGCTAACTAACGTTAACTTTAGCTAACTGGACTTCTGTGTAGCTAACCTTAATGGTTGGTCTTACCTGTAAATGTTCTCTTCAAATTTGATGTTGACTCCTTGGACAACGACAGTACATTTACAGCTGGAAAGCACAGCTTGCACTGCACTGTAATATTGTTTCCCCTTTGTCCTTTGAAAACAAAATAATTGCGAAATTTCCAACCAGTAAATACATTCTTACGACTTGCCATGATGACCAGAGTGGTGTTGTGAGACTCGTGAATGTGCGCGCATGTGCATCGTCATATATCATTCTTTATTTTTTAATATATTTCACCATTGTAATCCTGCTACTAATCCCTATTTTTCAAATGTATCGGTAATTTGATTACGTCTTTTTTTCTGTAACTGTAAGGAAATACAGTTACCTTTTTTTTGTATCCTAATTACGTAACGCCGTTACATGTATTCCGTTACTCCCCAAGCCTGCCTGTATTCAACTGCTCAATGTAACACCTTCATGACCTTTTTCAATGCCAAAATCAAAAATATTCACCAGCAACTGACCTCCTCTAGCTATACCTCCCCACTCCTCTCCATTATCCAGCTTTGAACTTCCCACTGTCGCTGAAATATCTAATCTCATACGTAAATCCAAATCATCCACCTGCCAGCTTGACCCCCTTCCTACCCACCTAGTTAAATCATGTTTACCTTCTCTCTCCCCTTTAATTAACGACATAATTCAATCCTCCCTTACCTCTGGTCTCGTCCCCTCATCCCTCAAAACAGGTGCAATAACCCCTATTCTCACGAAACCTGGTGCAGAACCCAACAACTTGAATAATTTCCGCCCCATCTCTAATTTCCCGTTTCTCTCCAAGATACTCGAAAAAACCGTTGCAGCCCAGGTCCACACTCATCTCATTTCAGTCCGATTTCCGTTCCTCGCACAAGTACAGAGACGCCCATGTTTAAAATCACAAACCCCTCCTATTTATCATCTACCTCCTACCTCTTGGCCATATCTTCAGAAAATACAATATCCAATTTCACTGTTACGCGGATGACACCCAGCTCTATTTTTCCACCAAACCCACTTCCACTCTCCCCCCCACTACCCTGTCCGACTGCTTAATGGAAATCAAATCCTGGTTCTCATCCAACTTTCTCAAACTAAACAGTGATAAAACCCAGGTTCTTTTAGTTGGCTCCAAGTCCACTCCGGCCAAAACGGACAAATTCTTCCTTACCATTGACAACTCCACAGTCCCCCTCTCCCCCCCAAGTTAAGAATCTGGGTGTCATCCTCGACAGCACCCTATCTTTGAAGCTCAAATAAACAACATTACTCGGTCTGCCTATGTAGCAGGTATATAAATATACAGGAATGCATTCCACCAATAATCCCTCACGTTTTATTTTATTGTTCCAATATTATTTATTGTCACTTTTATTTTGGTAAGTTTACTACAAAAGACCGTTTTGGGAGCTAATGCTTTTATTTTGAAGTCTTCACTTTCGGCAGTGACGTCATCTACCTGCGTTGCACCCTCTCTCACTCAGTTGTTTGATGGCAGACTGAGGTGAGGAGAGTTTGTCATGTGCTCTTTGTAGATTTCTGTTCTAAATGATGTTTACAGTGTTTATATAATCTTAAACTGTGAAACAAGGTTATAATATCATTCCATGGTGCTAATGTGTTGCTTTGTAGTTGTTTTGCAGAAGTTTGAGTGTTTTAGCAAACTTTTAGTTAAGTGTACTGTTTGGCGGCACTTGTGAGGACTCACACACAGCACCTGCAGCATGTTTAAAGACCTCATGACACCTAGAGACTACCTTTTTTTATTTAGTCTAAAATAACTTTTATTTTCGATTTGAAATACATAATTGTGATAAATATGCCCGGTTCTCTGTTATTTTCGAAATTTGTACGCAAGCCACTGAAATCCACAGGCCAGTGTCTTGACAACGTTCCAACATAAAGATGACGTATGCTCCGGAACGCTTTTAGACCTGATTGCACCTGCTGCCACCCTTGACCTTGATCATTTCTAGTCACAGTAAGTCGTACTCGCAGTTTTAGCATCTTTAAAGTTTTGTTCTTAATATTTTTGTTGAGAACATGCCTGAGCGGTGTGTTGCAGCGTATTGTTCAAACACCAGGGAGAACGGTTTTACCCTTCATCGGTTTCCGAAAGACCCTGCTTTGTGTGAACTCTGGACGCAACAAGTTTGTAGGACAAGAGCTGGTCCGAAAGGAACAGTATGGAAGCCAAGCTCGTCGTCTGTACTTTGCTCAGCGCATTTTGAAGAGGAGTGCTACGACTCGATCCCCGCTCTGAAGGAGCAGCTTGGTATTGATGTTCGTCTGAAGAAGGTTTTGCTGCCCAATTCGGTTCCGCGTATATTTCATCGAGGGACAAGCTCGAGGTTAGCCCCGGGGGCGAACGGCGACGTCAAGAGCCGGAGGTCTCATGCTCTGGAGAAAAGGCAGAGATTGGAGGTACGTACCTTCTTATTTTGGACTATATTTTAATAATGGAAGGGAAATGAAATGCAAAGGAATGAGTGTTTGGCACTGTGTAAACAGCTTGCGGTGGTTCTTCATAGTTGAAGTTGGCGCTAGCTCTGAACACTTCAGCTCAGCTGGCTACTAGTGCTAAGTGCTTTAGCTATTCAGCTAAGTTCACCTCAGAGTGTTAGCAAAAAGTCAAGTCTCAAGTGTTTGTTTTAGGTTTGCGGTAGCGTTTTTTTCCCCCTCCAACTCACGCTAAATCTTGTGATTTATTTATTTATGTTTCAGGTACTACAGGAATGCCAGTCTGAGTATGTTGCTGAAGAGGAAAGCGATGACTTTCCTGACGGGGACCCATCTACTGATGTAAGTTTTCGGAAAGCGTTCAGGTCAACTAAGTTACTGACTAAAGATTTTATTTGACTAACTACACACAGCATTACAGTATATCAAGTGCCAGTGCCCCCTCTCTCAGACCTTCACCCTCACCATCTCCAGAGGTGTTAAAAGTAAAAGTACTTTTGTGGTGTAATTACAACAGTAGCACATATAACATAACCGTTACACCATTTACTCCATTGTACCTAACTAGATAGATGGACTGTCATTACTGAAAAACACTAAAAACCTAACAAGGACCCACCACAAACTCAATTCAACCAGTGCAGAATCAGCTGATTGTAAGACAAATACACTGGTCTACTTTTTACTAGGTTACCTGTGTTGGAAGGAAACTCTATTTTTTAGTTTTTTTTTTAACTTTTACACACACACACATATGTATACACACATTTATTTATTTACTTACTTATTTATTCAGGTGAATTCAACAGAAGATCAGCACAGTGACTTTTCCGTTCAAGTGTGTCTGAGGCCACCAACAAGGACGGTGGCTATGCAGTTCAAAGGAAGGGGACGGACTAAAGGTATTTTATCATTTATGTACGTATTTTAGCCAAACAGATGTCCGGGGAAACGGGTCTTTTCAGCATTGCATCTTGTGTAGATAGATACATCACTAATGACAATCCTTTTCTATGTCAAACATCTATTTTCACATCTACACAAGAATGTTGGAAAAACTATCTGTCTTAGGAAAAGACTATTTTACAATCTACAAATTTACTAGTGCGAGCAAGCTTCACAAAAAGTTGTGTGTATTGAATGAAGATTTCCTTCAAGCTGACACTGATTTCTATATACTAAACATTGTTTTTTCCCCAGGTGTGCAGGCTACTACATCAATGGTCACTGTTGGGACTCAGACTGAGGATGACTGCTTTTGCTTTCACAACACCGACAACTCAACCTCTTGTGGCTCTGACTCAGATGACAACATGTCGACAGATGATCCCGACTACAAGCTGCCGTCCTCTGATGATTCAGCTGAAGAGAGTCCTGAACACAATACTCCACCAGTGCCGCCACCTGAGGCGCCAGCAGGTAGCGTTTTTCTTGTGTTCTGGGAATGCCTGGTGACGCTGTTGTCAACATGGTGCAGCTGTGGACTTTGTGGGAGCAGGTCACTGTCCTGGCAGTGTAAAGAAGTAGGAACACAGTTGCAGGTCACCATCCAGTGCGGGGGATGTGGGAACCAAGGACTATGGAACAGTCAACCTTTCTTCGGCAGAACAGCAGCTGGGAATGTGTTGTTGTCCGCTGCCATTCTCTTCAGTGGGGCCACTGTCACCAAGGTGCTGCGTGTCCTATCCAGATTGGGCGTTGCTGTGATGTCGGAAAGATCGTTCTTCAGACATCAGGACCAGGTGCTTTTCAAAGCTGTGAAGCGAGTTTGGGGCGAGCAGCAGTTTGCCATGCTCTGTCTGCTACAGGCAGAAGGGGAACCCATCGTGTGTGGTGGTGACGGGCGTGCCGACACCCCAGGGCATTGCGCTAAGTACGGCACCTACTCAACAATGGAGCTCCGGAAAACAGCTGTTATTGACGTACAACTTGTACAGGTACATTTCAGATGTATTATGCCTCTATGTGAGTCCTGCCCAGTATAGAAAACACACTCTTCTGTCGTAGTAAGGACAATTTTATACTAGTCAATGTTATGCTCATCAAAATCTCCTGCTTTTTATGTTTTAGAGCAATGAGGTTGGAGGGTCCTACCACATGGAGAAAGTGGGACTGCAGCGATCCCTTGAGAAAGTCCAGGGCTTTGTGGATGTCGGAACTCTCGTGACAGACAGACACATAGGCATCAACATGATGATTAGAGAGGACCATCCAGACATCACGCACCAGTTTGACATATGGCATGTAGCCAAGAGTAAGTGCAACATGTTTAAACCTGTTTAATGTAATTTTTAAGAGAGACTTGAAGCACTACCTTGACATTCCTTTTTGAAAGATATGATTTTTTGGGTTTGGACAAATTTTATGTGTGAAATCCTTGTGTGTGTGGAGGACAGGGCCTATTTCAGGCTATTACAGGCTGTTCATGTATCTAAAAAGGGTTTTAGTTATGCCCTTGGAGTCAAGACCTTCAAGCAGTACATTAGATTTCTATTTATTTATTCATCTACACATGTTTACTCAGGTGTCAAGAAGAAGCTGCAGAGCCTTGGACAAACTAGAGGTTGCCAGGACCTCAAACCCTGGGTGGGAAGTATTATAAACCATCTGTACTGGTCCGTGGTCTCGACGCCTCCTGGCAGTGGACAACTTGTGGTGGACAAATGGACATCAGTCATCGATCACATCCACAACAGGCACACCGGGTTCGAGGGACTGTTCTCTTCTTGTGCGCACGGAGTCCTGGAAGGCAGGGAACAGCGTAAACCGTGGCTGAGTTGTCGTTAGTATACTCCTAATGTTTATTTTACAGAGATTGTGATCACAGTATCATGTTGCATCATGTTGCATAATTTACATGTATTTTGTACAATGTTCTTCAGATACGAAGGTGTCTATTGAAGTGGAGAAGATCATCCGGAACAAGAGGCTGTGTGCAGATATACAACGCCTGTCCCCGTCACACCAGACATCCTACCTCGAAGCATTCCATAGCGTGATTACCCACTTTGCGCCAAAGATGTGCCACTTTTCATACAAAGGGATGGAGAGCAGGTAATCAAAGAAATATTCCGTGAAACATTCTTTTAGGACATTATTACATTCTATTACATTACACTTGCCAGACGCTTTTATCCAGAGCGACTTACAATCGAGGACAAAATCACAGCTTGCAACATTTGCAGTGCACAGGAAATGTACATGTCCTGAAGTGGTTTTGTAGGCAAGGGTCAGGGCCTTGTGCCTGGTTTGGGCAGCCACTGTTAGGCAGTGCAACCTGATAAATAGAGGGGTAACATGGGCTCTTTTGGGTTGACTTGTTTATGTTTCGCTGTTAAGAATGGTCATCTTGTTCCTGATTATTCTGTTTGTGTTCTGTTCTTAGAGGGATCCTGGCTGCTTTGCATTTCAACGAGAATGCCAACAGGGAGCAGCGGAGCAGACACGATGGCGAGATGATGTTCAACCTGCGGTATCCAAAGTATAAGAAGGGCGGCTACATTGTGAGGAAAGTCTTACAGGAGCCATCTTTTGGTAAGCATAATAGAAAGTTGATTGCAGATATGATTTGTATTTTGAGATGTACATAGTCGTGTGTCATATCTATGGTTGGATTAATTTGAACCTTGTCCCATATTCCTCTGCAACAGGCTATGCTGAAGAGCTGATGCGGATGGTGGAGGCCATGTGTCGAGGTGAGGACTACAACGGTGATGACTTTGACATCCCAGACCCGTCCCCTGTTACAGAGCCACTCAATGCATCATTCGAAAAGCCGGATAAGAGGGCAGCAGTCAATGCACATATGACCCGCTTTAGCATTACAAATAACACCTAAATGTACACATGAGAACCGGACTGAATGGAATAAACACAAACTTAATTTCATCTTTGCCGTGAGTGCTTTGATTTACTGTGTTGGGAACCTCCTGCTCCATCCTCACCTTGGTGTTCTGAAAAGTGTCATTACAGGGTGTGTAGTATGTCTGTGTTGCTACAGTTTTCCCCCTTATCCATGTGGGCTTGTATTGCATTGTCCCTGAAGTACAGCACATCTTAGACACCGTATGATCAAAAATATCAGCTACCCTTCCATGGTGAAGGTGTAAATTGATTTGCTAGGCCTATTTGTTGTAAGCTGTTGTAAGTTGTAAAAATGAAGACACATTCATGTGAAGCCAGAGGTATCATGTATTGACATTCATTTTCATGTATTTACAAACTCATGTATTTAAACTAAAAAAACAAAATTAACAAGTTAACAGCATACATGTATCATCACGGGCTGTTGGTGTCCTGGAACCCCCTGTAATCAATGGAGGGAAAAGTTCTCCGGATACACCACACCACACAGGAAGGTATGGGGACCCTGACATGTCTTCCCAGGTACTCGTAGCACCATCGCACAAACTGTCTGTATCCAGTGTACCTCTTCCACCTAAAAGTTGAAAGAAAATCAGAAGAAAAACACAGGTGTTTTAGATGTAGGCCTAGGCCTACTGTAACCTACATGACAGTTCGTTTTACGCATACATTTACGTCATTGGTGATATCAAATCATACAATTCCTACTAGTCCATACAAATGATTTTACAATAGGATTGTATACTCACTCGTTTCCCTCTACATCCCCGTATTCTTGCCGATAGTGGAAATGTGCGGTGCGCAGAACATGCAGATTCAGACAAACTGGCTCAAAGCCAGAATGTTCTGTGATGCAGCGGGTGTCTGCTCCCTCCTCCTCTCTCCTCTCGCACACTCTTGACTGTTCGCGGCAGCACACCGACTCCACTACCAGTGGCATTGGCTCACATCTCCCACAAGAACACCTAAAATATAACAGATAAAGGCAAGGGGCTTGAAACAATCTTACAATTGTCACAGAACTTTACAAAGTGTCAATGTCATGGGTTGATTCGCGTGAAAAGCCGACGTAGAACTAGCCTAATCGCGGAAGGATGGCCACTGGTCAGGAGCTAGGTTATAGCATAGGCTACTACTGGGTTATAGCATAGGCTACTGTATGAGTATGACGCAGGGCAAACTAATATAGTAGACCTAATTGGTATTTTCATCGCTCTCAAAAAAAATAACATAACTAAATAAAGATTAAGACTATGACAAGCACCGGGAAACAACAATGGCCCTTTGCGATCTGTAGGCTAGTAATGGTGACTATTTGGCTAATTCTGGGAGGTGAGGAGGCAGACTGCACACACACATGCTCGCTGGTGCAAACGCTGGTTGTGGTGGATATTACAAAGTACAATATCTTACGGAGTGTTCATTGTCAGAAAAGTGAACAAGAAGGAAGTTACCATTCCACGTGCTGTAGTCTGCCAAAATCAGGCCCGTAGCCAGCATTGTGGTGGGGGGGGATCTTTTCCCCCCGAAAGTGGACTTCATTTGGCTCCCTACTCCAATGCCCCCTAAATACACCAGCACACTTCAAATCTTTTAATTTAGACATATTTTATTCATCGTCAAGTTTGTTGTGAGTCTGTTGTTGCTGTCCTTCATTTTTTGTCTGTTGCTCCCCACTGTTAACATAAATGGACATGAATTGCTTCAATTGAGCTATCTCTATAGTCATTAAAACTTTAACAAGAATGAAGAATTTGATATAAATGTAAGTGTTACTCAAACTTCCTACATCTGTGATTGTCTGTCTCTGTTGCTCACCTCAGTTGTCTGTTGCTTTCTTCCATTGCCTGTCTGTTGCTGCCCTCCATTGTCTGTCTCTGTTGTTGTTCTGTCTGTCTGTTGTTGCTGTCCTTTATTGTCTATCTCTCCACTGTTGACATAAATAGATAAGAATTACTTCATGAAGTACACTATCGGTATGGTCATTAAAACTTAAACATGAATTAATAATGATATAAATTGAAGTGTTCCAGAAAAGAGCTTTCAAACAGCATCAAAACCATCTCTTTGTAATTGAAATTGACATAATCAAGGTTGAATGTGTAGTGCCCTACCCTCTTACTTAAAACATTCTTAGTCCATTTCTCCCTTATATTAGTGCCAGATTCATGCAAATGCAGTTCTGGGGTTCTACCTTACCACTAAGAAGGCACACAAAGTTTGATTAAAATCTGTGTCGGTTGGGCCCCAAAGTGTCTGATTTCACGTGAAATGACCCACCCCCCATGTCTCCCTCTTCTTCTTCTATGGCTTCTATTGCATCAGAACGCTCATCAGCTCCAATCGTCTTGGGTGCATTTTTGAGTATAGATCGACAGCTTCATCCAGATCCAGAGCCATGTCGTAGTGGGTATGGATGAGAGCCAAGGATGACATGCGGTCCTCTCCCATGCTGCTCCGCATGAATGTGTTGAGTCTCCGGAGAACACTGGCAGACCTCTCACATTCGCAGGAGGTCACTGGCAAGGTGCATGCAATTTTCAGGAGTTTGAAGATGTTCGGATACATCATCTCATCACACTCTTTGATAGCTGAGGCACATGAGCTTGGTCTTTGGTGTAATGCTTTGACCTGCCACTTCAACTTCCACCGTTTCAGCTCCTGGTCAATGACCTCTGGTGATGGCAAGTCATCTTGGTACAGAGCGACTGCTTCAGAGATGTCCACCGTTACATCTGAGTTGCACTGGACAGATGGAATTAGGCCCATGAGCCTTGATGCGGTCACAGAGAGGGGACTAAATCTGGACTCAAACTCTGAAATGACATGGTCTAAGAAGGGTATCGTCATGTTCCGGAGATAGTACTCCTTCACTCCTTCAGCGGGTACATTTTCCCTGTGTTTCTGCCTTCCAGCTGCTCTCGGCTGGGTTGGTTCCACGTTGACCTGAGCAGCCATCCTAACTGCTTGTTCGTAGATTTGATTGAAGTCGTCGTCGATGGTCTCGCGGAGCTCCTTGTAGACAGACTTCACCTCATCAACCATGCTAAATGCCTCGATGATGTCGAGTGAGGTGCTTTGCAGTTTCACCGTGATGCCCGCCAGGTGGGATAAAACTTGGTATACGGTGAGGAATGTGAGGATGAATCCAAAGTTTTGTAGCCCACTCAAGAGACCATAGGCCTCTGCTTTGTACTTGCCCTCCCATCCACTGGTGACATCTTCACTGTACTCCTCTGTATGGAGACCCTGTGCCATGACTTCCAGAGCCTTAATAATGAAGACAAAGGCACTGTAGAAGTGACTGTAGGCATCATGCCGTGCTGCCCATCTTGTGCGGCTGAGGTCAATCAGGGGCTTCCGCTTTCCGGTAGAATGTGCCTCCTTATCTACAACCTCCTTGAGAAGGTGTTCCCTCTTCGGGCTGCAGGTGAAGAACATGACGATGTACTTCATCTTATCAATCATGTTGCGCACAACTGGAAGAGCACAAGAGCGTGCAATGACAAGGTTCAAGCAATGCCCATTGCAGTGCATATAAACTGCCTTAGGCGCATCCTTTTTTATCAAAGCTTGAACGCCAACATTTTCGCTGCTCATATTGCTGGCGCCATCGTACCCCTGGCCTCGACAGTCAGCAATCTCTATGCTTAGATGACTCAGCACATCTTTGATCGCGCTTGCAATGTGGCGACCTGTGATCCGTGGCAAAGTACAAATCTCAAGCAACTCCTCTCTGATATTTAAGTCTTTGTCCACGAAGCGAACACACATTGGCATCAGCTCTTCATTATGGGATGTGACCTCATCAGCTAGGACTGTGTACATCTGAGCATGCCTGACCTCTTCCACGATCTTGGCCTGAATCATGTGCTTCCCTATTACATCAATCATTTCATTTTGGCTTTGAGGTGATAGATATGTGGCATTTTTTAGCTTTGGTTTCTCCAAATGCTGCTTCAGCTTTTCATCGTGATTTGAAAGCAGTTTCAATAGGGCCAAGAAATTCCCAGGATTGCCACTACAATGCTGCTGCTCAGCTGATCCTCTCAGTGCAATGCATTGACGGCCACAGTAGAGAACAGCCTCTGCAACGCACTTGAGAATGTGCCTGTTCTCTTTGATGTTGGTCTCCTTTGCACTGTCCATACGGACTGATATCCGGGTATTGGGGTTTTCATGTGACTGTCGAAACAGTTTTGCTCTTTCAAATGCCACTAAATGGTTTGCTTTCGATTGGTGGCTTCCAATTATCTTCGTTTTCTTATGCCATTTACTGAAGGGCGCATTTATCAGTGAAGTTGACTGTTTCCTCTCTGTGGCATTGAGAAAGAGAGCACAGCATATGCAGAAAGCGCCATCGAGTTTCATGCTGTAAACCAGCCACCATCCATGCTCCTCAAACCAATCATACCTGAATGCCCTGTTGCACCCACCAATAAATGTAGTTGGGAAAATGAAATGTTTCGAAGGTCTGACGTGGTTTTTCACCAAATTGTACTTTTGGCCATCAGACATCTGACACACAGCCTGTGCTATTTCCTCAATAGATTTGGTTGCATCTATGAAGAAGCCAAGGTCACTGTCAAGTACAGAGCTCGGCTGGGCTACCTCACATTCTGCTGCCTGTCTCACTCTCACATCCTCAGCCACTTCAGGAGCTGCTGCATCTCTCTGCTCTTCCACTGCACTGTTACCTGGCAAGGCTGTTTCATTGCTGCTACTACTAGCTGCTGGTAGCTCACCCTCCACATGCTGACTCACTAAATAAATACAGCAAAAGAAAGACATTTAAGTCAATTTTAGAGTATTTCAAACCAGACATAATAATAATTTTATTCTCTGAATTATTTTATTTTCTATTGTGCACATAGAATTGTGAGGGTTTGGGTAATTTCATCAAGCAGATATATTGCATTTGTCATAAAACGGTTTTAACAAAAAGCACACACAACAAACGTCTGACAACAAACATCTGCACCTGAAACACAAACATCAGGTGCAGGGAAACTACACTGATTGACTCACATACACCCTATCCATGTTTAACCCCCTTTTTTTTTTACACCTCTATACTGTATTTTATTTACTATGGCCTTAGGAGCAACAGGCATGGTGACAGTAAAATACAGCCTAGCTGGAGCAACAGGCATGGTGACAGTAAAATACAGCCTAGCTTGATCATCAGCATTGCAAAGTGAGTTACTGAATGTTATTGTCACTTACATTTCTTAAAAATCAACTAATGGGCATAAAATAATTTGGCTTTAGTGTGGGGGGAACCCCTCATAAAATCCGTTTCACTTTCAGGAAAAGGTGGAGAGGCACCAATAGAGACCGAGGTCGAAACTGCACATAATAAGTTCTGTCATAGACATCTGAAGCCGCGAGCACAAAATGGTAACACTCTGCGTCAAGACAGTAGACTCAGGAGACAGACACTAGTCTAAAACAGACGGGGGGAACTGTCAGCTATGTGGCACTTGCAGAGCACAAGCATAACAAGATGGAGGGGGGGAGACATTGAAGCACCGAAGTCACGTTAACACGCCAAGCAATACACTTTTAACAATCCCGAAAATAGTTACTGTTACGTTAGCTATGTTTCCTACAAAATTGACAGTGGTATTTTCTGTGTTCGGCGAGGGATGGGGCTAGCATATAGCCTAATGGAGCTAGGCAACCACTGACAAGTAGCCTAGGTCAGTGAGTGTTCAGATGCAGCTAGGTCTAGCAGCTAAGTAGTCACTGGCGTAACACAAGCACTTGGGGCCCCCCTGCAGGTACTTAGACTGGGGCCCCCCACCGCCACCTGCCACGGCCTCCTTACTACTAGCCTACTCAAAATAATGTTTCAAAATAAAAGTAAGTTGTTCATGTATCCACTGGCGCAGTATTATTTCATGTAGTGTCTTTCAAAATTGCGGCCGGCCGCGGCCGCTCTAGTAGAAATCTAACATGCTGTCGGCGGCCGCTTTGGGGTATAGAGGTAGGGGGCCCGTTCTCATATGAGGGGGGCCGGGGCCCCCCCGCCTCGCGGGGGCTGCGGGGGTATACTTTACGCCAGTGTAAGTAGTAAAGAAATAGAAGCCCTGCACTCAGCAGCTTACCGATTTTGGTCCTTTTCTGGAATAAGTCACCAATGTTTTGGGACAATGTTGCCGCCGACTTCTTTCGTTTACGTTCCTTGTCTTCTTTTTTACCCATTTTCGCTATTCTTCTGATTCTTCTTTGTTCCTATGTAATAGGCGATTAGGCTAGCTACCAACAGAAATGGGGGCATTACCGCCACCGACTGGATTGGTGTAAAACAGTCTGAACAAAATGTGTAAACAGAAATATTAACCATTTTTCTTACTCGTCACTTCTCTGAGTCTACTTTTCTTTTTTATTAGTCTGGATTTTGATATTGTAAATTTAGATTTGAATCATGTATATTCACCGGAGATGAACAATTCATTCATTGAATAGCCCACATATCTTGAGGGGCGTGTCTGTGTATGGGGGGAGGGGGGGGGGGGGGTCGAGTGCGGGAGGGGGATCGAACGAACCCTTCGATCCCCCCTGGCTACGGGCCTGAAAATCCATAGGCATCCGACCGTCTGCCACAGCAGCACCACCAACAGCGCCTTCTGCCTCGCCATCCGAACTTTCCGTAGAACCCTGTGGCTCCAACTCATCCAAGTATGGCTCGTATCTATAGGGCATAACGCCCCTCACATTGTCCTCCAGCATTGGGTCGGACTCTGCCACTTCGAAAAATGTGTCAGGATCCGAGGATGAATCGGAGTTGTCAGAATCCATGTTGTTGACAGGTGTCAGGATAGTCGTGAGTGACAGGTGGGATAGTGTCTTGACCAAGGAGCCGTTCCGGAGTGTACGTCATAGGTCATGTGACTGACTAATAGGAAGGTCGGTAGCAGATCGCAAAAATCGCACTTTTAAAAGGCCGTACAAACTCAATTTCTCTATCATAATGATTAAAACCAACTTCAAGTGACTATTTTGTATGTGTACTTTCAATGTGTGTATGTATATTACTTTATTTTCCACGTGTCATGAGGTCTTTAAAGGAATACTCCGGAGTAGATTCACCCTAGGTTAATTTGAACCGTGACATCCAGCCAAGTAGCGCACCCGAAGTTTTTCCAATCTTGTCGGAACATCAGCCGAGTTACGGAGTTCTCCCGAATAGCTTAGTACACGCGCTAACGGAACCTCGACCTATCTCCAAAATTACCACACTACAATCACCTGTTATGACACCAAACTTCTGCAGTAGTATAAATGTGGTCTGTACTCACAAAACGATGCATTTCGAAGTTTGTACATAGTCCAGGAGTGTATTAGTATCAACACAAGCCGAATAGCTTCTAATCTGCTAAAGCTGCGTTGACGTCACTGGGCTATTCCCAGATCAAGGAAGTGACGTCGACGCAGTTTTAGCAGATTAGAAACTATTCGGCTTGTGTTGATACTAATACACTCCTGGACTATGTACAAACTTCACGGTTCAAATTAACCTAGGGTGAATCTACTCCGGAGTATTCCTTTAATGGCGTCTTTTCCCCACCACAGACTGGTGTGTTGCAGACGTCCATCTTTATTAATGCTGCTGCATTATTGTCTTTATTTCATGCAGGTATGTTTGTTGCTCCCATGTTTTTGGTCTATTGTGTTTTGTACTATGTGTTTATTTTATTGTTTTATTGTTTTATAAGTACTAGTCTCTCAGTTGTTTGATGGCAGACTGAGACTGGTGTGTTGCAGACGTCCATCTTTATTAATGCTGCTGCATTATTGTCTTTATTTGATGCAGAGGAATAAATACGCCACAGTTTCGGTTAAAGATAACAACCGAATCTCCTTGTCCATCAAACACGTACAACACAACGCAGAGTCGTAGCAAGGGTCTGCTGAGAAGTAGGCCCAGACCGGCTACACCTACTTCCACCTCCGCAATATTAACCGTCTCCGCCCGTCACTCACACTCAACAGCACCGCCATTGCAGAACTTTCCAGCAGAGGAAACTATTGCTTTATATATATATATATATATATATATATATTTATAAGTGATAGGAAGAGTTATGTTTATATATTGTAATCAAACCAGGTTACTGTAACTGATTGCTGTAATATCTTTCATGTTATATTAAGGTTTATTTTGTTATCGTACTTGGTTTCCGACCTGTGTGTGTGTATATGCACGACTCGCCACAAGGTGCCTCCCCATTTTGTTGTTTTCATTCAATTGATGGTCAGGACTGGTACGCCTTGTCGGTGAGTGACTATAAACTAAGCTAGGTTAAATCAGGAATTAATGTTAATATGAACGAGTGTATAATTTCATTGGTTAATTAGGGTTTTGTTTTGTGTTTGCATTGCAGGTTTACAACCTAACTAAATGTCACTAAGTAACTAACGTTACCAACGGGCTAGTGTAGCTGAAACAGTTGGGCTAATCAGTGGGTGAATTTATTGTTTATGTGTGCGCAATAAAACTTCGTAAAGTGACTCGAGTTGTATCCGCCGTACTTGTCCGGATAACCCTTCCAGAGGGGAGTTTATTAAACTATAGCAGGTAGTTTAGTGAAAACCTGGACAGTTGTAAACTGCTGTCGGAGCCGTGCCGGAGAGGACACGGACCCCGAGCGGAGAATAGCCATCGTTGAGGGCCGGCGTCGGGACTGGAGACCCGGAGTCTGTGAAGGGAGCGCCCGTCAACAACGCCACTACAACGGAGAAGCCGATGCCAAGAGCTAACAGGGCCGTTAAAGGGCTGAATAACTTCCACAACCGTAAGTAAGGCTGTGTGGATAGCATAAAAACTGCGGAGCTAATAAAGTGACTTTGTACGCAACGCTGCTCCAGCTGTAGCAGCCAGCAAGAGACGTCTGGGCCGTTCGCGGACGAGTCGTTCGTTCCGAACGGATCTACCAAAACGAGTGGAACCTTTTTGCACGGATCTTTTGCTAAAGTGATTCTAGTGATTTGATTCACTTGGAAAGGACAAAATGGCGGAAGACAAGCTAGATCTAGAGAGCCTAAAGCGGAGGCGCTCAAATGCGCAACGAAACTTTACTACATGAATAAACCGCCTTGATGTTAGTGCTGGCCGTTTACGTGAAGTTGAGTTGTCAGAAGAGTTAGCAAGATTAAAGGACGATTATGATAAACTCCTCGATGCCAGTAATGAATATATCGACGCACAGGGGCAGGTAGACCCAACTGACGACGATGGTGAGTTGCGAGATGCCCTGGCGAGGAGAGACGCCAGTGAGCAAAAGTTCCGTGAAGCTGAGAACACAGTCATGGAAATGCCGTGGTCCAAGTATGCAGCACCAGATATAGGTGCTCTTGTAACGCAGTTCAAATCTGTTTTTGATCGAGCTGAGGCACTTGGAAGAGATAAAGTAGTGCCATGGACGCAGCAAGGGGTCGAAAGCAGTAAACTGGACAGAAAACTCCATGAGCTCAGAAACACTGTGTACACCTGGAGAGATTATCGGCCGCATGGAAAGGAGAAATGGGTGCTCTTTTTATCACTGAAAGAGGGCAAGGAGCAACTGATGGATGAGTGGACATGCCGGCGTGAAACATCACTACCAGCGTTGCTCAAGTTGCTAAGGTCCGTAGTCAACCTCCGAGCAGGTATGCGGCAGCCGCCACAGACAGTACTCTCCAACAGACATTACAGCCCACCCGGCAGTCACGACAGTCTGACGGTGGACTTAATGTTAGTTTTGCTCCACCTCCGACCCTCGCCAGCATGCCACAACTGTCGAACGTTCGGGCTGCTCCGCCCTTCGATCTCAGCATGGGACAAGGAAGTAGCGGGTCATATAGCGGCTCTGGTGTGCACGAAGGGTGGGGTAACAACTCTCAGTGGGCCCGACCTAAAATAAGGCTCCCACCCATAAGTTTGCCTAAGTTTTCCGGGGACAGGAGGGATTATTGGCGCTGGAAGGCGGAATGGGAGAGTATCCAGGCGCAGGCAGAACCTACAGGGTCACGGGAATGCAAGAAACTTCATTTGCTAGACAGTATAGGTGAGGCTGTGAGAAATGAGCTCAGACTGTTGCGTTGTAGAGACGCAAACGATATCTTCAGGGAATTAGAGAACCGGTATGGTGATAAAGCGCAAACGGCAGAAGAGATCGTGGTGGAGCTACAATCACGACCTGTTGTAAGGAACCACCAGTCACGGGAGACGTTAGAGTTGATCCTAGCAGTGGAGAGGGCAGCATTGGACCTCACAGACCTGGGGTGTGTAGACGCTATACAGAACCAGCTGGTGATCCGGTCTTTAGAGAGTAAACTCCCTGATATCATGAAAAGAGAGTGGCTCATGTATGTAAGAAACCCTGTTAACAGTGTCCACTCAGGAAACCATTTCGACTCTTGCTGTTCCTGGAAGACCAAAAGTCGTTACTTGTGAGGTTGGAGCAGTTGCTACCCAGCAAGCCATGGCCTGCTAACGCTCCCGAGAGACCAAGCTACCGGGAGAAGCCGAGTGACAGATGGAAAGGAAAAAAGTTGTTCACTAAGACTACAGCAAGTGCGGTCAAAAGAGACTCCCAGCAGTCGCCATGCACTGTGTGTGGTGGTGAAGAACACGGAGATAAATTGTTTCGCTATAAGACTTTCAGGAAGGCCAATCTGTCAGAGAAGAAAGCTCAGGTGAAAAAGGCAAAAGACTCCCCACCAGTTACAAGCTGTCCGCAGAGCTTGTACTAACAAGGTAACGTCGAGAGTGTGTTCCGGTGAGAGTCTGATAGAACAGAGCGGCTTGAAGGAACATCCGGTCCTCATGATGCTCGTTAGTGATGCGCGGGCTGGCCCAAAACCCGTGGGTCCCGCGGGCTAGCCCGTGGGTCGGGCGGGCCGGGTTGTTTTTTCCGTGGAAAATGCGGGTAGCGGGCGGGTCGGGTAAAAATCGCAGTTATTCCAGCTATTATAGTTATATGTATCCGTTCATATGCTTGTCTTTTGTGTAAGGATAAAATGGGGTTTTCTCCCTCTCTTCCCGCTCCGTCTCATGCACCGCACACAGGCAGCACGTCAGAAGGCAGCAGCAAGCTGCGAGCTATGCCTCCTGTCAATCATTTGTTTAGCGAAAATAATAGCCTGCCGTGCATCTCCTCATAATTATCCTACATTTGTATTTTACAACAAAGTGCAATAAACAAGTAAAACTGGATAGAATTGTATAGCCTATAGACTGTTTCCCCTCTCCCTTTCTATAAATAAAGTGGTGATTGCGTTTTCAGTAGGCTATTTCTTTATTTTTGTTTCCCTTAACTGGTATCCGTAGCCTACAGCTTTTGTTTACACCGCCAAATTCTTGAATTCAACAAACAATATGGCTGAGCTAATGAAACAGAAGATTCGAGCTGGCGATGCTAAGATAATTAAAAAAAATTATGGAAAAAGTAAAGTTTGGGAGAGATTTGGGCAGGTTGTGCTGTCCGACGATACAGTCACGGAATACGTCAGCTGCTTCAAATGCGGCGCACTGTATAAATATGACGGTCACAAGACAGGGACATCCACCCTGAATCGACATTCATGCCCGGGGCCGGCTCCTTCCAGGCAATGTCCATCGACCCAGCAGCCCTTGATGTCGTCCTTCCTGAAGGGCAAGTTGCCATTTGCAGCTAAGTCTAAACTAGTTGACGATTTTGTAGATTTCTGCTGCACTGATCTACGCCCATTTGACATAGTGTCCGGCAAGGGGTTCAGCCGTGTGGCACAGGGGCTAATAAATATCGGCGCACGATATGGGGCAGTGGACGCTGATTCGGTCATCCCTCATAGGCAGACCATCTGTGACAGAGCAAAGGATCATGCAAAAAAAGAAAAGGCACGGCTCTGCGAACAGATGAACAAAGCTCTAGAAAGTGGCATTGGCATCACTACTGATATGTGGACCGATAGCCACAATATGAGGTCTTATACCGCACTGACGTGCCATTTCGTCACTGAGGATTGGTCCCTCACAAGCAGAGTGATTTCCACACTGGAATTTGACAGCACAATTAGGAAGACTGCGACAAACATCCATGAACAGATCAGCAAGGAGCTATTGGAGGTGGGCATATCAGCTGACAAACTGTCCAAAGTAGTTTTTGTCAGCGATCAGGGCCCAAACATCAAGGCTGCGCTAAAAAACTACAGATGGATTCCATGCGCAGCCCACGTAATAAATACAGTCCTTAAACATGCCTTCAGCGAGAAAAATGAGCCCACATTCATGGGAGAAGTGACGGGCCAAATTACTCAATCCAAACATCTGGTCACTTACTTAAAAAAATCAGGCAGCACGCTCAATCTCCCATATGCTGTCATCCAGGAATGCGAGACCAGGTGGAACAGCAAAGCGGCGATGCTCTCCTCCATCGCCAAACAACACCGGGAGATACGGGAGTTACTGAAGGAAAAGGGCCAAGAGCACCGTATGGAGGGAATACAGGTGGAGGTCCTGACTACAATTTCAGAGTTTTTGTCGCTTTTCAGAGACGCTTCGGAGGACATGGAGGGTGACCGTTATCCCACCCTTAACACTGTGCTTCTCTGGCGCCACAGACTCGGAGCGCACTGTGAGCCCCGATTCCAAGACCCTGACTACATGCGACACATTCGATCTCGTGCAAGTGAGCTTCTGAACGAAAAGTTCATCATCACTTCCACACACAAGATTGCCACCTTCCTCTCTCCACGCTTCAAATCCCTAAAAGTGCTCTCTCACGAGGAAAATATTGCCGTTCAAATGGAAGCGAGGGCGTTGACAACAGCCCTCATCCCAACCCTGCAGGCCCAGTCTGAGGAAGTGATTCAAGGTAAAACTGAGGCTATAACCTCCAACCATATTTAAACATTTATGCCATAGTAGCACAAAAAAAATCATGCGCATCCTTATTCTAACTTTACAGACACAATGGAGGTGAGGAGCGCAACAGATCAGGAGGTTCTAGACCAGGGGTGGGCAAACTTTTTGACTCGCGGGCCACAATGGGTTCTAAAATTTGACAGAGGGGCCGGGCCAGGACCATTTGGATGGAGTGTTTGGGTCGGATATACTAAAGCATTACATGTAGTGTGTGCAAACCTTATAGCACAGTAAGAACACTATAAACCAATTTATTAACTATCTTTCAAATGAGCAAAATAGCCCTTATCAGTTAATAAGTTTGTCTCAAGCAATATGTAAGATATGGCGTTTACACACTATTTTGCACGATACTGGGAGGAGGAAATGTAAATAGATTAAAATAGCATACACACTGTGATTTATCAAGATTGCGTCTGTTTTTAATAAGTTTCAATCGAAGGTGCAAAGTTAAAGAAATCAACATTCATTGATAAAATTGAATCACTTTTTCAACATTCAAAACATATTATTACACAACGAAATATTCAAGCTCAATAATATCTACTTGTGTTAAACCCCGCAAAATCATGGATGGATTGTCTTGACTGCGCGCTCTACAAACTCGCCACGGACGCCCTCACCTTCATACGCAAATAGTACACGTATATCGTTCACAAGCACACGGACACAGGCTGTATTAAATATCCTACCTGCAGCTGAAAATTCAAATTAAGAGCGATGTGTGGCGTGTTAATTCAGCTACTGTACCGCTGCTGTGCGTAAACACAGCAGAAAAACTCACCAATTTCAGTGGGAACAGTGTTGTTGGTCTCCCTTTTTTGCCAGTGCATCAAAGTCTGGAGTTAGTTTTGTTGTGGCAATCCTCAGGACAGATCTGAGGTGTTGGTCAGTTAACTTGGATCTGTGATGGGCTTTGTTGATGTTCATGACGCTAAACGTCTGCTCACACACGTAGGTCAAGCCAAACAACACCAGCATCTTCTGTGCAGTACTCCGGAGGCCTGGAAACGTGGTCTTGTTAAGTGAAGCGTAAAAGTCATTCAGTTTAAGAGACTTGAACTTCTCCTTTAAGATGGAGTCAGACTGAAGATCGATCAGTTCCAATTGCAGCTCCTGCGGTGCTGCTTCGGGGTCTTGTGACAGGGGACAGGACACCAGTTGAAGTGACTTGTCAATTTTTTCAAAATCACAGAACCGACGGCAAAATTCTCTGTGCAGGTCGTCCAGTGATTTGCAGTATTTCTTCGCATTTCGGGCTGCCTCTTTCTGCACGGCGAGTGTGGGAAAATGTGTGAAAGATTTGTTTGACATTTGCCTGGAGAATAAAACCAGCTTGGATTTGAAGGCTCTCACATTTGTGTGCATGTCGTGCACAAACTGATCTTTCCCCTGTAGCTTCACGTTCAGTTCATTCATGTGTGAAAATATGTCCACAGCAAACGCAAAGTCACAAAGCCAGTTTGTGTCGCTCAGCTCGGGAAATTCGTCGAATTTCCCCATTAACTCCAAAAATGAGCGAATCTCCTCTTTGAGCTCCCAGACTCGTTGAAGCACTTTCCCCAGTGTCCGAACTACGGGGGGACTCGGGGGATCCGACAGCAGCCCGACGTTTTTTCCAGTTAAATTTGGCGATCCATCCGTGGTGACATTGGCAAGTTTACTCCAAGGTAGCTTCATTCTCTCGATGACAGCAGACACCTGTTCATATAAGTCCTCTCCTCGCGTTTTCCCTTTCAGTGATTCCATGCTCAAAAGCTCCTCTGTTATCTCAAAACTGTCGTTAATCCCTCGGATAAAAATTAGGAGCTGAGCAGTGTCTTTTATGTCGTTACTTTCATCCATCGCTAGTGAATATAACTTAAAAGACTCCGCCTTTTTGTTTAACTCACTGACTATATCTTCGTCAATCAGTTCCACGTGGCGAGTCACTGTCCTGCGTGATAAACTGATTTTTTCAAACTTGGCTTTGCTCTCCGGACACAAGAGACCTGCTGTCTCTACCATGCATTCTTTCAAAAACTCGCCTTCGGAGAAAGGCTTGCTAGCCTTTGCTAATTTGAATGCCAGCAAATAACTTGCCTTGGCACTTGACTTTTGAATCGCAGTTTGTCGGTGAAAAAAGTTCTGTTGACTCTGTAAATTAGCTGCCAACCTCTGAGCAGTAGCCACCCGTTCTTGTGTTGATTGCTTGCTAGCATAGTTTGCATGCTTCGTGGCAAAGTGACGGCTGATATTGTACTCTTTGAAAACCGCAACAGTTTCTTGGCATATCAGACATACAGCCATTGATCGAACTTCAGTGAAAAAGTATTTTGTTGTCCACTTCTTATTAAACACTCGGCATTCGCTGTCCACTTTCCGTTTCTTTGGTCCGCTCATTTTCACAGAAGGGCTCAATTGAAAATAAAGAGTGCCGTATTTACCGCACTATAAAGCGGTTTAAAATCCGGTGCGCCTTATGGTGCGGGAATACGGTAATATTCGCCACTCCAATAACGGTTAATGTGGTTAGAGTGCGCCATCTATTGAGGAAACGTGGGCATTGCAGGGAAAGTGGAAAATGAAGGAGTTTTTACTATAATCTGGACAAGTTCGGCGGGCCGGATTAAAAAGCCTAACGGGCCGTATGTGGCCCGGGGGCCGTGGTTTGCCCATGTCTGTTCTAGACGGTAGGCTATGTGACAAAGTCCAAACATATTAGGCTATTAAACAACACTGAATTAACTGAACTTAATTGGCTTATCGTAGTGACGGCCTTTAATTGATCGTGTTGATAGACCATGCAGTAAAAAGGAGAAGGATGTTCCTGGAATGGGAAGACACTCCTGACCTCATCGAGCCAGATGAAGTACAAAGATATGTACAGGCACAATTCACTCTGGAGGACTGCCATGACAACGTCCTCAATTTTTGGAGGGATCGCAAATTTGAATATCCTCTACTCTCCATGCTGGCTAAAGCGGTCCTCTGCATTCCAGCAACCAGCGCATCTAGTGAGCGGACCTTCAGCTCGGCCGGTCGTGTCCTGGAAGCACGTCGTAATCGATTAAATCCCGGCACTGTTGATGCCATTTTGTTTTTACATAGTGCGGGCAGAAATAGCCCTACATCATAGTGGGAAGGTGGCCTAATATTATAGGCTCGCAAATGAGATATGTAGCCTACCATGTTACGGTATTGTGTGAGTTTCTTTTCTTTTCGTCTTCAAATTGCGGAGAAAATGCGAGTGTTCCATAGCCAATCATTTGACAGTTTTGTTTATGCTACATTATGGTTGATGTTCTCTGGCTTTATAATGCGACCGCCTGTTGTGTGTGCGTGCGTGCACTGCTGTGTGTTAAGAATAAAACTATGTTGTTTGGAACATTTTGCCGTTCCATGATTGAGATTCCGTGAATGCCTAAAGTAATGCATCATATAAAAGTTTGGGACAATCAAACAGCAGTACAAGGTGAGCAAAACCCCTCGTTAATAGGCCTACTCAGAGAGTTAGCATTATCAGCAGGGCCTTGGTCGGCTCAGCAGTAATCCGTCAGTACCGGAGAGGCGCGCGGAGCAGTGATGGAGCGGAGCGCTCAGAGTGTGTGTGTGTTCAGAGTGTGTCCTCAAAGTGTGTTATCAGTGTGTGTGAGCTCAGTGTGTGTGCCGGGTTGGAGCACAGACACCGCCATACCGGACAAATCACGACGTAAACTCATTGGTATCTTTTTTTTTTTTTTTTTCTCCCATTTTCGCGGGTTGGGTCGGGTTGGGTTAAAAAATCAGAGCGTAATTTTGCGGGTCGGGCGGTGCGGATTGGCTGTCACGATGGGTTGGGTTGGTGCGGGGGTTAAAAATCCTTCACTAATGCTCGTACCTGTCACGACAAAGAGAGGAGACGGCCTTGGCGCCTTGGTTGATCTTGCGTCTGAAACCAATTACATTACGCACCACAATGGGTGTCGGCACAATGAAGGTGAAAGTTAATACAAAAAGGTATCTTGTGACAATAAAAGTGTGGACCTCACGAGGAACCCTGAAGCTCCACGAAATGATCTGTTACGGGATGGAAGACATCGCTAAAGTGGACAGAGTCGTGACATCGAAGCGGCTGGAGCAGTTTTTTCCTGAAGTTGAGCCGGGAGAACTGGCCCGCCCAGAGGAGATTGATCTACTGATCAGTACCTGAGAAGGCCGGTTAGCTCCTCAAAGACTGCAAAGGGTCGGCGACCTGATGTTGTGGGACGGTCCCCTAGGCAAGACCGTGAGTGGTATGCATCCGGACCTCTTTGAAGAAGTGGAGGTGACCACATGGCACTCAAAGACGCACTTCGCACACTCCATGAGGACAGTGGCCGTCAAAGTTGAAGAACACTTTGTAGGAAGGCCGGGATGCCATTTGGAACTAGAAAGCAGCGTGGAAGTTCGAACGACAGCAACGTGCAATAAAGAGGTCATTGAGTGGCTGAGATGGGACAGTATCGGAGCGGCCTGTGACCCTGCCTGCGGAGGGTGTCGCTGTGGAAAGTGCCCACCGGGAGGAAAGGAGATGTCCCTGGCTGACGAGAAGGAGCTGGAGATAATAAGGGCAGGCCTGACCTTCAGAGAGTGTGACACACATAGCATCCAGCCACACTGGGATGCAATGTACCCCTGGAACGAAAACCCAGCCTCTCTTCCCAATAACCGAAAGGCTGTGGAAGCAACGTTCCTGAGGTCTGAGAAGCGGCTCATGAAAGACCCCATGTGGAAAGAGGCTTACACAAGGCAAGTTCACGAGATGGTGGAGAGGGGAGCTGCTGTTAAACTCACCAAGGACGTAATGGACAGCTGGGATGGTGCCGTATGGTGGGTGAGTCACCTAACCGCACCAAACCCCCACTCAGTGACTACGCCGGTGCGCCTTGTCTGGAATAGCAGTCAGGAGTTCAGAGGGGTGAGCATGAATAGCATGTTACTCAAAGGCCCAGACGTCCTCAATCCCATCAGAGCGGTGCTCCTCAGATTCCGGGAGGGAGGACACGCAGCTATCGGAGACCTCACTAAGATGTATAATTCGGTGTGACTGGAGGAACGAGAAGTTCATGTGCATCGATTCCTGTGGAGGGACTCACCAAATGAGGAGATTGAGGACTACGCTGTGGTAAGGGTGAACATGGGAGACAAACCGGCGGGGTGCATTGCGCAGGTTGCCATGCGGGAGACTGCAAAGTTGCCCCAGTTCTCTGATATGAGGGAGGAGAGAAGAGTCATTGAGGAAGACTCCTACGTCGATGACCTCCTCACGTCCCACAATGACCTGCAATGCCTAGACAAGGTCCTAGAGGGAGTGGAGGAGATATTAAAAGCAGGAGGCTTCTACCTCAAGCCCTGGGTCCGGTCTGGTCAAAGTGGGAGGCGGGAAGGAACAGAGTCCAAGCCCAAGGAAGAAGAAGATGAGAACTGAGATTGACCACGCGGAAGAAGAAGTGGAAGTGAAGACACCAAAACCGCTGACTCGTCGGGTTCTACTGAGCCAGGTTGCCAGGCTGTTTGACCCAATCGGTCTAGCAACACCTGTGAACCAGAAAGGAGTGATCCTTGTGAGAAGAGCCTTCCAGGAGGCTGGCAGGCTTAATAAAGACACCTGGGATGAACCTCTGTCTGACGAGCTCCGAGGAAAGGCAATTGAGCTGTTCAAGGAGTACGCTCGCCTGAGTAGCAAGTTCCATAGAAGCCTCACGCCCTCCGGCTGGAAGGGTAAGTCCTGGGGAATCACGTTTTCTGACGGGAGCTGTGGGTCCTATGGCGCTGTATTGTACTTGCGATGGGAGAAGTCAGATGGTGTGGTCACCCGGCTGGTGGAGTCAAAGGCCTAGTTAACCCCCCTCGACCAGAAAGGCGACGCGGTCAAGGCTGAGGTCTGCGGGGCTGTCTTCGCCACACGTCTAAAGGGATACGTATTGAAGCATGGGCGATTGGACGTGGAGAGGTGGTACCACTTCGTTGATAGTCAGACGGTGCTGGGAGCTATCCAGAAAGAGAGTTACGGATTCCAGACGTTCTTCGCAAACCGAATCGGAGAGATTCAGAAGGCTGGACCCGTGACTGACTGGTGGTGGATACCAGGTGAGGTCAACATCGCTGATCTAGTCACGAAGGGGTGCTCTCCTGAACTGCTGGGTGGGGACTCTGAGTGGCAGGAGGGTCCCAAGTTCCTGTCTAGTCCAGTCGAGGATTGGCGCATGAAGTCCGCTTCAGAAGTGGCAACCGATGCTAGAGAGATGGTGAGCAAACTCCAGAGAAAGGCCTTTTCGGCAGTCCTCACCAGAGTTCAAGCAAGGAAGTTGTTAGACCCCGACAGTCCTGGTGGTGAAGGTCCAGTAGTGAAAGATGGAGTTAGCGGGGCTCCAGCGTCCTCAGAAAATGGGATGAAATTGATCTCAACTGAGACCACGGAAACAGAGACGCTGTGGGGAGCTGCGCTCATAGACCTAGTGGATCCAACAAGGTGCAGTTCTCTAGCTAAGCTCTGTGGAATAGTCGGTTATGTCCGCAGAGCTGTGAAGAAGTGGTTGGCCTATATAGGGAGAGCCTCTATGCCAGCCATGTGGGCGGCAGTATTGACAGTAAGGGAACTCAAAGCTGCATTCCAAGACATGTGCCTGGCCACCCAGAAGGGAGTTACATTTCCTGTGACGACACTAAACAGACTCGTTGTCAGCAGGGATGAAGCTTCAGGACTGCTGCGATGCCATGGTAGGGTCCAGACCAGACCTGGGCATCTTACAGCTCGCGGGCCACATCCGGCCCTTTGTGCGTCCCTGTCCGGCCCGCGTGAGGCCAATCATAAATTACACAATTTTTTTTTTTTAAATATCTATGTCGAGTGTGCAATACAACGGTGCTGCTTTTGTTTTAAAAGGCGTTATTTGTATTACTTCCGTGTGGACGTATGCGCCTGCGTGATTGTAAGTGAAGGTGAACAGCAGCAATTACAAATTACAAAATAAATTAAAAAAAAACATTTATGTGGTGCGTGCAATACAACTGCGCTGCTTTTATTTTGAAAAGTGTTATTTATGGACGTATGTGCGCGCGTAACCTGTGAGTGAAGGTGCACAGCGACAAGTGATGCCCGGTTACCCCCAAGATGTCCGCCCACGCTAAAAAAAGAAAAGTTGATAACGAATGCCGTGTTTTCAACAAGACATGGACTGCCAGGTATTTCTTTACAGAAATTAAAGGTAAAGCCGTGTGCTTAATTTGTGGTACACAGGTCGCTGTGTTTAAAGATTATAATTTGAATCGCCACTACACGACCAAGCACGAGGATAAATACCGGAATCTGTCTGATGAAGAGCGCGCAAGGGAGGCTGATGCGTTGATGGAAAAACTGCAAACCCAACAAGGACTTTTTACCAAACTTCACACCCCCAGAGATGCAGCCGTCAGGACAAGTTATGTAATTTCTCACAAAATCGCCAGAAAAAGTAAGGCGTTTTCTGACGGAGAGTTTATTAAGGAGTGCTTATTGGACTCTGTTGCGCTGATATGCCCGGAGAAAAAGGGCGCGTTTGAGAACGTGTCACTCTCTCGACGCACTGTAACGAGGCGGGTTGAGGCCATCGCTGGAAACTTGGAGCTTCAGCTGAAGAACAGAGCGGCCGACTTTGACTGTTTTTCTCTGGCTTTGGATGAGAGCTGCGATGTACGTGACACTGCCCAGCTGCTCATCTTCTTACGTGGGATAACTGCAGACTTTCAAATCACGGAGGAGCTGGCAGCCATGCAGTCAATTAAAGGGACAACCACAGGTAATGACTTGTTCACAGAGGTAAATGCGTGTTTGGACATGTTAGGACTGAAATGGGGCAAGCTGGCAGGTGTGACAACAGATGGTTGTCCAAATCTGACCGGGAAAAATGTTGGACTTTTAAAGAGGATGCAGGATAAAGTGACAGAAATTAACCCTGTGCAGAAATTGACATTTTTGCATTGTATTATACATCAGGAAGTGTTGTGTAAGACAGTGTTAAAAATGAACCATGTTGTTGATGCTGTAACAGTTAACTTTATCAGAGCGAGAGCGTTAAATCATCGGCAATTTGTTGCACTTTTGGAGGAAAATGAGAGTGAACATGGTGACATAAGCTACCACTACAACGTCAGGTGGCTCAGCCTGGGCAAAGTACTGAAAAGTGTCTGGGACCTGAGAGAACAGATTCAGTATGTCTGTGGGAAGAAAGGACATGACATCCCAGAACTTTCAGATGGAGACTGGGTGGCAGACCTCGGATTCGCTGTGGATGTGACTGCACTCATGAACGAACTGAATGTCAAACTGCAGTGCAAGGGCCTTTTTGTGCATGAGATGTACAGTGCAGTGACGGCTTTCATGAGAAAGTTGCAGCTTCTCTCAAGCCAAGTGAAGGACAACATTCTGACCCACTTGCCAACACTAAAGGAAGCCACAAGATCAGCCGATCACCTCCACAAGTACTCAAGCAAGTTAGAAGCATTGCATGGAGAGTTTTCGAGGCAATTTCAAGATTTCAAAACTCTTGAGAGTGAAATGCACATGGTTTCTTCTCCCTTCAACTGCAGTGTGGACAATGCACCAAGCGATGTTCAGATGGAGCTCATTGACCTGCAGTCTGACACACTTCTGGCAGAGCACTTTAAGTCAGTCTCACTGCTGGACTTTTACTCCTCCCTCAAAGAGGAGAACTTTCCACACCTGAGGAGGCATGCTCAGAGGATTCTAGTCCTCTTTGGATCCACCTACGTTTGTGAACAGACATTCTCAGTAATGAAGTTCAACAAATCCAAACACAGATCCTCTATCACTGATGATCACCTCTCAGCTGTCCTTCGCATAGCCACCTCAGACATTCAGCCAGATTTCAATGCCCTTGTTCAAGCCCAGAACAGACTGGATTGTTCGCACTGAAGAGGTAAAATGAGGTGGAAAACATAACAAGTTATTGTTTGTTGTATTGCAGTATTTCTATAAACTTGTTAAGTTGTTTGTTGTTTTTCCTTGTTTGTGGAACAAAGTTAAAGTGTGAACAAGTTAAAAATAAATTGCAGTGATTCAATGATTGTTTTTGTTTTCTTATTTTAATTTCACATAGCCTAATATAAATATTTAAGGATTAAGAGCTTAAATAAACCATCAAAAGCATTCTGCTTTTGTATAAAGTTAAGTTAGGTTAAATGAAATTGTTATTATTATTTATCTTACAGTATATCAAAAATAATATTGAGCAGAATTTAATTGAAATATTGTCGATGTGGCCCTCGAGCAGTGCTCGGGTTGCTAATGCGGCCCCCGGTAAAAATGAATTGCCCACCCCTGGTCCAGACCATTACCCAGGGGGAGATCGGTGTGCCTCTGCTCCCCCACAATGCGTGGATCAGCACCCTTCTCTCGCGGGAGGCCCATGAGGCTAACCATGAAGATGTTGCTGGTACACTCCTCCAGGTGAGGTCTAAAGCATGGGTGGTACAGGGACCAAGGATCGCCAGAAGTGTCATTGACTCCTGTATGCACTGTCGAAAGATCAAAGCAAGAATGTGTAAACAGGTGATGAGTGAGCTTCCCCTCGAACGAACTGAACCAGCCGCACCCTTCGAGTTTGCGGCACTGGATCTCTTCGGTCCCTACGTCGTTAGAGACACTGTAAAACGAAGAATAAAGATGAAAGTCTGGGGTGTGGTGTTCAGTTGTATGGCTTCGAGAGCAGTGCATGCAGACATCGTGGAAGATCTGTCGACGGAAGGATTCCTGAAGACGTACCAGCGCTTCACAGCTCTCAGGGGTCACCCAAGAAAGCTCTGGTCGGATCAAGGAACCAACCTCGTGGGCGCCAGGCCGGTGTTACGGGAGCTTTATGAGTTCCTAAGTGACACCGAGAAGGATCAGGTCCAAGGGAAGGCGGCAGCTGCAGGAACCGACTGGACGTGGGTATTTCACCCGGCTGGCTCTCCTCACCGAAATGGGGCAGCTGAGGCAGCGGTCTGTGTGCTTAAGAGAGCGTTGAGTAGCGTTGGTGAAGAAGGTTTTATGACAGCTCTGGAGTTCCAGACCCTCCTCTACCTGGCTGCTAACCTGTCGAATGAGAGACCAATCGGTGCCAGGGCCCAGGTACAAGACGAGACCGTGGAAGTTATCACTCCCAACTCCCTCCTGCTCGGACGCGCAGGACCCAGTGGGGACGCCGGAGGGTTCGAGTATCCAACTTACCCCGTCGTGCGTCTGAGAGCAGTCCAGATCGAGGTCAACAAGTTCTGGAAGCGGTGGAGCCAGCTGGCGGGTCCGGGTCTCTACATCCGACAGAAGTGGCACGCGCCTGCTAGAAATGTTGCAGCGGGGGACCTGGTGTGGTTGGCTGACCAGAACGCGCTGAGGGGCCAGTTCAGGCTGGGTCTAGTCGTGGAGGCGTGTCGTGATGTGAAGGGTGTAGTACGAGACGTGAGAGTGAGAACATGCCAGAGCTGTCCGGTTATCGGCGGGCAGTCCTAGAGAAGCCGTGGTGCTGAGAACTGTCCCTCCACCATCCTCCACAGGGACGTTAGGAGGAGCCCCACCATGGTGTGTTTCGGTAAAGGATCAATGCCTCTCCACCGCCATTCTCTTAGAGGTTGGTGGTGTGTTTCGGTAAAGGATATCAAGATGTCATCTCATCAAGGATGATGAGTGTTGGTTATGGACATTAAAACTACCTTGATCCTATAGTTATTCATATTGTGGCATTCATGTTCAAGAGTGCAACGTTATGTGCATGGTTATGGGGTGAAATTCATATAGAAGTGTAACTGTTTGAGCTGGTTATGGTGGCCTACTTGGATTCGAGAATCAGTAGCCCAAGTGGGAGGTGTAGAACTTTCCAGCAGAGGAAACTATTGCTTTATATATATATATATATATATATATATATATATTTACATATATATATTTATAAGTGATAGGAAGAGTTATGTTTATATATTGTAATCAAACCAGGTTACTGTAACTGATTGCTGTAATATCTTTCATGTTATATTAAGGTTTATTTTGTTATCATACTTGGTTTCCGACCTGTGTGTGTGTATATGCACGACTCGCCACAAGGTGCCTCCACCTTTTGTTGTTTTCATTCAATTGATGGTCAGGACTGGTACGCCTTGTCGGTGAGTGACTATAAACTAAGCTAGGTTAAATGAGGAATTAATGTTAATATGAACGAGTGTATAATTTGCTTGGTTAATTCGGGTTTTGTTTTGTGTTTGCATTGCAGGTTTACAACCTAACTAAATGTCACTAAGTAACTAACGTTACCAACGGGCTAGTGTAGCTGAAACAGTTGGGCTAATCAGTGGGTGAATTTATTGTGTATGTGTGCACAATAAAACTTCGTAAAGTGACTCGAGTTGTATCTGCCATACTTGTCCGGATAACCCTTCCAGAGGGGAGTTTATTAAACTATAGCAGGTAGTTTAGTGAAAACCTGGACAGCCATTCTCATCCACGCCCTAGTTACATCCCATATTGATTATTGCAACTCCATCCTCTCTGGTCTTCCTCAAAAATCTCTGCGTAATCTCCAACTGGTCCAAAACTCAGCAGCCCATATCATCACCAGAACTCCTTCCATGGATCATATCACTCCAGTTCTTCAACAACTCCATTGGCTCCCCGTTAAATACCGCTTTGACTTTAACATTTTGCTCCTCACCTTCAAGGCCCTTCACACTCTTGCACCTCCATATCTCTCTGAACTCCTTCACACTTACACTCCCTCTCGCAGGGCCGGTTCTTCCCACAGGCCATCAAGGCGACCGCCTAGGGCGCAAAATTGGCGGGGGGGCGCCCCCCTTTGTTTTTAAAGCATGGGATATAAAACCCTCATTGAATTAAATGAACATGCCCCAACCGATATTTCGAGATTTTGCGCCCCCCCCCCCCACTCCCCGCAAGCTGACCAAAAAACATATATTTAAAAAAAATACAATATATATTTTTATATATTATATATTATTATATATAGGGCAGCCAATGGGCTAGAACCGACTCACTGTACCTTCTGCCCGCTTGACCACCATGGGGTCAAGAGCCTTCAGTCACTCTGCCCCCCGTCTCTTGAACTCTCTCCCACAAGAAGTCCGCAATATGGACTCACTCTCAGCCTTCAAATCCTGCCTGAAAACATACCTTTTTAAACTTGCCTACTCTGTGGCATAATTACTATAAACTGATTTTTGTTTTTACGTCTTTGTTTTTTTAAGTCTCGAATTACTGTTTGACCTTCTTTGTTGCTTGTTTTTAATTATGCTCTGTAAAGTGTCCTTGAGAGCTTTGAAAGGTGCCCATGAATAAAATGAATTATTATTATTAAACTGTATTTACTGGTCATTTCAAAATAAGAGTTTACCAGACCACTGGGTCTTAAAAGACCATCTGTGTTGTTATGGGACTTTCCTGCAAGTTGAAAATCGACGCTAAAGCTTCCCAGTGCGTTTAAATGTAACGCCAAGGGATCCTTACTTCAAGTCAACATAGGACGATTTGGGAGTGAGAACGTGTTGGATCAGCAGTGCTGTGACTCTCTTTAAGTTTCACACCCAATGGGCCATCGGAAAGTGCCACAGCCAGGGCCGGGGTGGGCCATTTTCTCAGTCCGGGAATTTAATTCAAATTCAGGCCACTCTGATATGGAGGAGGAATTTGAGTCCATGAAAAGATAAAAAAAACAAAAAACAATTCTCTCTCAATGCTTTTTATTTGTTTTAAACAAAGGTATATAATACTTTGCGTCACTTTAACAATATATAATTCAAATTCAAATAAAATAAAGATAATGATAAAGAAGAAAAGTTATTTCACAAATCAAAGTTATTTCAAAAATCAAACTGCACATACTGTATTTAAGATTAAAACAGCAAAAGTTTCCTCAGCAAAGTGCTTGTCTTTGCGAATTCGTTAATGACAGTGTCATTGTCAATGGACATCAAAATGTCCTTTTCAACACACATGAGCATAAATGCATCAAGGAGTTCCTGCGACATTGAGCTTCGTAGCCTGGTTTTCACACATTTTAAGGCAGAGAAGCTCCGCTCGCATGCAACCTGGGTGGTTGAAAGAGTCAAGAGAAACTTATAAGCCAACCCGATTACATGGTAAGCATCTGTGAGGAGGTTATATTGTGTGAGGATCAAGTAAACGCAGATGGCACAGTTTTTGCAAGAAGAGCATGTCCTGCTCTCCAGCTCAAATTCTGGCTCCATGTATGAAATTCCACTACCCTCCTCATCAGTCTGTGTGACCTCTCTTCCTGTCCTGACCACATAATCCTCCAGAGGAGACTTTTTCAGTCTCTCCCACTGGGATGCCAGGCTATACAGCTCGTCATGCAACCTGCTGACAGTCGCTCTGTCATCAAACCTCAATCAGGGTTGCCGCGGGGTAGTGAAAGGTAGTAAAAGGTAGTAAATGAAATTAGGCCGAATTAAGGCCGGTAAAAAGTAGTGAAAAGTAGTAAACGTCATCTGACGAGGTAGTAAATTTTCGAACACCAATCCAGCTGGGCGTATGATTTTTTCTATTTGTGTAATTTACGTGCAGGCCTATCTCCTTAAATTACTAAACTTGCGTGGATTTATTTTCATGTTGCAAGTAGCAGGGCCGCGGGAAGTAATTTTGAGCAGGGGGTGCTGAAGTTCGCCAAGCCACGCCCCCCTTAGTTATTGTTGCTAAGTCCAACAAAATTTTCGCGGCTATTCAATGATGTCACATGTACCTCGCGCACTCCCTCAATCATTTTAGGTACGATACAGGGATATATTGAGGCGGATGAAGGACCCGACTTGGCCACCGGGCGAACCGATGAAGAGCGTACGGACATTGAAGACATGCTGGCCGTGGTTAGAGGATATCCTGTAGTGACTGCAGCCCGCCCTGGTCCGGTGGCTGATGACTGAGAAATCTGGAGGGACTCTAAGACACTAAATGCCTCAAGCAATGGGTCTTTCCTTATATAACCTACAGTATTATTCCGATCTTGTTCGAGTTTCTTATTCTTGTTATCTGTTCTACAACAAACTTAGTTAAGACTAACTTCCAATTACGCTACTTCATTTAGGCTACTACCAATATTAACGGAGATAATCCAATATAAACATATTGATTTAAAAAAAAAAAAAATCATTTTAGGTACCCGGCTAGCTTGCTGTCAAACCCAGGCCCGTTTCTAGGATTTTGGGGGCCCTAGGCAAAGAAGTTGTTGGGGGCCTTTAAAAAAAAAATTTCCGCAATTCTGTGCGTTTTAATCACAAAAGAGGTCAAACATACACTGAAAAGTAGCCTTTATTATTATTTTTATTTCCTACTGAAACTGCTGCTTGCGGCCCTTGGCCTCAGCAAATGCAGACACAATCCCCTCCAAGTCCAAAGACCTGTGGACGTCACTCTCAATTGACATGAGTGCCAGTCCAGAGAGCCTCTCTTGGCTCATAGTTGACCTCATGTAATTCTTTATGCGCTTCAGAGATGAAAAGCTCCTCTCTCCGGAGGCAACCGAGACAGGAAGGGTCAGAAGTAGGCGCAGTGCAATGCTTAAATTGCTGTACAGGTCCAACAGCTTCTCACTGTATATGTAGTCCAGCATTTTAAATGGGCACCTGGATACTTCATCTGGAAAGGTGTGGACAGCAGAGTTGATCTCCAATGCCAAGTCGTCTGCATCAATATCATGGAGGGTTTGTTCCACTTTCCTGCATCTCTCATGCAATTTCCCAGTCTTGATTGTGGCCCTCATGATATCAATGCTGAACAGGAAGTCGTACAGGGCATACACCCCCTCCAGTCTGGAAAATCTGTCTTTTAGGCTGGTGATGGCAGTGTCAACCAAAGGCAGGAAGAAGTCCCTTCTGAAGGCCTCTTCTGGGGTCGATTGGGTTTCATCTGTACTCTCGTAAAGGAACTGCCTTTTCTTTTTACGTTGCCTTTTCTCAGGCAATTTCCTCTCAATTTCCAGATCTTCTGCAATCTCCATTGCATCCGTTTGGCTTGATGCGAGTCCATTTTCCCTGAAATCTTCTAGGTACTCTGTCACTCCCTCGGTTTCTTTTTTCAGTGTTTGCATTGAAACATCCGGGCTCTGGAGGAGCTTGCTCATATGGTTAACCTGATACAAAACGTTGTACCAGGTTATTGTGCACAGAAGAAAGGACCATGTTTTAAGCTCACCATGTAAGCTTTTTGCTGAGGACATGGTCTCTGAGTCCCCCTTCTCTGTAGCATATGTCTCCAGTGCTGACAGTCCGTCTAGTATTTCAGGTAGATGGTACCGCACTACCTTCACACTGTCAATTCGGGCCTCCCATCTCGTCCCTGAAAGTGGCTTAAGGGTGAGCTGCTTCACATGCTGCTTCAAAATTGCCCAGCGGTGCACAGAGGAACTGAAAAGGTTGTACAGTCGTTGCAGCATACCAAAAAAAGACATGGACAACACTGAAGACTTGGCAGCATCTGACACAACCAGATTTAGTGTGTGACTGCTGCATGGGATGCATAGCGCCTTGTTGTTCAGCTCTAAAATTCTTGCCTGCACACCCTGTTTGTGGCCCATCATATTGCTGCCATTGTCGTATGACTGCCCACGGCAATCTGAAATGCTGAGGTTGTGCTTCTCCAACTGGTCAAGCAGGATTTCACTGAGCCCTTTACCAGTTGTGTCTTCAACATGTACAAATCCCAAAAAATGCTCAGCAATAGAAACAGGTGTTTCACAGTTGACAATCCTGAGAACAACAGAAAGTTGTTCCTTGTGGCTGATGTCAGGAGTGCAATCCATGATCACGGAGAAGTATTTTGCTTTGTGCACTCTTCTTGCAATCTCCTGTAGGATTTTGTCTCCGACCAGCTGAATGATTTCGTTCTGAATGACTCCACTCAGGTAATGCACCTTTGTCTCTTTGCATTGTATTCGTCTGATGTGTTCATTCATTACCGGATCAAACTGTGCTAGGAGTTCCACTTGAGCCAGAAAATTCCCATTGTGGCGATCATACACGGTACTGGTAGTTCCTCTCAAAGCCTGGTTGCGTTCTGCCAGATGGGAAACTATGGCAATCACTCTCCGAATCACGCCTTTCCAGTGTTCAACTTCAAGTTGCATCAACTCCATCTGTCTTTGATCAATCAGTGTACTGGTTTGCAGTCTCCTCTGAAGGTCGTGCCACTTTTTCACATTGTCACAGTGCACCTTTGTGCACTCGTGTTTTTTTAGGCGATAGGAAAGGTTCTTCCATCCACCGTAGCCACAGGTCGTTAAGGCATTGTCACGCTCACGCTTCCCGAAAACAGTACAAGGGAAACAGAACACTCCATCTGTGTGGATGGAATACACCAGCCACGATCGATGTATATTCTCACCATTTTTCATGGTTCTTTTGTAACTGTCCTTGGTGAATCTTCGAGGAGGATTGTCTAAGTTTTGCGGGAATTCAATGTCCATGATTTGCACAGGTCCTTTTTTGACTATTTCACAGCGCATACTGCTTGTTAGGACACTGGGCCAACATCCTGGGTCATCACTTAATGTGGTGCTTGCAATACCTACAGGTACCCCAGTTCTGGATGGTGGGGTGGTCTCTGCCATGTCAATGTCATCTTCCTCTTTGTCCTCCTCATGAAGTGGAGATGGAGTTGATGGCACTGTTGAAAACATATAGTTGCAAATTAATTTATAGCACAATTGCCATGTGGTAAGTACAGCAACTAGGGAATGGTGATCTACTTGTATAATGCTTTAAAAAGAAAGGGTCATTTTAATACACTTTCATAGCACATGGGTGTTAGGTGATAAGTTGAAATTGTGCGGCTTAATGCACCTTCTGTTGAACCACTGCTGGGAAGTGGTGTGGATGCTTCCACTTGCTCCTCCTCAAGTCGTGATGGAGTTGATGGCACTGCTGAAAAATATGTAATTACAAATTAATTCATGGCACAGTTTCATGTGTGAAGTACGACAACTAAATGCTTAAGGTATGGTGATCTACTTGTGTAACGCTTTATAGCAAATGGTCATTTTAATACACTTTCACAGCACATGCTGCTATAACTTTGGGTCACTATGATAGGTGATAAGTTGAAATTGTGCGGCTTAATGCACCTTCTGTTGAACCACTGCTGGGAAGTGGTGTGGACGCCGCAATGTTGTCTTCCACTTGCTCCTCCTCATAAACATGTGACGAAGACGATGTTGATGGCCCTGGTGCAAAAATAAATAAATACATAAATAATATTCTTTTTATTTATATTGCACATTTTGCATGCATTGATCTCAACAACTCAGTTATTCATTAACATTAGTGAATGTCCCACATATTTGAAATGTCCAGAAGACTCTGTGGGCAAGTGGAATGAATACACACAACTATGACTTGAATTAGAAAAATGTAAAGTCATTTTGATAACATCAAGTGTGTTGATAGAAGGCACTAATAATAGGTAGAAAAGAACGTTACCTTCAGTAGCACCAGAGACAACACTTGGTAGAGCGGGATGAAGAAATTTCAGCAATGCCCCTTGGAGAAAGAATAAGTACTGTATGATTAGCTTGGTTATTTTTCAAATGCTTTTGAAATCCTATCATTTTACAGTCTGATAATTGTGGTGAAATAGATATTAAAAGCATTACACACAGTTCCTACTAGGCGGTTTAGTGGCGGTTTCTATACGACTACAGGTGAAGCACTGCTTCACCAAAAAAAAGTAAAAAAAATAATAATAATAAAATCTTACAATAATCCCGTTTTCACAGGTTTGAAAACAGAAATACAGTCACTAAGACGAGCTGTTTTCCTGAAATCAATTCTGTGAGTGGCAACAGCGCCATCCCCGCACCCGTGGTGTGTCTGTGTGTGTCTGTGTACTGTCTGTGTCCCATAGAAAAAGCTCAAAGCTATCGGTACAGTTTTTAACGGTGGTCCAGTGGTATTTACAGCTATCATGGAGACCAACAACAACAAACAGCAGAATAGGTTTAGAAAAGGATTAATTGACACTAAAGTGGCTGTTTTCTTCATGTGGCTGATCTGCGCCGGGATGTTAACCGTTAAAATGTAAATAAAGTAAGTAAATCAACCCAATGGTATTCTAGCAAAATTATTGTAAACTCCCATGTTAATCTCCTATTAAATAGCTAGCTACTACAGGAATAACTATTTCACTGGTTGTCTCAAGGCTCTAACGACTGAAAACATATGTGAAGTTTATTTAGGATATTAAGAGGAATTAATCGTTGATCAATTTGGCCAGCTGATAACGTTATGAACTTATAGTGAAGTCAAAGGTAGCAGTTTAAGTTTGGTTAGCATGCTAGCATGCCAAACCACTGGTTCCTAGCTAGTCGTCGTTACAACCTCGCTACTCTAGCAAAATATGGTATACCCTGCCTGGCACAATTTTCATGTTGATTGTGTATATTCTACTTACCGGTGTCTTGTTTTCTTTTCTGCTCCTCTTCCCTTTTCTTCTTCTTTTTTTGATTGCCGGAGAGATAATTTCGCTTCATTTTAATTTTTCACTTTTCACTTGCACTTGACGCTGTCGCGCTAATGCATGGGAAAGGGGGGCCCCCTCGAGCTGGGGTATTTCGACTACAATGTGTCGTTGCGCTTTTCGGACATCGCATGCTCTAGGGAGGCGCTGTTGCTGCCCTCGCAGTCGCAGCAGAGCCCTTCATATACAGATGACTGCTTATTATTATGAAGCTATTTAAAATCGTCATTGCTGTTGAATACATGACCTGTCTTATTGGTATGCATGTTGTTTGATTCATGTTGCATTTGTATCAGACTTTTCTTTGAATTTTGAAAAAAAAAAAAAAAAAAATCTTAACCTGTCGTCTTTGGGGGGCCTCCTCCTACTCGGGGGCCCTAGGCAATTGCCTACCATGCCTACCTGAACGCGACGGGCCTGGTCAAACCTCTTCGCGAGTTCGCCAGTTAAGACATGGGCAAATGCAAATTTTCGGACCTCTGGCTGGAGGAATCGTTGTTTAAAGAATGGCTTAGGCCAGTAGTTGGCAACAGCCAAGAGGCTTATTGCAACGTCTGCAAGAAGACGATAAGCATTACCTGGATGGGGGTGAAGGCGGTGAAATCGCACATGCTATCAAGTAGCCACCAAGCTAGGATGCGTGGACGTAATGCTCAGCTACCGCTGTCACTGTTTTACACTGGCACAACGGCTACATCGACGCCCTCAACCTCAACTGCTCCTTCAACCTCCACTGCTCCCTCAACCTCGCTTGCTCTCCCCCTGCAATACCCTGCCAGTAGTCCTACCACCAGCAACAGGTGCACGACAGACGGTCAGAAGCAGACGCTAGGCACTACCACCTCTACCTTGCAGGCTGAGGTACTGTGGTGTTTAGATGTAGCAATGAAACACCACTCGTTCAACTCGAACGAAGGCATAGGAGAGCTGTTCAGAAATATGTTCCCGGACTCCGAAATCGCCAAATCCTTCGCTTTGGGCAAGGATAAAACCGGGTACATAATAAAATTTGGCATCGCACCCTATTTTAAGAGGCAACTGGTTGAGGCCATAAATAATGCCGGACCGTACGTCCTTATGTTCGATGAGAGCCTCAATCAATCGTCAAAGAAAAAACAAATGGACATACACATTCGTTTTTTGGAGGATGGTTGTGTACGCTCGAGGTATTTTGGCTCACAATTCCTGGGACATGGGAGAGCTGACGATCTGTTGCAGCACATCAAAGTAAGTTTATTTTCCTATTATACTTATTGGTTACATAGGGGAGATTGTTTGCACATTTTCATGGATTTTTGATAATTGTATTTATTTAGCTTACTGTTGAATTTCTGTAATCTAATATTGTAAAATGTATGCAATTAAAAAGATGTATCAGCCAACAAAGCTTAGGGTGACCAGACGTCACAAGACTGTAGGTCAAAGTGTTAGCCGTTATGCTTAAATTCGTTCGTTCGTTCGTAAATTCAATCTGACGCTCTGAAAAATAGAATCGCGCTCTGAGTTTGAAAAAGACGAGCGTTCTTCTGGCCGTGAATTTCCGAACTGTTAAAACGTTTCAGAGTGTGCTCGGAGTGGCAATTTACGAACGCACCCTTAATCTGAAGGTTGAGCATGGCTCTGATAAAGCCAAACCTATATTATAGGGATTTAGTTTATTATAGTGAGCCACATTTGGAGAACCAATGATCTAACTTTGACAAAGCAGTCCTTGACATAGGCCTAATATCTATCACTGTGAAATGTATCCCAAGACCTGACTCATGTTTTACTTTAGGATAATAAAGCTAAATGTTTGATTTGAAGCATATACAGTATTACCTTCTGATGTGTATTGAATGTGGTTTACTTAAGCAATACATTAACTTCTGTGTGACAATTCACAGGAATGTGTTGCAAAACTCAACATGAGGCAGCTTCTCTCAGTAGGAATGGATGGCCCAAATGTAAATTTCAAACTCCTGGATCTCCTTCAAAAGGAACATGCTGAGCTGCATGGAGGTGCTCAAGTCCTGATGGTTGGGAGCTGTGGACTCCATACCCTCCACAATGCCATGAAGGCAGGCTTTACAGGCTGGCAAATTGACAAACTCCTGCGCGCTCTCCATTACCTCTTCCACAACGTTCCTGCCCGGAGAGAGGACTACACCAACATCACCGGGTCGTCCTGCTTTCCCCTCTCTTTCTGCGGCCACAGATGGGTGGAAAATGTGCCGGTTGCAGAGAGAGTCCTGGAAGTTTGGACCATGATTCAGAAGTTTGTCAATGCTGTTGAGGATAAGAAGGTCACAAAACCAAACACGGCCTCTTATGATGCCATCCTGGCAGCACAAGGGGATCCACTCTTAATCCCAAAGCTTCAATTCTTCCTCGCCATTGCGAGAAGTTTTAACCCATTTCTCAAGAAGTACCAAACAGACGAGCCAGTGTTGCCTTTTTTGGCAGAAGATTTAACTGAGCTCCTGTTGGTAAGTATCACTGTAAAGATTTTGATTCATTAATTTGAATGTAAACCTATATTAATGTATATGAATGTCTGGGTAACTATCTTCTTGTTGTTGTTGTCATCATCAGAGTTTACTGCGGCGGTTCATCAAAAGGGAACTCCTACAGGACCAAACCCCCCTGCAGCTGATTAAATTGGACATCTCTGAGGAGAAGAACTGGGTCTCCCTCAAAAGGGTAGATATAGGCTTGGGGGCTGAATCTGCCATCAAGGTAATTTTATTGTTGTTTATTTGTTTTGCGGGGTGAATTTGTGAATTATGATGCTTGCACAAATCAACTAGCAAATACAATTTGTTCAGTATTAATATTATCATCACAATAAGTTATGTAAACATTTCCTTTCAAAGAAAGCATTGACATGAATGTTCCTTAATGTTCCTTAATAGGCACTCCTGGGCAAACCAGGATCAAAGATAGGTGAACTCTCTGTACTCCACCTCAGAAAAGAGTGTTTGCAGGGTCTGATTAAGATCGTAAAGAAACTGCAGGAGAAATCGCCATTGAAATTCCCCATAGTTAGGCAGATCACCTGTTTGGATCCCACAAGGATGGCCAGGGATCCAGAGTGGTGCATCCTACAGATGAAGTCATTAGTGCAGGCTTTCATCCAGGGGCAGCAGCTGGCAGGTGGCATTGCAGCTGGTAAGAACATATTTTATAGGGACAGTAGAAGTGGATAAGTTATTCAAATTGATTAAGGTCTTGTGCGTGGAATCTCTTTTGTGGTTTTCTGCTTTTTTACTGTGACAGGTGTGAAAGTGTCTTGCTTTTACAAAATTAAACTTTATGCTCTCATAGCTCTCTATATCAGGGGTTCTCAACCTTTTGCAAGTTGAGCCCCCCTTTCAAAGGTTAGAATATTGTCCCCCCCCCACCAACCTTGATGTCAATGCATGATTTCAAGCACTCAAATTATTCTACTTTTCTTTTCTTTTTTGATAGCCACATCCAGTGTTCTTGTGAGTTATGTGATTTTACTCTATCTGTTTGATGTAGAAGGTGTTTTGGCACCTTGCAAGCAGATTCAGCTAAACAAGTCACCGACGCGCAATTGTATCAATTTGTAATTTAGACAAGACCTCCGTGCCCCCAGGTTGAGAACCACTGCTACAGATACTATTATGTGTATCTACGATGTACTGTATGTACTTTTGTCGAATGGATGGTGAAGCAGTTGACTGGAATGTGTTAATGAAATTAATATATCTTAATTTTCGTATCAATGTTGCAGGTGATGTCATCATTCAGCAATTCACATCCTTTCTCTTGGTCGTGGGCAGAGAAGAAGAATTTGTTTCCTTCCAACCCCTGAGGCAGCGTCTGGATGTCTTTCTCCACTCCAAACTCTGCATGTCCCACCCTGACCTGCTAAAGTTCTGCCAAAGTGCTCTCCTCCTGTTCCATGGACAAGCCACAGTGGAGAGAGGCATCTCAGTAAATAAGGAGGTAGAAACGTGCAACCTCCGTGATGAATCTCTCGAAGCCCTCAGATTAATCTGCGATAAGGTAATTGTCTGTGGCGGCGTTCTGAAAGTTCCTCTGACCAAGGAGCTCCTGGCCTCTGCTGCTTCATCGAGGTCACAATACAGGCTATACCTTGATAGTGAGCGGAAAAAAAAGGAGAATGCCACACAGGAGCTGAAGAGGAAAGCAGCAGAGAAAGAGCTGGAGGACCTCCGGAACCGGCGGCAGGTACTCCACAGTGTGTGCCATTCACTCCAAAATGACGCCGACAAATATGCAGAGATGGCCGAGGGAAAGGCAGGAACAAAGATGGCTGAGCTCATCACAAAATCAAACACTTTTCGGAGAAGACACAGGGGAAAAAAAGCAGAACTTCTCCAAGTGGATAAAATGATTGAAGAAAAGGCCACACAGTTGAGGCACTTGTGACCCTGCTGGCTAACTGTTGTTTAAGTTCTCTCTCTCTCTCTCTCGGACAGTTTTTGCGTCCAGTTGAAGTTAAAGTTATTTCTTTGTTAATAAGATATTGTAATTACAGTGAAAGTTGCACTTTATTATTATCTAGTTTATTCTTTTTTTTCAAGGCCCTAATTTAACCACTTGAAATTAGTTTTTGTTATGCAATTGTTACTTTTTGACATTTTGAGTAAAAACTATGGACCAAGGCCTGTTGTGTCATCTTGATTAATCCAACTCCTATGGTAGAGTTCCTTCTTACTTAAATGTAGCTCACTAGCTTGCTCAAACAAACAGACACTCACATACACCTACAGAGTCTCTCGCTCTCTCTCTCTATGTGTGTGTGTGTGTGTGTGTGTGTGTGTGTGTGTGTGTGTGTGTGTGTGTGTGTGTGTGTGTGTGTGTTGGCCAGTTTTTGTGTCCAGTGGTGGAAGTTATAATTACCCTGTTAAATTGTGATGAAATATGTTATTAATTCGTTTTGGAAAGATATTTCATTACTTTACGCGTCACTTTACTTCACACTTTACGCTGCTACAGTTGCAGCTTGAAGTCGTGCTGGTAGTAAAAAAAAAATTGAAGGTAGTAAAAGAGGTAGTAAAAGGTAGTAAATTCAACTTAAGAGTCTCTGTATATACCCTGTCAATACACACTTGCTTAACTCTTGCAGTGCTGTACTGGGGATTCCGTTTTCCCTCAACTCAGCAAAGTTGTTTGGGTCAAGGCAAGCAAAATCTGAGGCAAGTGTTGCATTGGCTGCAAACCTCCTGTTGATACTGTCAGCAACTGTGTCCAGAATAACATTATGGACCTTGACCTCAAATGCAGTATAAGGTGAGACTGGTGGGTCATCTTCCCGGAGCTCTCCTGGCATTTTTTTCTTTTTTCTGAGTCGTTTTTCTGGGAGAGAACTCTCCACAACAAGTTCACTATCTGCCTCTTCCAGTTTCTTGTTGGCCCAACTCACAAACACATCAGCTGCTCCTTTAACTCCCTCAAAGTCCCTGGCAAATGTTTTGAGGCTTTCCTCTGTCCCCTCAACCAAACGCTGAGCTGACAAAATATTCATCCCATGTGTCTGTAAATACTTGGATAGAGGGGAGGTGTGCCTGAAGATGCGGAGGAAAATGGGCTGTGAGTATAACCTCATATCTCAAAAGGGTTTCCACATGCCCCTTTGCTTTGGCCCTGACCACTGACTTCATAGTGTCATCCGCTTCAATTGCCACCAGGGTCAACAAGAGGTCAACATAGAGAGCATCCCTTGGATCGCCAAAGCTCCCAAACACCTTTGTAAGGGCCTGATCCTTAGCCCACCACCTTGTAGCTCCTATTGGAGCCAATTTCCGGTGACGTCTGTCCTCACTCATCTCCTCCCACTTTTGCATGCATTTCCACGACTCCTTCAGAAACACTGCCACATCATTCAGAATGGAAAAAAGTGATGTGCTTTCAACCACACTGCCTGTTGTGTCTGTCAGAACAAGATTTAACACATGGGCATAACACCACATGTGCATCTGTGTAGGAGCCAGTTCAGAGAGCAATGCTGAGAACCCCTGATATTGGCCCTGCATATTGGCAGCACCATCAGTGGAGTTGCCCACACATGTGCCAATATCAATGCTGAGATCATCCAAAGTCTGTTTCAACAGGTCAGTGAAATGCTGACCTGTGGACTTCTCACAATCCACCACAGCAACCAGTCGCTCATGAATCACATCTGTCACATACCTTAGTATGACAGAACATTGGTCTGTGGATGACACATCCTGAGTAGTGTCTATCTGTACCGAAAACATGCCTGCCTCTCTGACCTCATCAGCGATTCTGCGTTTTATCAGCATTTTGAGTACATCCACCACTTTGTTGACTATGTCCTTGGAAAAAAGTGTCACAAGAGACCCTCTTCCTTTTCCCCCACTGTCATGGTGAATTTTGCTTTACTCAATGCAACTGCTAATGTGTTGCTGAAGACAGGGATCATATCGGCCCAAAAGCAGTAGCAACTCTAAAAAGTTGCCATGATTGACTGCAGTGTTTTCTAGGGTGTAAGCAGCCTCTGCCTTATCCCCTCGATAACTAAGACCACATTTTCCAATGACTTTAACCACATCAACAATGCGTTCCATTACCTGGCGCTTCTGTTTAACTTTCTCATGATGTAAAGACATCTGTTTGCCTGCCAAAAGGCTGTTTACATTTGCATCTTTAGCCATCAGAAAGTAAGCATCTGCACAATTCCTATGTATCTTACTTTGTTCATGCTCTTCAATGCGCTGATGGATATGTTTCCATGCCTTCATACCACCCTTAATGAAGGGATTGTTTGTTTTAGCAGGTGGCGCAAATGCCAAACAAACAGAACAGTACAGTGATTCTGTTTTGTCACTGAAAGTCAACCATTTGCGGTTGGTGCCTTGTTTGTTGTAGAACACTTTGGCTACAGGGGGTGTTGTGGGCTGCTGAGGATGGAAACTAAAAAACATTTGTAGGTCTTGTCTCTGAGGACGAGAAAAATAATCAAATGCCTCCTCATCTATGCTATTGGCTGCCTGTGAGATCTCCTGCTGCACTCCTGCTGTTTCTAAGGTTCCTCGAGCCTCCCTCTCAGCATCTGACTCTCCTATATTATAGCAATTAGTCACATAGACAATTATTGATTAATTATTGATTGAAGTGATTACTTATTTCATTTGGGCTTATTTTGATGCATTTCAAGTAATTAGTTCGTTTTAAATCCTGCTACCTGTTTCCTCTGTGGTCCTGGCCTCTCCATGCCTACTGCATTCTCCTTCAGACTGCACCTGATCCTCTGAGGCTACAGAAAATGTTCATTAAGAGTTGTCTATGTTGCTAGAAAACATGACACACTTTATTTATCCTTTTATTCACTGATTAATTCATTTATTTATTTACTGTAATTGTGGTTGTGTTAAATGATTTGCATGATTTAGTCTACCACCCTACCATGGTTTTCTTCTCTATGCCAATATTTTACATCACAAATGTCTATCTTGACTAACTACAGTATCTTCCTCTACCTGGCCCTTCAGTAGTCGTGCCCTCCTTGGGATCATCAGTAGCACTGGAAGTGGTCTGCTGAGCTGTTGCTAGAAAACAATCGATAACAATAAAAAAATATATTTAATAGTGAGTTGATAACCACAGTGTGCGCGCCTCTGTGGAAATGCACGATATGACGGCGAGACGAAATAGGTTACAGTTGCAGAGGAGATAAGCGTGACAGCACATTTGAAACTGTTTGTCAAAAAATGGAAAAATGGAATGTAAAGCAAGTGTTCGGTTCGTTTACACACAGCAAGCACAGGACGTGAACATCTCTGCATCTGCATTCGTGCTCAGTCTGAAATGGATAGAAATCGACAAGAAAACAGATTCTTCCTTTCACATCAAAGCGTCGTGCCCGCGCGGTGTCCGGATAAGTGCTCATTGCAACTTGAAAATAGAACAGTCTATTCCCTGCACGGGTCTGAGCGGGCTCAGCTCACATTATAATAAATGGGAGGGGAAGGCTTGAACATGAAACATGATGCTGATTCCCGCAGATAGAACGCGCGTGCAGACTCTCCAGTAATTAAAAAAGGCAACTAAACACCCCAACGTGCTCGCGCTGCCCCTGTTCCTGCACACGCGAACCATGTACAATATTTGCATACAGCACTTCTAAATAATTATATTTATTTTAATTGCATGTTTGAGATGCATTTAATAACAAATATCAAACAACAAATGTGATCGTCCCTATTTAATATTGCGTTAGTAACCACATGTGCGCGCCTGTGGGAATGCAGGCTACAGTTGATGAGGAGATACAGTGTGATAAAGCGTTAAGCAATTGTTCATCAGAACTGGAATGTAAAGAAAGTGTTCGGTTCTTCTTTGAATATAGGAATACACTTCTAAATCATATAAATTGTGAGATTTTACATATTTAACAACAAAAGCAGTCAGATGACAGTTGAGTTGACATTGCAAACGTTCGCCACGTTATAGCCTATTTGATCAAATTCACAACCAGGCCTATTATCCATATCTCTCAGTAACCTACCAGCTTGTCTTGAGAACATATCTGTCAATTTGGCACATTTAGCTGCCACCTCCTGTCTTTTTTTTAAGCTTAGCCCTCTCCGTTCCACCTGGCCTCTTTCTACCCTCCATCACTGACGCGCTCTGTTTCGCGCCGTTGTTATTTAAAAGACGAGCCGTGGGCCAAACCATCTGAAACATTTGGGAGGAGAGAATTCCCTTACATGGTAGAACCTATTTAATCTGCTGTGATGCAGCAGGCGGCTGCGCTGCTATGGTGAATTTATGCAGACTACAGTTGAATTGATATTAATGCAAGAATAAGATAAGTGACAAAAATTAGTTACAACTATTTTCCCCATGGGCCAATCAGGCCAGGTCGATGGTTTGGGCCGGGAAAGGTCCCGGATAATACCATTGCCACCCCGGCATTGGTAACCACATGTGCGCGCCTGTGGGAATGCAGGCTACAGTTGATGAGCAGATACAGTGTGATAAAGCGTTAAGCAATTGTTCATCAGAACTGGAATGTAAAGAAAGTGTTCGGTTCTTCTTTGAATATAGGAATACACTTCTAAATCATATAAATTGTGAGATTTTACATATTTAACAACAAAAGCAGTCAGATGACAGTTGAGTTGACATTGCAAACGTTCGCCACGTTATAGCCTATTTGATCAAATTCACAACCAGGCCTATTATCCATATCTCTCAGTAACCTACCAGCTTGTCTTGAGAACATATCTGTCAATTTGGCACATTTGGCTGCCACCTCCTGTCTTTTTTTAAGCTTAGCCCTCTCCGTTCCACCTGGCCTCTTTCTACCCTCCATCACTGACGCGCTCTGTTTCGCGCCGTTGTTATTTAAAAGACGAGCCGTGGGCCAAACCATCTGAAACATTTGGGAGGAGAGAATTCCCTTACATGGTAGAACCTATTTAATCTGCTGTGATGCAGCAGGCGGCTGCGCTGCTATGGTGAATTTATGCAGACTACAGTTGAATTGATATTAATGCAAGAATAAGATAAGTGACAAAAATTAGTTACAACTATTTTCCCCATGGGCCAATCAGGCCAGGTCGATGGTTTGGGCCGGGAAAGGTCCCGGATAATACCATTGCCACCCCGGCATTGGCCACAGCTCTCCGACCCCCCTCTGATCTCCAGCAGTAGTTTTAACTGTAGGCTCGGGTTTGCATATTTATGCTGTTACAGTTCCTGTTGCTTCTATGTCACATTGCTGGTAATAAACGTGTGTAGAAATATCGAGTATTTAATAAAAGTCAAAACAATGAACAGGATTTAACTTGGTAATAATAATAACTTATATTTATTCCGTTTTGGATGTGTAACATTTTTTACTTCCGGGTTTAGAGCACTGATCTATCTCTTCTTCCGCTCTCTGCTGCAGACAGCCGAGCTGTGCGCTGTCAGACCGGACCATTACCCGTTCTTGGACAGGGGAGAAACTAGTGCCCCCTTGACACATAGACTGATCCTGTGTTTTATCCATGCCTGATTGGCTTAGTGCTTTTGCGACTGGTTTTTTCATTCAATGGAGATTTTTTCGGAAGTATTTCAGCGGTCCAGTCCCTGAGTGGGATCCTTCACATGGCCCAACCAGTTCATTAGCATTACAATAAGTCCTCATCATCAACAGTTCTCCCCTCGTGAGTGAGAAGCTGGTGAAAAGCCAACGTTCTACTTAAAAAGATAAAGGTAGAAAACTACTGTTCTGTGTAAAATCAACACAAGATTCAATAAATTGTCCTGCATATTTAAGCAAACACAACTACGGAGCTTCAAACATTACTGAAGTGACAGTTCTGTTAGTCCGGGAAACAAACTGTGTGAACCAAGGCTAAACAAAGGCCAAAGTTCACCCAGTTTGTTTAGTCTTGGTTCACACAGTTTGTTTCCTGGACTAACAGAACTGTCACTTCAGTAATGTGTATTTGTGGAGTTAGCGCCCTCTCATGGCAAATCCCTGCAATCGAACAAATAGGTAAATCTGGCAACACCCCTCTCAGGAAATAGGAGATGTTTCGGGTTGGAATCCGTTAGGGGGAGGTCATTCTATCAGGTTACATCTGTATGTTGACCGATTGGACATTGGGCCAGAGATTGACCCCACCAACAACAACAAGCACTAGGATATGGCCCCCCACAGTACCAACAAAGGGGAGGTTCCCAAGGCTACAACAGAGGCAGGAGAGAAGCACCCAGTAGAGGAAGAGGCAGAGGTTCCAAAAGACAAAGGGTATGTTTTCGGTGTGGCTCAGTAGAACATTGGGTTACAGATTGTATGGAACAGAATGGGGAAGTGGCAACAAGCTCAGCAAGCAGAAATGTGAGAAGGTCGGGGCCGTCAAAAAGCTAGAGAAGCAGAGGAGGCAGAAAAGGGAGCCGGAAATGAGTGAGTTTGTAAAAAAACATTCACTCATACACGCACCAAATTTAACGAATTTGAATTGTTTTTTTTAAATATATAAAGTGAAATATAAAAATGTTTTAGTATATAAGACATAAGTGATTGTTAACTGCTAAATAACAAAAGAGGAAGTTATTAAAGTAATTGAGTTAATAAACCTGAAACACACGCTAGGCAAAGGAGGGAAATTACAGAGATAAGAAAGATCCACTACACTTTTTGTCAGAGACTGTTTAGGAGTTAGGAGGACAGGATAGAAACATTTTCATCATGTTAACCAATTATTATTTTAGAGCCTTTATTGTGGTGTGACTTTAGTTTTAAATTGTAAAAGTTTTGATCTATAGAAGGAGGGAGAGATTTAGTACAAACTTGATCTCAGATATGATATTTAGTTGAAACATACAGCATATGTCACAGTTATAGCTCCTAGATTAGACTACAGACCATGTCAAATATAATTAACCACATGATATAATTATAACATGTCAAAGCTCTCATAGTTTCACACATTATCTTCCAGATTAAAGGGTTGGAATATTTTTTTAAGTAGACCAGGATTGATAATAAATAATGCAGTGTATTAAGAAATATGTAGCAAAGTTTCACAGATCCTAATAATGTTTTGACTTAAGATAGTAGGTATGTGCAAAGGTTTCAGAAATAAGATCTATTAGATATTTTGGCTTAAATTAGGTGGTGATAAAGATTCAGTGGGAGAAAAAGGAAATTATGTTTTTGTATCTACTACATTTAAAAAGAGGGCTGCGCTTTGTCACCAATCTTGTTTGTGATATTCATGGACAGGATTTCGAGGTGTAGTCATGGGGGAGGGGGTCTGCAGTTCGGTGAGCTAAGGATTGTACCACTGCTTTTTGTGTGCCGAGTGTGAAGTGGCTGGGATGAGGATCAGCACCTCCAAATCTGAGGCCATGGTTCTCAGCAGGAAACCGATGGACTGTCCACTCCAGGTAGGGAATTAGGCCTTACCCCAAGAGAAGGAGTTCAAGTATCTCGGGCTAATGGAGCGTGAGATGGGCCGGAGAATCGGAGCAGCGGGAGCGGTACTGCATTCGCTTTACCGCACCGTTGTGACGAAAAGAGAGCTAAACCAGAAGGTAAAGCTCTTTGTCTACCGGGCCATCTTCGTTCCAACCCTCACCTATGGTCATGAAGGATGGGTCATGACCAAAAGAACGAGATCGCGGATACAAGCGGCCGAAATGGGATTTCTCTGCAGGGTGGGTGGCATCTCCCTTAAGGTGAGAAGGCTGCTCCTTCGTGTTGAAAGGAGCCAGCTGAGGTGGTTCGGGCACCTAGTGAGGATGCCACCTGGGCGCCTCCCTAGGGAGGTGTTCCAGGCACGTCCAGCTGGGAAGAGACCGAGGGGTAGACCTAGGACCAGGTGGAGGGATTATATCTCTTTGCTGGCCTTGGAATCTCCCAGTCAGAGCTGGCTGATGTGGCCAGGGAAAGAGAAGTTTGGGACTCTCTGCTGGAGCTGTTACCCTGACGGATAAGCGGGAGAAGATGGATGGATGGATGGAAGCAGCTGTCCCAATGGAAAGTTAAAAGACATCTTTAAAATATAGTCATAATTAAAAGTAAATAAATGATGACACTCTTTTTGTAAATGATGGATATCACCTATACTGAATAATCAAAGACTCTGCAGAGCATGACGTGACCATAAGACTGAGACCAAATAACCCTTGACCTGGACTGACAGTGTTACTTCACAACAGCACTGTTGATGACTGACTCTGGGTTGTACCTGACCAAACCTGATCTTGTGAGTGAGAACGAATGTTTGCATCTGATCAATGCGACTGCATGAGTTTAAAGAGGAACAGAGACTAACCGAGCCTGGTTTGAACTAACAGAAACTAAATCCAGAGATTTGTTTCTTCCAGGACTGATGGAAGGAGAGAGACGCTCTTTTTAACTGGAACGTTCACTGTGTAAATAATAATGATTTGAAATGTCTGAATAATGTTGTATTCCTTTAACCATTGCTTAATTAAACATTTTCTTGAACAGGTTTTTGTTACACATTTTTGTTAATGTGTAAAAAGGGGGAGTAGCAACATGGCTGCTCAAATAATTAATTAGATTTTTACAAATTGATCATCAAATGATGGATTTTAAAGGAATGCGTGGGGATAAGATGCTGTTTGAAGATTCTTGTTTGTTGATGACACGTTTTTGCATTTTCTTTAAATTTTTTACAGGAAAGGCAGAATCAGTGGCCATCAGGCTACCGAGAGAGAGATATAATTCCAGAGTGGAATCATGAAAGAAGTTGACCTGTGATAATGATAATGAATTTGTAAATGGGTTTTTAAACAGATATAAGTACCTGGGGTTAGTAAGTGAGGAGAGAAATGATCAGTTAAAGTTGAGCTAAAAATAGTATGGTGATGTGACAGGAACTAAGTTAGTCAACGCCTTTTCTCTAGGAGTAGAGATTGAGAAGTAAAGGTAAACTACAGACATTTTTGAGATTATGAGTATAAGAAGAGCATTAAATACAAGAATAGTTTCACAAAAGTCATTTAAGTTCCTAGTAGAAAGAAATGTAATGACAGTGTGTTGGATTCCTGAATTCATGTTTCCAGCTCTCTAACATCGAAACACTAACAGGTAGAAGCAGTTTTGTCTGGTGCCAAAGATGGGCTCTCTGCACACGATTCAGGCAGCGAATGAGATGGAATTGGTGAATGGAGCACCTTTAGCCGAATGGAGTGTGGCACAAGAGAAAGCAGTTGCCACACAGCAAAAACTGTTTACTTAATTCCAGAAGAGTCATTACTGATACATCAATACATTATGTGATTGGCAGGAACGGAAGCGTTGGGAAATTGACTCTGATCCACAAGTACTTTTTCATGCATACCTTTTCAGGAAGAACAGCCAGGAAATTCATTCATTCTGGCTGCATCATGGTTTCATATTATCTACATCATTAGTGTTTCTTCACCAGAAATGCGAGTAGTAGTTCACTATTACATTTTGAATTTTAATTGGGATTTTGAAGATTTAGGAATAACGTAGACACTCATTGGAAATCCAGAGCTATTGAAATATGTAACATAACTTACCGGAAGATGTTGGAGCTTTATTTTGTTAGTAATTATGGCACAAACCAATTCTCATTATCATTTTTGAAGCTAAGGGAGGTTTTTCAATGACAGGAAGAAATTAGGAGGATGGGTTCAGTAAGTGGTGAGTCAAAATAATGTGAAAATATGAAATGGTATAAGATGGTCTAATAAATATTGCAGGGCTATAACTCAATTTAAATTTGACCAGTAAAGTAAGTTCAACACTCTACATAAACATTTGGATAGAATAGATAGAAATAATAAGGTACATTACATTACTGTCTCTGAACTGTAATGCGTTACACTACGTTTGCGTTACTGTGAGTTACTTTCACCAAAAATAACTGCAAAAGTATGGCTTTAAATGCTAAAATGTAGCTTATTGCAGCTCATTAATTAAAGCTATCTATCTATCTAGCAGTACATGCTGAAAAGTAGGAAAAAAGCTAGAAATTAAACTCATGCTAGATTTTAAACTCATGTTCCGTTTAAGTGAGCTGAATAATATGTGATACCGGTAACATTCATGTCTCTGTGTGTTATTAATAACATGTTAGTGGAGTCTCAGCACGGCCCTGTAACCTACTGTATATGAACAAGTCTCTATGGCAACGTTAGTTCACCTTGTCATTGGTGTGTTAACGGGGATTTGGCTGACAAGCTTTCTAAAAACCGGCAATTCCACAGAGGACAGAGGCTGCATTTCTTCAACACTCCACAGCGAGTCTCTGAACTTCTCAGGGTTGAAGAGGCATGCAGCCCAAGAGAAAGTTACCTTCTGTTGCTTTGGCCTGCGCGCACTCCTGTCTTTTTCTTTTATTTTTTCCGAGCATGCAGCTCTCCATTGTGAGCCTGCAGGTCTCCACTGCGAGTCTGTTTCTGCAGCACTCTTAACCAATAGTAAGCAGGCTTACTGAGTAACTATTCTACCCGTACAATTATTTCTCTGTTGTCGGAATGTCTCGCGATGTTTGTGAATTCTTGGAAACAAAGTACCACATAATTTCGGGTTAAAATGTGTTGTAACTGCATTACTGAGAATTGTAACAGGTATTATATTACGCAAATTTCAGAAGTAATGCGTTATATTACTGCGTTACAGCAAAAAGTAATAAATTACTGTAACTCTGTTACTTTTGTAAGGGGTTACACCCAACACTGGTTTGGAGGGACTGTGAGAATCAATAACATCCGGGGCCTGTACTACGAAGCTGGTTTTCTGGCTTACCGGGGTAACTTCGAGAGTAACTTGGTCACGTGCAGCGTATGTTGCTGGTTAACCCATACTACGAAAGTTGGATATGTTAAAACCGAGGTATGCTGCCATGGCAATATACGTAGGATCCCAAAACTGGTCTTCCCAGTTTTAGTTCTTGGTTAACCCTAGCAGCCTGTACTACGAAGCTGGTTTTCTGGCTTACCGGGGTAACTTCGAGAGTAACTTGGTCACGTGCAGCGTATGTTGCTGGTTAACCCATACTACGAAAGTTGGATATGTTAAAACCGAGGTATGCTGCCATGGCAATATACGTAGGATCCCAAAACTGGTCTTCCCAGTTTTAGTTCTTGGTTAACCCTAGGTTTCCGATTAACCACACCCTATTTAGACACCACTCCTCCACCGACATGTCCCCTAAAGACAATGCCAGCATACCTGGACGATCCGTACGATATAGGCGCGCAGATTGTGAGGGGCTCTCTTCGGAGGGCGAGGGTATTTAGAGACCGCCACAATCCGCTGGCGTACCCGGACGATGTTCTCCATGAAAGATATAGATTCTCAGCTGAGGGAATTCGTTACCTATGCCAGCTGCTCGAGGCGGACGTCTCTAATGTAACCCGCCGAAGTCAGGCCCTCACAATCGAGCAAATGTTATGTCTTTCATTGCGCTATTTCGCCAGCGGACAATATATGTATTCCATCGGTGATGCTGAAAACCTGAGTAAGAACACTGTATGCCGGGTGATACGGAAGGTGGTACTTGCTCTCACTAAACTGGTGGATGCATTTGTTGTATTCCCTGGCCATTTGCCTGCACGTCAGATAAAAGAAGGGTTCTATGCAATCGCTGGTAATATGCCACTAATCTAAAAATAGGTAATTTGCACATTTCATAATTGTGACTGGCAACTGATTTGACTAACAAAATATCTAGGTTTCCCAAGAGTAATTGGAGCCATTGATTGTACGCACATTCCTATCAGTGCACCCCTGGGAGAGCATGAGCGGGATTTTGTGAATAGAAAGTCCAAACACACCATCAATGTCCAGGTAATACACAAGACTAACAGATTAACAGTAGGCGTACATTGTACAGTCCACGATTCATTGGAATAGGTAATGTCAACCTGTCAATTCCTGTTGTCATGTAGAATGATTTCCTGTCCTCTGCATGGGGTGGTGTCATTTACATGCGCAACAGCATGCCTCACCTGTTATGTTCCTTACCTGTGCACATATTCTTAGATGACATGCGATCACCACTATATGATCACAAGCCTGGATGCAAGGTGGCCAGGGTCAGTCCATGACTCCCGTATATTCAGAGAATCATCACTGTCTGACAGATTCCACCAAGGTAAAAGTCCTATATCGATTTACCTGAAGTAATATGCTTTAATAGTGAACATGAAATCAGTGTGACAGTTGTTTAATTTTTCCTCCATTTCATCTAAGGGCAATTTGATGGAATCCTGCTGGGGGACCGTGGCTACGCATGCATGAAGTTCCTCATCACACCATTTCCTGATCCACAAACAAGGCAACAGAGATCATTTAATCATGCACACAGTGTCACTAGGGCCAGGATCGAAATGACATTTGGCATATTGAAGGCCCGATTCGCCTGCCTGAAGGTCCTTCGGGTCAAGCCAGACAGGGCCTGCCAAACCATAGCAGCATGTGTGGTTCTTCAGAATGTCGCCACAATAAGGAAGGAAAGAGTGCCCCCTCATGATCCTCCCCCACCCCCTGATATTACTGATCCAATCACCCTGGATCATCCAACAGGCCGTGCTGTCAGGGATGCCATTACCAACCAGTTTTTCCAATGAATTGTACACACCACAAATTAAATGCACAAAAATAAAGACATGTCACACCAATCTCTGATATTATTCATTTATTAGATGACTCTCTTTCCTGCAAGAAGAAAAGGTGACGAAAAGCCAGATCAATGACACACATATAGGGTGTGGGTAGCCTATATATTAATGGAGTGATAAGACAATACCTTCTTCTCATGTTCCAGCTTTTCAATTTCTAATTCCAGCTTTCTGATCTCCAGCCTCTTCTTTGTGCGGTCCAGCTCCAGCACTTTCTTGTATAAACTGCGGACATTGTCCACTGTGGCCTACACAACCCCCACCCCATGTTGTACACATTAGCCTAGTATGCATTATATTCAGTAATTAAACAAGGAAGGAGAAACTGTACTTTGTCTGACTGTGAGGTCCCTGGGAGGGAGGCTTCAGGAGGGGAAAGCTCCTCCAAGTCCTCCTAACACACACACACACACACATTGCATTAATGACACAGGTCACTTGATTCAGACAGTACTGACAAATGATGCTCACCCTCCTAGGACATTAATGTGGCATATAGTAGCAGTAAACTGTTTTAACCTGCATGTGTGTGTCGGAGGGGGCTGTGAGGGTCTCGTCATCATCATCATCATCATCATCATCCTGAAAAGATTCAGAATTTTACGCTGCACCCATACTTTAGGGGTGACATAGCCTAATTTACATGTCATGGATGTTATCCATTTGAATTACCTGTGTCAGAGGATGAATGCATCCTGGTGGCTGCAGGGTTGTGATGTTTCCACCCTCGACTGCATGCAACAGAAGACACATGTTACTGATGATTCAGGGGAAGAAAGCCAAAATACTCTAACATGAAGAACGATGAATGCCATACATTACCTTGCACATAGAGGGTGGACATTTCAGCTGCCCCAGGGTTAGACTGTACCCCTGCCACCCCATCCATCATCACCCTGCCACTGTTGTTGGCTAGGGCCAACTCTTCAGCAAGAGTAAAGGAGTCTGGTGCCCTCCCTCCTCCTGTGCGCCTTATTTCTACCTTCTTCTTGTTGGCTGTTAAAGACAGACACATTTAGCTCTCTCTGACAAGACACACACACACACACACACACACACACACACACACACACACACACACACACACACACACACACACACACACACACACACACACACACACACACACACACACACACACACACACACACACACATTCTTACTTACCATTCTGAATGATGTTTTTGTACTTCATCTTCACCTGCTGCCAGGTCCGTTTGGCGCTGCTGGTACCTCTGGAAGTATTTAAGGGACATACACAGAATTAGTGAAGGGGACTAAACATTCAGTTGTCCTGCTTCATTTGTGGTTGCACATACGATACAGTAACGTTCCGACTGTTATTGTACATCGTCCTGACATACTGTATTCAGGTTGGGATTATTTTAACGGACATATAGAAGTAAAGAAATAGGCCTACTTACGAATTTACGCGGTCTGTAATTTGCTGCCAACACCCCAGTCGCGCCTTGTTTGCTGCCGCGGTGTTGGATTTAGCAGCCAGGGTCGGTTTATACTCTTCATAACTCCTCATTATGATCTCGCATTCCTCTTCTGTGAAATAGGGAGAGCCCGCCATGATCGAGAGTGTTTTTTTGCGCTGGTACCACCCCTTTTATGTGAACGCGCAGTAACTCTGGTTGAGTGAACACAGGTTCAGCTGATCAACTTCATAATCAGCGTCGTAGTACCGTTTAAGACCAATCAAGATGTCCAGGTTTAGTCAACCCCGGGTTACCGCGGAAACCCTGAGTTAGTTCTAAGTAGGTTGAACTCCGTTCGTAGTACAGGCCCCAGATAAACACAGTCCAGATAAACACAGTCCAGATAAACACAGTCCAGATCAACACAGTCCAGATAAACAGAGATAAACACAGTCCAGATAAACAGAGTCCAGATCAACAGAGATAAACACAGTCCAGATAAACAGAGTCCAGGGGCCTGTACTACGAAGCTGGTTTTCTGGCTTACCGGGGTAACTTCGAGAGTAACTTGGTCACGTGCAGCGTATGTTGCTGGTTAACCCATACTACGAAAGTTGGATATGTTAAAACCGAGGTATGCTGCCATGGCAATATACGTAGGATCCCAAAACTGGTCTTCCCAGTTTTAGTTCTTGGTTAACCCTAGCAGCCTGTACTACGAAGCTGGTTTTCTGGCTTACCGGGGTAACTTCGAGAGTAACTTGGTCACGTGCAGCGTATGTTGCTGGTTAACCCATACTACGAAAGTTGGATATGTTAAAACCGAGGTATGCTGCCATGGCAATATACGTAGGATCCCAAAACTGGTCTTCCCAGTTTTAGTTCTTGGTTAACCCTAGGTTTCCGATTAACCACACCCTATTTAGACACCACTCCTCCACCGACATGTCCCCTAAAGACAATGCCAGCATACCTGGACGATCCGTACGATATAGGCGCGCAGATTGTGAGGGGCTCTCTTCGGAGGGCGAGGGTATTTAGAGACCGCCAGAATCCGCTGGCGTACCCGGACGATGTTCTCCATGAAAGATATAGATTCTCAGCTGAGGGAATTCGTTACCTATGCCAGCTGCTCGAGGCGGACGTCTCTAATGTAACCCGCCGAAGTCAGGCCCTCACAATCGAGCAAATGTTATGTCTTTCATTGCGCTATTTCGCCAGCGGACAATATATGTATTCCATCGGTGATGCTGAAAACCTGAGTAAGAACACTGTATGCCGGGTGATACGGAAGGTGGTACTTGCTCTCACTAAACTGGTGGATGCATTTGTTGTATTCCCTGGCCATTTGCCTGCACGTCAGATAAAAGAAGGGTTCTATGCAATCGCTGGTAATATGCCACTAATCTAAAAATAGGTAATTTGCACATTTCATAATTGTGACTGGCAACTGATTTGACTAACAAAATATCTAGGTTTCCCAAGAGTAATTGGAGCCATTGATTGTACGCACATTCCTATCAGTGCACCCCTGGGAGAGCATGAGCGGGATTTTGTGAATAGAAAGTCCAAACACACCATCAATGTCCAGGTAATACACAAGACTAACAGATTAACAGTAGGCGTACATTGTACAGTCCACGATTCATTGGAATAGGTAATGTCAACCTGTCAATTCCTGTTGTCATGTAGAATGATTTCCTGTCCTCTGCATGGGGTGGTGTCATTTACATGCGCAACAGCATGCCTCACCTGTTATGTTCCTTACCTGTGCACATATTCTTAGATGACATGCGATCACCACTATATGATCACAAGCCTGGATGCAAGGTGGCCAGGGTCAGTCCATGACTCCCGTATATTCAGAGAATCATCACTGTCTGACAGATTCCACCAAGGTAAAAGTCCTATATCGATTTACCTGAAGTAATATGCTTTAATAGTGAACATGAAATCAGTGTGACAGTTGTTTAATTTTTCCTCCATTTCATCTAAGGGCAATTTGATGGAATCCTGCTGGGGGACCGTGGCTACGCATGCATGAAGTTCCTCATCACACCATTTCCTGATCCACAAACAAGGCAACAGAGATCATTTAATCATGCACACAGTGTCACTAGGGCCAGGATCGAAATGACATTTGGCATATTGAAGGCCCGATTCGCCTGCCTGAAGGTCCTTCGGGTCAAGCCAGACAGGGCCTGCCAAACCATAGCAGCATGTGTGGTTCTTCAGAATGTCGCCACAATAAGGAAGGAAAGAGTGCCCCCTCATGATCCTCCCCCACCCCCTGATATTACTGATCCAATCACCCTGGATCATCCAACAGGCCGTGCTGTCAGGGATGCCATTACCAACCAGTTTTTCCAATGAATTGTACACACCACAAATTAAATGCACAAAAATAAAGACATGTCACACCAATCTCTGATATTATTCATTTATTAGATGACTCTCTTTCCTGCAAGAAGAAAAGGTGACGAAAAGCCAGATCAATGACACACATATAGGGTGTGGGTAGCCTATATATTAATGGAGTGATAAGACAATACCTTCTTCTCATGTTCCAGCTTTTCAATTTCTAATTCCAGCTTTCTGATCTCCAGCCTCTTCTTTGTGCGGTCTAGCTCCAGCACTTTCTTGTATAAACTGCGGACATTGTCCACTGTGGCCTACACAACCCCCACCCCATGTTGTACACATTAGCCTAGTATGCATTATATTCAGTAATTAAACAAGGAAGGAGAAACTGTACTTTGTCTGACTGTGAGGTCCCTGGGAGGGAGGCTTCAGGAGGGGAAAGCTCCTCCAAGTCCTCCTAACACACACACACACACACATTGCATTAATGACACAGGTCACTTGATTCAGACAGTACTGACAAATGATGCTCACCCTCCTAGGACATTAATGTGGCATATAGTAGCAGTAAACTGTTTTAACCTGCATGTGTGTGTCGGAGGGGGCTGTGAGGGTCTCGTCATCATCATCATCATCATCATCATCATCCTGAAAAGATTCAGAATTTTACGCTGCACCCATACTTTAGGGGTGACATAGCCTAATTTACATGTCATGGATGTTATCCATTTGAATTACCTGTGTCAGAGGATGAATGCATCCTGGTGGCTGCAGGGTTGTGATGTTTCCACCCTCGACTGCATGCAACAGAAGACACATGTTACTGATGATTCAGGGGAAGAAAGCCAAAATACTCTAACATGAAGAACGATGAATGCCATACATTACCTTGCACATAGAGGGTGGACATTTCAGCTGCCCCAGGGTTAGACTGTACCCCTGCCACCCCATCCATCATCACCCTGCCACTGTTGTTGGCTAGGGCCAACTCTTCAGCAAGAGTAAAGGAGTCTGGTGCCCTCCCTCCTCCTGTGCGCCTTATTTCTACCTTCTTCTTGTTGGCTGTTAAAGACAGACACATTTAGCTCTCTCTGACAAGACACACACACACACACACACACACACACACACACACACACACACACACACACACACACACACACACACACACACACACACACACACACACACACACACACACACACACACACACACACACACACACACACATTCTTACTTACCATTCTGAATGATGTTTTTGTACTTCATCTTCACCTGCTGCCAGGTCCGTTTGGCGCTGCTGGTACCTCTGGAAGTATTTAAGGGACATACACAGAATTAGTGAAGGGGACTAAACATTCAGTTGTCCTGCTTCATTTGTGGTTGCACATACGATACAGTAACGTTCCGACTGTTATTGTACATCGTCCTGACATACTGTATTCAGGTTGGGATTATTTTAACGGACATATAGAAGTAAAGAAATAGGCCTACTTACGAATTTACGCGGTCTGTAATTTGCTGCCAACACCCCAGTCGCGCCTTGTTTGCTGCCGCGGTGTTGGATTTAGCAGCCAGGGTCGGTTTATACTCTTCATAACTCCTCATTATGATCTCGCATTCCTCTTCTGTGAAATAGGGAGAGCCCGCCATGATCGAGAGTGTTTTTTTGCGCTGGTACCACCCCTTTTATGTGAACGCGCAGTAACTCTGGTTGAGTGAACACAGGTTCAGCTGATCAACTTCATAATCAGCGTCGTAGTACCGTTTAAGACCAATCAAGATGTCCAGGTTTAGTCAACCCCGGGTTACCGCGGAAACCCTGAGTTAGTTCTAAGTAGGTTGAACTCCGTTCGTAGTACAGGCCCCAGATAAACACAGTCCAGATAAACACAGTCCAGATAAACACAGTCCAGATCAACACAGTCCAGATAAACAGAGATAAACACAGTCCAGATAAACAGAGTCCAGATCAACAGAGATAAACACAGTCCAGATAAACAGAGTCCAGGGGCCTGTACTACGAAGCTGGTTTTCTGGCTTACCGGGGTAACTTCGAGAGTAACTTGGTCACGTGCAGCGTATGTTGCTGGTTAACCCATACTACGAAAGTTGGATATGTTAAAACCGAGGTATGCTGCCATGGCAATATACGTAGGATCCCAAAACTGGTCTTCCCAGTTTTAGTTCTTGGTTAACCCTGGGGCCTGTACTACGAAGCTGGTTTTCTGGCTTACCGGGGTAACTTCGAGAGTAACTTGGTCACGTGCAGCGTATGTTGCTGGTTAACCCATACTACGAAAGTTGGATATGTTAAAACCGAGGTATGCTGCCATGGCAATATACGTAGGATCCCAAAACTGGTCTTCCCAGTTTTAGTTCTTGGTTAACCCTAGGTTTCCGATTAACCACACCCTATTTAGACACCACTCCTCCACCGACATGTCCCCTAAAGACAATGCCAGCATACCTGGACGATCCGTACGATATAGGCGCGCAGATTGTGAGGGGCTCTCTTCGGAGGGCGAGGGTATTTAGAGACCGCCAGAATCCGCTGGCGTACCCGGACGATGTTCTCCATGAAAGATATAGATTCTCAGCTGAGGGAATTCGTTACCTATGCCAGCTGCTCGAGGCGGACGTCTCTAATGTAACCCGCCGAAGTCAGGCCCTCACAATCGAGCAAATGTTATGTCTTTCATTGCGCTATTTCGCCAGCGGACAATATATGTATTCCATCGGTGATGCTGAAAACCTGAGTAAGAACACTGTATGCCGGGTGATACGGAAGGTGGTACTTGCTCTCACTAAACTGGTGGATGCATTTGTTGTATTCCCTGGCCATTTGCCTGCACGTCAGATAAAAGAAGGGTTCTATGCAATCGCTGGTAATATGCCACTAATCTAAAAATAGGTAATTTGCACATTTCATAATTGTGACTGGCAACTGATTTGACTAACAAAATATCTAGGTTTCCCAAGAGTAATTGGAGCCATTGATTGTACGCACATTCCTATCAGTGCACCCCTGGGAGAGCATGAGCGGGATTTTGTGAATAGAAAGTCCAAACACACCATCAATGTCCAGGTAATACACAAGACTAACAGATTAACAGTAGGCGTACATTGTACAGTCCACGATTCATTGGAATAGGTAATGTCAACCTGTGAATTCCTGTTGTCATGTAGAATGATTTCCTGTCCTCTGCATGGGGTGGTGTCATTTACATGCGCAACAGCATGCCTCACCTGTTATGTTCCTTACCTGTGCACATATTCTTAGATGACATGCGATCACCACTATATGATCACAAGCCTGGATGCAAGGTGGCCAGGGTCAGTCCATGACTCCCGTATATTCAGAGAATCATCACTGTCTGACAGATTCCACCAAGGTAAAAGTCCTATATCGATTTACCTGAAGTAATATGCTTTAATAGTGAACATGAAATCAGTGTGACAGTTGTTTAATTTTTCCTCCATTTCATCTAAGGGCAATTTGATGGAATCCTGCTGGGGGACCGTGGCTACGCATGCATGAAGTTCCTCATCACACCATTTCCTGATCCACAAACAAGGCAACAGAGATCATTTAATCATGCACACAGTGTCACTAGGGCCAGGATCGAAATGACATTTGGCATATTGAAGGCCCGATTCGCCTGCCTGAAGGTCCTTCGGGTCAAGCCAGACAGGGCCTGCCAAACCATAGCAGCATGTGTGGTTCTTCAGAATGTCGCCACAATAAGGAAGGAAAGAGTGCCCCCTCATGATCCTCCCCCACCCCCTGATATTACTGATCCAATCACCCTGGATCATCCAACAGGCCGTGCTGTCAGGGATGCCATTACCAACCAGTTTTTCCAATGAATTGTACACACCACAAATTAAATGCACAAAAATAAAGACATGTCACACCAATCTCTGATATTATTCATTTATTAGATGACTCTCTTTCCTGCAAGAAGAAAAGGTGACGAAAAGCCAGATCAATGACACACATATAGGGTGTGGGTAGCCTATATATTAATGGAGTGATAAGACAATACCTTCTTCTCATGTTCCAGCTTTTCAATTTCTAATTCCAGCTTTCTGATCTCCAGCCTCTTCTTTGTGCGGTCTAGCTCCAGCACTTTCTTGTATAAACTGCGGACATTGTCCACTGTGGCCTACACAACCCCCACCCCATGTTGTACACATTAGCCTAGTATGCATTATATTCAGTAATTAAACAAGGAAGGAGAAACTGTACTTTGTCTGACTGTGAGGTCCCTGGGAGGGAGGCTTCAGGAGGGGAAAGCTCCTCCAAGTCCTCCTAACACACACACACACACACATTGCATTAATGACACAGGTCACTTGATTCAGACAGTACTGACAAATGATGCTCACCCTCCTAGGACATTAATGTGGCATATAGTAGCAGTAAACTGTTTTAACCTGCATGTGTGTGTCGGAGGGGGCTGTGAGGGTCTCGTCATCATCATCATCATCATCATCATCCTGAAAAGATTCAGAATTTTACGCTGCACCCATACTTTAGGGGTGACATAGCCTAATTTACATGTCATGGATGTTATCCATTTGAATTACCTGTGTCAGAGGATGAATGCATCCTGGTGGCTGCAGGGTTGTGATGTTTCCACCCTCGACTGCATGCAACAGAAGACACATGTTACTGATGATTCAGGGGAAGAAAGCCAAAATACTCTAACATGAAGAACGATGAATGCCATACATTACCTTGCACATAGAGGGTGGACATTTCAGCTGCCCCAGGGTTAGACTGTACCCCTGCCACCCCATCCATCATCACCCTGCCACTGTTGTTGGCTAGGGCCAACTCTTCAGCAAGAGTAAAGGAGTCTGGTGCCCTCCCTCCTCCTGTGCGCCTTATTTCTACCTTCTTCTTGTTGGCTGTTAAAGACAGACACATTTAGCTCTCTCTGACAAGACACACACACACACACACACACACACACACACACACACACACACACACACACACACACACACACACACACACACACACACACACACACACACACACACACACACATTCTTACTTACCATTCTGAATGATGTTTTTGTACTTCATCTTCACCTGCTGCCAGGTCCGTTTGGCGCTGCTGGTACCTCTGGAAGTATTTAAGGGACATACACAGAATTAGTGAAGGGGACTAAACATTCAGTTGTCCTGCTTCATTTGTGGTTGCACATACGATACAGTAACGTTCCGACTGTTATTGTACATCGTCCTGACATACTGTATTCAGGTTGGGATTATTTTAACGGACATATAGAAGTAAAGGAATAGGCCTACTTACGAATTTACGCGGTCTGTAATTTGCTGCCAACACCCCAGTCGCGCCTTGTTTGCTGCCGCGGTGTTGGATTTAGCAGCCAGGGTCGGTTTATACTCTTCATAACTCCTCATTATGATCTCGCATTCCTCTTCTGTGAAATAGGGAGAGCCCGCCATGATCGAGAGTGTTTTTTTGCGCTGGTACCACCCCTTTTATGTGAACGCGCAGTAACTCTGGTTGAGTGAACACAGGTTCAGCTGATCAACTTCATAATCAGCGTCGTAGTACCGTTTAAGACCAATCAAGATGTCCAGGTTTAGTCAACCCCGGGTTACCGCGGAAACCCTGAGTTAGTTCTAAGTAGGTTGAACTCCGTTCGTAGTACAGGCCCCCGGTTCTGGTCATACCGGATTTTATTGTTTTTAGCCTCAGGTAGCATGTAGCTTATATTGTATTATATATGTGTAGAGGGAGAAGAACGCGTGGCGTTACATACTAAACACACCGCCTCTACCTCTCACTCTTTGACGCTGCAATAATACTATTATGTGTTTAATAACTAATAAACCTCAGAAGAATTGTATAATAAGATATCATAAATAGAGACGTCATAAGAAGGTTAAGCAGAATGTGCCATGGACCCACCTCCGTCGACGTCAGCCAATAGAAGTAGAGGACGAAGTCAGATGTGACGAAGACCTGCCCCGTTACTACTAACCAATAAGAGAAGACGAGACCGGAAAGACCTTAGAGTAAAAAACAACTTGAAAAGTTTGAGATCAGCCCTTCTTCCTATGATGTTGTAGACAGCTAACCACTAGAAAGTGGACTGTGGACCAGTTAAATAGGAGAAGACTTCGGCCGAGCATCCATTGTAAACTTATCATGTCATTGTATTAATAAATCCTATTAAACTTAGATGAGAAGTCTCTTGGATTCTTTTAGCCTATTCCTAGCCAGCAGTGGCTCAGTCAGTAGGGGCTTGGACTGGGAATCGTAGGGTCGCCGGTTCAAGTCCCCGAACAGACTTGAAAAATGGAAAGTGGACTGCTACTTGGAGAGGTCCCAGTTCACCTCCTAGGCCCTGCTGTGGTGCGCAAGGCACCGGACACCTCCAATCCCCCCTCCCCATTGCTCCCCGGGCGCTGCACGATAGCTGCCCACTGCTCCTAGTACTAGGATGGGTTAAATGCAGAGGACTAATTTCACTGTGTGTGCTCTGCTGTGTGCATGTATGTGACAATAAAGAGGGTTCCATCCATCCATCCATCCATCCATCCATCCATCCATAGAATTTAGAACCCTACCATGGCAAAAGAAGTTAGCCAACTGGTCTGGCAGTTTTTCAAAGTGTCCAAAAAAGACAATAAAATACACTGCCTTCTTCTGATCAGTGTCCATAGTGAGCCTATTGAGCCGGGCTAAGCGATGTGGGGCAAGCTCCGGGCTGCCCCTTATGAGAATAAATCAATATATTGAAACGGAACATAAATCACTGTTTCCCGACGGACCGGATGGAATTGTTTTAGCCTCAGTTAGCATATAGCTAATGGCATATTGTATATATGAGTGGAGGGAGAATGACGCGCGGCGTTACATACTAAACACACCGTCTTCAACTCCCACTCATTGACGCTACAATATCAATTATCATTATGTTATGTATTTAATTATGTAATATTCCCTAACGAATATTAGATTAATCGTGTAACAAGGATATTATAAGAGTAATGATATGGTTACGTCACAAGAGAGGGACAGAAGAAGATCCACCCCGTTGCCACTAACCAATGAAAGACGACGAGACCGGAAGGACCTTAGAGTAGAAAACAACTTGAAAAGTTTTAGAACAGCCCTTCTTCCTACGACGCTGTAGACAGTTAACCACTCGAAAGTGGACTGTGGACCAGTTAAATAGACCTCGGCCAAGTGTCGCTTGTAAACTTATCATATTGTTGTATTAAAAAATGCTGTTAAATTTAGATGAGAAGCTTCTTGGATTCTTTTCTCCTATTCTTACTAAAGTCTTTAGAAGCAATACACAGTAATTGGGCGGGGCGAGTGGCGGAGGATTTCAACGAACGCTGGTTCCTCGCTCCTCCGGCACAAATAAGCGCCATGGAACGCTCCTTAAAGCGATCCAATGTAGCATTTGTACCTTAAAATAACAGCTTGAAAAAAATTGAGCGGCTAGAATGACTTTTAATATGACGATTTGCCTCTCTTTCATGCCCATCGGGGGTCTGAGGTGAGATAACTGCGCTATGTAACTTTGCTAGACCGGGCCGGGAGATGAGCGGAAGTACTTCGACTTGCTTTCTGGCACACCTACCGCAATAACAAATAGACCCCCTCCACGCACCCAGGTATAAGGAGAAGCAAGCGCAGCATTGTCAGTACATCATCATGGCAGAGGCACCGAAGAAAAAGAAGACGTTGACTGATGAAGCAAGGAAGAGAAAGAGAGAGGCCGACAAAGTAAGAGACCGGACTAGAGTTGCTCTCGGAACAGTTTATACACGTTGGCGAGATCTGAAAGAAACATTTGGATACAAGTTTGATTCAGAGCTTGCCACCTTTCTGCTGGATTAGTAAATAGCTTATTTGCTGTTCTTGCTTTGTGCTGTGTTGTACTTGCTTTATGTTTCACTGTGTTCGGAAAGTGACTCGCTAGTTTGTTATTATAACTGAGGAAAACTATTTTCAACAGATTTCGATAGGTTTAGCCTCTAGCAAGACATCTCGTTAGCGATGTTAGCAAACTTGCTATATCACGCTTGGACTGATGCTGGACTCTCGCATACGCTTCTTTGTGATGTTATTCTGATCGCTATGTGGCTTACTTGCCAACCAAGTCCCACTAGTCTCGGGATATTCCAGATATTTCCAAAGATTTTGATGATAATTGACATTGTCCGTTGAAAACTATTTTCAATAGATTTCGCTAGGTTTTAGCTGCTAGACATGTCGATAGCGATGTTGATAGCAAATTGGTGGTATGCCGCATGCCTGTACTGGCGCTGCTCCACCCCTGGTTCCTGTTCGTCATCTATGGCAAAGACATCGTTCCATGCCGCACGGGCCAGCCTTAGGACACCCATATCAAGTATGAAAAATTCCATGTGTGCCATGGTGCTAACACAATTTTGGGGGGTCTGGCGGCAGCAGAGCCTTTCCATGTCAGTTGTCATCTCCCTGCAGTAAGTGCAGGTGCACCAATGTAAAGGCCCCCCATCTGGCACATCAGGCCTTTGGGGAACCTCTTGCAATGACAAGATGTCAAACATGAGGCCCGGCAGTCTGGACATCACTCTTTCCAGAAGAGCATCTTTTTGGAGGTTGGTAAGCGAACAAACCTTTATCTAAAACATAAGCCTTTTATTGTTATTATGTGTCTTACTTTGGCAACTGCTAAACATTTTAGTGGAGGATTGTTCATATAATCAAACCTGTAACTCGGCTGCTCTCCTCTCCTTTAGCTCCTGCAGCCTTCCCAGGTCTTCTGGGTCGACATCTCTGACCCTAGGTCTGCCTCTGCCTCTACCCCCCCTGCTCACACCTCCCCTCCCCCTTGCTCCTCTCCCCCTAGCTCCCCTCCCCCGTCTGCTCCTCTGACCTCTTCCTCCAACCTGGCTGGTCTCAACCTCAGAAGAGGCTGAAGTGGAAGTTGAATCCTGCAACACAATCACAAAAATGTATTGACATCCAAACCTCATACAACGTTAGCCATGCATGAATTATCCTTTCGAATTCAGCTAATACAGTGATATAATAAACTGTTACTACTGTGACGTTAGTGGTTGTGATTTATCCCATGTCGATAAAACAACGAAAATTGATGTATTGTGATATACATCCCTGCCAATGTCATTCATGAAAGAATGCAATGTAGGCTGTAGCCTTATTAGTGTCATCCCTGTCTCACGGAGACATGTAGTTTTTGTAGATGCCAAAAGTCATCTGTCCCGTCTCAGACAAGCATGCAAATAAAATGTGGTCATTCTTCCTCAATCTCACGCCAGGTACGTTTGTAATCTTCTAAACCTAACTTCTCTATCTTATAATAAAATGCACGTTCCAATGTATAGTATGCCTTTTCGATGTTGTCAACAATATTGCGTTAGATGTCATCCACGTTCACACTTACAAAACAATGTAGCCTATGCAGTATTTCAGCTAAACCAAATGTTGTCATTCTTTTGGTTGTATCAGCATTCATTTCGAGTATCACAGTAGATAAAACTATGTAGTCATATTTCTGTAAAACCTTTGATTACTCTTACCTTATCGGTCGACATAGCTTGCACCTTCTGACTCCTCGTCGGTTCGTCATCAAATGCACGTGAATGCGACAGGGTGTTGTATTTACGACAGTGTCGTAAACGTACATTACCTCCAAGCCTGTAGGGGGAGCTCCATAATGGGCTTTTTGACAAGTTCCGTTGGATCGCTTTAAGATGGTGCACAAAAAGCAACTTCCGGTGAGAGCAAGGACCGAGGAAATGATAAATAAGAGAGATGGCATCGAGCTTGGGACGTCTTTCAACATGGCGTGATTTCCGGGTCAAGTCATTGAAGAGAGAGGAGTCGAGGGACATTGGGATGAACTTCTTATAAGAACGAAGCTGCGGGCCGTATTAAAATCTGGCTTCGCCGGACTTTGGACATGCTTGGTCTACATCATGATAATTTGTGTTACAAAAAGTGTTGGTGAAATAACTAAAAAAAAGAATAAAATGTCTTGAATTGCTAAAACATATATTTTAGAGCTTTTATTTACAGAAAAACGTTGAAAATCAAAATTACATGAACATCCACTCAAAATGCAGAGAGAAAAAAAAAAACATAAATATATATATATCTTGCAGCACATTTTTCACAGACAGCTCTCTGCTTTACAGCCACCATTAGGCTCCCCAAAAGCATTGGTGGCCAGAGGTTTATTCATTAAGCCCCTCCCCATTTGCCAAACTTTATCAAATTAATTAAGGTAATCTAAATCAGCGGTCCCCAACCTTTTTTGCGCCACGGACCGGTTTCATCTAAGACAATATTTTCTCAGACCGGCCTTCATTTTCTCGGCCTACATTTGCTCGATTATCGTTAATGATGCATCGCCAGGACGGCTGTAGTCTAATAATAAATCATCCGCAGTGGTTTTATGTCAAATGCAAACATCAACAGACAATAAACAACATTTTGTTAATAAATTAATAATCAACAACATCTCTGTGAACGAAATTATTTATTTTACAACGAAAATCCTTTCTAATAAGAAATAATTATAATAAAAGCTCGATTCAAGTGACTGCGCATCAGTGCATTCAACGTAGGAGAAAAAGGCCTACTAATAACTTCTATATAACAAGTTGAACAAGTCAATAAAATAATAATAATAATAATGACAATTAGTGGGAGCCCTGAGCTTGTTTCTCTGCAACGAGCTGGTCCCATCTTGGGGTAATGGGAGACAATGACACCCGAAGTGTGTTCCGTACATCCAGTCTGCTGCGTAGTCTTGTTTTCGTTGCCGTCACTGCAGAAAATCCCACTTCACAAAGATAAGAGGTTGGGAATGGAAGCAGGGTTTTCGATGCCTTTTCGGCTATCTCTGGATATTCTGCCATGACTTTAATCCAGAACTCTGGCACAGTTGTGGTCTGAAACGTACTTTTAAGGCCACTGTCATTTGCAATGTCCAGCAGTTGATCTTCTTCTTGCACGGACAGGTTCGATTCACCAGGTTTGTTCACAAATGGGTCGCGGATCCATTCTTTCGCAGTCCGTGGGTCTTTTGTGGTCGGGAAGTACTGCTCAAACTCTTTCAAAAGCAAAGACAGGTGATCGTGCACCAGCTGGGAGAATGATGGATCAGGCTCAGTCTCTTCCAAAATCCCCGACAATGTTTGAAACATGTCAAATATCCCTCGGTTCACTCGCCGTCCCCACAAATCCAGTTTGCCTTTGAATGCAGCTACTTCATCTGCCAACTTGAAGACAGTTGTCATTTTCCCCTGAAGTGACAGATTAAGTTCATTGAGCAGGTTGAATATGTCGCACAAATAAGCGAGTTTTGTGACCCATTGTCACTGAAATGTGCTGCCAGTGGTGACTTTTTTTCTGAAAAAAACCTCTGCAGCGGGTCACGTAATTCAAACACTCTTGCCAATTATCTGCCTTTAGATAGCCACCTTACTTCAGTGTGTAAGAGAAGGCGTTTGTACTCCGCGTCCATCTCCTCACAAAGTTGCTCAAACAGACGCAAGTTAAGGGCATGCGCTTTGATGTGGTTAATCATTTTAATGACATCATTCAACACGCTGTTGAGTTCAGGTGACATTTTTCGGCTAGCCAGCATTTCCCTGTGAATGACACAGTGCGTTGACTCACATTCAGGTGCAACCTCCTTTACCCGAGAAGTTAAACCAGAAAGCCGTCCGGTCATAGCAGCAGCTCCGTCCATGCATATGCCCACACAAAAGGACCAATTTAGTTTTCCTGATATGTAATCATCCAGAGACTTGAATAGTTCTGCGGCTGTGGTGTTGGTTGGCAACAATAGTGCACATAACATATCCTCCTGCACATCCTCCTGATATATATATCGCACATAAACAAGTAGTGTCGCCTTGTTATCAACATCAGTAGACTCGTCAACCTAGATCGCGTACCAAGGTGACTTATTAATCCTCTCCAACAACTGCTCCTCAATATCCTCTGCGATATTCTCAATTCGCCTAGTGACGGTACTGGCTGAAAGAGGAACCTGTGCTATCTTTTTAACTGCAGCCTCTCCTAGAAGTTCACGGCAAATGTCTTTAGCGGCGGGCAGGATCAATTCTTCACCAATAGTAAAAGTTTTCTTCGCCTTAGCAATACGATTAGCCACTAAGTATGATGCTCTCAGTGCACTCACATTTGTTGATGTGGTGGCCATCAGTAATTGCTTCTGCCCTTCTTGTTCACGTTTTTTTTTCTCAAAAAACTCCAAAGGCTTGTTGTTTAATGCAGGGTGCTTGGTCTCCAGGTGCCGAAGCAGTTTTGAAGGCTTCATTGACTCATTTGCCAGCTTGTCGCCACATATTACAGAGAGCGGGCTCGGTGCATGAGAATCACCTGTAAGGATAAACCCGTATTTTAAGTAGGACTCCTGGTATTGTCTTTTAAATGCAGATTTACTTTTCTTGGAAGTCGTAGGCTCTTCTTCTGTCTCTTCATTGGGCCTTTTCCCCTTTCCAAAGAAGCTCGCCAAAGATGTTTGTTTTTTACTCATTTTTGCTATCTTGTCGGTTTAATTTTCGCGGTAACGGCTGGTGACGTATCACGTGACCGAGACCTGTCAAGAGGCACAGACGCATGCGCCATTCCGCCAGAAGTCACTTTTCAAAATAAAACATATTTAGACTGATAATCAATTAAAAAAAAGAAAAATTCAAACGTTTTGTCGCGACCCGGTACCTAATGGCCCGCGGCCCGGTACCGGGTTGCGACCCGGTGGTTGGGGACCGCTGATCTAAATAACTACACATTATTCAAATGTAAATAATTAAGCACAAAAAAATCAAAAACGTCATCATATGATACTACTTTTGACCATTGAAGCCCTAAACAATTACATATTTGATTCTAAGAAATTATTTTTAACCATGCTCATGCAGTATATGGTACGGTCCAATTGAGCACAGCTGTTTTGACAGATCCAATTGAGCACATCTGTTTTGACTGATGGAGCCTCTATTTAAGGCCACACTATTCTGTTCTGTTTGGAACTCAGGAGCTGTGAATGAGAGGAACCACAGTCATTTTGACACATTGGAAAGCATGTTTATGTTTAGTATGATTAAAAATAAAAACTGTCTTTTACACAATATTGATTTGAGTGATACCTTCACACATTTCTAGCAAGAATTTAGTTGTCAAGTAATTGCAGTGATCGCACTCACTGCAATGACTGTTTATTTGAATGTGTCGTACGGAGTCTTTTGGCTGTGCTATTTATAAAGGCTTTCCATGAAACACCTATTTGGAAAGTGATTGTGGTAACAAAACATAAGTGAAGACACAGGACATAGGTTTCCCTGGATCCTCTTCTGTCGGATTTATATTAAAGGTTTCTGTGAGATCCTGAGGCTGATATCCATCCATGCTTCTCTGTAAACTTTTTCGTTCCTGAAGCTCAGGAAATGAACTGGAAAGCTGATCACCAGGCTTAATATTCAGGTTGTAAGTTGGGTTAGAAAATACACTTCCAAATGGAGAAGATGGTAATCCTTTTAGAGATGGGAGTTCTGTGGTTGTTGTGGTCAGGGGTTCCGGGGGGTACTTTTTCTGGGGCTGGTTGTAGTAACCCTTTGGAGTGTTGGCAAAAACAAATAATATGTTCTCCTTGCAGACATAACCATTAGTTGGTGTTTCTTCACTACACTGTAGCTCCAGAACATCCATAATATGTACTTCACTGTGGTGGCACTGATCCACATGAAGGAGATGACATCCATGTTCACCCTTGGGGAGAAAAACTTGCATTAATTTAAAAGTGGGTGGCATCTTTTTTCCATGCCAAGGCATGCTAACATTTGCTAGCACTCAAGACAAATCAGAGCTTTGTGAGGTTAATTTTATAGTTTTGCAGGTAGTTGATTATAGACCAAAGCATTTGAAAAGTGGAAAACGTTATTAATGATAATTTAAGAGTTTAAAAATGGCAAAGCAGTCGAGAAAAAAAAATATATTTCAGACTTGGCTGAAGTGGTTAAATCGATTATATTTGTAAAATGAATATTCAAAATAAAAGCACATGTTGCTGAAAGGCTGTAGTACTTGCCAAGATCCAAAAACACTAAATCCCACTCGGTTGTGCCTTCCAATCTCTTCTGTTATAGAAGCATTCCTGCCTTTTTAAATGATCAATTAGACTTAAGTAACCCTATTAGAGCCCAATTAGACTTCAGTAACCTCCTTGCTGTCAAGGGTGGGGGAAATAGGACCCAAGTGAAGCGACAAAGGGAGGCAGGTATGGGTCCAAACAAAAGGCGAGGACCAGGACATGAAAAACACCTGACTTGACACATGAAGAACGAACTGACAAAGAACACAAGGGAAAGCAGGACTAAATACAAAGACACTAATCACAACACAAGCCACAGCTGGGGAGGGGAGGAAGAAATAGGAGGGCAACAAGTGACAACAATGAAACAATCAGACACAAGGAAAACCAAAAGACAAGAAGTAAAACTACACATGACACAACAGAGGGAAAACATTTAAAAATAAAACAGGAAACAGACACAAAACAAGGATCATGACACTTGCAGAGACATTTTATTATATACATGAAATAACAGTGTTCTCGGTTTGAGTAACACTCTTCAGGACGAGTAAACTATGCACAACAAGTGCCCCTTTAAGAAATGGTTTTAAGGACCTACCATTGATGTCAACATTGGCTTTGGGATTGGAGGAAAGACCTTCTGTTTGATACTGTGGAATGTAAAGATGTATGGCAATAAGTCACATGTTTTCAAAGGTAACCATCAGAAGCAACAATTGAGTGTATTGCACAGAAGGGTTGATAGTTTAACTTACCATGCCCAGTGCCTGAAGCAAAGCATAATTGTGAGGGAAAGGAGACCAAAAATAGTGAGCAGGGGGATAAGGACTGCGCCTATCAAGTTGTCAGCTGGTGAATTAAAACAAATATAAGAAACAGGTAATTAAAATAAAGAACAAATACATGACTGTATTGTGTATCCATAGTTTTGGTAAAGAATATGGATTTTTTACAAAGAGATATTGTAGGCTGAAAGGGAAAAACACATACTCGGGGAGTTCAAGATGGCAGTAATGAATGTAGCACCACATTCTCCCACTGCTGTTTGTGCCTTCATTGTGAATTTGTAGAAACCCATTTTAAGGTTTCTTGCTTTCAGGCTGGTGGCGGCAGGATCGTCTGAGCAAAATAGCAGTGCAAAAGAGATCGTTATTACTAATAAACAGTACTTTGATTTTTGTGTGTATTTACATACCCATTTACCATTTTCTATATATCAGAATATGTTGTATAAAAACACTTAAAAAATTATATATTATTACACAATATATTGTGACAACTTGCAGCTATAAGGATATTCAAAGTATTTTTGTATGCATAGTATTTTTACTCTAGGACAGTTTACAGTGGGATGGTTGTTTTATATCGCAATGTAGTATACAGAAGTCAAGTTGCTCATTTGTTTTTCCAGTTTGCATGTGGGTAAATGAGTAATCTAAAAAAATGAAGCATCGACCATCAGGATAAAGGCTTTATAGATACCTGGTTGTGTGTATTTAAGTGGCATAAAATGTTGGTGTGCCGTGGTTGATGGAAGAAGCTTTATTCTTTAAGTCAATCAGTTTTAGGTCCTAGGGTTATCATCAGGGCTTGACATTAACAACCACATACAGTGGGGAAAAAAGTATTTAGTCAGCCACCAATTGTGCAAGTTCTCCCATTTAAAAAGATGAGAGAGGCCTGTAATTTTTATCATAGGTATACCTCAACTATGAGAGACAGAATGAGAAAAAAAATCCAGAAAATCACATTGTAGGATTTTTAATGAATTAATTTTCAAATTATTGTGGAAAATAAGTATTTGGTCAATAACAAAAGTTCATCTCAATACTTTGTTATATACCCTTTGTTGGCAATGACAGAGGTCAAACGCTTTCGTTAAGTCTTCACAAGGTTTTCACACACTGTTGCTGGTATTTTGGCCCATTCCTCCATGCAGATCTCCTCTAAAGCAGTGATGTTTTGGGGCTGTCGCTGGGCAACACGGACTTTCAACTCCCTCCAAAGATTTTCTATGGGGTTGAGATCTGGAGACTGGCTAGGCCACTCCAGGACCTTAAAATGCTTCTTACAAAGCCACTCCTTCGTTGCCCTGGCGGTGTGTTTGGGATCATTGTCATGCTAAAAGACCCAGCCACGCTTCATCTTCAGTGCCCTTGCTGATGGAAGGAGGTTTTCACTCAAAATCTCACGATACATGGCCCCATTCATTCTTTCCTTTACACGGATCAGTCGTCCTTGTCCCTTTGCAGAAAAACAGCCCCAAAGCATGATGTTTCCACCCCCATGCTTCACAGTAGGTATGGTGTTCTTTGGATGCAACTCTGCATTCTTTCTCCTCCAAACACGACGAGTTGAGTTTTTACCAAAAAGTTCTATTTTGGTTTCATCTGACCATATGACATTCTCCCAATCCTCTTCTGGATCATCCAAATGCCCTCTAGCAAACTGTATGTACTGGCTTAAGCAGGGGGACAGGTCTGGAACTGCAGGATTTAAGTCCCTGGCGGCGTAGTGTGTTACTGATGGTAGCCTCTATTACTTTGGTCCAAGCTCTCTGCAGGTCATTCACTAGGTCCCCCCGTGTGGTTCTGGGATTTTTGCTCACCGTTCTTGTGATCATTTTGACCCCACGGGTGAGATCTTGCGTGGAGCCCCAGATCGAGGGAGATTAGCAGTGGTCTTGTATGTCTTCCATTTTCTAATAATTGCTCCCACAGTTGATTTCTTCACACCAAGCTGCTTACCTATTGCAGATTCAGTTTTCCCAGCCTGGTGCAGGTCTACAATTTAGTCTCTGGTCTCCTTTGACAGCTCTTTGGTCTTGGCCATAGTGGAGTTTGGAGTATGACTGTTTGAGGTTGTGGACAGGTGTCTTTTATACTGATAACGAGTTCAAAAAGGTGCCATTAATACAGGTAACGAGTGGAGGACAGAGGAGCCTCTTAAAGAAGAAGTTACAGGTCTGTGAGAGCCAGAAATCTTGCTTGTTTGTAGGTGACCAAATACTTATTTTACCGAGGAATTTACCAATTAATTCATTAAAAATCCTACAATGTGATTTTCTGGATTTTTTTTTTCTCAATTTGTCTCTCATAGTTGAAGTGTACCTATGATGAAAATTACAGGCATCTCTCGTCTTTTTAAATGGGAGAACTTGCATAATTGGTGGCTGACTAAATACTTTTTTGCCCCACTGTATATCCAAGTAGAATTCAGAAGTAATGTGTACCACAGTGGAATATACTTTCCACTTTGGCTCTGGGCATATTCAAATCCAGATCCAGCTAACATTAGCACTTAACACAAACACAACCACACTGTTGTCACCTTTGGATTATTCAACATCCATTCTCTTATGAGCAAGGGTCCTCTACTCCCAGATCTCCTTACGTAAGTAAAATGTTCTGTTTGACTGAAATGTTGCAAAAACGTAATGACTTTTATGAGTTAGATGAATCATACACTCATCCCTCCCCCTTAAAACTTTCAAATCACAACCACTTCCAGCATTACCGGTGTTCCCCAGGGCTCTCTCCTGCGGCCTCTTCTTTTCTTTATCTCTCTACTTCCTCTTGGACATATTTTCTGTAAATTCAACATTCCCTTCCATTGCTATGCGGATGACATGCAGCTCTATTTTTCCTCCAAAGCGACCTCCATCCTCCCTGCCAACTCTCTCTCTCTCCAATTACTTACAGGAATTATCCTGGTTCTCCTACAATTTCCTCAAACTTAAGTTGAGACAAGGTAGGCAAAAATATTGTTTTTCATGCACTGGTCAATTTTGAGATGTTGTGCTATATTGATTCCATAACATGTTTTCTTTTATGCTATGACACGGAAAACGTACAAAATACACATTTACGTTATTATTTTACCATAGTTTGTCTATTTACGTCTGTAGATTTCTCCTAAATTAATCAAAATGAGTATTCGCTCCATATAGTACCGCAACCGCTCTTTGCACCATGTAATCCCTGGTATCGTTGTAAAGCTCCGTCTCGCCCGCACAATCTCACGGGATCCCAATATGGTAATTTACTTTGTATCAGCAACCAATCGTGAAAGAACAAAGGGGGCTTTAGATAAAGAAACTAAATCTCATTGGCTGTTGTCAATTTCTCACAACGTGATTTGTTCAGATACGTCATGTGGTGTTCTATGACACTTCCTGGTTAAGCTTTCCGTGGAACATTCAATTTCAAAATGGCAAAAGAACAGCGACAAAACGTTCACAGGGAAGACGACAACAATTGTCACTTGTCACGAAGCATGGTAAAACTAAAAACAAATGACCCCGAACATGAGATACGTTCACGGAGTGCGTCGATGTGCAAGCTGTCATCCAAACAACAGGAAGGTTTAGATAGCGCCACACAGCAGTGGCTGATCATTCAGTGGCGTTGAATGAACTGCTCAGTGGGTTGATTTTGTTCAGGTCATATGCTGGGTTACTCAGTTTTCAGTTATAATGTTTTTTATATGTTCTATATTGTTGTTGCCAAGGGTTAGATAATATATTGTTTCTGTAAATAGTGTCTTACAACAAAAAAAATAATGGAAGTTCTATTCCTATCAATATTCTGAAGGTTTTTACAGAGGGTGTAACTGTTGCTGTATAATTTGTTAAGGGTTTCCGATAGTAAATGATTTCATGTGTAGGACTTTTATTTTGAAGCCTCGGCGGAGCCAGGAGAGAGCTCGAGATAGAGACAGAGAAGATGTAGGCTACGTACTGTAGTGACACACACGTTTAAGAGTTATAAGAGGTCATTATAAGATTAGTTAATGCCTTTTGAAGGAGAAAAGTGTTATAAAAGAAGATTTCCTTTCTGTGCATGCAGCCAAAGAGGTATTTTGTCCGTTTGTCATTTACTTTCAATGTATGTTATTTTTATGTATGTTTGCTAACTCGTTAACGTTTTGTACTATGTGTTTCATACCGTGTTTTAGTTTTCACGGTTGGATGGGGAGAAGACTTCATAAAACCCGTTTATAAGAAAACCACTGGTGTCTGACTGTGCTTGGGAGGGAGTCACAGAGGGGTTTGTTCTTATATCATTCATAGCCTGAATTATATAACATTTTATACCTAAAAACATGGCAAGTTGGACATTTTATTTTGAGGTGTTGACAGTATTTTCAGATTTATGGAGTGATAAAAAAAGACATCCAAAATCCTTTCTGTAAAAACTTTCGATTAAAATATGACTACAAAATGAAACAAGAATTTTTAAACCTGACTTCATCCAATGTTCAGAATTGTGTTCCTGAAAAAAATATTCAAATATGCGCATATTTAATTAGATAATGGCAGATTTGCATATTTAAACATGCTATTTCAGAAAACTTGTCATACAAAAAACAATAGCCTTATGTAAGTAATTAACTGGAGAAATGTCATGCTGATGTATTTAAGTAAAAAAAAATTACCTATTCACCTGTAGTGTCTCGCCTTAACAGTGATAAAACCGAGGTTCTCCTCATCGCCCAAAATCCACCCTAACCAAACCTGTCATTTTTTCCATTTCCATCGACAACTCCTCAGTCTCACCCTTTCCTCAGTTTAAGAGTCTGGGTGTTATCCTTGACAGCACACTCTCCCTCAAAACTCACATCAGTAATGTCATTAGGGTTTGCTTATTTCCATACATAACATCAACTGCCCCCGCCCCTCCCTAACACCTAACAACACCCTTTCACACCCTGGTCACTTCAGCGACTACTCTCTTCTCTTTGGTCTCCCTCTCAAGTTCATCCACAAACTGTAACTGATCCAGCAATCTGCCACCAGCATCATCACCAGAACCCCTCCATTAAACCACATCACTCCTGTTCTTCAGCAACTTCACTGGCTGCCCATGAAATAGCTTTATAGATTATAAGATTCTGCGATTCACCTTTAAGGCTATCCACAACCTCAATCCTCTGTACCTCTCCAACCTCTTACACATCAACACAACCACCAAACTGCACTCATGTCTTCTGTTTCGATCCACCTCACTGCAACACCCTTTCCCTTAACCACCATGCGGTCCAGCGCCTTCAGCAGCTCTGCACCCTGCCTCTGGAACTCCCTCCCACCGGACATCTGTAATACGGACTCCTCTCCACTTTCAAGTCTCAAAACACATCTCTTCCCACTAGCATATCCGCTTTAATTACATGACACATCATCTGCTCTTATTGATTATATTATCTCGTTTTCTGCTGGTGTTTTGTTTTTGTATTATGTGTTTGTTTCTTTTACTGCAACCTTAAGAGCCTACAAAGGCACCTATATAATAAAATGCATTATTATCATTATCATTATTACTATTATTATTACCTGTGCTGAAACTGATGACTGAATTGTTGTTGTCCGAACAATACAGGACATAGCCTTGTATGAAAGCAGTCTGCTCTGCTAAAGATATAAGGTCCCAGGATACTTCAAAATTGGAATCCTGCTGTTTCCCCTTCATTGACTTAAACAGGCCTTCTTTTATACCTGACAAAATGGGCAAAACAGTGTAAGTGAAAATGTATTTTATGTGACATTTATAGGGCAAGCATTGCTCCAAAGAAGAGTCAAATGATTCAATCATACTTTTCTCCGTGACATAGCCCTCTCTTCTCTCCAGTAGCAGTGGAGCTCCCTGGGTGCAGGCGTACAAGGAAAGTGAGTATCTTCTTCCGTCTGTGAAGTTTCCTTGGGTAGAGAAACAACAGGAGAGCTGTGGTGTAACACAATCAAATGTTATGTTACATTGACAACTGTTTTGTGGGCAAAGAATAAAGCTTACTTGAAAATACTTTGGCATAGGTCTCATTGGGAGGCAATTTCAGCCAGTCCTCAGTGTGATTCCCTGAGGTAGGGCACCAGTCCACTATGTATCCACAGCTGGCTGCAGGACTGGCAGACCAGGAAAAGTTGAAGCCCCCGTTACTGCCAATAATCCGAGAAGTTTTCACTCTGTGTCCAGCTGAAAATAAAGACTCTTTGAAACTTAGGTTTGACATAAACATATTTCTGAAATGATGTGGTTATTAATTGTTGCAGAGTAGATAATATCTTAAAGGGATTTACACTGCCTGGCCAAAAAAAAGGTCACGCACTCTAATATTTCGTTGGACCGCCTTTAGCTTTGATTACGGCACGCATTCGCAGTGGCATCGTTTCCACAAGCTTCTGCAATGTCACAACATTTATTTCTGTTTTGCATAAATTTTACGCCAAGATCTGTATTGATGACGGGTGACTCGGACCACTGCGCAAAGTCTTCTCCAGCACATCCCAAAGATTCTCAATCGGGTTCAGGTCTGGACTCTGTGGTGGCCAATCCATGTGTGAAAATAGTGTCTCATGCTCCCTAAACCACTCTTTCACAATTTGAGCCCGATGGATCCTGGCATTGTCATCTTGGAACATGCCCGTGCCATCAGGGAAGAGAAAAAAAAAAATCCATTGATGGAATAACCTGGTCATTCAGTATATTCAGGTAGTCAGCTGACCTCATTCTTTGGGCACATAACGTTGCTGAACCTAGACCAGACCAACTGCAGCAACCCCAGACCATAGCACTGCCCCCTACAGGCTTGTACAGTAGGCACTAGGCATGATGTGGGCCTCTCTTCTCACCCTGATACGCCCATCACTCTGGAACAGGGTAAATCTCGACTCATCAGACCACATGACCTTCTTCCATTGCTCCGGAGTGCAATCTTTATGCTCCCTAGCAAACTGAAGCCGATTTTTCCGATTAGCCTCAGTGATAACTGCTTTTCTTACGGCTACACAGCTGTTTAGTGCCAATCCCTTGAATTCCCTTCGCATTGTGCATGTGGAAATTGTAGGAAATGTTCTTTTATTCGAAGCCCAGGAGTCGATTAAAAGAAACGAAGTGAAGCTCCTCTTACAAGTTTTAAAAGGAGTATTTAATAAAAGGATGCAGCAGTAGGTTTTACAAAAGTTTCACAGCTGTGGCTCAATAGTCCGGTACACGCGTCCACAGGCCGCTGACTGAGTGGAGCTCATCAGTAGTTACTGTCTGGCGGTCCGGAACAAAAGAGAGATCGATTTCACAATACAAACATGTTTTATAGAACCACCCCTTTCCGGCCATACAATAAACAACTTCGAAATAAGATGTGCTCAGGTCTCGCCCTCTCATTGGTTGGTAGCGGGGGCTGGATCCTGTTGGCCGCTTGTCACATGGGGTTCCCCGGATTCTTCTATAGGCTGACGTCGTCGGGGGTGGGTCTTCTTATGACGTCACCGTCGCCATCTTGTTAATAATGTCCTGAAGCTCTCACCTACGATATTCTATTATGCAATCCTTCTGAGGTTTATCAGTTATTAAACACGCAATAGTATCATTGCAGCATCAATGAGTGAGAGTTAGAGGCGGTGTGTTTAGTATGTAACTCCACGCGTCCTTCTCCCTCTACTCATACAATACAATATTAGCTATATGCTATCTGAGGCTAAAAACAACATCCGGTAATACTACCGGAATTGGGACAAATATGATCCGTCCAGAAACAGAATTATCTTTTAATGTTCCGCTCCCATATATTGATTATTTCTAACAAAATGCTCTGACTTTCACTATTAAACATAGCCGTGAGTTCTACTGTTGTTTTTCTACCATTTGATTTCACCAAACGTTTAAGTGATCGCTGATCACGATCATTCAAGATTTATTTCCGACCACATTCCTTCCTGGAAGATGATGTTTCCCCACTGTCCTTCCAGTTTTTAATAATGCGTTGGACAGTTCTGTACCCGATTTTAGTAGTTTCAGCAATCTCCTTAGATGTTTTCTCTGCTTGACGCATGCCAATAATTTGACCCTTCTGAAACAGATTAACATCTTTTCCTCGACCGCAGGATATGTCTTTCGACATGACCGTTTAACAAATGAGAAGCTACTCACTGCATCAGTTAGGGTACAATAACTTGTTGCCAGCTGAAACATAATCACCCATGCAGTAATTATCCAATGGGAGGCTCTTACCTATTTGCTTAGTTAAGTCCAGGTGGTGACCTTTCTTTTGGCCGGGCAGTGTAATTTAATTCATTATCAACTATTTCTGTTACATCGTTGTACCATAACGACATTAGAAAGACATAAACAATTTTGATTATCATAGCCACAGCGATAAACAAATAGTTGACATTTGTTTAAATATAAATTACACTCAGGCATGAAGCGAAATTAGCCTGTCTTTAAAGAACAAATCCTCCGGATCCTCAGTTTTCAGTTTCAAATTTTGAAACATTTCTCCCAGCAAAGTGATCAGAAGTCGAAAATGTTTTTCCTCTCTACCCCTTAATCAATTGTGGGATGAGTTTCTTTCTTCTGACCCCCTTCAAAAGTCACTTATTTAAAAAATATATTATAAATATAAACTCTTGACCGATGACAGCTCACCTACCACTAAAGTCAAGGCTGCCTGGGAGGCTGAGCTGGGGGTGACCTTGGATGATCACTGGTGGGACGCTGCTCTTAACAAAATTCATACAAGTTCAACCTGTGCTCACTCTCATACAGTTCAAGGTGCTGTACAGGATTAATTTCTCAAAGGCACGACTCTCACACATATTCCAATGTCATTGACAACTGTGACATGTGTCAAGCCTCTCCCTGCAACCTATCCCATATGTTCTTTTCCTGCCCATTAGTATTTTCCTTTTAGCAGAAGATTTTTGATGCTCAAGGCAATTACATATTTTGGCTTCCACTTAGCTATTGGCAAGACAACTTCTTTTTTCTTCACTGGAAATCCAAAAAGGCTCCTTCCAACACTCTCAGGGATGTTATGTCTTTTCTAAAACTGGAGAAAATTAAATATTCTTTAAGAGCGGATTTCTGTAAGTTTTACAGTAAGTATTAACCTTCTTCAAATCTCTTTCATTTTTCCTTCCATTTTTGTCTACTGCTTAAAGGACCCCCCCCCCCTTCTTTTATTTATTTGTTGTCTTTGTATTGTTTTATTATTATTATTATTATTCTGTACTTATTTTTTTTATTTTTATTTTTGTTGTGTCAGTTTGTACATCACTCTCATACATTTGGGCTAAGTTGTCTGTTTACGTTATGAATGTGCGTTTAAATATTGTATGCCTTCAACTGAAGATTTTTATTTTTTTAATCTGAATTGAATGACCAGATGTTTCTAGATGTACATTGAATGAATGTTTTTTATATTTCCAATGACTGGATATAGTGTTAAATATATACAAATATATACATTTTGGCAGATCAGGTCACACTTTTGCATCAAAAAAATAAAGAAATGTTTTTCTGATTTATAAAGTATTGAACAAGCTATTTTAAATATTATCACAGATACCATTAATATCCTCAATCATAGAGCAATACGGGTTAAAAAACCCTTCTCTTTAATGCGACATCGTTGCACAGACAGAACTAAAGTTATATTTCAAGCACTGGTTTTAAATGGCTTAGACCCAAAACAAATATGTTTAATAATTTATATATCAAATTACTTCATGTAATTAGAGAAGTATAATCTTAGAAATTGGTCATCTATATTCAACACTAGATAAACACAGAAAAACCCTTTCAAAGTACCATAAGTGGATTAGTATAGCAAAATGATGATTGAATACATTGGGTGCAGTAGTAGCGTTTACAATGATAAATGCATGAATGAGTTAAAGTTTTAAGAACGTTTAATCCTTCCTTTCCTAGTTTTGTCAAAAGTTTTTGGTATAATTTGTTTAACTTTCTTTTTCAGATTTAGAATTGACTATATGACTGATAATTTAAGTTTTGTAATTCTGTTATCGTGCCATAGTCTTTTGATTGAGTATGTGGTAAAGTGAGATCATGAGAGTAATGTTAATCCTAGTTTGACAGTTTTTCATTTTGAATTTGTAGGCTGAATAGTTTAAAATATATAGCCTTTTTAAATCAAAATTTTAGATTATTTATAGTCCTGTGTAATTGTTAAACATTTTTGGTTTACATAGGCATATGGTTAAATTTCATAACATTTTAATATACATTTATAATAACGATAACAGATAAATAAATGATTCGATTTAAAAAAAATATATGATTTGTATTATTATGTATCTGTGTTATTTTATTCATGTTCATTGTTATGCCATTTTTAAAATAAATATCTTTATTGATTTTCTTAGTTTTATTTAGAAAAAGCAAGTGATACAGAGCATGCACATTCATTTGCAATTAGTAATGCAACTCCATTTCACTCCCACCACTCTCCCACCCACCACAGATTAACCCCTTGAGTTACAGGATACAGAGTACTTTAACAGTAAATACAGTATTGTTCATTATTAAATTAGCGCAAGGGGGCTAAGAAAACATAAAAGGAAAAACACAAATATATATAAAAAATAAAAATTATAATAATAACAAATTTATATATATATTAAATGCTCACTGCTGTAATAACCTACCCAGGAATCCAATCTTATTCTTTATCGAGTGGACCTTGTAAGGAGTCCAAAAAGGGTTTCCATGTTCTAAAAATATCTAATAGAGGTTTATAGAGGAGGCTTCATTGTTATACCTTTTTAAAAACGATGCTCTAACTCAGAAATTAGATAATTTTTTGATGATTGTGATTGAGTGTTTCAATCTGAAATGTGATTGTTGTAACAACATGTAGATTGCCAACATCCTTTCTGAAGAATATCATTTTAATTATAGTTTTAAGCAAATTGTATTATTCGGAAATAATTCTGCTTAGTTGTTAGCCTTTCGGCCTTTCGGAGTTCGGCGCCGCATGGAGTGGCAGCCTGTTACAGCAGCTCCTACTCACCACTGAGTAGTTTCCTTATGTTTATTTTATTTAACGTACTTTTTTGCTCTTTTGTTATATTTATTGTATATAGCTTTCTTTTTTATACTATGGACGCACAGCCCATCATTTTTGCACTGCTTCTGCAACTTTTTCTGTTCACTACGGTGTCCGGGGTTTCCTCGTGCAGTGAACGTCCCATTGTTTGCACTTGTGATCAGCCTACACTGGACGGTTTTCATCTGTTGCGGGCGGATAGGACGAGAGAAAGTGGTAAGAGGAACGGAGGAGGGCTGGCTGTGTTTGTGAACGATAGATGGTGTAACCCTGGGCACATCACTATTACAGAAAGGATCTGCAACAGAGACATTGAGTTGTTAGCAGTTAGCATGCAGCCACACTATTTGCCCTGGGAATTCTCGCATGTCATCACAATAGCAGCGTATATTCACCCCTCTGCTGATGCTGAAGAGGCATGTGACGTCATCAGCTCTACTGTAGGCGGATTGCTAACACAGCGCCCAACTACGCTCATCTTGATCTCTGGGGACTTCAATCATGGCTCTCTCTCAAAAACTTTGCCCACATTCAAACAATATGTCACCTGCGTCACCAGAGACAATAAAACACTGGACTTACTGTACGCCAACACCAAGTGGGCCTACAGCTCATCACTCCTTCCTCCCCTGGGCAGATCTGACCACAACCTGGTCCACCTCCTGCCCGTGTATCAACCTCTGGTCTACAGACAGTCTGAGGCGTCTGAAGAGGCCCTTAAAGACTCAACATTACTGCGTGGGATGTGTTCACTGACTCTCACGGGGAGGACATCAACAGCCCGACTGACTGCATAACGGACTATATCAACTTCTGTGAGGAAAACGTCATACCCACCAGGACTGTACGGTGTTTTCCAAACTAAAAATCCTTGATTACCCCTGAGATAAAGGCTCTGCTTAAGGACAAAAAGAGGGCCTTTGGATTGGGCAACAGAGAGGAGCTAAAGGTTGTACAGAAGGAACTGATGTGAAAGATCAGATAAGGAAAAAACAGCTACAGGAAGTGGATGGAGGAACAGCTGCAGCAGAGGAACGTCAGCAGAGTCTGGAGAGGCCTAAAAACCATATCTGGCTACAAAGAGCCAGACTCCCAGGTCCGAGGGGACCATCAATGGGCAAAGGACCTGAACATTTTCTTCGATAGATTTGATCAGTCAGGCATCCCTCCCCCGACCCATTCTCGCCTGCTGCACTCCACCAGTGTCTTGTCCCTCATAACCAACCAGGTGAAGAGGGAGCTGCAGGTGGAAGGCATGGAAGGCAGCAGGTCCAGATGGCATCAGCTCGAGGCTCCTGAAATCCTGTGCAGACCAGCTGTCTGGGATTGTGGTGTTTCGGTCCAACCTGAGCCTGAAGCAAGGGAGGGTACCACTACTGTGGAAGATGTCCTGTGTGGTACCTGTGCCAAAGACCCTTCACCCCAAGGACGTCAACAGCTACCGGCCGGTGGCGCTAACATTGCAGCTGATGAAGACCCTGGAGAGGCTGGTCCTTGGACACTTTCGGCCCCTTGTGAGGTCATCGATGGACCCGCTGCAGTTTGCATACCAGCCTGACATCGGGGTGGATGACGCTGTCATCTACCTTCTGCAGAGGTCCCTCTCCCACTTGGAGAAGGCTGTGGGCACTGTGAGGATCATGTTCTTTGATTTCTCCAGTGCCTTCAACACCATCCAGCCGCTGCTCCTGGGAAACAAGCTGCAGCACTAGGGGGTGGATCACCAACTCACCTCCTGGATCCTGGACTACCTCACCAACCGTCCACAGTACGTGAGGACCCGGGAGTGTCAATCAGACACCATCATCTGCAGTACGGGGCCCCCCCAGGGGATGGTACTGGCACTGTTTCTCTTCACCCTCTACACTGCAGACTTCACCCACAACGCGCCGACCTGTCACCTGCAGAAGTTCTCTGACGACTCCATCGTAAGCCTCATCTCCAACGAGGACGACAGGGAGTACAGAGAACTGACTTAGGACTTCAGTAAGGCTCCCTGCTCGACAATTTGTACCACCCCCTCCAAGACAGCCTGTCTGCAGCTCCTTCAGTGACAGGTCGCTCCACCCGCACCCGAATTCTGGCTCCCACGCACTGGTTAAATAAGTTTTCTCGCTTTAAGAAAGTATTCCTGATGTCAACTCGTTACCTGGATAAAAGAAACCTGTCCAAAGTCAATAAGTCAGATTACAACCTCTCCACAATGGGAAGGCCAGAGACAGGTCTTGTGATCATTGTGGAACTAATGTCTAAGGACATCCTGGACAAGGCTGGAATAGGCTACAAGATCATCAGCAGCTTGGTGTGAAAGAGACAACTGGTTTGATTATTAGAAAATGGAAGAAGCACAAAATGACCATCGATCTCTCCAAATCCACCATCTAAGATCTCGCCTCTTGGGTCATCAATGATCATGAAAAAGGCGAGGGGTCAGCCAATAACTACACAGGAGGGACTTGTTAATGATCTGAAGGCAGCTTGGACCACAGTCACCAATAAAACTATTGGTTACACACTATGCCGTAATTGATGAAACTCCTGTGGCGCCCGCGAGGGTCCCCTGCTCAAGAAGGCACATGTACAGGCCGTCTGAAGTCTGCCAATGATCCTCTGAATGATTCAGAGAAGGCTTATGAGAAGGTGATGTGGTCAGATGACACCAAACTCAATATCATTTGCATCAATTCGACATGTTGTGTTTGAAGGAAGAGAAATGCTGCCTATTACCCCAAGAACACCATCCCCAGCATCAAGCATGGAGGTGGAAACATTGTGCTGTGGGGGGGGGTTTCTCTGCTAAGGGGACAGGGCGATTCACTGCATCAAGGGAGGGAGCCATGTATCGTATTGGCTGATAACCTCCTTCCGTCATCCAGGACACTGGACATGGATAGGTCTCCGGACCTCCATCCCATAGAAAATCTGTGGAGGGAGCTGAAGCTTCCAGTTGCCAAACATCAGCCTCCAAACCTTGAGGATTTAGAGATAATCTGCAGAGAGGAGTGGATCAAAATCCCTCCTGAGATGTGAGCAAACCTGGTGACCAACTACAAGAAACATCTTGACCTCTGTGCTGTCCAACAAGGCTTTCTCCACCAAGAACTAAGGCGTGTTTTGCAAGAGGATCAAATACTTTTTCCCCCAATTAAATGCAAAGTAATTTATATCTTTGTTTTAATGTACATTTCTGGATTTAGTTTTTGATATTCTGTTTCTCACTGTTAAAATAAACCTACCATAAAAATGACAGACTGTTAATTTCTTTGTAAGTGAGTAAACTAACTAAATTGGCATTGAATCAAATATATATATATATATATATATATATATATATATATATTTATACCATTAATTACTGTGCAATATTTACCTGGCTGCTACACCTCAAAACAGTTTGAGGTCTATTTTTGTGTATTTTGTAAAATTGTGTATTTCTTGTAGATTTTTGCATCTGGATGTAATATTTAGCTGTCTTTGGCTCTTTTTGCTGTATCTAATGAAAATGTCCCCTCTGTGGGATGAATAAAGGTATTCTGATTCTGATAGACCTAGATCATTATTATTTACTCTCTGTTTCTCTTTTTTCATGGCTCAGGCATGCAGCCTTGAAGAGTTGATCTTATCCCTTTCACATAAAGGTAGCCCAGTCTCTTTCTATTGCAAGTTTTTGGCCAGCACAAACTAACATAAGACAGTTATTGTCCAGGGACACCTGGAACAGAAGCATATCGGATGTGCGAGTCTCTCTCAGTATATCACTATACTACTGTATATTCTGATTGGGTGATCAATACACTACTTGATGTGTTTTTATCGGGGGTGAAAAAAGTGTCCCCACCACTATTCAAAACGAATTGACACCAATGTTTGCCAGATTTAAAGATATCTGTAATTCTGTTATTTTCATACCTGGATTGAGGCTGGGAATGGTGATGGTGGATGGAGGTGAGCTGCCGTTTATATTCCTAGCTGTAACTGTGACGATATATTCTTTAGTCCTGGTCAGACTGAGAGAAAGACTTTGTTTGTTAAAAGCCACTTTGGTGCTATTTTGGTTGTGATTTTCTGTGGTCTTTCTCCAGGTCACTTCATAGTGTTCGATGTGTCCATGACTTTGTTTGGCCTGTGGCATCTGGGGAGAGATAGCATCAACACATTAGCTTACCTGCTGAAACATTCATATGAAGATCAGGCCATCAACTTGTAACTTTAGGGCAACTAGCAGCTGTAATCATTGTTTATTTTCAGTATAGAAACATTTATAAAATTACTTAGAAGCTATGGAACAGTCATCTTGTCTCCACATTGGTACTCTGGACTGTTTCATACTACCTGCTGCCAACATCTCAAGTACTCAAAGATTCAAAGACTTTATTGTCATATACAAAATAGCTACATTGTAGTTATAGCAATGGACATCTTAAATTCCAGGCTCCTCCAACGATGCAACATAAATACAGAAATGGAAAAAATACTTTACTGAGTGAAAGTAGAAGTACGACAGAGTAGGAATATTCTGTTACAGTAAAAGTCCTGCATTCAAAATGTTCCTCCAGTAAAAGTAGAAAGTACTCTCATCTAAATGTACTTAAAGTAGCGACAGTAAAAGTAGTCATTGTTTGATTGGTCCATTTCAGAATAATATCTCTGATATGTTTTATAATTATTGATCATTAAAGTGTTCTCAGAGCTGGTAAAGGTGCAGCTAGTTTTAATGGCTTTGTATACTGCAGGGTAGCTGCTGGATTTACTGCAGGTGAAGTCTGATTTAAGGGCTGATTATATTTCACGTCATCCAGATCTGCAAACTAACTAAAGATATTAAATAAATGTAGTGGAGTAAAAGTACACCATTCATCTCTAAATTGTAGTGGAGTGAAAGTCGAAAGTAGAATAAAATGTAAAAACTCTGTACTACAGGATTCAATACAATGTGCATTTCTTCCTTTAGTGGTGAAACCAACAAGGAAAAACTGTGGGTATCCGACTTAAAGAAAGAGACTTAAAGATGTCCCACTCCCTTTCACAATTTTCATCAATCTCATCCCTTCAGTATCCCTTTCCCTTTACCCGCAGGATAGCCAGGAAATAAACTTGGCAAATAAAAAATAAAGGAGAAATTTGCTTCCGACAGCACAAAATCTGCTTTGAAGGGGATGGGACAGTGGCAGGGGGGCAAAAGAAGGCTATTGGTGGAACAATTCCATACGCCTCCTCTAACAATGCGGATTTGGCAAATGGACCTAATAACTTTTATCTGAGATATTTAACTTTGCAACATCACACACAGAGGTTTTTTCTAGAAAAATAATGTATGAGGGTGCTTACGTCACCTTCAGTCAAAATGATGGCCTGTCCACTTTCCAACAGAAATACTGCATTAAAGCGAAGCGGAAAATACTTGTTTGTTCATGTCTTAAATCTGCATTTTTCTTAAATATCAATCGCTACATGTGTGGCAGCCATTCCAGTGTCTGTTGAATTCCAACACAGAAATGTTGTCAATAGTTTATAGAATACAGATTAAAAAAAAACTTTTTCCAGAGCTACATAAAAACAAAGCTGCCTCTGCCATCTGACAGACTATTTGACATGATTTTCCAATTTTTGTAGTTATTATACCGTTTTTGACGAACAGAAATATTGTTTTCTGGCATCACTTTAACATTTTACTAGGAAAATCTGCATTTTGGTTTAAAGGCGCACGCCAACGTTAGAAGCTATAAAGATTTTCCATGTAAGTGAGCTATCCCAAATGCATGTAAGGACTTTCAGCAAGATGGCGTGCGTGGCTAACGTGAGTGACGGCCAGGCAGTTGGTGCAATCTCCAGCCAAGGAAAAAGGCGTTCACAGCAGCGGCCTACACAGCGGTCATAAAAAAGGACCTTAAGCTGTAAGCACTGTGGCTCGCAGCACAAGCAACGACAGTGTCCAGCAATAGGTAAGCAGTGCTCTAATTGCCAGGGCCAGAACCATGTAGCCAAGCAGTGGTTCTCAAAAGCAAAAGAGAAGAAAGGAAAGTCTGTTAACATAGTGGAGGACACTGATTTAAATGAGCCATTTTTTGTTGACATGGTGAACTGTGAAAGTGAGCAAAAACTAATGAATGTCAACAGAGAAGACAAATAGATAGCTCCACTGATGATTAATGGGACATTAATAACCATGAAACTGGACACTGGTGCAAAAGCAAACCTGATCAGCATGTGTGACATCAAGGCAATGAAAGATAAGCCAAGAATACATAAAAAAACACTTGCGCAAAAAGACTACACTGGAGAGAAACTCAACAGTTTGGGCGTGTGCAGATTAAAGGGAACCACAAAAGGTAAAGTGCACCACCTACTTTTCTCTATGGTTGCTGATGGAGTTCATTCACTGCTTCGTGATGAGTGTATTGTATCACAAACTGTGAACACACCAAATGACTCTATTGACTGTATAGTACAGAATTTTGCACATATATTTAACGGTTTTGGTGAACTTCACTTCACATACCAAATCCAGCTTAAAGAACATGCACAGCTAGTGGTGCATGTTGAGAGAAGAGTTCCAGCACCAATTAAAGATCGTCCAAAGAAACAGGTCAAAAGGTTGAGGAACCGACAGACTGGGTCAACTGCATGGTCTGTGTTAAAAAAAAAAAAGTGGTTGATTCTAAGAGTGTGCATGGATCCAAAAGATCTCAATGAAAACATCCAGCATGAACATTATCAGACACCCAAGCGTGAAGAGATCACAATTGAAATGGCAGGTGCCTTTACAAGGCTTGATGCATTTCAACGCTTTTAGCAGCTGAAACCGGATGAAAACAGCACATATTGCACATTCAATACAACATATGGCAGATATTGCTTCCTCAGACTAACCTTTTGCACCATTTCAGCATCCAACATATTTCACAGAGTGATGGAACCCATCATTGAGGGGCTGGATGGATGGTGACAATGATGGATGATGACATCATTGTCTAGGGCTCCAATTTAATAACACAGCGAGAGGCTGATAAGGATACTGGAGCGCATATACAAATATGGACTCAAGCTCAACAAGAGCAAATCCCAGTTTGGAGCTCAAGAAGTTGTCTTCCTTGGAGACAAGATCAATGCCATGCAGGAAATGCCAAGGCCCACAGACAAACCAGGTTTGCTTCGTGTTATGGATGGTCAACTTCATAGGTAAATTAATTCCTAAACTATCTGCAAAGACATCTTGTATCCGTGAGCTCCTGCACAACAAGAATGAGTTTAAATGGACAGTCAAACATGAGCAGGAGTGGAAACACTCAACAGACACTAATAACTAATTGCAACTGTATTGTCATTCTTTGAAAGTGTCAACAGATAGAATAGGCACAGTGCTCCTACAAGCTAAAGGTGAGCATAGGAAACCATGAAGTAAAACGTCATTTGGTTTTATTAAGGGCCCACAAATACAGTATATCAACTAATAAATAGCTAATATAGATAAAGTGTTGCCTTCAAATGTGACTTACTTTCCAAATAATTTTAGTGTGGTTGCCCTCCATGTGCATCCACACATCAAGTGCATCTGGAACTGTGGTAAAAATATATAATCAGTGACCAGAAAATTAAAACATTGAATATTCCATTTCCATAATAGGATAAAAGATTAAGTTTTCCTTTTGAGTTTCCTACCTTCACCATAGGTGCGAAAGAAGACTTTTTTGCTCCATTCACTCCATTTCCAGAAATGTTGTGTTGATCCACATCTTAATGTCGCATTATATGTCCAATTTGGTATCAAGTCATTCAAAACTGTGGAATTAAGTCCAATTCCAATCTGGGAACACAATATTGACAATAATGAGGAATGTAGTGTAGTTCAGAAAAGGATTTTACTTTAAAAAAAAAGCTAATAATAGTCTTGGATAGCTCAGTGGTTAGAGCTGTCAGTGTCCGCTTCCAAGTCCGACTTCTGAGCTCCGCTTAACTCACAATGTCCTCTCCTCTGTCCCTCTTTCAAATGGTCAAAGACACTCTCTTGCCAAAAAATATCTTACAAAAATTACATTTTGATGAAAATGTATCAACTTACAATTGAAATTTCACCAAAACTCATGCGTACTTGGCAAGTAATATTGAGATTGTTGTACTGTGGCTTCGCCAAATTCCACTGCAGGGTGACACTTCTGGCATTCACAGTCGAAACTTTTACTCCATTAGGAGCAAACATGTGCACTGATGGAAAAGACAAAGAATCTTAACTTCATTCAAACATTTTTTTTAAATGTTAGCAATCTGATTTTACAAATTTAAAAAAATCAATGCTCGTTTTAATAAAAGCATACCTCTCTTGGATAAGTCTGCGGTGTCTGAAAGCTCAACCATCCCAAACTCATTTTGTGCTGTCAATGTCCAGTTTCTCTCACCAACATCTACTTTCTCCACTTTTTGAGAGCATCTGCCCTTAGACAGCATTAGACATGGGCTGAAAAATAAACATAGTTTACCTAATTGTCATTACTATTAATTACTGTTATTACATTAAACTTACAGACAACAAGATTTACACCATCAAATGTGAATCAAAGAAAGGCCACATTTTTAATGTGTAAAGGTGAGGCAGGAGTTGAGAAACCATCCATCTGATCTAATGTTTTTGATCTAATTTAATTTGAATTTTCAGAGGGGAATTTAATATTATAATTTTAAATAGTATTCCTTTTCATATAGTTTACTTATTAAGAAGATTCAAGTGTTTGTAATGACTCCTCAGAATGTATCTGTCATGCATTATGTGACTGACGAAAGGACAATGCTCTTGGGCCTCATTTATAAACGTGGCCTACGCCAATTTCTAAGCAATCTTTGCGATTTATAAAAAACAAACTTGATGGAAAATGTGCGGTCCTCCACGGACACTCTGACCCATGCGTACGCACAAAACAGGCGAGATGAGAAACTGCGACACCGTTGGCAGAAGGAAAAATGGAGAGAAAGGTGAAAATAATACCATACATCGAAATATTACCTCATGTATCATGTATGAAGACTTAATTTGCAAAAATTGCTAAAAGCCAATCTTAAAATGATTAAACAAACGCCTGTTTGAGACTACTGAGTGCACACAAAAACCTAACTTTGAGAAATAAATAAATATGGATATGCTATTGAATACCACCCCTCGAATATATCTTAATGTTATGAAATGTATTCTCATAAATGATGCGGTAAACAGAAAAACATATTTACGTTTAAACTGATGCTGTTTTGCATGTACAGATACGAGTGCATGGTTTAACTATTGAAACGCACCCAAGTCCCAGCTGTTTGTACATGTGCAAATCCAGCTAGATTGCACTTGTTTAAATATCATTTCTAAAAAGGAAGAACATTACGTTACACCTGAGTGCCAGACGCACATGTGTTATCTTCAAACTACGTCCAACAAACAATACGATGAACTTCTCTGCACATCCCCAACAAAAAACTAAATTTTACACAGTGGTTTCTTTTTTGCTGTTCTGTCGGCATCTCCTGCATTCGTCATCAGGCAGTCAGCCTAAATGAATATTCATACGGGGCGTTTCTTTGACTATTTATAGGCAGATACGGGTGCTATGTGAGGTGGGAGAATTTAGGGGGTTCAGAATCTAGCCCAACACATCTTAATCACAGATTGAACTCTCCATTATGACTCTGAAAATGTGGTGTGCATCACTAATTTAAATAGAACACTTTTTGATACTGAGTAATTGAAATATCTAATTTGTGTTCTGTAATTTGCTTTAATACTCTTTCGTATGGTTTTATTACATTTTAAAGAGGTCCTTTATGTTTTTACGGGTTCTCCCTTTCCTTGAGTGGGTAAATGGTCTGCAAAGGCTAAAATCCCTGTACACTCTACTTCTATTTGCTAGTGCTTCAACACATTGTACGTGATAGGGTAAGGGGTGGGACATCTTTAAGTGGTTGACCAATCGCAACAGAGGCGGCCAGCTAACCAATCAGACCAGGATGGGCTCTGGTTTTAGACATAGGGTGAGAAGAGGTGCTGCAGCACAGGCAGTATGAGAAAAATAAAGACCTTTTTGAATATTAAAGCATAGAGACATGTCACACAACACAACGTACACAAACAAACCTAAAATTAGCAGGATATGTCCTATTTAATATACCTTCCCAGAAGCTGAGGAGCTTTTGGCTCTTTGAAGGGCAAGTCTGTGTCTCCTCTTACTGTCCACTGACATTCAACTGATTTCAGGTCTCGGGTTTCACACTGAAGGTCTCTGTAATGAGGCGGGTCTAAGTGGTGATGATAGAAACATTTAAAGACAGTTAGCATTTATGACACAGATGTATCAAGAACAATCTATTCTATATATTTCCGCACCAAGTCATACTTACAGCCAATATAAACACAAGCACCATTATTATTGTTTGTCTTTGTTTCACATTTTACATGGTCGCAGGTGTTTTTTGATGCCCGATTCAGATAGACGGTCAGGGCATATGTCTGATTGTTGATCTTGGTAGTGCTCGGTTGTTCTCCAGTATTCAGATACATTGTGCTGAAGGCTTCCGTTGAAGGCAGAATGCAGTAGAATGTGACGGTACTGCCAACCATGAACCACTTGTCCTTTGGAAAAATTTCTGGTACTTTCAAGGTTTGCTTCCCTGCAAAAACAAAATAATATGAAGTAAAGCATCTGAAGGATGGTTGCACTATGAAATGTGGAATAATGATAGCTTGAATATTTTGATCATTGAGTATTAACCAGGAAATGTCTGCTCCTTCCAAGGGCTTGTATGGTTGTTGTATCGGGACCTAAGCCTGACTGAATTGGAAGCGCCTTCCAAGTCCAAAAAGGAAGTCCAGATCCGGTAGTGGGTTGATTCTATCTGGTCAGGTGTCACAGCAACTTCATCCTTAAACATTTCCAAAACCAAACCAGAAGTAAATCCATCAATAACCAAAATGAATTTATATTGTCCAATGTGACACATTTAAATTTGCCTTAAGTAGCTTTACAAGCTATCTGCCGTACAACATAAAGAACACATGTTTGTTTAGGTAAAAAGCTGCATTGTCATAGAAGTCAGCAATGTTGTTGTGATGCAAATGATCTTACATAATTAACTTGTTGGCCCGCTCTGAAAACAACCAGTTCATAGATGAGCACATCCCGGACTGCAGAGCATGAAGGTTGGTCTTCCCATAACAAGATCATCTGACCAGAGTGCAGAAGGGTCACATTCTGAGGGCCACAGTTAAGGTAACCTAAGGAAAATGATCATAGAACATTCAAAAAAACCTTCCTCATCATGAAGAGCAAAGAGACTGAAAGTCTCAGGCAATGTAAGCAGGACATCATCAGCTGCACAGAAAGAGGACAGATATGAAGACAATTTAATGTGTTTTTTATTGTGTTCGTCAAACAAAATCTCTTGTGGGGCTTTGTAACTTGTGTATAAACAGAGAGTAAATGATTGACAATATAAAACTGTTCTAACTGTGTCCGTATATTTGAAATAAATATTAGATATGGACCATTTATCTGTAGTTCCGAGGGGAAATTTGTCACAAACTTTAGACACAAGGCACTAAGACTGAAATGCATGACCCCAGGAGACAGCGTTAAAGTATAAAAAACTACTTTATTTAAAAAAATGTAAAAAACAACTCAAGGCACTCACAAGGAGGATAAAGGTCCCCTATTATGCTTTTCCGGTTATAACCCGTCTTTTCGTGTGTTATGTAGCTTTTTCTGCATGTAAACGATCTGCAAAGTCACAAACCCTAGTGGTGTATTAAAGTGGTGTATTAAATCTGTTCATACAGTGGGTTACTCTCTGACGTCATAGGGGGTGCAGAGAGGATGTTGTTCAGGGAAATGGGGGGCCATAGGATGTTGCTTAACTATAGCTGGAATATGTCAGGGGACCGGGCACCGGACACATGTCACTCTAGTGGGGCACACCTTGTTATTGAACAACACACACTTTGGACACGCACATACATTTTTTTCCTATAAATGGTATGCACAAAGACAGTTCGGGGGGACTTCCAAAATTGGCTCTAGGAACCTCGTATTGCCCGTGTTGGTGCATGATACTATGCTGTTGTAATAAACCTTATTATATACAAGCTGGTGTCTCTGGAGACTTCTTCATCATCTTCACAAACATCGCTACAAAATAATATACCTTACCCTCAAAGTACACCCTGTAGCGAGTAAAACTCTAAAACAGAAAAGACATGTCTATGTTGCCCTCAAACGCCTCGTTGCAGATTTTTCTTTTCCCATTTTTTTCTTCCGGGGGTTGTTGACGTCACTAAATGTGGAGACCAATCGGCAAGTTGGCACGCCCCTAGCTATAGACCAATAGGCACACCCTCTGCCAACCGACCATTTACTGTTGAAAGACTGAAATGTCAAGAAAGTATTTTGTGCACTGAAATGTGAGGGGAAATATCATCTGTTTGCCTTACCGAAGGCAGTACCACGAAAAAGTCAGTGGTTGAAATGTATTTCTAACACTGTTCCTTCAACAGTTCGAAGTACTGTACTGTGTGCCCGGCATTTCAAGGACGACAGCTTCTAAAACCTTGCACAGGTTGATGCCGATATGCAAAGCCTGCAGAGTTCCTACTTTGTTTCAGTTCTAACATTACATCTGAAATGTAAGAGTGACGCAAAATAAAATGAGAAAACCAATATGATTTTGGAACATTGAACAATGTAAATCTATTCTAGTACACCTCAACAATGGAATTATGATCACTACAAACAGCCACAATATGGGACCTTTAATAAAACTTTTAAAAACAACATCCTAGAAAAGTTAAGATTGTCAGACCGTTCAACCATGCAACAAAATATACATAGTCCTACAAATGTTTTTATTTAATTTCCATCTTATTTTGTCGAAGCTCAAGGGAGCTAGAGCACTGGGCTTGAAGAGCCGCATGCAGCTCTGGAGCTGCGGTTGCCAACCCCTGTCCTAATGGAACATAAATAACCTTGAAAACATTTAGTGAACCTCAATGGGGGCCATTGAGATCATTTCCTGTCGACCCTCAGTTGTGTGTCTATTCTCAGTTCGAGATGAGGTGGTCCATCAGCAATACATGTTAGAGCAGTTCCCTTTACTGTGTCTACTTACAGTATATATCACTGCACGTCAGTACAGGTAAGTAATGCTATAACCAGAATTGTGTTTAAATAATTCAAACTATTATTACATTAACTTATAAGCTATGGTTAATGTTAATAAGTACAGCGGCAATAGTCTTCTTTTAAATACAATGTCAATTTCATTGTAAATTAAAATTGACAGAGGGAAATGTTTCATGTCAGCCATTCTTCAAAGCTAATTATACTATATAAATAGGAAGTGTATATAGTATAATTAGCTTTAAAGAATGCCTGATATTCTTAATACTTCTACGCTGTTCCAAGTTAAAGGATAACATACTCACCATGTTCTTGGCTGTTTTCCTCTTGTGTGCTCTTGCAGAACAGTGACAGCAAAACTAACCAAATCATCATCATAATCCAGTGTGTCAGTCCACGTGGAAAATGTGCTTTCACCATAAAAAATGATCTCAAAAACGTCCACTTCTCACAGCTAATACCTATAGAAGTATACAGTTTATTCAGTGTCAAAAAATATATACTGTTTTAAAAAGTTGATTCCTAAGGCATTTTTAGAAGGATGTACTTACATGAGAAAGTCAGACTGCTTGTTATGAAGGGTACAAGTTATGCATTCAGTCTAAAGGCTTTCGAATCCAACAGAAGAAAGTATCAAGTTAATCCCTGAAGAAACGCTCCATTTACAAGCAGCCGATGACACATTGTTTGGAAATGCATTTGCTGTTTTAGGTCCTATTGGTTGTGAAATCCATGTGGACAGGAAATGGGAGGCTGCTTCCTGGTAATAGTGAGTCAGAGATTCCAGATGAGACATGTTCTCTATGTGCAGTTGAATTATTCTGCAGAAAGTCAGTGGAGGACAAATGTGGGCATTGCCTATGATGTTTGCTCAATTATGATGAGCTAGAATTAGCTACAAGCGGGAAACCTATGGGATCAGATTTGGGTCAAAACAAATCAAACAAAACTCTCTCAGTATCAAGCAAATTGAGAGTTTGGGGGAAAAAAAATGTAATCTCAAAGTAAATCTATAACTTTTGTTTTTATAACATCTCTTTTTGTTTGCAGTTCTCATTGCTTCTTTCTCAATGATCACACTTTTACTCTTGTTTGCGCTCCCTCATTTTTTTGTTTGCTATTCCGACACAAACCTCTTGGGTGGGCGGGATTTTCAGGGGCGCGTCCCCATTGGCCACAGTTTTTCAGTGACAGCCCAGTACACCACACAGATTGTACAGTACAACTCATGCTGCAACGCCGGAGACTAGTGATGGGCATTCCGGCTATTTTCAGAGATTCGGGTCTTTAGGATCCCACCAGAGCCTTCTATTTTACCCTAATTTAGCAATAACAAATCGTTATTGTGTTGGTATGCATTTTTCATTCAGTCTTTTCATAAAAGCCTTATTTGTATGCATTTTTTTGGTCCAAAAAAACATATACAGTTTCTATTTTTTTTTTTAATCAGTGGCGGCTGGTGGAGTTTTCTCCAGGGGGGCTATAACTTAGGGTGACCAGATTTGAGTTTGTGAAAAAGAGGACACTTGCGATTGTTGGGGGGTGGGGGGAATCGCCAGTCAATTTAAGTACACGCTTAATGTTCCCAACAGTGAAAACCGGACGTATTCATGAATTTATAAAACCCCCTGGACGCTCCGGACAGGACGTAAAAAGAGGACATGTCCGGGCAAACGAGTGTATTTACATAAATGAAAACAACAAAAACAACATTATAGATAGATAGATAGAAGTGCAAAGAGAAACAAGTGCGATAGGTTTCAAAGTTTCAAGGTTTTATTTGTCATATGCACAGCAGATACAGCGTATATGTTGGCAATGAAAATCTTATGTCGCGTGCTCCTCCAACAACTCAACATACATGGTGCAAAAGATAAATAAAATAGTAAAAAAGAGAGAAGAATATTTACAATATCAACAATACAGATTTGAGGATGTGAAATATATACATATGTGGAATACATTGAGAGTATTTAAACACTTTACACTGTTGAATGAGGAGGTATGGACAGATGCATATATTATGTATAGCAGATGTATATGGCAGATATGTATAATATATAGATATGTGTACTATAAACAGATATGTATGGCAGATGTGTATAATATATATATATATATATGTATATGTGTACTATAAACAGATATGTATGGCAGATGTGTATAATATATATATATATATATATATATATATGTATGTGTGTACTATAAACAGATGTGAGTAGACATTCACACAGCTCAGGAGTTCAGTAGTCTTATAGCCTGTGGTATAAAACTGTCTCTGAGTCTGGTGGTCTTGGTCCGGATGCTGCGGTACCGTCTGCCAGACGGCAGCAGACAGAACAGATTGTTGCTGGGGTGATGGGGGTCCTTTAATATCCTACCGGCCTTCTTCCTACACCGCTGGGTGTAGAGGTCCTCCATGGATGGCAACTCCGTCCTGGTGATGTGCTGAGCAGTTTTCACCACCCTCTAGCAGTTTTCACCACCCTCTTATGTACCCTACATGTACAGTATGTACAGTATATGCACAGTATATGCAGTTAAGAGTGATTATGTAAAGATACGGGCAGTATAAAGAGGTGGGAATAATTGGCATAGTATAAACAGATGTAGTATGAACAAATATACAGATGTGCTATATTACTATACAGATGGCCAATATACATATATAATAAATATCTATCTATCTCTATATCTATCTCTCTATCTATCTCTAGATATATCTCTATATCTATATATTTAAATAATATATATCATATATAACATGGACAATACACATACTTTATGACAGAAGGCTGTGACGTCAGCCCCGCCGCCAAATCCAGCTGCATTCAGCTCGGGGCTCAGGAGAGGTGCGCCCCAACATCGTCCTATCTCTTGTATTTAAGAGGAGCTACTGCGCATGTACAACTTTTAACGAGAGTCTATGGGCAAAGATTCCTGCGCCCCAGGGCGGAAATACGTCACCAATCAGACAATGTCAATGAACGAAACAACTTTACTCATCATTAACTATGAAATATTTATCTTGCACATCTAAAAAAATATATACATATATTTCGAAATATTTTTATTTTATTATTTCATTTTTATTTAATTTTTTTTATGTCTTATTCAAGGAAATGTGGTGAGAGGTGAGTGGTGGGGCGGCGCCCTAGGGCCCTCTATTGGCCAGCCGCCACTGATTTTAATCAAACCATTAAATTAACAACACAACAAAAAATCACAGCAAACAAATCAAATAAATAAAAGCCTTTAGATCAAAGTATTTAGTGCTGCTTGGCATACAGAAATACTAGATACTTGAGCTTGGATAGTGATTACAGTAAGAACTGGCTGGAAGAACTTTTTGAGGCGCTAAGAACTGGCTGGAAGAACTTTTTGAGGCGCTTGTATTTAAAACCGGCTCCCCTGTCTCTCTAGCCGTGTCTCATAGGCCATTTCAGAATGTTTGGAAACAATAGGCGCCAAGATACTTCCGGGTGACAGAATGCCTGCGGCTTCCCACTGACCTGGAGAGATCCAGCCGGCTACTACTGTGTGAAACGATGACGAAAACGTGTTGTGTTTGGGGTTGCACCGCCAGAAATAAAGCAAAAGGTGTAGGGTTTTATCGATTACCTTCAGAAAAAACTAAATTTATCCAGCGGAACATGTGGTTGAGGAGGTTAAAGCGAGTGGACGTCTTCAAAAGTGCTACAGAGAAGTTAGCAAGACTACCTGGTGGCGGAGTATAGCCACATCTAACGGGGCAGACTGGGAACCAAACCTCCATCATTGTGTTTGCGGAAGACATTTTCTCACAGGTAATGTATAAAATGTTTTGTTGGTTGTCTTTGAGTAATTTAGCAAAGTGTAATTGCTAGCCTGCTAGTTAACGTCAGTGTAGATTAACTACCTCCAAAATAAACAGCAGGACGTCGGATATGAAAACAAAGGTTTCTTTATGTAGAGAAATCAGTAGCGACCATTACACGTTCAGCAAACACCAACAAAACATATAATCAACAGCTCCATGTATTTACTAGTTATTTTTCGTATACGCGGCACTACTTTCATCCTAAGGAAAACGCACGTAACTCAATAATCAACCTTGGTAGCTTTACTGATTGTCTCTGTGGTACTGAGTTACCTGAAGCGTCACTCACTCTTGGATGTGCTGCGCTTTGGTTCACCTCCTCCCTTTAGTCCTTGGGCCAGACCACATATTGGTACCATCTGAGGGGGCAAAACTTTACCTATATTAAGTTGTTTGTAAGACTGATATAAGCATATTAATATATGATAACCCTTGCACAAAAGCAGTTTTTTATATTTTTGGGCTATATTACCGTTTTCACTGCTCAGCGCTTTAGCGAGATTTCCCGAAATCGCACATGTTCTAATATCATCTTGACAGTGATATAACTTTGGTCATTAATTTTTGTTGTATATGTGTACATTATTTGTTAAAGTCAAATGTTGCAACTATTGGAAAAAAATAAAGTTTGATTTTTCATACATGTTTTGTTGTTATCTCTTTAAAATCTGATTCTTAGATGGCACCAAGATCAGCCTTTATACGCGTATGCACATTGTTGTATTCGGATGACAATAATCGTGTGCAGTTGAGCATTTACTTTCAGTTTTTAACAGAAGAAAAAGGAAAATGTATTTATATAGAAACATGGGGGTTCTTAGCCAAGGAGATAGAACCTTTTGGCTAAAAAGGGTGCTATTTCATGCACGCGAGGTGAGCTTCGTTTACAGTATGGAACCTTTCTGAAGACGCTCATCCTGTAGTGTACTGGATTAAATCGGTAAGTGACAAAAATCTTTCATCTCCTTCATTTCATTCATATTCAGTAGCCCTACATCTGCTGTCTGCAAATCAATAGCCTCCTTTAGGTAAAAAAATAAATAAGGGGCGTTCCTAGTAAGCGTCCGTGGGCGTTAACTGGTCAGCTGTTAGCTAGAATCTACGAGTTTGTTGTCCCTGAGACAGCTTAGGGGCATGGTGGGTCAACGTGATTCACATCTCAATCACCCAGATCTACAGATGCCTAGAATCAGAAGAGATGAGGCTGATGTCCAGTCCCTTGTTGAGCTCATGGATACCAGTTGGTTAAATCCATTTAGTCAAGACCACTCAGATGTTATCAGCTTGTCAACTGCAACTGTTGCCCCACCAGCTATAGCAGCAGATCTCCTTGGTGCTCACAAGATAGGAGAAGAGGCATATCAAGCTTTCAAACGAGAACGACTAGAAGCTGGAACTACAAAGTTCCATGACAAAATGTCAAAAAAGAAGCTGAAAACATTCTCAGATATCCAAAAAAAGCCACGCAACCTAGGACAAGCCAAGCAAGCAGTTCTGAAGGCTGATAGAAACTTATTTGGCCACATGATCCTAGTGGCTGAGAGCCGACAGCTCCACATGAGTGATGTCTTAGCTCATCCCCTGGGTCCTCTGCCATGGGCCCTCGCCAATGGTGATGGATCTTTGCGCAAGACAAATAAAGCTGCTCTAGCTAGAGAGTTGGAGAAAAATGTTGCCCCTGCTGACGTTATCCCAGAACCATCAGCAACCATCATCGATGGGATGAGCTTGGTGCAGCAGATGAAAGGGGATGACAAGACTTTCACACAACTTGCAGAATCAGCTCTAGCCAAGGTCCTCCATGAAGGAGCCAAGAGCCAACGGATTGATGTTGTCTTTGACGTCTACAAGGAAACATCCATAAAAGATGCAGAAAGAGCCAACAGAGGTACATTAAGCATTCAGTTCAAGAACATAGCACCTGGTCACAACATCCAATAATGGAGGAAACTGCTCTGCAGTTCCTCTAACAAAGCAAGCCTTATAAAATTCTTGGTTGATGAATGGAAGGGACCCAAACAGAGAGAAAAACTCCAGAACAAAACATTGTATGTCACGTGTGAGGAAGTCTGCTACAGACTCGAAAAAGAACAATTGGAGGAGGTAACAGAGCTCGCATCTACCCAAGAAGAAGCTGACACTCGCATACTGTTACATGCTCTCCATGCAGCAGAGTCTGGCTACAAAGCAGTTGTCATCGTTGCTGAAGACACAGATGTGTTGGTCTTATGCTTAGGATTCCACAAGAACATTCGCTGTCCTATCTATCAAAAATGTGGAACCCAAAACAGGACTAGGTTCTTGGACATAACGAAGCTGGGCCAATCGCTAGGTAGTGGTGTCTCTGATGCCCTGCTTGGCATGCATGCCTTCACTGGTTGTGACACCGTCAGTGCCTTTGCAGGTCGTGGGAAGATACAGTGGTATGCAAAAGTTTGGGCACCCCTCTGAGATTTCATGACAATTTGCTTTTCCTTTATAATAGAAGATCACAGCAACAACATTTGTTTTCCTACAAAGATGTAGACGTTTTAGTGTTTTCCAGACCAAAATTCTTAGGGTAGCATTACATAGTTTTATTATAATAAAATAAAATGCAAAAAATGGGATGTGCAAAAGTTTGGGCACCCTTATAAATAGCATTCATTTCAACACCTGTACGGATTTATAGCTGACAGGTTGCTGCACAAAATTGCTTTGATTAGCTCATTAGACCTTCAATTACAAAGACAGGTGGAACCAATCATGAAAAAGGCTATTTAACATAGGTAATAGCTGGCTGTGCCTGGCCTAGGTTCTTTCTTAGGGAGTGGCAAGATGGGGACCTCAAAACAACTCTCCACTGACCTGAAAGCTAAGATAATCCAACATTATAAATTAGGAGAAGGGTACAAAAAATTATCTGACAGGTTTAAACTGTCTGTCTCCACAGTCAGAAACGTAGTTGTGAAATGGAAGGCCACAGGAACAGTCCGTGTGAAGGAAAGATGTGGTAGGCCGACAAAAATAGGGGAAAGGCACAGGCGAAGGATGGTGAAAATGGTCACAGAGAAGCCACAGACCACCTCCAGAGAACTACAACAACATCTGGCTGCTGATGGTGTAGTTGTTCACCGTTCCACAATCCAGCGTACTTTGCACCAGGAAGAGCTCATTGGAAGGGTGATGTGCAAAAAGCCTTTCCTGAGTGTTAATCACAAGAAGAGTCGCATGAGGTATGCAAAAGCACATCTGGACAAGCCAGAAGCATTTTGGAACAAAATACTGTGGTCAGATGAGACCAAGATTGAGTTATTTGGTCATAACATGAACAGGTATGCATGGCGAAAAAAACACACTGCATTCAATGAAAAGAACTTGTTGCCCACTGTAAAATTTGGTGGAGGATCTATCATGTTATGGGGCTGTGTGGCTAGCACAGGTACTGGAAAACTTGTTAAAGTTGAGGGCCACATGAATTCCTTACAGTACCAGGAGATTCTTGACAAGAATGTTCTAGAGTCAGTCACAAAGTTGAAGCTACGCCGGGGTTGGATTTTTCAGCAGGACAATGATCCTAAGCACCGATCAAAATCCACCAAGGAATTCATGCAGAAGCACAGGTACAATGTTCTGGAATGGCCATCCCAGTCCCCAGACCTTAACATCATTGAAAATGTATGGATTTATTTGAAGAAGGCTGTCCATGCACGGAGGCCAAGAAACCTGACTGAACTGGAGACGTTTTGTGTGGAAGAATGGGCCAAAATACCACCTGCCAGGCTTAAGGGACTTGTCTGTGGCTACAGGAGGCGTCTACAGGCCGTTATTGCAGCAAAAGGAGGCAATACTAAATATTAATGGAATTATTTCTTAGGGGTGCCCAAATTTATGCACATGCCTATTTTTGTTTGAATGCACATAAACATGTTTCTGTTTGACCAATAAAAGTTATTTCACTACTGAGATGTTTCTGTTACCATAAGGTATAACATATGTTAAAATGAAGTTGCTGCTTCAAAAGCTCAGCAAGTGACAAACTGATGCAGTGGTTTTCCTAAGGGGTGCCCAAACTTTTGCATACCACTGTAGGTGCCTTGAAGCTAGTGAAGTCTAACAAGGCCTACCAAGAGGCCTTCAGTGAGCTTGGACGTTCTTGGGATGTGTCTGATGAGCTTTTTAAGAAACTGCAAGAGTTCACATGCTGTATGTATGTGCATTCTACACGCACAATAGATGTGAACACCCTTCGTCACCAACTGTTCTGTGCTAGACGTGGCGAAGCAGAGTCAAGTCAACTCCCACCATGTAAAGATTGCCTCTTCATGCATGCAATGCGTGCTAACTATCAGGCTGCAATATGGAGGCGGTCTCTGAAGACCCAACCCTCTGTGCCGGATCCCAAGGAGAGTGGGTGGACCACAGATGATGAAGGGAAGCTGGCGATTGAGTGGAAGAGTGGCTTACCAGCACCCGATGCAGTGTTGCAGTTGCTCACCTGCAAGTGCACGAGGTCATGCAAACTGCCAGAGTGCACATGTCTCACCAATGGCCTGAAGTGCACAGATATGTGCAAACTGCAAACCTGTTCCAATCAACCCAGTGAGGAAGAACCCACTGTCGAGTTAACGGACTCAGATGATGATGATGTTGACTGAGTCCTAGGTTGAGGGTATGGACCTAATATTTGTATGTACAGTTCCCAGTATGTCAAGAAAAATAAAACAAAACTATTTACATGTCACAACATTGTTTGAGTGTAGTTTCATCAAAGTTGTTGTGGCCTAGGTTGATAGTATACAAACTGAGGGAATACTATTTAGTTACATTTTACTTAATATTGTTTTTTAAGAAAGAACCACTAAATATTATTATTTGAAACTCCAAATTTCATAAAAGTAGACTATATATCCTTATAAAATTGATAATGTGAACTGTTCCAGTACATAGTAGGCCATTTAAAGTATTTATTGATGGGTTTATTTCAATGGAGACGAGATAATAGTGTAATGGTACAGTTATATGTGATGACTGGAGAATTCGTCTTTTAGCGTTAGCCCGATAGGGGTCTCTCTGTTCAAGAGGTGAAAACCACTAATAAGCTGCCACTCTGAAAGGGTTATCACATCAAAACATAATCTAGGGATGTATAACAATAAAAAAATAACAACTAGAATTTGCCCACCCAGATGGTACCGATATGTGAAATTTCAGCCTTTGGCCCAAGGACTACTTTTCTTTATCGTGCGCTGCGCACGGCTCCTGGACATGATGACATTATTTAAATATATATAGATATAGAGATATATCTAGAGATAGATAGAGAGATAGATATAGAGATAGATAGATATTTATTATATATGTATATTGGCCATCTGTATAGTAATATAGCACATCTGTATATTTGTTCATACTACATCTGTTTATGCTATGCCAATTATTCCCACCTCTTTATACTGCCCTTATCTTTACATAATCACTCTTAACTGCATATACTGTACATACTCTATAAATCGCACTTGTTTCTCTTTGCACTTCTATCTATCTATCTATAATGTTGTTTTTGTTGTTTTCATTTATGTAAATACACTCGTTTGATACCTTAGTAGGCTACATGTATGCATGCTTTTTTGTTTTTTTTATACATTTTGGAGTTATAGCCCCCCCTGGAGAAAACTCCACCAGCCGCCACTGCTTGTAGTGGCACCTCTGATTGTACTTTGCTTTCGTCTCATTCTTTCCGCTTCTGTCCGACGTTCGTCTCCTGTCATTCCCACAGCTCCGGCTGCATCTCCGATTGAGTCCTCCTTGGCTCATCTTCTCCCGGGTTTCGGCACCAAAAATGTAGATTAACTACCTCCAAAATAAACAGCAGGACATCGGATATGAAAACAAAGGCTTCTTTATGTAGAGAAATCAGTAGCGACCATTACACGCTCAGCAAACACCAACAAAACATATAATCAACAGCTCCATGTATTTACTAGTCATTTTTCGTATACGCGGCACTACCTTCATCCTAAGGAACTCTTGTATAGTTTTAGCCGCTAAGCATTCTGGTAGTTCAGTTTCTTAACCCTTTGTTAGGCAATAGAAGAGAAAACATATCTCAAATCAATATCAATCAGATAGAATACAACAAAATATAATTATTTCTAACTCTCCTTTTAACAAGTAAATAGTAATAGAACCTTAAGCAGCTTTCTATGCATTAAATCAATAAACAGATTAAATCATTAATCTTATAACTGTTACCTATTAAGTTACAACAGTCAGCTCTAGTTTTGGCAGTGCTGGCGTTTGTCCAGCTTTAAAGAAACACACACAGCTAGGCCACACAGCTGATGGCTTAGAACTAGCTGTCACCGTATTAACTTGGCTCCATCGATATGCTTTCCAATTGACACAGTACAAGATAAAGTTAAATGTGTAAATGTAAGGGCAAAAGTTGGAGCTGTAACACACTGAAAGCTTGCAGTCTTTTTTAATGTAGTGCAAGCAAACTCATTTTTGACCAACGTTTCGTCATGTGTTTGTTTACACAAAAAAAGACTGCAAGCTTTCACTTAACACCAGCTCCCCCTTTTGTCCTAAGTCTGCTGTTCTGCTGAAGCTACTGTGTTCTGTGCAGTTTTTAAAGGATGAAACGTGAACTGCCCTACTCCATTCCCATCGAATATTGTTGCCTACCTTATTTATAGAGGGGACATTTTCTACAATTAAGGTCTAGGCCCAGGCTAACAGCAGCAATCATTGTAAAGCTTGCTTTTTTAGGCCTAACTTGAACTCTCCAGTGTTCAAAATTGAAGCTGTTAACATTTGGTAAAATATAGTCACTCAAGAGCACATGCTTAAATGGTCTATGTCTTTATGTTTATTATGCCGGTCGTCCGAACCTCGACCACCCTGACTTTGCTTCACAACACCTGGGGCCGGAGTTAGCCAATCCAACTGCATATGCTAAGAGAGCAGCAGATAAACATGGTCGGTACCATTGAGCAGTGGGAAGGAGACTGCTTTATTCTGCAACTGCACCAGGACCAGAGATTGTTGTTCCTGACATCGAAGTCAGCCAGGAAGAAAAAAGGGACAACCAAGACAATGGGGGACAATGTCATCTGTGTGAAATGCTACAGCAAGAGGTACGTAGGTTGCGTTTAGAGAAAGACTCTTACAAAGACAAGCTGTCAAAATTGTCGATCTCTTCAGAAAATGTCATTGTCTCAAAGAATGATGCAGCTAGTCAAATTAAGCACAAAAAGAAATTCTTTTCATTTTATTTTGGACTGCCATCTTTTGCTGCGTTTCTTTGGATTTTAAACTTAATTGCACCGCTTATTTCAGAAAGAAGGGTTATCTCCAAGGAAAATCAACTTCTTTTAACTTTGATGAAGCTCCGACACGGACTTGCCATTTAGACCTTGGTTTCCGGTTTGGTGTGTCCTCTGCATGTGTTTCAAATATTATCAGGGAAGTCATACCTGTCCTTGCAAAGCGTCTCCAATTTTTTTAATCCTGGCCATCTGCAGATGTTCTTCGGAAAAAACATGCCACAGAAGTTCAAGAAGAGGTTTAAGAAATGCGTAGTTATCATTGACTGCACAGAGTTTTTCATTGACAGGCCATTCAATCTCAGGGCTAGAGCCCAGACCTGGTCGAATTATAAACACCACAATACTCTTAAGGCTCTAATAGGAATCACACCCTATGGCTCAATATCATTTATTTCCAAAATGTGGGGAAGGAGGATATCAGATAAAGAGATCAGTGGTAAATCTGACTTTTACAGTAACATTAATCCAGGCAATCAGGTGATGGCAGATAGAGGTTTTCTGATAGGTGACAACCTGGCTAGGCTTGGTGCCACACTGGTCATGCCTCCATTCTTGAAGGGGAGAAAGCAGCTACCTGGGCGTGATGTTGAGAGGGCACGCCAACTTTCCATCCATCCGTCTGTCCGTCCATCCATCCATCCATCTTCTCCCACTTATCCGTCAGAGTCGCGGAGGTAACAACTCCAGCAGATAGCCCCAAACTTGTCTTTCCCTGGCACACATCAGCCAGCTCTGACTGGGGGATTCCAAGGCACTCCCAGGCCAGCGAAGAGATATAATCCCTCGACCTGGTCCTAAGTCTACCCCTCGGTCTCTTCCCAGCTGGACGTGCCTGGAACACCTCCCAAGGGGGCGCCCAGGTGGCATCCTCACTAGGTGCCCGAACCACCTCAACTGGCTCCTTTCAACGCGAAGGAGCAGCGGTTCTACTCCGAGGATGAATGAACTTCTCACCTTATCCCTAAGGGAGATGCCAGCCACCCTGCGGAGAAATCCCATTTCGGCCGCTTGTATCCCCAATCTCGTTCTTTCGGTCATGAGCCATCCTTCATGACAATACGTGAGGGTAGGAACGAAGATGGCCCGGAAGACCGAGAGCTTTGCCTTCTGGCTCAGCTCTCTTTTCGTCACAACGGTGCGATACAGCGACTGCAGTACCGCTCCCGCTGCTCCGATTCTCCGGCCCATCTCATGCTCCATTGTTCCCTCACTCAGGAACAAGACCCCGAGATACTTGAACTCCTTCACTTGGGGTAAGGCCTCATTCCCTACCTGGAGTGGACAGTCCATCGGTTTCCTGCTGAGAACCATGGCCTCTGATTTGGAGGTGCTGATCCTCATCCCAGCCACTTCACACTCGGCGGCGAATCGATCCAGTGAGTGCTGAAGGTCACAGACCGATAAAGCCATTAGGACCACATCATCTGCATCAAGAGCAGTGGTGCAATCCTTAGCCCACCGAACTGCAGACCCCCTCCCCCACGACTATGCCTTGAAATCCTGCCCATGAAAATCACAAACAGGATTGGACCCGGACACAGCTCTCGCTTTGGGAGTACAGAGATTGGATGGCCCTGAGTAGAGACCCCCTTCACCTATACTCCCGCAGCACCTCCCACAGTATCTCCCTGGGAACCCGGTCATACGCCTTCTCCAAATCCACAAAGCACATGTAGACTGGATGAGCTTACTACCAGGCCCCCTCCAGGATCCTTGCGAGAGTGAAAAGCTGGTCTGTCGTTCCACGACCAGGACGAAATCCGCATTATTCCTTCTCGATCTGAGGTTCGACAATTGGCCAGACCCTCCATTCCAGCACCTTAGAGTAAACTTTCCCGGGGAGGCTGAGTAATGTGATGCCTCTGTAATTAGCACACACCCCCTGATCCCCCTTTTTAAAAAGAGGAACCACCACCCCGGTCTGCCACTCCTTCGGTACTGTTTCCGACTTCCACGCAATGTTGATGAGACGTGTCAGCCATGACAGTCCCTCAACACCCAGAGCCTTCAGCATTTCTGGGCAGATCTCATCCACCCCCGGGGCTTTGCCACTGTGGAGTTATTTGACTACATCAGTGACTTTCCCCCCCGTGAGATTGGAATTGATCCCCCTTCATACTCCAGCTCCGCCTCTAACATAGAGGGCAGAGTTGTCAGGTTCAGGAGTTCCTCAAAGTGTTCCTTCCACCGCCCTAACACACTATCAGTTGAGGTCAACAGCGTCCCATCCTTACTCTACACAGCTTGGATGGTTCCCTGCTTCCCCCTCCTAAGGTGTCGGACGGTTTTCCAGAACAACTTTGGTGCCGACCAAAAGTCCTTCTCCATGGCTTCTCCGAACTTCTCCCACACCTGCTGCTTTTGCCACGGTCACGGCTGAGGCTGCTGCCCTTCGGGCCTGTCGATACCTTACAACTGCGTCCGGAGTACCCAGGGATAACATATCCCGGAAGGCCTCCTTCTTAAGTCGGACGGCTTCCCTGACCACCGGTGTCCACCAGGAGGTTCGAGGGTTACCCCCCCTTGAGGCACCTAAGACCTTGAGACCGCAGCTCCTCGCCGCAGCTTCAGCAATAGAGGCTTTGACTACCGCCCACTCTGGTTCAATGTCCCCCGCCTCCACAGAGATGCCTGAAAAGTTCCGCCGGAGGTGTGAGTTGAAGGCCTCCTGGACTTGGAATTCCTCCAGACGTTCCCAGTTCACCCGCACTACACAATTGGGCTTACCAGGTCTATCCATAGGCTTCGCCTGCCACTTGATTCAACTCACCACCAGATGGTGATCAGTTGTCAACTCCACTCCTCTCTTCACCGAGGGTGTCCAAAACATGCGGCCTCAAGTCCGATGATACGATAACAAAATTGATCATTGACCTTCTGCCTAGGCTGCTCTGGTACCACGTACACTTATGCATCCTTATGTTCGAACATGGTGTTTGTTATGGCCAATCCATGACTAGCACAGAAGTCCAGTAACAAACCACCACTCCGGTTCAGATCGGGGGGACGTTCATCCCAATCACGCCCCTCCAAGTGTCTCCATCATTGCCAACGTGTGTGTTGAAGTCTCCCAGCAAGACTAAGGAGTCCCCTTCGGGAGCCCCATACAGGACTCTTTTCAGGGTCTCCAAGAAGGATAAATACTCTGAATTGCTGTTTGGTGCATAAGCACACACAACAGTCAGAGTTTCCCCCCCCATAGGCGTAGGGAGGCAACCCTCTCGTCCACTGGGGTAAACTCCAACAAAGCGGCACTCAACCAGGGGCTTGTGAGTATCCCCACACCCGCTCGGCGCCTCACACCTTGGCAACTCTGGAGAAGAATAGAGTCCATTCCCTGTCAAGAAGTAAGGTTCCAGAGCCGACGCTGTGCATAGAGGTGAGCCCCACCAGATCCAACTGGTAACGCTCCACCTCCCGCACAAGCTCCGGCTCCTTCCCCCCCAGAAAGGTGACGTTCCACGTCCCCAAAGCCAGCTTCTGCCACCCGGGTCTGGTCCGTCAAGACCCTCTGCTTTCACTGCCACCCTTTCTGGCAGCTCACTCGACCTCATCGCTGTTTCCTGCAGGTGGTGGGCCTGCGGGACGGGGAAGTGGAGGTGTTGCCGTCGTTGCTTATTTGGGCTGTGCCCGGCCGGGCTCTGTGTCAAGTCCGGCCACCAGACGCTCGCCGTTGAGTCCTCCTTCTGGGCCTGGCTCCTTCTGGGCCTGGCTCCCCCCCCCCCCCCCCCCCCCCCCCCCCCCCCGCCGACGACCAGGGTCTGTGCCTGTCCCCAGACAGTGTGAAGAGCACACTGCTGAGGATTAATACCTGCAAGGCTGCTGGACCCGACAACATTCCTGGTCGAGTGCTGAGGGACTGCGCAGAGGAGCTCATGGATGTCCTGACAGACATCTTTAACACCCCCCTGAGCCAGGCTGTTGTTCCCACGTGCTTCAAGGAAACCACCATCCTTCCTGTGCCGAAAAAGTCATCTCCAGCCTGCTTCAAGGCTGTGTGCTCAGCCCCCTTCTCTTCACCCTGCTGACCCATGACTGCAAACCCAGCTACAGCTCCAACCACATCGTGAAGTTCGCTGACGACACCACCGTGGTGGGTCTCATCAGCCACAACGATGAGACTAACTACAGGAAGGAAGTGAACCAGCTGGCCCGTTGGTGCCAAAATAACAATCTCTTCCTCAATGTGGGGAAAACAAAGGAGATTGTTGTTGACTTCAGGAGAACCCACTCCCAACCCCCCTCCCTCTGACCATCAATGGTGCTGCTGTGGAGCAGGTGAGCAGCACCAAATTCCTGGGTGTGACCATCACAGATGACCTCACCTGGAACAACTACACCACTGCACTGGCAAAGAAGGCCCAGCAAGCCCCCCCCCGTCATGCTCTCATTCTACCGAGGCTCTACTGAGAGCATACTCAGCTGCTGCAACACGCTGTGGTTTGGAAGCTGCACCGCCTCCAACCGCAAGAGCCTGCAGCGCATCGTGAACTCTGCTCAGAGGATCATTGGGGTCTCACTCCCTACACTACAGGACATCTACAGCACCCGACTCACCCACAAAGCACTCAGCATTGCGGGGGACCCCACCCACCCGGGACCCCACCCACCCCTCCAACAGCCTCTTCAGCCTCCTGCCTTCAGGGAGAAGGTTCCGCAGCCTCCGCTCGAACTCCACCGGGCTGAGGAACAGCTTCTTCCACCAGGCGGTCAGGATGCTGAACTCTCTCCCTCCCTCCCTCTCTTCTCACTCTGTCCCTCCCTCCCTCCATCTCTCGCTCTCTCTCTATCCTCCGTCCCTCCCTCAATCCTCTGTCTCTCTCTCCTCCCTCCTTACCTCTCTCCCTCCCTCTCTCCTCTCGCTCCCCCTCTCTCCGTCCCTCCCTCTCTCTCCCCCTCTCTCATCTCCCTCTACCCCCGCTCCCATCTCTCCCCTGACTTCTCCGCGCTCCGTCCCACCCACCTTTCCCCACAGCCTCAATGGAAATGTACCAGGACATTAATCCCCCTCCCTCACACACCCGTCCCTCATCCAGCACCAGTCACTTTCTATTCTCCGCTGCTACTGAAAATGTACTTTCACAAAGTATTTTTTTGCTCTAAAGAACTACTTGCACTACCGTCAAACTGTGTTGATTGTGTCTAACATATGTATATATTACTTAGGTTTTTTTTTGTATACCCCTTTTTATCCCCCCCCTTTTTTTCTACGCTCTTATCTTTTTATGTTATATGTTCTTGTTTATATTTGCACTGTGGGAATGCCAGAAACAGTATTTCAATTCTCTGTATGTATAACACATGGGGAAACTTTGACAATAAAGTAGACTTTGACTTTGAGGTATATTGAACCAATCTTAATCTGGGCCCTTACCTGAGACCAACTTGCCATGGGAGACCCTACCAGGAACACAAGGTTCCAGATAATACAGCCCCCAAGTTCATTGGGGCACCCAAACCTCTCCACCACGATAAGGTGTGTTTCAACAAAAACGTTAGTGTGGTGTAACAAATTAGTGATACAATCTTCATCTCGTGACACATTGACGATGACAAGACCAGGCTCTGTCCAAATAATGAAGTTGCACTGGGTACAGTTGGTCACTAGCATTTGTGTTTGTACCTGATCATAATACTGGTCTGTCTTCTTCAGATTACCATGGGTATCTAAGCAAAAAGTTGGATCTTGGATTTGTAGGATCTCAATAGAGCACAAGTCCTTGTATTTGAAAGGGCATTTAATTACAGAACTGCATCTCCATGACAGTCCCATGTTGAGATCCAATCAGGTGATGCTGTAAGGAATGGGTTAGGCTGGTAGATGACGAAGCCTGTGTGTTTTAAAACAAAGTTTGTGTGTTATGTCGGCATGTGCCGATAACACTCATCACTTGCAGTGTCTTCGTGCTCAGTACCCCATTTTACGGCGAGGATGTGGGAGATGCTTTTGGTATCATACTGTATGATGGTCCTTACAGCTGAAGCTCCATCTGCTTTGCGATTGATGACCCTGTGGATGTTGCTGGCAGTCACTCTTCCTTTTCTCTGAGCACTCCAAAGGTGTGACTGGGACTGAGCAACAGTTGCTTCAGACAGATTGTCAATCTGTGCCTTGGTGGGAATGGCATCATCAATTATAGTCTGTGGAGAGCAATTGTCAACATTAGTTAGTCTCGCTAATCTGTATGGGAGTTGTGGGTAGTCTACAGCAGTGTTTTTCAACCTTTATTGAACCACGGAACATTTTTTACATTGGAAAAATCTTGTAGCACACCACAAACCAAGAATATTACAAAATGACACTCTGTAGCCTAATGCAGTATATTCAATTACAATGTAGTTTCTCCATTTAGTTACACTCACTCAGTGTGAAACCTGGGCCTGTTTAGATGAACACAAAGCCGATATCCTGGCAGGAATGGAAGAAAGACACACGAAGCTCTTACTCAACATTTCTCAGTCTCTCTCTGTTTTTGTTTTTATCGCAGTCAGGCTTGAAAAGCTCAGCTCACACAGATATGTTGTGGAAAATGGGAGCAAAGTCAGAACAGCTTTGTTGGCCAGAATGGGGAACTCCTTGGAAGCAGTCAGCCAAATACTGTCGAAAGGAAGATCAGCAAATCTTAGCTTTAACCCATGATGCTGTTTCAGTTCAGTTAGTTCCTCCTGCTCCTGTAAAGGCATGTCCTTTCCAACAACTGATGCTGAGCTGTATGGGTCCCTAACCCAGTCGAGACATTCAGTGGAGGCTGAAGAGAAATAAAATGACAACTTCTCCTCAAGACTTTTTAAATCTTTATCTATTACATCGCACAGTACAGCAGTGTGATCTTGCCATTTGTCTGTGAGTGGGAACATCTCAAGGTTGGCTCTTTGCACATGTTGCCAGAGATGTACCTTTAAACGGAATCGTTTATTTTATCTGTGCTTGTAAGCAGGTTTTCATTTCGGCCTTGCACCCGGGTGTTGAGTTAATTCAGATGATTAAATATATTTGCCAGGTATGCCAGCTTTGCACACCACTCATCACTTGAAAACAGATTGGAGTAATCGGACCTCTCGTTTGTCAGAAACACCTTAAGTTCCTCCAGCAGCTCATACACACGGGCCAGCACCTTGCCGCGCGACAACTATCGGACCTCCATATGGAGCAATAGGGCTGTATGCTCCGCTCCCATTTCCTCACACAAAGATGCAAATATACGACTATTCAAAGGTCGTGTCTTTACAAAGTTCACTATGCAACATCATCCAACACAGGAAGTAGTTCTGCTGGTAAAGCCTTTGCAACGAGGGCTTCACGGTGCAAAAAAACAGTGCGTAGTAATAAGATCAGGGTTTCTTTCATTTCTCTACTAACGAAGCCTTTGGTGCGCCGACCATGGCTGCAGCTCCATCAGTGCAAACACTTGTGCAATTTCCCCACGTAAGTCCTCCCTGGTCAAGATATTACGATGCGACCCGAAAAATGTCCCCTCCTGTCGTTTTCTCTGGCAGTGTCTGGCAAAATAGGACGTTTTCTCTAATGGCATCTCCAGCCACAAAACGCACATAAGCCAACAGCTGAGCATGGCCACTAATGTCCGTAGACTCATGAAATTGCAACGCAAATTTCCCACTGAAGCGTATCTTTTTCAAAACATGACTTTCGATGTCTGTAGACATGTCATTAATACGTCTGACAATTGTGTTATCTGAGAGCGGGACTATGTCTTTAACCGCGTCAGGGCCGAGCATCATGTTGACTATGGCTTTGCAGGCAGGTATATTAATGTCTCTGCCACAGTGTGGGACTTTTTTTGGTTTAGCTACGAGTTCAGCAACTAGGTAACTAGCTTTGAGGGCTTTCTCATTTACCTTTGTGGTTTTTCTCATAAAAGTTGCCTGTTTCACCGTGTTTTCACGCAGGCGAACAAAATAGTCCATCGGCTTGTTTAGAAGCGATGGGTGTTTAGTGTGGAGATGGCGTTTAAGCTTGCTTAGCACCATGGAACTGTTGGACAGCTTCTCCTCACACACCAAGCATATTGGAGTCGGTGTAGTCTCATCCCCGGTGAAAGTAAATCCGAACGAAAGATAGCTCTCGTTGTTTTGCCTCGAGCTCACCGTCTTTGCTTTCATTTTACCACCACTCGTACTAGGGTCTTCATCTGGGTCAGAATGTTGTCCAGGGCCAAGTTCGGAGTTTGCACTTTTACTTTTTAAAAACTTCTTCATCACTGTCACCACGACCTGTTGCAGGCGTCACTAATGCTCTTGTCTATAAGAAGGAACGAAGCAATTAGCTACCTGTTGCCACCCGGACGAATAGTACATTACTCTGCCAGTAACTATATTACAGCACAGACACTCCATGGTGGCATATTATTTGCAGATGATAATTAATAAATGTTCATTTTTGAAAAAATAATTAAGAGCAATGAAGTGCAATTAAATATTTTTTCACGGCACACCTGACGATCTCTCACGGCACACTAGTGTACAGTGGCACAGTGGTGGAAAATCACTAGTCTACAGCATCCTCTGATTCTGAAGCGGTGTCGGTGTCACTGCTGTCCCTGACTAAAACTGCTGCAGTGGGCAGGATCTCTCTCAGCTCTGTAAAGGCTTGCTGTTGCCCCTGGATAGATGACCCTGGTACTTCCTTCCTTTGTTTTCTCTGTCTGCCGTTCAATACCTTACCATGCTTTGGATGTGACATGTCAATATTTTCAGCTGTACAGCTAGCTATGTTTTGCTTTTCACATTTCTTCCATTGACATGGGATATCAGTATATGACACTTCACTTGCACTTGTGCAGCAGGCCTCTCCTAAACCTGCTGCACAAGTGCAGTGGGTTGCCCAAATACAGCCATTTCTATTAACACAAACCCAGGGTTTGTATTTTTCTTGGTTTATCCGCTGTCCTGGAGCCACTGTGGCAGCGACCAAAGCAACAGGACTTGTTTCTGATAGATCATGCTGCTTGATGTTTTGGACATGATCACAAACAAAACAGTTATACCCCTCTAGTGACCTATAGGCTCGCAAAGCCTCACCTGTACAAGGGCCTGGAGTGTTAATCAGGTAGTTATAAAGGTCAAGATAATGTACAGGGGGCAATGTATCAGCATCAGCTGCATACCAGCCATCATCTATATTGTATGGACCTGGCAAAGACAGAATCTGATCTTCAAACAAGAATTTCAGTTTACTAATATACCTATCAAGTCAGATTTGTCCAACTGAAGAACATATGCAGAAAGATTAGACATATTTCATGTGAAAACTTTCTGTCTCTGCCTCAGTCTGTCTCTGCAAGCTCCTCTTGAAGATCAAACCTGCCAGTCACTGCCTTCTTTCTGTCTGGACTGGATGCTCCTGCCTGTCTTTGGGCTCCCTCTCCTTGCAGTCACTTTTCTACTCTGCTTTGCTCTGTCAGGTCCCTAGTGTTCACTGTCGAAAAAGTGGTGGACTAAAAGAATGTGCAAACAACCAAAAATTAAAACTGCTAAGAGGAAATCTTAATGATCCTCTAAATTACATGATTCATCCAACACTTACCTTTCTGCTGCCAACCCTGCTTGCTCTTCAATTCTGCTTCATGTATATTCTCAGAACTGTCCATCTACAAAATCATAGCAGAGCATAATTATCTTCAGCTGGGGAAATTCCAACTTATTAGTAAACTTCAGGTCTCTTGAAGATCAAACCTGCCAGTCACTGCCTGAAGTATTATACAAGGAAGAGTCCGAACTTCTAGTGCCATGTAGGCTACTGATTAAATGTCAATGGAAGAAATAGGAAAAGAAAAACAAAGTTGTAGGCTTCTGCTGATGGATGACTGATGTGTGTACCACATTGTATCATCACCGCAAGTTTAGTTTGAGTGAATGCCTAGCTGAGTAGCGCTAGGCTACAGCGCGCTATCCATTTAACCGTCAACAGCGCACGTCTGTGCCATTCAATCCGAGCAACAGAAAACGATCAGTTCGGAGAGAAGGCGTGCAGGGTGAGGTAGGCCTGCTTCATCGCATGAAGAAGCCAGCAATTTCGGGATTTCCAATTCATGACACGTTTTTTTTTATCATTATTTTTTTATTATTTTTTTTAAAAATGCGTTCAGCTGAGAAGGGAGGCTGGCGTTGGTCACGGTTTGGAATGAGAGAAAACAGGACAGAGTAACACAGCGAATATCGCTCATATTTTTTTTTTTTTTTTTTTTTTGGAAGACCTTAGTTAATGCGGCAGGTGTGCATTGCTTAGGCTGCCGCCTAAGCTGTAAAGTGCTGTGGAAAACCCTGGACAAGAATGAGGCAGGAGAGGTGTCTGTGAGGGCAAGCTGCTTCAGCTCGATGAGGAAAAATGAGAGATCTCACAACTTCAGTGTAGGAGAATGAGAGCAGGTTCAAAGTAATAATGTTAAATGTCTCTGCTTTCTGGGAATGAAAATGTCATTTGCAGGCATAAAATACAGGCTAGAGAATAGATAGTGACTATACTGTTTGGACCTACAGCCTACTGCTCTAACACGTATTTTACTGAATAGCACATAGTACACCATCTACGTTCAGTGTATAGTAGACATATGGGACACAGATCAAGATTGCCAGAGAATAGAGACAGTAAGGTTGCCAGCCTTTGACATTGTACACAGTGAGGTTAAAACATATCACTAGCTACAGTGTGAACCCACATAATTCCATTAATACATTTTTATTTCAGTAATATCACAGCCACTCTATATTTACCTGAACCTTAAAACACATACCATACGTTACATTATCAATACATATCAATGTCTTTTACAGGTTGTTCTCAAAGACTGTAAACCTGTGGAGCTGTTGGCCCATCAATGCTTTACCAGAATTCACCTTACAGCCAGCAGGGAGTAACGGCTGTCCCCCCTACTCACAGCTGCACAGGATCTAAGCAGCAGTGGCACCGACCCAGAACCCAGATGATGTTTCCAACACTACCACAATTATCACAATATGTCATGTAAATCTTGTTCCTTGTTTAACTTTCAATAAGGCTGAACGTACAGCATCCTTTCATATGACAATATGTGATCATATGAATTAAACTAAACTAAACTTTATTCAAAATGAATAAGTTATTATACAACATTCGTTTACAGAGCTTTAAGCCTGGTCCGACGAATGAGATGGTGGTGCTGTCAGCTAGGCCCAAAGAGAGAAGATTGGCCAAAGGGATCAGGTAATGTGTAAGAATGGGTAGTATTTCTGCCACATGTATTAAAAATATGTACTTTGTATTTTTAGACAAGTTTATGATCATTGTGATTTGCACTTTACATTAACCTCTAATTGCACTGAATGTCCATACAGAAACACACACCGTGCCTGTAGTGTAGAGCCACTTAACACTGAAGTACAATTTGACATGGAAAGCATTTATGATAATAATAAACAGTCTAACTAACTGTTAAGTTATGTGTATGTTTCCAGGAGTAACTTATACAAAAGGGCCTGTGACCTGACCTGTGCCCTTCTAGACATGTCAGTTCTGCGGGTGAATGAGGTTTACCAAGGCATGTCAAGGGAAACTGCTCCGCTTATAACAACTATGGGGATAGCAGTGGATGTACCGTTGGTGGACAGTGCCTTTGGAAAAGTACTAGCAGGGAGTGTTCTCTCCTATCAGCTTCCAGCATTGAGTCCACCAAAAACTTGTCCACATACCACTGTACCACCACCACGACCATCCATACCCCTTGATGACTACTGTCTGGGTCCATCAGAGTGCTATTTTTTGTTAACCTATCATCAATAGCTGCACATGAATTCTATAGCAACATCAGAGGCCATGGCGCACCAACTTGAGAAAAACACAAGAGAGCAAAGCACACTGAAGGAATGGCATCTACTAAGAAAGCCGCAAGTGACTTCCTCTAGATTCAGGTAACTGTAAACTTTGTGACGTGACAGTCAGCACATTTAGTTTTTCTTGTCATTTAAAAACTTAATTAGTTTGTATATGTATTGCTTACTTCTAGAGAGGTTTGCTATGTGAGAGGACAGTACTCGGCAGAGAGCCTGGCACTAAGAATTTTGCGGCCAGGCTATCAGACTGGAGAAATGAAGAGGGGCCTTCAGATGGAGCCCAAAGCAGTACAAGAATATTGTTTTGTTAAGGAGGTAAGTCACTACCCTGGTGGTTTTATCATCCACCCCGATGCACCTTGGCTTGGCTCATCACCAGATGGGTTGGTTTATCAAGGTTTTAAGGTTTCAAGGTTTCAAGGTTTTATTGGTCATATGCACAGCATATACAACGTATATGTTGGCAATGAAAATCTTATATCCCATGCTCCTCCAACAACTCAACATACATGGTGCAAATAAGATAAATAAAATAGTGTAAAAAGAGAGAACAATATTAACAATAACAACAATAAAGATTTAAGGATGTGAAATATATACATACTGTATGTGGAATACATTGAAAGTATTTAAATACTTTACACTGTTGAATGAGGAGGTATGGACAGATGCATATATTATGTATAACAGATGTATATGGCAGATATGTATAATATATAGATATGTGTACTATAAAAAGATATGTATGGCAGATGTGTATAATATATATATATATATATATTAGGGGTGGCACGGATCACAAAACTCACGGTTCACGGTGTATCACGGTTTGAGGTCCACGGTTTACGGTTTTGTACGGTTCTTGGTGTTTTTTTACTTTTTTATCGTAGCCCCATAATACACGCCGTTACACCAGTGGAACATTGTAATAGTCACTGAAAAGATTTTACTACCACAGCACAACATTACACAGTGCCTTTAGCAATGCATTACAACTTGGTCCTTGCCATTCTGGTAACAGCCAATAACAGGAGCCCTGTCTCTGAGAATATTCTTAGGCAGATGCTATTACTAACCATAGTTTAGGATACAGCATTTAAAAGGGTATAAAATTATAGTTATAATGTAATAATAATGCACAAACTTGAATTTCAATTGACTCTAAGCACACTGTTTTAACAATCTCAGAAAGGTAGTATTTTGATAGAGCAAGAGGGAAGACATGGATGATTTCAACATGTTTTACTTTATTACTCAAAATAAGTGTCAGGAATGTTTGCTGTCCTTTGAACAGGCGAACACAATTGCCTATGAGAACATGAGGCCGTAAACATAATATGAGCCCACCATCCCACCAGCCTAACAGAAAACAAAATCAACAACTCTTCTAATCCCTGAGAGTGAGGATGTATTTTTTTCACTTGAAATTAAAGTGCAGTGCTTTGAAACATATGGCTGGATTTGGTATCTAAACTTAAAGGGCCAGTGCCACTGTTATATTAACAAAATTTCGAACAAAATACACACAGACACAATCAGTATAAAATATTGCAATAGAACCAAACACTGCACTGTTTAAAACAGCCTTCCCCCTTTAGCTTAATTCTCATATTCCTCTGCATGAAAATGAGTTTGTCAACATTTTCTGGCAAGAGACGAGACCTACTTGCAGTTACAATGTCCCCTGCTGTGGAAAAAACCCGCTCACTTGGCACAGATGTACCTGGGACAGCCAGGTCACGTTGTGCCAACTTTGCTACATGGGGATACGTGCGTTGGTCTTCCACCATGCGAGGGGATTTTCATCCACAGAGATGCAGCCTGTTTCCTTGTATGAAGTGACCTCTTCACGAATTATATCTTGGAAAGGCTTTGTGCTTCTTGCCTGTGTTGTAAAAAAATCGTAGCTTTTTGGAAAGAAATTTGCTTGTGTGGCTGTCGTATATTGGGCGCGTTTGTAATACGCAGCTTCGTAACTCCCATTGGGGATTAATGTGGTGGGCAGTCACTGTCAGGTAACTTTCCGTGGACCTAGAAGTCCATCCATCCGTCGTCAGAGCTACGTGGCATGCCAAAGACAACTCCGTCACTATTTCCTCCCTTGTCTCGTCATATAACTTGGGTATCACATTGGTGCCAAAGTATCTGCGAGAGGGCATGACGTACCACGGCTCCCGGAGCATCCTCTATCTCCGGCCTGGGCGGCCCGCCTTCTCCCCTCCCACTTGCCATGTTTGTACACGCTGACACACCTCGACCTCTTAGCTTTCGCTTCTTTCGCGCGAATGAAAACCACGTGGTAACATACGGGCATTAGGCTACAATGCAACGTCGAACGTCTGGAGAAAAAAAACCCCAAAAAAAACCGTGGACTCCGTACGGTGCACAGACGCACCGCACCGTGGCAAGCAAACCGTACGGTTCGGTTTTTTCACCAAAACCGTGCCATGCCTAATATATATATATATGTATGTATATATATATGTATGTGTGTACTATAAACAGATGTGAGTAGACATTCACAGAGCTCAGGAGTTCAGCAGTCTTTTAGCCTGTGGTATAAAACTGTCTCTAAGTCTGGTGGTCTTGGTCCGGATGCTGAGGTACCGTCTGCCAGACGGCAGCAGACAGAACAGATTGTTGCTGGGGTGATGGGGGTCCTTTAATATCCTACCGGCATTCTTCCTACACCGCAGGGTGTAGAGGTCCTCCATGGATGGCAGCTCCGTCCTGGTGATGTGCTGAGCAGTTTTCACCACCCTCTGTAGAGTCTTACGGTTGAGGGCGGTGCAACTGCCATACCAGGCGGTGATGCAGCCAGTCAGGATACTCTCGATGGTGCACCTATAGAAGTTGCAGAGTATCCTGGACTCCATGTTGAACTTCCGCAGCCTGCCGAGGAAGAAGAGCCGCTGTCGAGCTGTCTTGGATATGACCCTGGTGTGATGTGTCCATGTCAGGTCCTCACTGATGTATACCCTGAGGAACCTGAAGCTGCTGACTCTCTCCACAGGAGTCCCGTCGATGGTGATGGGTGTGTGTGCCTCTCTCTGCCTCTTCCTGTAGTCCACAATCAGCTCCTTTGTTTTGCTGACGTTGAGATGGAGGTTGTTGTCCTGGCACCAAGATGTCAGGGCTCTGACCTCCTCTCTGTACGCCGTCTCGTCGCCGTCTGTGATCAGGCCGATGACGGTCGTGTCGTCAGCAAACTTGATGATGGTGTTGGAGCTGTGTGTGGCCACGCAGTTGTGCGTGAACAGGGAGTAGAGGAGAGGGCTGAGCACACAACCCTGAGGGGCTCCAGTGTTGAGGGTCAAGGTGGAGGATGTGATGTTCCCCATCCGCACTGCCTGGGATCTGCCCGTTAGGAAGCTCATGATCCAGTCACAGAGGGCGCTGTTGAGCCCAAGGTCCCTGAGCTTAATGATGAGCTTGGAGGGCACAATGGTGTTGAATGCTGAACTGTAGTCAATGAACAGCATTCTCACATAAGTGTTCCTCTGGTCCAGGTGGGAGAGGGCAGTGTGGAGGGTGAGGGAGATGGCATCATCCGTGGACCTGTTTGCTCTGTAGGCAAACTGCAGGGGGTCCAGTGAATCAGGGAGGGAGGAGGTGATAAAAGTTTTGACTAACCGCTCAAAGCACTTCATGATGATGGAGGTGAGTGCAACTGGGCGGTAGTCATTGAGGCAGATGGGTTATGTCTTTTTGGGGACAGGGACAATGATGGACTCTTTAAAACATGTGGGGACTACAGACTGGAGCAGTGACCTATTGAAAATGTCTGTGAACACATCTGCCAGCTGAACTGCACACACCTTGAGAGCACCGCCAGGGATGCCATCAGGTCCAGGAGCCCTGTGTGCGTTGATCCTTTTCAGAGATCTACACACATCTGCACTGGTTAAAACCAGTGAGCAGGGATCCTGGGCCTTCTGTGCCTCCACAGCCGGGGGCCTCTCAAAGCGTGCATAAAATGTGTTCAGTTCATCTGGGAGAGATGCAGACACTTCCTCAGCACCACTCGTTGTCCTTTTGTAGTCTGTTATTGTTTTTAGTCCAGACCACATATTTCTGGCGTTGGAGCCCTTGTAGTTCGACTCCACCGTGTCCCTGTAGCTATTGTCTTTTCGCACTGCTAATAGCTCTCCGGAGTGCATACCTGGAATTCCTGTACTCATCCAAATCACCGACGCTGTGCGCGATGGCCCGTGCTTTAAGTTTAGCTCGGACCTCGCCGTTTATCCAGGGCTTTTCATTTGGGAATGTCCGTACAGTAATCCGCGGCACGACGTCATCGATGCATTTGCCGATGTAGCAAATGACCGCGTCAGTGTGTGTGTTTATATCGTCCTCCTCAAACACACACCACTCAGTGATGCCAAAGCAGTGGCGGAGAGCAGAGTCAGACTGCTCGGACCAACGCTGCACTGTCCTCGTCACAGGTCGGTCCCTCTTCAGTCTCTGCCGGTAAACGGGGAGCAGAAGAAGAGATATGTGGTCTGACTTGCCGAAGGGGGGGCGGGGGAGGGCTTTATATCCATGCCGGAAAGGAGTGTAAACATGTTCCAGTGTATTTCCACCGCGCCTGGGGCAGCTGACGTGCTGATAGTATTTCGGCAGGACTTTCTTCATGTTGGCTCTGTTAAAATCCCCGGCCACAATAAATGCGGCCTCTGGTCGAGAAGTCTCTGTCCTGTCGATAATCCCATAGGCTACAGCTCCTCCAGCGCTGTGTTATTGTCAGCGTGCGGCGGAACATACACTGCTGTTAAAACAACCGATGTGAACTCCCTCGGCAGATAAAAAGGCCGGCATCCGATCATGATGTGCTCTAGGCTGGGAGAACAGTCCGAAGAAATTATTTCCACATCTGAGCACCACTTGTTGTTAATCATGAAGCACACACCTCCTCCCTTGCTCTTCCCTGAGTTTATTGTCCGGTCCTGACGATGAATGGAGAATCCGTGTGGAGCAATGGCAGCGTCCGGTATCGTGGGGTCGAGCCAAGTCTCCGTGAAAACCAAAACATTACAGGTCTTAATGTCCCGTTGAAATAACACCCTGCTACGGAGTTCGTCCAGTTTATTATCCAGGGATTGCACATTTGCCAGAAGTAAACTCGGTAGAGGAGGCCTGTTTTCACGTTGTAATAAACCTTATTATATACAAGCTGGTGCACTGGCGTAACACAAGCACTTGGGGCCCCCCTGCAGGTACTTAGACTGGGGCCCCCCACCGCCACCTGCCACGGCCTCCTTACTACTAGCCTACTCAAAATAATGTTTCAAAATAAAAGTAAGTTGTTCATGTATCCACTGGCGCAGTATTATTTCATGTAGTGTCTTTCAAAATTGCGGCCGGCCGCGGCCGCTCTAGTAGAAATCTAACATGCTGTCGGCGGCCGCTTTGGGGTATAGAGGTAGGGGGCCCGTTCTCATATGAGGGGGGCCGGGGCCCCCCCCGCCTCGCGGGGGCTGCGGGGGTATACTTTACGCCAGTGAGCTGGTGTCTCCGGAGACTTCATCATCTTCACAAACATCGCTACAAGATATACCTCAAACTTGGCGTCACAAACTTGGCCGTCTTGCGATCTTCAGGCGACTCTACAACACATCTCCTGCCAAGGCATCACAATCCGGTGAGCATTTGTGGGGTTGGATGTGAGGTGTTGCTTTGGCTCGCACCGGGCGAACTGATGTGTGGGGATATGCCATGTTTGTGTTGATGTTGGAGTGAGACTCCGGTTTAAAATGGGGATTTATTGCGTAGTGCACGACGCAATAGGGGGGAGTGTATTGAAGTAAAATAAATAGGGAAACAGAAATAGGAAAGAATATAGGTATAAATAAAGGATGTGAAGTTAAAAGCAAAAGGGTAGAATAAGCCTAATTAGTAACGAAGATGGGCCCCCAGCTTCTTAACGGTAAGACATTTGTAAAGTACACACTGCGTGAAAATTGACTTTGAAAGATAGTCAGATTTGGAAGGTAAGGTAAATAACCCTGGGCCCAGGGCAATTGGTCAACGGTAAAAATATAGAAAGAATAAGGATAAAGGAAATAAAAGGAAAAAGGAGCCGTGGATTTGGATAAAGCCCTCAGAAGAGGCGATGTTAGATGGGCCTAGAAATCCTGAAAAGTTACTAGGTTGATTTGTTGGGTCTGTTCTGGGAACTGGGTGTAGAATAAGAAATGTATTGGTTTCTATTTGGCATTTGTTGACGAACGAATGTTTGGATTAGTCATTTGAGTATTTTACACCTATTAAGGTAGCAGAAATTTAGAAATAAAGGGATAATAGGAGCGGTAAGGAAAAGCATGCTATAGGGAAATGTATGAATGAGCGCTCTGGGTGAAAGTTAGGATTGAATGTATACTGTGTGTTTGGAAGAATGCTGAGTTTATGGGGTGCTGGACGGAGCTGGGCTCTGCTGCCTGTGTGTGTGAAGGGCTAAAAATAGCCCAACGTTTGAGGGAGAGATACGGAGGAGAGAAGAGATTCAGTAATATCCAGGAAAAAGGATTCTGTGTAGCTACTGTTAAAACATATGAGCCTCTTTGAAGAAGATGTTTTGACTTTGTACTAGTAAAAGATATGAGCCTCCAAGAAGAGGACATTTTGAAACAGTAAAACATATATGTAAATATATATATGAACTTTTTCTCAGAGGACCTTTATTTCGCTAAAACTGATGAGCTTTCTGTGGAACATTTTCTGATACAAATGATGAGTCTCTGTTAAGGGAACATTTTTAATTGGTTAAAGTGTATGAGCTCCCAGAAAAGACGTTTATGATTCTGAAGAAAAGTGGAGAGATCATTTGAGATATTTATATGCCTTTGCAGGACTATAAAGTAACTTTTTGAAGAAATATACAAACACTAGTTATCTATTGATTTTGTCTTTGCCAAACGGAGGCCTGCAACTTCAATTTCTTTTTCTATTTTATTCTGTTGGAGTTTGGTTGGGAAAAGGGGGTCTCCTTCTTCCTCCCTATCATCTGTATGTGGGGGAGCTGAAACGCAGAGAGGGGGCTGCAGAGGACGTGAAAACCTGGTCAGGATACGATAGGGACTGAGGATTGCTGACGACAGAGGGTGCAGCATCAATCCAGTCTGAATCCAGGCCAGTGCAGTTCTTGTCCACAGCTCTTTTCACCTGCTTTTTGACTATATTCAAGTGTGTTCATTCATAGTACTTTGGTGTACTTTCATATATTTTATTATATGAGTATTTAAACACTTCTAAACCGAATGGGGGTTAATAAATTGCAGGATTTGCATTCACGAGTATACCTGCTGTAGTTGGTTTGGAATAAGGCTTGGCAACAGACTGAGTACACGCATTTGAAATATTTATCAGAGTGTTAGGTTTTGGAGCTTGACCCTGTTGGGAGCGCATGGGCGTGGATTATTGGTTGTCGGTTCAGACTGTGGTACCTGTGGCTTTGTTGTGGTGGCTTTGTTTTTATGGAAATAAGCTGTTCAGTCCCTTACAGTGGGGCATTCTTTTATATCTTTTTCCATTGAAATACTAGATTACAATCGAGTAATGAATTGAGTGCAAAACACCTAACATTGATTGATTGATTGATTAGTTGATTGATTTTGTCGATTGATTGAGCGATTTGATTGATTGATTGGTTGATTGGTTGGTTGATTAGTTTTGTCGATTGATTGATTGATTTGATTGATTGATTGATTGATTGGTTATTTGGTTGATTTTGTCGATTGATTGATTTGATTGATTGATTAGTTAGTTGATTGATTTGACTGATGGATTGATTGATTGATTGATTGATTTGGTTGATTGATTTGATTGATTGATTTGGTTGATTGATTTGATTCGACTGATTGATTAGTTGGTTTGTTTGATTGATTGATTGATTGATTGGTTTAATTGAGTGGATGATTTATGGAAAAATTGATAATAAAATAAATAAAAAGAGAGGGAGAAGTGATTAAAATAGCTTTAAGTAGTTTAGAAGTTTCAGCAATAGGGTTAATTTAGGATTTGGGAACGTAAAACACTTGTCAAAATGAAGAAAAAGAACATTAAAACTACCAATCCAAATGTAATTACTCCTGGGGATGTAGTACAGAAGAATAATCCTTTAATAAAAGGTATTGAAAAGATTTCTGAGAAATGGCACAAATGTTGGCCTGATATTCAAGATTCAAGATTCAAGAAGCTTTATGTATCCCGAGGGAAATTGAGGTTATTGAACAACCATGGTCAGTGGAAGGGACGCTTAACCTCGATGTAATCAAAACAATGCAGGTGCTCGTTTCTCCCTACAAAACTGACCAAAAGAAGGGCAAGAAAGGGAGGCAACGTAAAGAAAAGAGACAGATAGAGCTCGGCATTCTTCAGTTGTTTGAAAACGAGGGACAGAAACGGTTAAAAGTAACAAAAGTTAAGAATGATAGAAGCGCGGAAGTAATTCGGAAAAATGCAAAAGAAATACAAAAACTGGCGGCGGAAATTAATACACCTTTTTCGCATACGGAACCAATCAAGAGCCCTCCACCTTATAAGAAGGAGGCGACCATTGAGGAAATCTATCCCCAACTCCCAGTGATCAGCCAAAGGGGTGATTACCGCATCCGAGATGAAGATGACCAAGTAATAGAAACGGGACGAGCGAAAACAACTATAAGAATGTATCCAAGTGCCAAAAGTAAGAAGAAAATGTCCCGGTTGGAAACGGGGAAAACTGAGGATCAGGAGAAGAAACTCCGAGGATGATGACCAGAGTGATCAAGAAGAGGCTAGGGGCGGATATGACCCTGCAGTCAGGCGGATGCTGGCTAAAGCGGAAAAGAGAGGAGATAACACAGAGACAGAAGACGACTCGAGAGATGATGAATCTAGTGAATGTGAGATTGGAGACAACGATGAATATTCAGGGGGCGAGGGCCCCTCGACGTCAGTAGGATTTGATCAGACAACATCCAGTACTACAAGGAAAGAAGACAGAAAGAAGGTTATAAAACAGATGGACGAAATGATCGACGAAAGTATAGCGGCTTTGGAGTTAGCCACTACATTAGAACGTAAAAGAAGGTTGAAATGCCGCATAGAAGAATTGCGGACGGAGAAGGAAGAGCTGCAAGGAAAACAATCCCGAGAAACAAATGCCAGATATTCACTTCGCCCAAAAAAAGGAACACTTAAGAAGATGCTTCCTGTAATAGTCCGTGGACAGAATTTGGAGTACAAGCCTTGGCAGAATACCGATATGTCAGATATAATGGAGAAGTTGCCTACTCTTCAAGATGGAGTACATCCGTGGACTTCAAAGATGGATGAGCTCATGGTGGGAACACAATTTGCCATGGGGGATATTAAGAAATTGTTAGCTAACCTTCTTGGGGTTCTAGCTATGGAAGAGATTCTACAGAGAGATGGACTTAACCGAGATGTGGGAACTGCTGTAAACGATCCAGAGCTGTTTTCGGCAAACAGAGCTCGAGTGTGGAGAGCACTGAGAGATACATTTCCAACAAATGTACACCCTGACCCTGATGTTGTTATTGAACCACTGGGGCCAGAAAAAAATCCAAGGGCCTATGTGTCAAGAGCCATTCAAAAGTGGAGAAACATTACTGGAAATGACCCGGATTTAGGTCGAATGGAGCAGTCGATTTTACGAGCCAAAATACTGAAGGGGCTTCCTCAACCAGTGAGGAGTAAACTAGCCGAAGTGGTTGGTCTTGGAAGCATGACGAAAAGTATTTAGATGGACCATATAGCTCATCAGGTGGAGCTATACAGGAAGAAGGAAAGCGATCAGAAAGAGCAGGATCAGGAGATCCTCCGAAAACTCAACCAAGTGCAATTGATGGATACCAAGAAGAAGGAGAAGATCCAGGCTCTGGTGATACCAAGTCAGTCTCTATTGGATCAACAGCTAGCACAACCACAGCAAAACCAAGTTCAGTTTCAACCAGCCCAGCCAACATTAGTGGTCCCAGCCGGTCCCTTCACACAACCAACTTCTGGTCAGATGCAGACCTGGAGAGGAAGAGGTAGAGGAAATTTAGGAGGAAGAGGAGGAAGATTCGAGCCATATTTCCAACCATCTTCAGAAGTATGCTATAATTGTGGACAGTGTGGCCATTTCGTCCGTGAGTGTAACTTCAGAGGAAACTCAAGAGGAGACTTTTGGAGTTGGAGAACAGATGAGGGAGGAGAAGGATGTTGATTCATCTGTGACAGCTCAGCAGGTTAATCTAGATCTGGAAGAGGAGTTTGTTGGTTTTGATAGGAGGGAACACATGATAGGAATCAATCTAATAGTCTCTCCGAAGGTAGAAGGAAAAGGGAGTTGGCACAATTTCATAATTTGGAATCCTACCATTGGAGGATCAGTATAGGAGAAAAATGGGGTATAGGTCTATTTCCATGGTATGGGGTGACATTTTTGGCAGATCACATTGATAATATCACTTATACCTTGCAGGGGTTTGCTAATGAAACCATAAGGGGATTTGACTTCTTATCCAATACTCAAAAGAGCCATAGGCTGACATTGTTAAAGCATGATATGGCGCTGGACTATATTTTGGCCAAACAAGGTGGCCTATATGTGGCATTGAATTTAACCGGAGACGCTTGTTACACGTTAATTCGAGATAGCTTGGACAATATAACTAGTGTGATAGACGCATTGAAGCATATAAGGCAGGGGTCTCAAGCTCGCGGTCCGCGGGCCAACTGCGGCCCTCGAGACGATAGTTTGCGGCCCCGACCTCAATATGAAAGTTTAATGTTAGTGCGGCCCGCGAGTTTGATACGAATGGCACTTTTCAGTGTTGTGTGCAGAGCTGAACGAACCTACCAATCACGGTGGGGTATATTGCTCTCGGGGGCGGGACATCGGCCGCGGGCTCGATACGAATGGCACTTTTCAGTGTTGTGTGCAGAGCTGAACGAACCTACGGTGGGGTATATTGCTCTCGGGGGCGGGACATCAGCTGCGGGCTCAGAAGCGGCCGCGGAAATTGATGCTCAGCGGGACAGAAAAAGAAGCGGAAAAGACGTATCGGCTAAACACTGAAACTTCAACGCGACAGTGACACCAAGTGGAAATATATATTACACAGCCCCAAACATGTCTTTTTCAAAGCCTGCAGTGAAGAGAAAGGTTGGTGATGAGCACAGACAATTTCAGGAAAAGTGGGAAGTGCAATATTTCTTTGTTGAACACAGGGGCATCCCGACGTGTCTTATTGGCACAGTAAAAGTTGCAGTGCACAAAGAATACAATTTGAAACGTCATTACACAACTAGACATGCTGAGGAGTATGCAAAATACCAGGGAGATGAGAGAGCCAACCGGGTTGCTAATCTTAAAACATATCTACTGAGGCAACAAGATTTCTTTAAGAAAGCAACCAAAGAGAATGATGCAGCAGTTGAAGCTAGCTACGTGGTTAGTGAGATGATTGCTAAGCAGGAAAGCCATTCACAGAAGGTGAATTTGTCAAAAAGTGCATATTACAAGTATTGTCTGTCCAGAAAATAAAGGTCAGTTTAGCAACATCAGCCTTTCTGCCAACACCGTGGCAGAGCGCATTTCTGACCTGTCAAGTGACATTTATGATCAACTGTGTGCGAAAGCAAAATGTTTCAGTGTATACTAAGTCTCTTGATGAGACCACAGACATCACCGACACTGCCCAGCTCGCAATCTATGTCCGTGGCGTTGATGACAATTTTGAAGTCATAGAGGAGTTGCTCACAGTGATTCCAATGCATGGCCAGACCACCGCTCAGGAGATATTTCACCAGCTGTGTGATGCCATTGAGAATGCCGGTTTGCCATGGAAGTGGTTTGTTGGAATAACAACCGATAGAGCGCCATCAATGACAGGGAGGAAAAATGGACTGGTGGCACTTGTTCAAAAAAAACTGGAAGAGGAAAGTGTGGAGGAGGCCATTGCTCTGCACTGCATTATCCATCAGCAGGCTCTTTGCAGCAAATGCCTGAAGTTTGACAATGTGATGTCTTTCGTTGTGAAATGCATCAACCAAATCAGATCCAGGGGCTTAAAACACAGAAGGTTCCGTGCTTTTTTAGAGGAAATGGAGTCAGAATATGGGGATGTGCTCTACTTCACCGAGGTACGTTGGCTCAGCAGGGGAAACATGTTGAAGAGATATTTTGAGTTGAGAGCGGAAGTGAAAGCCTTCATGGAGAAAGATGGGGTTGCTGTTCCTGTGCTAAGTGATCCCAAATGGCTCATGGACTTAGCTTTTTTTGTTGATATCACACATGAGCTTAATGTACTGAACAAGAAGTTACAAGGCCAGGGGCAACTTGTTAGTGCTGCCTATGACAACGTGAGAGCATTCTCTACATAACTTCTGTTATGGAAAGCCCAGCTTTCTCAGACAAACCTTTGCCATTTTTTCAGCATGCAAGGCACTCATGGATGCAGGCACACCATTCAGTGGTGAGGAGTATGTGGATGTCATTTTGAAGCTACAGGAGGAATTTGATCACAGATTTGCAGACTTCAAGACGCACAGAGCCACATTTCAAATTTTTGCGGACCCCTTCTCCTTTGATGTGCAAGATGCCCCTCCTGTGCTTCAAATGGAGCTCATTGACCTGCAGTGCAACTCTGAACTCAAAGCCAAGTTCAGGGGAGGTGAGTGGAAAAGCAGACAAGTTCGGGCAATTTTTGAGAGAATTGCCCCCCAGCTTCCCTGAGCTTTCACGAATGTTCAAGCGGACGATGTGTCTTTTTGGGAGCACATACTTGTGCGAAAAACTCTTCTCTACGTTGAACTTCAATAAGTCCAAGTACAGGTCCAGACTTACTGATGAGCATCTTCAAGCCCTACTGAGGGTCTCAACTGCTTCATCCCTGCTTAAGCCAAATGTGGCTCGGCTATGCGAGAGGAAGCGCTGCCAGATCTCTAGCAACAAGAAGTAGGCAGAAGAAGCCATGTTCAGAACAGTTTATGTTCAATGTTCCATTCATGTTCAGAAAGTTAAATGTTAAAGAACTGTTAATACAGATATTTGAATCTGAATAATAATAATTACATTTCTCTAGTCAGCAACTATATGTGGTTTCTTCAGTCTTCTATATCTGCTGTATTATTATTATTTTCATTTCATTTATTTATTACTGATTGATTTGTTTTTTTCTTATGAATTTGTTAATTTATTTTGTCTTCTTATTTTGTGTTAAAAAATTAAAATAAAGACATTTGATAACATTGGAATGTTTTTTAGTACTTTTCTTGTGGGAAACCTGATGCGGCCCAGCCTCACCAAGACTCTACCTCTAACGGCCCCCGGGTAAATTGAGTTTGAGACCCCTGATATAAGGGATGCGTTTGGCCCATCACAAGGAGCAGGAGGGTCTGCAAATGCTTGGTTGCAGGACAAATTCGGACCGCTAGGAGCAGTATTGGTTCAAGTCATGGTGGCAGTGCTTATATCATTATGTGTGATGTTCTGTTTCTGTACACTGTTATTGACCTTCGCAAAGGCTATGATACTGAGATCGGTTGGTGTTGTGATGCCGGGTGATCCATCTCAGATGCCATTATTACAGGTGGCTAGTATAGATGGCGACGAGGCAGAAGTGTGGATAGAAGGGAAGTTACTGGAGAAATATCCATATTGAACGTCCGATTTTGATATACTCATGACATTTATATCTATTAGAGTGTTGTCGTGTGGTAGTTATAACGGGGGGTTCTAGGTTTAGGGGGGAATATGGAAATCATAACCTCTAATAATATGATATCGTGAATCTGACATTATAATCAGTGTTTGATGTTTTACTTTGCATCTGTTGTTTTCTGCAAAGATACTGGTTTTTGTTTTTCTTCCCTTCCATAAGGACAAGGGGGGAATTTACACTGGAGGGATCCAGACACTTAAACTGGACAATTAAAAGGGACTGAAGGATTCTGAACAAGGACGTTGTGACAAAGTGTTCGGATTCGACATATGAACGACCCTACACTGAGAGTCGTCAACGCTGCTGCAGAGGGGCTGCAGTGCGAACCACTATTGTGTCTTTTTCTTACATATATTTGTATGAGTTATACTTAAAGGTCCATAATATTGTCACTGTATCAATGTGTGGGGAATGATGTTATCTGGCATTGAGTAGATATATTGGGACCTCAGATGTTTTCTTTTTCTTTAACGCCTAGGGAAATTGGGTCTAGGCAGGGAAAGGTCCATTGGAAGGTGCGATGGGACGGCCAGCCAGAATTTGGTCATCGTTTCGATTTTGGTTTTTGAGGTTTCCATATGTATTTGCTTGAGTTACATTCTACACATATTGTTATAAATAGTTAGAGTTCCTCCTTTTGATAGGCCTGGAGTACTTTGTGTGGTCGCCTAGGGCAGAGGGGCCGTGGGAGGATTTTCCTGTCTAGATTGTTTGAGGGTAACTTGGGAAGATGGCTGCCGGACAGGTTTTTCGCTCCCACATTCCATAAAATTATAGTAGTGTTAAAGTTATGCTGTAGAAAGCATGTAGTGGAGGAATTGTTACCTATATCAAAATTGTAGTCATGTATGGTTTATTATTTTAGTTTCGAGACTCTGTGTAGTCTCGAAGGGGGGAATATGTGGTGTATTAAATCTGGAGATATACAAAGGTAGATACTCCCTGAGGTCAGAGGAAGGTTGGGTGGAAGAAGAGTGAAAAACAACATCTGGAATACGTTAAAGATGCCCTAGGTCACCTTAGTGGGGCATACAGAGTTATTGCCTACCTCATGGGAATACACACACTTTAGGTGCGCACACTCTTTCTTCTTCTTTAAATGGCATGAAGAATGTTCGGGGGACTTCCACAATTGGCTCTGGGAACCCCGCATCGCCCGTGTTGGTGTATGATGCTATGCTGTTGTAATAAACCTTATTATATACAAGTTGGTGTCTCCGGAGACTTCTTCATCATCTTCACAAACATCGCTACAAGATATACCTCAGACGATAGGGCTCGCTTGGGCGGTTTGCATGTTGCAAAAAAAGTAAAAAACAACCAACAAAGTAAAACAATAAAAATACTAAGATGTGGAGTTGTTGAGGAGCTCGAGACACGGCAGCCATCCTCGGCGCCAAGTTGTCATTCACACCATGAGAGTGGAATCTGTTGAATGAGTTGGTGGACATCTTGAAGCCGTTTGGAGAAGCAACTGATTTGACACAGGGAAAGAAGGTCGTCCCAATCAGTGCAGTTGTTCCATCCGTCTTGTCCCTCAATCATCACCTTGAGAAGCTGAAGCCTCAAGTTCGTTTCCTGAGCGGCCTGGTCAGAAGTCTCCGCATCCGGGCAATTATTATTTTTTTAAATCTTGCAGTGGCTCAGTCAGTAGGGGCTTGGACTGGGAATCGTAGGGTCGCCGGTTCAAGTCCCCGAACAGAATTGAATTATGGAAAGTTGACTGCTACTTGGAGAGGTCCCAGTTCAACTCCTAGGCCCTGCTGTGGTGCCCTTGAGCAAGGCACCTCCAATCCCCCCTCCCCATTGCTCTCCGGGCGCTGCACGATAGCTGCCCACTGCTCCTAGTACTAAGATGGGTTAAATGCAGAGGACTAATTTCACTGTGTGTGCTCTGCTGTGTGCATGTATGTGACTAATAAAGAGGGTTTCATCCTCCGATTCTATCCCTGAACAAAACATTTCTTGGGATCTTCATTAACGTGAAAATTGCCGGGACTCAAGATGGGATCACTGCCCCCTTTTCAGACCCAGTCTACCTCAAAGCAGCCGCCTTGGATCCAGCTTTTCTCTGCTGTGGGTGGAGCACCATGTGACGTGGCAGAGGTGGCACAACAAGTTAAAGGTAAATATTATTGACTTCAATGCAACTTTTTTTCTCGTAGTCTGATCTTATTGACAGCATCAATAATTGCATTTTTCAGTCTAACACTGTATCACCAACACCAATGGTAATAAGGGCTCTTTTGTTTCTGCTGTTAAATGTTTTTCCAGAATTGATCCTTCAAGATGCTGCAGAGACTGAGCAACCTGTGCCTCTGGTTGATGAAGAAGAGCAAGAGGACCTTGGACAAGGAGAAGGGCTGTTTGCTGCATACCATAAGAGGCAGAAGAAGGATGTTGGGACCACTCCAGCACTACAGCTAAGTCACTACTTAGACACAGCCGAAGGACAGAACGCCCTTTTGTTCTGGGCACTGAACATGAAGTCTCTTCCTTCACTCTTCCGAGTGGCCACCAGAGTCTTGGCAGTGCCTGCCTCTAGTGCTAGTGCGAGTTTTCAGCCCTGACATAGAAAAGCACAACTCTGTTCATTGTCATGTTCATGACACTTCACATCTAGTCCCCTTCCAGACACACACACACACACACACACACACACACACACACACACACACACACACACACACACACACACACACACACACACACACACACACACACACTTTTATGTTTGAAAAGGTTAAGGTTACACTTAGGGACTTCCGGTGGAGAGAGGAATGGAGTAGACGCATGCATCGCACTTTCCCGCACTGCCCTGAAAAAATATAACTTTTTACAACCCAAATCCGACACGACTCTCTAGTAATAGTGAGTAATATCTTCTACATGACTCATGGCCTCCAAAACTAAGCAAACTAAGGAAAAAGACACCAAAAGAGACGACTCGTCCGCCGCGGCTAGCCAGATTAGCATGTCCGCTCTGACTAGCTTGCTGGAGGAGCACCGCCAGTCCGTATCGACAGCGCTGTCTGCTGACCTCAGGTCGGCGTTTGCCTCTCTTGAAGCTAAACTAGACACAGTACAGGCCACAGTGACTGATTTTGGTGAACGAATTGCGAGATTGGAGACCAACGCCAACTTAACTGAAGGACGTATCCAGGCCCTCGAAGTATCATGCTCCACTTTAGCAGAGGCTTGTGCTAAGATCAAAGCCAAGAATTTAGAGCAGGGGTCTCAAACTCAATTTACCCGGGGGCCGTTAGAGGTAGAGTCTTGGTGAGGCTGGGCCGCATCAGGTTTCCCACAAGAAAAGTACTAAAAAACATTCCAATGTTATCAAATGTCTTTATTTTAATTTTTTAACACAAAATAAGAAGACAAAATAAATTAACAAATTCATAAGAAAAAAACAAATCAATCAGTAATAAATAAATGAAATGAAAATAATAATAATACAGCAGATATAGAAGACTGAAGAAACCACATATAGTTGCTGACTAGAGAAATGTAATTATTATTATTCAGATTCAAATATCTGTATTAACAGTTCTTTAACATTTAACTTTCTGAACATGAATGGAACATTGAACATAAACTGTTCTGAACATGGCTTCTTCTGCCTACTTCTTGTTGCTAGAGATCTGGCAGCGCTTCCTCTCGCATAGCCGAGCCACATTTGGCTTAAGCAGGGATGAAGCAGTTGAGACCCTCAGTAGGGCTTGAAGATGCTCATCAGTAAGTCTGGACCTGTACTTGGACTTATTGAAGTTCAACGTAGAGAAGAGTTTTTCGCACAAGTATGTGCTCCCAAAAAGACACATCGTCCGCTTGAACATTCGTGAAAGCTCAGGGAAGCTGGGGGGCAATTCTCTCAAAAATTGCCCGAACTTGTCTGCTTTTCCACTCACCTCCCCTGAACTTGGCTTTGAGTTCAGAGTTGCACTGCAGGTCAATGAGCTCCATTTGAAGCACAGGAGGGGCATCTTGCACATCAAAGGAGAAGGGGTCCGCAAAAATTTGAAATGTGGCTCTGTGCGTCTTGAAGTCTGCAAATCTGTGATCAAATTCCTCCTGTAGCTTCAAAATGACATCCACATACTCCTCACCACTGAATGGTGTGCCTGCATCCATGAGTGCCTTGCATGCTGAAAAAATGGCAAAGGTTTGTCTGAGAAAGCTGGGCTTTCCATAACAGAAGTTATGTAGAGAATGCTCTCACGTTGTCATAGGCAGCACTAACAAGTTGCCCCTGGCCTTGTAACTTCTTGTTCAGTACATTAAGCTCATGTGTGATATCAACAAAAAAAGCTAAGTCCATGAGCCATTTGGGATCACTTAGCACAGGAACAGCAACCCCATCTTTCTCCATGAAGGCTTTCACTTCCGCTCTCAACTCAAAATATCTCTTCAACATGTTTCCCCTGCTGAGCCAACGTACCTCGGTGAAGTAGAGCACATCCCCATATTCTGACTCCATTTCCTCTAAAAAAGCACGGAACCTTCTGTGTTTTAAGCCCCTGGATCTGATTTGGTTGATGCATTTCACAACGAAAGACATCACATTGTCAAACTTCAGGCATTTGCTGCAAAGAGCCTGCTGATGGATAATGCAGTGCAGAGCAATGGCCTCCTCCACACTTTCCTCTTCCAGTTTTTTTTGAACAAGTGCCACCAGTCCATTTTTCCTCCCTGTCATTGATGGCGCTCTATCGGTTGTTATTCCAACAAACCACTTCCATGGCAAACCGGCATTCTCAATGGCATCACACAGCTGGTGAAATATCTCCTGAGCGGTGGTCTGGCCATGCATTGGAATCACTGTGAGCAACTCCTCTATGACTTCAAAATTGTCATCAACGCCACGGACATAGATTGCGAGCTGGGCAGTGTCGGTGATGTCTGTGGTCTCATCAAGAGACTTAGTATACACTGAAACATTTTGCTTTCGCACACAGTTGATCATAAATGTCACTTGACAGGTCAGAAATGCGCTCTGCCACGGTGTTGGCAGAAAGGCTGATGTTGCTAAACTGACCTTTATTTTCTGGACAGACAATACTTGTAATATGCACTTTTTGACAAATTCACCTTCTGTGAATGGCTTTCCTGCTTAGCAATCATCTCACTAACCACGTAGCTAGCTTCAACTGCTGCATCATTCTCTTTGGTTGCTTTCTTAAAGAAATCTTGTTGCCTCAGTAGATATGTTTTAAGATTAGCAACCCGGTTGGCTCTCTCATCTCCCTGGTATTTTGCATACTCCTCAGCATGTCTAGTTGTGTAATGACGTTTCAAATTGTATTCTTTGTGCACTGCAACTTTTACTGTGCCAATAAGACACGTCGGGATGCCCCTGTGTTCAACAAAGAAATATTGCACTTCCCACTTTTCCTGAAATTGTCTGTGCTCATCACCCTTTCTCTTCACTGCAGGCTTTGAAAAAGACATGTTTGGGGCTGTGTAATATATATTTCCACTTGGTGTCACTGTCGCGTTGAAGTTTCAGTGTTTAGCCGATACGTCTTTTCCGCTTCTTTTTCTGTCCCGCTGAGCATCAATTTCCGCGGCCGCTTCTGAGCCCGCAGCTGATGTCCCGCCCCCGAGAGCAATATACCCCACCGTAGGTTCGTTCAGCTCTGCACACAACACTGAAAAGTGCCATTCGTATCGAGCCCGCGGCCGATGTCCCGCCCCCGAGAGCAATATACCCCACCGTGATTGGTAGGTTCGTTCAGCTCTGCACACAACACTGAAAAGTGCCATTCGTATCAAACTCGCGGGCCGCACTAACATTAAACTTTCATATTGAGGTCGGGGCCGCAAACTATCGTCTCGAGGGCCGCAGTTGGCCCGCGGACCGCGAGCTTGAGACCCCTGCTTTAGAGGGACGAAGCCGGCGTAACAAAGTCAGGATTGTCGGCCTGTCCATAGAGGGTCCACGACCCACAACCCTTTTCTCTGAAGTCTACAAACCCCACCAGAGCTAGACCGTGCCCACCACTCCCTGGCTGCTAAGCCGCGAAAGGGAGACAGGTCCAGGCCTGTGATTGTATGTTTTCACCGACACCAGACCAAAGAGCTGATAATCCGGGAGGCCCGCAAACGGAGGAATGACCTGAAGTACCGTGACTCGCCGGTCCGCATCTACGAGGACTATTGCCCCGACGTCTTAGAGCAACGTACGGCCTACCGCGATGTCATGGCTAAGCTGTATAACCTAGGCCTCCGACCAGCTCTCCTTTACCCAGCAAAGCTTCAAATCACCAAGAAAGATGGCAATAAAAAACGTTTCTCCTCAGTCGAAGAAGCCACTGCCTTCGTGAGGTCCGCGCCCGTCCCATGATGTTGCTTCTCTGCCCCGACTTTGTAGTCGGTGTTCGGGCTAATCTACTAGCGACTAATGCTTACATCGTTACCAGCTTCGGGACTCGCCCATCCGGTAAGAGTGTCTCGACACGATAACACTTAACACACAGTTACTGTGAACTCTTACTAGTGTTGTACGATGCTTATTGAACACTGGGACTCTTTTAGTTTTTATAAAATGCCGTCTGGGCTTGTTGAACCGATGTTGTGTATGGAGTCTGCCCCTGTTTGTTTTGGTTAACCCTTGACCATACTTTTCATTTTTATTAGGGGTAATATTAGTTAAACGTTTAATACAAAGATGCCTGGAATTATGTTGAATGTTTTATTTTATTAATTTTTGTATATGCTACGTGAAGATGCAGCCTCTCCACTTATGTCATTGATTTCTATTCCTGGGGCATATCGCCCCCTACTGCTCTAAAGGGATGGCATAGTGGGAAAACTTGCATTGTTATTTCTTCGTGTGAAAATACTGTGGGGGAATCTTCCACAGTGACTGTTGTACTTGTTTATGCTCACATGTGAGTAGTTTGGTTTTAGACCTTGCAATGTGGGAGGCACTTAAACATTTCTCTGTTATTGTCTGTCTATTCTATAAGGGTTACATTTTGTCCTGCGGGAGTGGTGAAGTTATGGGGATCAGTGAGTATAAAAAAAACAAAAAACTGGAAGCTATAGGGGTTTTAAATGTGTTAATAGGGTTTTCTGTTGTTGTGTTTTTGTTTTTGCTTGTTTTGTTTTTTCTTCTCTCGTCTTTTCTCTCTTTCTTTTCTTTCCCTCTTCTCTTTATGTTCTAGATAGGTCCTCCTCTAGACCTCTTACTTTATCCAACTCTGCTACCACATTGAAATCTATTTTAAACCAGCTTGGCCTAAGTGATCCCTGGAGATCTCTTAATCCATCCACCAAAGCCTTTTCGTTTTTCTCCCACGTTCATCGTACATACTCAAGAATTGACTTTTTTCCGTTGATAATAGGCTATTGCATTAGGTCAATTCAAGTGAGTATCACAGTATAGTGATCTCGGACCATGCTCCTACATCAGTTGTCATAACTTTCCCTAACCGCAGCCCTCCACACACACAATGGAAACTTTCCCACTTTTTACTGAATAATCCACCTTTTCAAAAATTCTTCCAGGAGGAAATAGCCAACTTCTTTCAGACAAACGACACCCCAGACATCACGAGAAGCACTCTATGGGAGGCGTGTAAAGCATTTCTGAGGGGACAGGCGATCTCGTTTGCCTCCCGGCAGAAAAAGGCGGACATGGAAAGGATGGACTGGCTCTCGGATCAACTATTGAAAATTGACACACAATATGCCGCCTCCCCCACTCCTTTTCTTTATGACCAACGTCTTAAATTTCAGGCTGAGTTCGACCGTTTGTCAACATCCAAGGTTGAAACAAAATTGTTAAAAACAAGGCAACGTTACTTTGAAATGGGAGATAAGACGGGCAAACTTCTCGCCCATCAGGCTAGAACTGCTGCTCTCTTGAGACTGATCCCCAGGATAAAATTGCTATCAGGAGCAGTGGTCACCGACCCCAAATTAGTAAACGATGCGTTTTTAAATTTCTATTCTGACCTGTACACTTCAGAGTACTCGCCCGAAATCTGGAAGAGCCACAACCCCCTAGAGATACTTACATATCCCAAAGTCGATAGTAATCTGGCTGACAAACTAGGCACACCTATCTCATTGGTGGAGGTGCAGGAGGCGGTTAGACAGCTACCAAATGGCAAGTCCCCTGGCCCAGACGGGTTTGTAGTAGAATTCTTCAAAGCAAATTCGAACCTAACAACCCCACATTTGGTTAATGTCTACAATGAATCCTTTACAGTGGCAGATTGCCCCCAACCCTATCTGAAGCTAACATTTCTCTTTTATTAAAAACAGACAAGGTTCCCCTTGAATGTAGCAACTATAGGCCCATCTCACTTTTAAATGTAGACCAAAAGATTCTCGCCAAGGTCCTAGCCACTCGTATGCAGCAAGCCCTGCCTGCCATGATTTCCACAGACCAGACTGGGTTCATGGCTAGAAGGAATTCGTCATTTAACACCAGACGACTCCTCAACATTATCGGCTCCCCCAGCCCTGTCATACCTGAGGTGGTAATTTCTTTAGACGCTGAGAAAGCATTTGACAGGGTTGAGTGGGAGTATATGTGCTACGTCCTGTCAAAATTTGGCTTCAGCTCTGACTTTATTATATGGATTAGACTGCTTTATGACTCCCCAACTGCCCATATCCTTACAAATGGTGTGAGGTCGCCCTCCTTTGCCCTTCGTAGAGGCACCAGACAGGGATGCCCCCTCTCCCCCCTCCTATTTGCTTTAGCTGTCGAACCACTTGCCATCTGGCCTCGGGGGGAGGAGAGAATCGAGGGTATCACCAGGAATGATGTCAACCACAAGCTGTCCCTGTACGCGGACGATTTGCTGTTGTATGTATCAAACCCGGCCTCGTCCATACCTGTTATTACAGACATTCTAACCCAATTCGGCAGATACTCTGGCTATAAATTAAATTTTAATAAAAGCGAACCTCTCCCTATCAACCGCCTGTCTAGGAAGATGCCACCATCCTCTTTCCCATTTAGGGTCGTCTCAGAGGGGTTTCGATATCTAGGTGTATTCTTCACTGCCTCCTTCGAGGACCTCTTCAACAAAAAATTTCGCCCTGTAACACCGCATTATGTAATAAAACCGCATTATGTAATAATGTAATAAATTTGCACACCATTATGTAATAACTGCTGCATTTTGTAATAATCTGCCGCATTATGTAATAAACTTCTTGAACGCAATATGTAATACATTTTGCCACATTATGTAGTAAGTTATTACATATTGCGGTTGTTACTACATAATGCGGGTGTTACGATTTGTTTTTTTGCAAAATGTAACAATTGGTGCATTATGTAATAACCAAACAAAATTTACATTAAAACAGCAAAATAATGTGTATTTTACTCAAAATGAATGCTTACAAATAAGTATTAATTTAACGATGCAATTAAATATTTAAGCAACTAAATGAAAAACAATTCAGCTGCAACATACAGCCTAATACACTGATCACACAATGGAACTGCAGAATAATAAAGTGAATTTTAACAATGTTCTTTACCTACAGTAAAACAGGCCATGATTCACATTTCACACACATATAGCCAATCTATCAGTATGGAGGGTACTGCCTATCAGAATTCCATTTGATTTATGCTGTTCAGGCACTTAGCCTAAGCCACTACTTGATATTGCTCCTCCTACAAGGTACTGATTGGGACTCATGGTGTCTATCACTGGCTAGGCTAGGTCTGCTAGTGGAAAGGCAATGTTTAAACTTAAGTTATTATCTATGAATAATTTGTTTTGATTGTACTACAAACTAAGCAGGATTTAGACTGAGATACTGTGTCCTCAATGAACATGAAAAGAAAACCTTTTATGCTAATATGTGTTAGCTTAGCTTATGGTTGGCTATGTCAACACCAGCTAACTTAGCCAATAATGTAATAATATCTGACAGGAAAATCTGTTTTCCTCGTCTCTGTTTCCTTCTCTCTTATACATTTGAATCTATTGATAGGAACAAAGCAAATACTTTTAAAAGGTCCATGTTTATTGAGTCATTTATGAGTAAGTTGAAGTTGAGTAAGCTACCTTTTTGTATATTTAACTATTTTAAAGAATTAGCAGTAGGCTAACAGACTAGTAGCCTAGACTAAACTTGCTGGGCCAATTGCTCTGTCAGTTAGCATTGCGCTAGTTGTGCTGCGCTTTAGAACCGTACTCCTTAAAACGGAGGTTTTGAGTTTAACACGCAGCTGTGCACGAAGTTGAATGTGATTGCTGTGTAACGACGCACACAGGATCAGCTGATTCCTAGCTAAACTCTGGTTAAACTGCTTGGAAACCGGAAGTAGTCTTATTTCTAGTTATACCTCAACAGATGCAGTCTGGTGGATGCATTTTGTGCCATAATTACCAACAAAAGCTTAATAGGAATGTAAAGTGAACTTTAGTATAATAAAACGCAAATAATGTTGAAATATATTATTAAATAGTGTAGGCTACTTTTTGTGGAAATCTAAACGTGATTAATTAATCATTTGAAGACAAATTAATATGTGAGTAATAGGGTGATTTCACGCAAATTCTCGGGAAAGGAGGGGGTGAACATGTTGCGGACAGAGAACTCCAGAAGCAAAAGTTATATTTGCTGCACTGCATTCGAGGTGTTGTGGACACGGTGGAAGATCCTATAGAAAAGACACCTCCACCACGCTCCGAAGAAAGTCTGTTTAGGATAATGTTGCAAAAACATTTAACAGTAGATTTCCCAGCAGAAGACCGAGCAGCCCGGCACATTTAAAAAATCTATGGAAGCGCTTGAATTGCTTGATTGCTGAGCAGACGCATGACCCTGGGCCATTTGATGTGTTTAGCCGCTATGTATGGCTGAGACCACTAAAGGGCAAAGAGAGTGCAGAGATTGCAAAACATCTTCATGATATTTACTTGGAACATGGCCCTCCCAAAGTTTTGCAACACGGCCGAGGGGCAGAATTTAAAGGAGCAGTTCGAAGGCTGATGGAATCCATGCAAGTCAGAATAATAGAGAGTTCACCATACCATCCCCAAAGCCAAGGCAAGGTAGAGAGGTCACACAGAATACTAAGAAAAAAGATTATGTATGATCTGGTGAATTTTCAGAAAGGTGGGGTTAACTGGGTTAAGCATCTACCAGAATATTCAAGAGTGATGAATGAGGACCCTAAGGAAGTGTTAGGTTGGATGTCTCCATTTGATGTTTATTATGGGAGAAAAAGCAATAGAGTAGTGCATCCCTTAGCAGGGTCTCTATCCACTGTCAGAAAGGAATCTACAAACAATCCACAACCAAATGTACCCTCCCTGAAACAGCGAGGCAACTTTGAGGCTAAGCGGAGGAGACTGAGAAAAAAGGCAAAGAAAGCCACTGAGCACTGTCATAATCGGATGATCAGAAATGCATCCAAACAAAATCCACCATCTATTTATTATGTTGGTGATGCTGTTTTGGTCAGGGTGAAAGATGGTGCCCATCGAGTTTCAAAGAGGTTTCGGGTATTGACTGGCACAGTTGTGAAACGAAATTTAAAGTTTCCAAAATACAAAGTTCAGTTTCAGATCCCTGGTGACCCCAAAATGCAAGTGAAATGGTTCTTTGTGTCTGATGTGACAAGTACAACACGATTACAAGAAAGAAAACGCTCTAAATCTTTAAAGTCCGCAAAACCTTTACATCCATGTTTGATACCGTACACACATGGAGACAGACTGGAGGAATTCGTGTCAATGCAATTGAGGATACGGTTTGACCCAGCACCAGACGGAAATTGCCAGTTCTCAGCCATATCTGATCAGCTAGCCACACACGGAATATTCAGATCAGCAGAAAATTTAAGAGATGAAATTGTTCAAGATCTCAGATCTAATCCGATTTCTGCAAACGGAACACCTTTGTTAGATTTTGTTGATGGGAATGACTTGGATGGCTACTTGGATAGTATGTCACAATGTGGGACCTATGGCGACCACATAACTCTACAAAGGGCTGCTGAGATTTTCAATGTTCAGTTCCTCATTGTTTCCTCACTAGGTGTTGATGCATCTTCCATAATATCTCAGTCTAATAGATATTGTGACAGTTGTCCTTTGTTAGTCCTTGGACACATTGCTGAGGGACATGGAGAACATTACTTAAGTCTGGAAGGATCAGTCTCTTCATTTATTGAAAACATCTTAGAAGCAGAGAGAGAAAGGATAATTCAACATAAAAATGAATCAGACCAAGAGAGTGAAAATGAAGAACTCACATCAAACGACAACACAGACAATGAAACTCTTACTGATGGACCACATGATGATGCCACACTGAATGAACCTCACAATGATTCCCAACTAGATGAACCCCAAAATGATGTCCATCTTCTAGATGATCAGTCCAACGATGATGCTCAACGAGACCAAGATGATGTCCAGTTGTGTGATAATGATGCGGAAAACAGAATGCATGGCACACCCATCTTGCCTACAGAATTGCTGTCATTTATCATCCAGTTGACCCTTAATGCAGACTCCTCAATGCTCTGGGCATTCAATAGAGTTTCTAAACTTTTTCGAGATCTTGCAAATCCGTTCCATCCGCAAATCTACATCAGAGAAACTGTAGCTGACACCCTAAAGTTGGATTATGATCATGACAATTCCATAAGCATAATGAGGCTCTATAAATCCACTGGACGCAGTAGTGGTCTTGCTATTAGACTGAGGGAGCTATTCAGCCAAAATAGCAGGTGGATGAGGGCCTGGCTTCTGATTAAGCACATTGGCCATGGTCATTTTAATATCAAGGACATTTTTTGGAAACCTTAGGGCTACATTTTGTTTTGCATTGTAGGTAGATTTTCTTGAGTCTCCCTAGTTCAAATGCAGATGTTTAGATGGGTTAGTTGTGTGGTTATACAGTGGGGCAAAAAAGTATTTAGTCAGCCACCAATTGTGCAAGTTCTCCCATTTAAAAAGATGAGAGAGGCCTGTAATTTTCATCATAGGTACACCTCAACTATGAGAGACAGAATGAGAAAAAAAAATCCAGGAAATCACATTGTAGGATTTTTAATGAATTAATTGGTAAATTCCTCGGTAAAATAAGTATTTGGTCACCTACAAACAAGCAAGATTTCTGGCTCTCACAGACCTGTAACTTCTTCTTTAAGAGGCTCCTCTGTCCTCCACTCGTTACCTGTATTAATGGCACCTTTTTGAACTCGTTATCAGTATAAAAGACACCTGTCCACAACCTCAAACAGTCATACTCCAAACTCCACTATGGCCAAGACCAAAGAGCTGTCAAAGGAGACCAGAGACAAAATTGTAGACCTGCACCAGGCTGGGAAAACTGAATCTGCAATAGGTAAGCAGCCTGGTGTGAAGAAATCAACTGTGGGAGCAATTATTATAAAATGGAAGACAAACAAGACCACTGCTAATCTCCCTCGATCTGGGGCTCCACGCAAGATCTCACCCCGTGGGGTCAAAATGATCACAAGAACGGTGAGCAAAAATCCCAGAACCACACGGGGGGACCTAATGAATGACCTGCAGAGAGCTGGGACCAAAGTAACAGAGGCTACCATCAGTAACACACTACGCCGCCAGGGACTTAAATCCTGGGGTTCCAGACGTGTCCCCCTGCTTAAGCCAGTACATGTCCAGGCCCGTCTGAAGTTTGCTAGAGGGCATTTGGATGATCCAGAAGAGGATTGGGAGAATGTCATATGGTCAGATGAAACCAAAATAGAACTTTTTGGTAAAAACTCGACTCGTCGTGTTTGGAGGAGAAAGAATGCAGAGTTGCATCCAAAGAACACCATACCTACTGTGAAGCATGGGGGTGGAAACATCATGCTTTGGGGCTGTTTTTCTGCAAAGGGACCAGGACGACTGATCCGTGTAAAGGAAAGAATGAATGGGGCCATGTATCGTGAGATTTTGAGTGAAAACCTCCTTCCATCAGCAAGGGCACTGAAGATGAAGCGTGGCTGGGTCTTTCAGCATGACAATGATCCCAAACACACCGCCAGGGCAACGAAGGAGTGGCTTTGTAAGAAGCATTTCAAGGTCCTGGAGTGGCCTAGCCAGTCTCCAGATCTCAACCCCATAGAAAATCTTTGGAGGGAGTTGAAAGTCCGTGTTGCCCAGCGACAGCCCCAAAACATCACTGCTTTAGAGGAGATCTGCATGGAGGAATGGGCCAAAATACCAGCAACAGTGTGTGAAAACCTTGTGAAGACTTACAGGAAACGTTTGACCTCTGTCATTGCCAACAAAGGGTATATAACAAAGTATTGAGATGAACTTTTGTTATTGACCAAATACTTATTTTCCACAATCATTAGAAAATAAATTCATTAAAAATCCTACAATGTGATTTTCTGGATTCTTTTTCTCATTCTGTCTCTCATAGTTGAGGTATACCTATGATAAAAATTACAGGCCTCTCTCATCTTTTTAAATGGGAGAACTTGCACAATTGGTGGCTGACTAAATACTTTTTTGCCCCACTGTATGTGTGCCATGGACTGTAATATGTCTAGAACATTGTTAAATTTTACGTTTCCACTTTATTATCCACTACAATTCCATTGTGTGTGTGTTAGGCTGTATGCTGTGGCTGGATTGTTTTTCATTTAGTTGATTGAGATATTCGGCCTATTATCAAAGATTGCCATAATATTTGCTGTTCATTACACATTGTTCATCCATGATGTCTGTACCTCTACAGGATGGTATCTGTTCTTTGTCTAAACAAGGCATTATTGGGCATTTAGAGAATAAATTATTTGAAATAATTAACTGTTCGACGTCATTTGTTCTGCGACTATTTTTTGTCTCTTACTCTGGGTTTGCCTAATATAGGCTATCCTACATTTTTGTGTCAGAATAATACTTAGTATAATTTTGTGACACTGCCAGTGCTACATTAATGCAGGTACTATTACTGTGTTATTGGAAATATGCATCATGAAGGAATGTTAAGGTTACATGGAACATGACATTTATTGAATAGGCTAGACTACATGGTGCTGTTGTGCAAAGCCCATGTTTAATTATTTGGTGCTGTATGTCTTTTCTTTACTGCTGCTTGACCATAGACAGAGATTTAGTTTTTCTAAATTGGTTAACTATCAGAAGCACTTACCTCCAAACTTGGTCTCATGACTAATCTAACTGCAAATATGAATCGAAAATAACCCCTTGTGCGTTTAAATGAGCACAACCAAAGTTAAAAGGTGGATTGTTACAATGTAAGCTGAGCAATAGTTGTCATACTGTCCTCTTAATTATTATTTTTGAGTAAAATACACATTATCATGCTGTTTTTAGTCAATGAAAATGTCAATTTCGGTTGGTTATTACATAATACACCAATTGTTACATTTTACTATAAAAAAAATCGCAACACCCGCATTATGTAGTAACAACCGCAATATGTAATAACTTATTACATAATGCGGCATAATTTATTACATATTGCGTTTAAGAATTGTATTACATAATGCGGCAGATTATTACAAAATGTGGCAGTTATTACATAATGGCGTGCACATTTATTACATTATTACATAATGCGGTTTTATTACATAATGCGGTGTTACACGCCCTCTTATTGATAAGTGTAAGCTTGATATGACTCGTTGGTCCTCTCTCCCCCTTTCCCTAACTGGCAGAGTTAACCTGGTAAAGATGGTGATTCTCCCTAAATTCCTCTATTTGTTCCAGCATATTCCAATTTTTATGAGAAAATCCTTTTTTCAGCAGCTAGACCAGACAATATCGTCGTTTCTGTGGTTGAACAAGCCACCCCATATTAAAAAAGCTGTTTTACAACTCCCCAAAAAGCTAGGCGGTCTCGCACTACCCAATCTCATCCAATATTACGGGGGGGCATGCAACGTTAACAATCTTATTCATTGGTTTGACAGAGGAGCTGACACAGGTCCCTCATGGGCTCAGATAGAACTACGGTCCTCAAAGTTTTCTTTACAGTCCCTCCTTACCGCGCGACTCCCTCTCAAGATTCATAATGTCTCACAGAACCCTGTTGTTACCAACTCCCTGACAATTTGGATGCAATTCCGTAAACATTATGGCTTGAATGAACCTTCAACTTTAGCCCCGATTGTTAAAAACCATCTATTTCCACCCTCCCTGTCAGACCCTACTTTTAATATCTGGCGAAACAAAGGCCTGCTGTATGTCAAGGACCTTTACAAAAAAAACATTTTTACTGATTTTACAGAGCTTGCAGCCAGGCTCGAATTACCCCACTCTCACTTTTTCCATTTTTTTCAAGCCAGGCACTTTGTCCAAACCACCTACCCTCACTTCCCCAACCACCCACCCGGGTCTCTGATTGACTCCTTGCTCACCCTCGACCCTGCCCAAAGATGTTCCATCTCAGTGATCTACAACTCCATTGATTCCCTTAACCCTGACCAGGTGACTCGCCTGAAGCGGATTTGGGAGGAGGAGATAGGAGTACCAATATCAGACAGCCGGTGGGACCAAATTCTTAAGCTAGTTCACTCGTCCTCCATGTGTGCTAGGCACAGATTGTTACAATGTAAGGTTCTTTTCAGAGTGCACTACACAAACACTCGACTGGCGAAGATTTACCCAGGCACCAGTGAGAGTTGTAATAGATGTAAACAATCACCTGCCAACCACACACACATGTTTTTGTCCTGTCCGAACCTTACCGGCTTCTGGCGCCAAATTTTTGATACACTTGCAATGGTGCTTGAGATGGATCTTATTCCTGAGCCTTGCATGGCCCTGTTTGGTTCCCCCCCACTTCCAACACCTTTTCTCCCTGTGACAAAGCTCCGGGTATTGGCTTTTACAACCCTATTGGCCAGACACCTTATTTTGTTTAAGTGGAAACATGTTCTCCCCCCTTCACACAATAGCTGGTTTAGGGAGGTCCTAACTCACATCAAACTTGAGAAGGTTAGATTCTCACTTGCGTGTTCTGGTAATGTTTTCAACAAAACCTGGCAGCCCTTCATTAAATATTTAGATAGAACTACTATTCACCCAGAAAGCAACTAGATGCTCCCCCCCTCCCCTTCTTTCTTGGTTTTTGTTTTTGTTTTTGTTGTTTTTTGTTTTTGCTGGGTGGGAAGGGATAATGGGTAACTAAGGTTCAGTCATAGAAGCCGTTCTGGCTTAGGTTAAATTGGTTGTTGTTTTCAGCATACACTGTAAGACAAACCGCTTACTACCTCTTAACAAGTCTACCTGGAAACATTGTATGTGTGAAGTATTGTTGTATATGAACAAAAAATCTAATAAAAAGATTTATATAAAAAAAAAAAAAAAAAGGTTACACTTAGGTTTTGAAATGAGTTAAAAAGACTGAAAATATTTTTTATAAAGTGGTAATACATTTGGAAAAGTTACATTCAACTGTTTTTGTGATCCTCCAAATACCTGTTTGAGGGTGAAGACATGTTTTTTAGTTCAAGGCTAGATTTAAGTTTTAAGGTGAAGAGTGTTTTACAAAAATGAGGATCTTTTGAGACAGTTATAGTGCAATAGGCAATGGAAATACAATGTCAGCACTTTCTGTGGAAATTACATTTGCCTTTGTTTATTTCAAATGTGTTTGAACAATGTTCTTGGTTTGATAAATATATACAGATCTTAAAAGCATACATGATTTGTGTAAATATTGTTTATCTGTTGTTAAAAGGGCTTGAAAGGACTTGAAACTCAAAATGGTAGGACTTGGGACTTGACTTGAGACTTGTCGGTCTTGACTTGGGACTTGACTCGGGACTTGCTTGTTGTAGAACTTTCCAGCAGAGGAAACTATTGCTTTATATATATATATATATATTTATAAGTGATAGGAAGAGTTATGTTTATATATTGTAATCAAACCAGGTTACTGTAACTGATTGCTGTAATATCTTTCATGTTATATTAAGGTTTATTTTGTTATTATACTTGGTTTCCGACCTGTGTGTGTGTGTGTATATGCACGACTCGCCACAAGGTGCCTCCCCCTTTTGTTGTTTTCATTCAATTGATGGTCAGGACTGGTACGCCTTGTCGGTGAGTGACCATAAACTAAGCTAGGTTAAATGAGGAATTAATGTTAATATGAACGAGTGTATAATTTCATTGGTTAATTTGGGTTTTGTTTTGTGTTTGCATTGCAGGTTTACAACCTAACTAAGTGTCACTAAGTAACCTAACTAAATGTCACTAAGTAACTAACGTTACCAACGGGCTAGCTTAGCTGAAACACTTGGGATAATCAGTGGGTGAATTTATTGTGTATGTGTGCGCAATAAAAAGTCGTAAAGTGACTCGAGTTGTATCCGCCATACTTGTCCGGATAACCCTTCCAGAGGGGAGTTCATTAAACTATAGCAGGTAGTTTAGTGAAAATCTGGACACTTGTTTTGACTCTGGACTTGACTCTGGACTTGAAAGCAAAGACTTGAGACTAACTTGTGACTTGCAAAACAATGACTTGGTCCCACCTCTGCTAAGAAGGGAGACGACCCAATGCCACGTAATCACTAAACTGACCGGAAGTTCTGTTTTGCTTTGAGGCGACCAATAGGAAGAGGCGACCTCTGGACAACGGGCAATGTAACTAAGGAACAGGCCTCTTTCTGCTCGAACCGTCGGACAGTAAACACCTTGTGAGCCGTATTCATTTGTTGGGCCTTTAGAAGCTTGTTCTGAGCTACTGAGCCACAGCTGTGAAACTTTTTTAAAACCTACTGCTACATCCTTTTATTAAATACTCCTTTTTAAAACTTATATGAGGAGCTTCACTTAGTTTTCTTTTAAATCTACTCCTGGATTTCGAATGAAAGAACATTCCTACACCTTCTCACTCTAAGAGAGTAATTGTTCCAGGGGAACTACACTGGTACTGCACCAGGCTTCAGTCTCCGCCTACCTCCCACTTCAGCCGGCTTGGTGACTTCTTCTGACACAAAATGTCGACTACATACACAAGTATGGTGTGAGATTATTAGGTTTGCTCTTTTAATATTGACGACCCATCTCTTCCGTTTTTGGTCGTCGGAGGGAAAAGTGTGGAAACTAATGGTCAAATTGAGGACGAACACTGAGGGAGGCAACAGCTGTCGTCCCCTCACAGCACTGAAATTTAAACTTTTTCATCTGTACCTTATTGTTCTACAGTAAATGACTAGTAAGCTAGGCCTAATTAATACAACCATGCAAAAACTATTGGTATAGCCTACAATAATGCTATTTATACAATCTTTTTTATAGCTATGTTACCTCAGAAATGTGTGTATGCTGCCACAACAAGAAGTTACGTCTCACCGGAAGTTAATGAGCTGGCTTATATTTTGGCGGAAGTTCCAAATAATGTTCCGTGCATATAGCGAATTCAACAGCCGCATGCTTTGGAGGACCCAGCCTACGCGGTCGACGGAGAACCCAGCCGACGTAGATCGAGTAGGCTGGACCGAGCGGCCTATGAAATGAGACGGTCTAGTTTACGGAGCACCTCCTGTTTACGTCACGTGATACGAGCTGTTCTGTTGCACTCCAGAAGCCTGATAGCAAATTACTTTGTTAAACTGAATGTTTATGTCCTCAGTTGAGATGTATAGATTGTGTATATTCTGTGCTTAATTTGACAGGGGGATGCAGTGTTATTGTTGTACCACTGTGGGGCACTCAAGTGTTAATGTGTTAAGGATGTAGCTTTTTTGGGGGAAAAGCTAAGTGTTCATGTTAGCATGGGTCGCACTACTGGCTTTAGTAGTTTCCTTTCCATATCATTCATCTGATGATAGAAATGTCATGATTTTCATTTTAACGTAACTGGGCTGTTTTATTGATTCGTGATTTTGCTTATAAATTCCGATTCAACTAGTAACCATTAATTAATTTATTAGCCAAAATAAATCAACCCCCAGATAATCAATCCAAATCTTGCTTGTTAGTTACCCAACATAATATAAAAGTCACTAACGATTCATTACGGAACTCTTACCTTCACAGCTGGTGAAGTGGCGCTAGCTAACTAGCAGGCAATGCTTGCAAATTGGTTGTAACAACCAAGATACAATGTAGATAATTACGCTGTGCAAGCATCATAAAGGGCCTGTGATACAATATAAACAGTTGTTAATTCAAAAGAGGTCAATATTTCAGCAACTTACCTCTGGAACTAATCGACACGCCGCAATGTAAGTGAACGGGTTCCAACACCCAAATGCCAATGTTTGGAACTATCTCGATGTCTATACCCCTGAAGTAGGCGCCTCTATTTTTTACAACAGAGGTCTATGTGAGTGTCGCAACTCTTATATATCTCTGGTCCTGATTAGTGATGGCCAGATGAAGCCTTATGAAACTTTGCAGCCAATTCGCCTTTCGCTCAGCCACACCCTAGAATGCAGACTGGCCAATCACAGCGGAGCCAACAACAGACTCCGACAAAGCTCCGACACTGTCATGACAGCGCTCTATTGACTGTGTCTCTGATTTTTGTACTTTTAACACTGACGTTTGTGGACTATAACAAAGATATGGTTAAACATTGTGCCTGGGGCACTTGTAAGACTGATAGTCTCTTACCCAGAGAGGTTGGAGGGGGGTGTGCGTTTTATCCCCTTCCCGAAACCAAAATCAAAGCCTGACAAGTGTCGCCTGTGGATTAAACTTTGTGGACATCCTCACTCTTAGCTGAACCCCTCAAGGAGCGACCGGCACACGTTTGTCTGTTCTATGGTAATACTTTTGTCTTTAACCCTACAGTTAAGTTAAACTATTCGGTATTCTGTGATTTCAATCTATACATTTGGCTCGCTAACCCAAATTATGAGGAATCATAGGCGCTAGCAAGTAGCAAGCAACCATAGTGATAGCTTAGCAATCATGTAGCAGCTAGTGCTAAATGCTACAGTCTGGATTCTATTTTTGACAACATAAGACTAGCAGATCTAGAGCTAGGTGTTGACTTTGTTATTCATGGTCCATCCAAACACCTAACGTTAATATGTTACAGACAAACTGCTATGGTTGTTTTCTAAGTAACTATCTTCACTGTGTTGCCAGTTCAACAATATTTTCCCTTGCTATTTCAGCACTTTGTCAATGGGGAGCCAAGTCTTGACTACCCAAATCCAGTTTCTGAAAGTCCAGTCAAATGTCGAAGACTTCCAACTAAAAGGTTAAAGTTATGTAATAGAATAACAACTAAATTATAGAAAAACATCACAGCCACAACACAACATCAGAGTAGCATCAAATACTTTAATTGGTATCATGTATATTGCAGAGAGATCTCCACAACATCAGGCTCATTAGTGGAGGACACCGCAATGGAAGAGAGGCCCATGGTCATTGAAACAGGTATGAGTTAATGTGACTGTAAGGATCCATTGCACATTGTTGGTAAAAAGTGCTCAAAAAAGTTCCAGTCTAGCTTTGCTTTAATTTTCCCCCACATCTCTGCCTCAAAATGTATTTGCTCCAGGTGATAATCACCATTACATTTAACAAAAAGGTCACACCATGGCATCCCAGTTATCCCCAACTGTCCCATGATCTGAAAATAATATTCATGTGTACGCTTGAGCCCGTAGGTGTTATCACCAAGCTTTTCAATCTACTGGCAATTGGTGTATGTGATTTGCATCGGCAGGGTGCGATTTGTAGGGGGGGATGGTGAGGATTTCCCCCCCTCTGGTTTTCCTATCCCTACCTCTGCTAAATTATTTTTATCTCCGGTGGGGACAAGGATTTCCCCCCCTTGATAGCGATGAATGCAACTTAACTGCTAGACTACTTAAACTCTTGAAATCTAACGATCTTCAGTGTCAGAGTAGGCTATTCAGCAGACTTCTGGCAGACTGTGCATATTTCGGAACGTCATCGAAAACAAAAACATTGTAACATTTTAGTGCGGGAACTTTGCAGGAAAAACAGCGCTGATGCAAACATGAAACGCGTTCAGAGCAGCATATCGTCCTAATTTACAGGACCAAATAATAAAACAACGAAATTAACACCTGAGAGTGATAGCGCAAGAAATTCGCTGGAGGTTGGCGTTCATGTAGGCCTGCAGGACGATTCCCAGCCACTTGATGAAAGAAACGCCGATGTTGCTAGCGACTCTGAAACGCATGTGGTAGGAGGGTGCATTGAGCCGGGGCGCTTTGCTAAATGGAGAGAGGGTCGTGAATGGCTAGCTGTCAGCACAGACGGGTCAGTCAAGTGCCAAGCTTGTTCCGACGTCAGGGATTTAGGCCCACACACACAGGAAAGGCTTCATATAGACTCTGCCTTCATTAAAGGCATAAAAGCCAAAACGGCAAAAAAATTAAATGACAAAATCAGCAAGCACGGAAAATGTCAAAGCCATATCAAATGTATTGAAATTGTACAAAAAAGACAAGACGCCGCAATTGAAAAGGCGAATGAGAACAGTGCAGCTCTGTGGCGAAAGCATCATGAGCATAGTTTAAAAACCACAGAGTACTGCATTCGCACAGCTTACATGATCTGCTACACTGACCTGTCATTCAAAATGCAGCCTCGCCTGGTTGAACTGCAACAACTCAACGATGTTAACCTCGGTAACATGCTGCATTCTGACAAGGCATGTCGGAATATGCTGATGTTTATTGCAGAGAAAATGACAGTGCGTCTGGTGGACTTCCTTAAAAGCTCACCCGACAAGTTCAGCATTCTCATTGATGAGAGCACAACAGTTTCAAATAAAACATGTCTGATCATTTACATTAGAATTCCATTTGAAGGGGAGTGTTGCAATTTCTTCTTCCAACTTGCTGAGTTGCAGTCGTGCACTGGATCGGCGATCCGTGACACTGTGCTTCAGTGCCTTGAGAAGCAGGGTATCTCAAAAGACATGTTGCGCTCCCGACTAATTGGGTTCGCGACGGATGGGGCCGCCGCTATGTTGGGCCGATACAAGGTCAACCCCAACCTGATTGTCATTCACTGCATGAATCACAAACTAGAACTTGCCGTCCATGACACTGTCAAACAAATTACAGATGCAAGTCATTTCCAGATATTCACTGACTCCCTGTACGCCTTCTTCTCTCAAAGTCCAAAGAACATGCGAGAGCTAGAGCTTGTCGCTTCCAATTTGGAGATGCAAGCTCGCAGGATAGGAAGGGTGTTTGACGTGCGCTGGCTATCCTCGTCTTGCACATCTGTGACGGCTCTTTGGCAAAGCTATCCAGCCCTGGTCAAACTCTTCGCGTCACTGGCCGAAGACACATCACGATCAACCAAAGACAGGGCCAAATGTAAGGGAATGCATGCTAAGATGACTCAGTGGCTTTTCGTGGTGGAGATGGCATTCGTAAAAGACGCGCTCGAAACGATGCAGGCCCTGTCCCTCTTTCTTCAGAGACGAGATGCCACAGCAATCACCGCTACTGCTGAGGTGGGCGTTGCCGTGCGGACACTGAGGGCTATGAGGAATGCCGATGGAGTGAACATATGATGTCTGAAGGAGGAATTGGGCAGTAAGCAAACATTTAAGGGGGTTAATGTGTCTCAGCCGAGTGACGGAGAACAGCGGAAGGCAGAGACCTTTCGTGAGCGTTTTTTCATCTCCTTGGCCGATAACATCCAGAGCAGGCTCGATGACAACGGCATTTTTTCTGCGGCGGCTGCGCTGAACCCCTCAAATTGGCCCTCCGATGAAGATGAACGGTTGCTTTATGGGGATGACAAACTTCTGACCATTCATAAAAGCCTTGCTATAGCAGACACAAATATGCCCACACTCCTCAAAGAATTTCATGAACTGAAATGCAATGGTGTCACTGGGGAGACTTTGAAAAAAGTGCTCATCGCTGTCTCACGCTCCCTGTGTCAACGGCTGAGTGCGAGCGTGGCTTTAGTGCGATGAACCACATCCTCACGGAAGAACGAAACAGAATGCACGTCTCCACTTTGAATGGCCTACTGTTCATTGGTGTCAATGGTCCAGAGGTGGCATCCTTTCCTGCGCACACATTTGCAGAATTGTGGATAAAAGAGGGCCGAAATGCTGCAGACAATGCCCCGACAGGAAAACCGAAAAAGCCACCACAAATTCGTCACCAGAGCCGACTGTTTACCTAGTCTAGTTTTCCAGACCTGTCCCTGAATTGTTGACAGCACGTTTTGCTATTTTAGTGAATTATTTAGTGAACAGGTGTATATATATAGCCTACCTTTTGCGTTTTTTTCTCCCTATGCAAGTTAAAAGTCCAATGTTCTTGTCTATGAATAAAAAATAAAAAACATCCCCCCCTCTGTTTTTTTGTCAAATCGCACCCTGTGCATCGGGCACTTAATTTCCAGAAGTCCATAGGTTTGGTCCTCGCCGCTCTGAACTCTTCTGTCAGGGGATGTACCTAAATGGGGGGAGTCAGGGTTAACAACAAATCCACAAATTTGAACTTTGTTGCCAGTGATGGCTGAGTACTGGGCTGCAGCAGCTGGTTCAAGCTCTATGCCTCTCCTCATGGCTTTAGTACAGATGTTCTTCTTCTTCCTCTGCATAATGGTGGGAAACTTTTCGAAGTCAACTCTCCTCGAGAATATTCTCTTGAATGAACTTGAAGTAAGGCGAGTAGAGCGGACATGATGCCAGATGTTGTTGCTACTTTGCTGTCTGGTCTCTTTCTCAAGAGCCTCTGCCACAGACTTGGAGACCATTATAGTGTTGAACATTTCCATCTGCACTTTAGAAAGGAAAGTACAGAAAGTGCCTGGCAGTGGTGGGAAAGGGAATGCTGGGAAGTCATCAGTAGAGTTTGATTGGCAGGATTTTTGCCAACTGTCCATTAGTGGGAGCTGCACATGTAAAGAAGAAAACAAATATGTACATTTGATTACTTACATTATGTTTGCATCCTGTTGTAATCTTTTTATAATTATGTTTCTGCACAGTGGACCAGGTTCACACAGAGGACCAAGATCGCACAGAGGACCAAGATGAATTGAAAAGACAACTCGCTGAAAAGGAAAAAGAAAATGCCTTACTGAGGGAAAAGACACAAAGTTATCAAGCACCTTATCCACTCACCCACACCACACACACCCACTCAAGGACCTTACCCACCCACACCTGAGACTTTATCTAACTGTAATGTGTCTTAGCACTTTCAGTATTGCACAGGCTTTAGTTATGATGAGTTTAATAAGCTGTGTGCTTTTTTCAGGTTACCCAGTACTGCAAAGGATCCACAAACACTTATCCCTGTGACATATCACAAAGTAGATCAGCAGGTCAACCTCATGCCTTTACGACAACAGTTCCTACTCACACTGATGAAGCTGATGCAAATCTTTGATTTGACAGAGCTTGCCTTCAAATTTCAAATTGCAGTGCAAAGCGTTAGCACTTTATTCAATTCATGGATTGATTTCATGTACGGTAAGCTAGGCAACTTGTCTATTTGGCCACACAGGGACAGCATAACAGAAAACATGCCTGCCAACTACAGAGCAGAATTCCCAACAACCTTTGCCATTTTTGATTGTACAGAGATTAAGACAGAAAAGCCAACATCATTGTTACTTCAAAATCAAACTTACTCCCAACTACAAATCTACCAATATGCTTAAGTGTCTGATTGCTTGTGATCATTGTGGCTCCATTATCTTTGTATCTACACTTTTCACTGGATCAATCTCTGACCAAGAAATATTTAGAAAATGTGGAGTCAAGGATTTACTGAAGGATCTGCTTCAGTGTGGCTACCTTAAGGCAAGCGGTGGGCTCATGGTTGATAAAGGCTTTCTTATTGAGAAGGATGTGAATGAGCTATAGGCCCTAATTTGAACATTCCTCCCTTTACCAAATCAAATAGTCAAATGCATGTTGAGATGACAAAGAAAATAGCCAAAGACCGGGTACATGTGGAAAGAGCCATCGCCAAAGTGAAGAAATTGAAAATAGTTTCTGGAAGGATCCCTAATGTCAGGTTTGGAAACATAAATCAGATATGCTTTGTAATCTGTATGCTGTCAAATTTCCAGCCAAACATTATAAAGGCATAGGCTCTATCTAGCACAATGATCATTATGTCTCTACACAATGTCAATCTCATCAATTATACATTCCTAATTACGTTATCTGATCTGGAGTACAGGCTTCATCCCATCACAGTAAGTTGAATTATTTACTATGTGGAAGAAGTAAATAAGGTGTGTTAAAAACCAAAAGAGTTTTCTTACCTGTCGTTGTTGTATTGGCAGAAGATGGGTCGCCTTTTTCTGTCTGTCTTGGCCCTGGCCACAAGGATTGCTGTCATGGGCTGTGGTGTTATTTTGACACCTCTGGGTTTATGCCACTGTTCTGGTAAGCTTGTGGAGGACTGTAGTTCTAGGCCTACAGACATGTTGGCTTTTTGTGTCTTACAGAGGTCCAGGATAAGCCTGATGATGTGGTACTCAAGTCCGGCACTCGGACTCGAGTACTACAAGCTCTCTTATTCGCCCTTTCAATGCATATGAAAGTTCATAGCGCCCGCCATTAGGACACTTATGTTTTTTGGAAGTTTAACAGCACAGGGTTTCCCACACATAGACTTTACGTGGGCGAGCCGCCCAGGTATATTAACGGCCGCCCAAGTGTATTTCGCGACCCATTTAGTTTTTTAGTTTTTTTAATCAGTCTGCGAGCTTGACGCCCCCCACGGTCGATTAACTAGTGGACAATGATCTCCTCGCTCTATGCCTCCTGTAAAGTTTGAAGAATTATCACCGTCAGAAAGTCGCAACGAACCGCGTGCTAACAGGATAGTAAGAAAAGCTAACACCGAACATCGAGGGACAAGCAGGTTTCCTCGACCGATGTTCGACAGAGATGAAAAAAAGTATGAACTGTGGAAAACCAAAGTGTTGGGACACCTTCACCTATTAGGGTTAAAGAACACGATTCTAAGAGAACCAAATGGTGAAGCCGAGATTGCGGCAGACGACAAGAAAAATTGCTGACGCATATACAGTACATGCTAATACAGCTTTTAGACGATAAAAGCCTCTCGCTAATTATGAGGGATGCGCCTGACAATGCAAGAGAAGCCCTAAAGATATTAAGGGGATATTATGCCGGGAAGGGAAAACCCTGGATAATAAACTTGTACACCATGATGACCTCGCTTCAGAAGACGAACAGTGAAAGTGTCACAGACTATATCATAAGGGCAGAAACCACCATCACCGCACTACGGAACGCAGGTGATTCTGACATCAATATATACATTCTTTACCATGAAGAATCCAAATCTCGGACCCTTAAACCTATCAAAAGCCTTATTCTGGCCTTAGATAAAAATAATCCACTATGTAGGCTCACGGGCTAAACCAGGTGAGGGTCTCTGTGTGTGATTAAGCATTTCAGACTCTAACACATTGTGCAAGAAGACAGCACCCACAGCTGATTGATGTGGAACATATCCCAGGAATGAGAACTGAATTGGATGCACCCCCAGTGAGGGGGAGAGAGAGTCAGAAAAGAGTGGATGTCAAGGTACAGCCAGGGCACACTGGTGACATCACACTGCTGTGAAACTCAGCATGGGGTTCAGTGTCGGCTAAACAAGCTTTACTGTAACTAGTAGTAGTGGTAATAGTATAGTTTAGTGTCCCAAATGCTATCTAATTCAAGCCTCACAACGGTTAGCTAGTAGTTAGATATTAGTTATATGTAGTGAGATAGCCGCACCTAAATGGACAGGGTGTACCAGCGCGGGAGAGCCGAGCCAAGGGTGACGGGGCTTTACATGACTTTGCATGTAGTCACCCAGAAGGTGTACAGATCGCACGGGACTAAAATGGCACTGGATGAACGATCAGGCTAAGTGTAGGATTTATGTCTGAACCTAGTTGTATCCCATATAGACTAGACGGGATGTACCCAAAAAGTGAATGTAAGGAGCATTTATGGGTACAAGTTGGGAACCGGCCTACTTTACATATTTCAAGGGTGCTGAATCCAAAAAAACCGGTACCCGAGCGAAATTTTGAGTTTTTGACCTTCTAATTTGCATATCAAAATGGCCGCCAAACTCCCTATCTTGCTCAGTCGTTGGACCATTTTCCCCAAGTTTTTTTGTAAGTAGGCAATCAAAGATGATGAATTAAGTGTCTAGATCTATAGTCTGGGGTCAGAGCAAGGATATAGTGGAGGCTCAGTGCCTTTTTTATGTATATATATATGCAAAATACCAACTTTTAAGGTGAAATTAAGCATTATTTGTGTCATTTTTTAAGGCCGACATAAATATTCAGTCAATATCACTCTTAAATGTTCCCAGTGTATATATGATATGTGATGTATTCCATATTACATAATAACTAAGAAAAACACCATTGCAAGTTGTCTGAGAATTCATTTTTTTATGCAAACAAAGCATAATGCTCTTAATTCAAACATCGAAAAACCCAAGTGAATAGGGAAAAAAAAAACATGAAACTTCCCTTGAACAGTTCTACAGATCACATCTTGTTTCTGTATATTTTCTTTCATGTTTCTAGCTGAATTGCTTTGCTTTCATCTGTCTTCTGTAAGTTCCATAGGTCACTTGTTTTGGTAAATTGTTTTTATACCTTTCTAGTTTGCTTGTGTGCCATTTGTCTTTGGAATTTCATTTTGATTAGTATTTCTTTCTGCAGTCCTTTTCCAAGTTCTTTGGTTACCCATTGCCTTGGTATGCTTGAGGACTACAACTCCACATTTAAACAAGGACATTGGTCATCACTCTGACATGTACACATTGCAGTGCATAACAGCCCCGATTTTCGGCATTTGCACTGGCGTGTTGTGCATTGTTTTTTACAGGCACACCTGATCATTTCCAGGCAACTTTCAGGTATTGGGTTCTGTGACATAAGAATGGGCTGTAGTCCTGAATCACCATCTTTCCATCCCATGTCCAAGGGTGAAGGAAGCTCAGGTGTGGCATAGTGAGCATTTCTCCAAACCATTGCCTGGTAGTGTACTCTCAGCAGATGGAAGTGGAGCGCATCGCTTGTAGGCGGCATTGCTTCTGGTTTACCTGTCCTGGAGAAAAGTATATGCCTTGCTGCATCAACAGAGTCTGTTTTATGCACATCATATATTCTGCAGACAAAAGCCTCTGAAGATCTTTGAGTCTCCTCCGTGAGATCACCAATTCCGAGGTTGCTGAGCAATTGATGGTGCATTTTCCAGACTTTCCATGATGTACTTTTGGTGTGACTTGCAATGTATGATGTGGTATCACAACCAGTTAGTGCATGAAATGCTACAAGGCTTGGTGCTGAATCCTTTGGCAGTTTGTTAAAAACAGCATCAATTGGTATATATTGTGGCTTCCTTGTGGTACCAGACAACAGCCAGAGTTTTTTACATGCTACGTGTGGGAAATGGGAAACGAGAATCACAAGTACATCAGTGTCTCTAGATGACACGACTACTGTGTCTGACTGGCAGTGCACTGCATGTAATACCAATCGGGTATCTGCCTCTTCGTGTGTGGCTCTCAGATGAGTCAGGTTGGTTGTTGCTTTTGATGACCTAACCTCCGTCTCTTCGTCTCTGAACCCACCAGCAACTACTATCTCTTTATCATCCGGTGCCTGAGCACATAGTTCTTCAGAGAGTAGATTGGCAAGATCAGCTTTGTTGTCAGGGAGGGACAGGAAATTGGTCCAGTTTTTTGGAAGAGGCACATCACGACCCTCAACAAGTCGTCTGATTGGTTGAGCTGCTTTTGTGCGTCGTGTCCTGGTAGCACCCTTGATGGTCTCTTCTCTGTATCTGTCAAACACAACGTCTATCCTTTTATAGTAACATCCTGCTTTCAACACTGCTCTGACAAATGTGTCGGCCAGATCCCCAAATGTTACTGCTTTGTCTGGCTTTCCAAGGGCAACCACAAGTGCCTGTCCATCTATGATGAGACAAGATGACATGTCGGGAAGTTCAATAGCCTCAGGACAGACTATGTCTTCAGTTAACTTATTTACTAATACAGACTTGTTTCCAGTGCGAAGTGTCCCATTCATTTCAGCAAGGGATATGGGAATTGGCAGAAGCTCGTGTTTTAGGACAGCTGGTAAGTCAACTGGACGACCTGCCTCATAGGCCGTAACAAGGCGTTTGAGAATGTTTCGGTCAGCCTTTATGACAGTTCTGTTGTCTTTGATTTTAGGATTTTTGGCCACTTCATACAGAGATGCAAATGTTTTAGCTTTGCTCTTATGTAGGGTTGCATGGATTGGGACCTCTGGTTTATCTTTGTCCTCAGGAACAATCATCCTTTTCTCAATGAATGAATTCACTTTTTCTTGTCCTAGGTCTTTGGCAGAAAGTAATGAGCTTTGGATAGCCTCTGTGGCAACGTCTTTCGTGGCGAGATTTTGCAATGAGCCTGAGGAGACTGAATCAAACACCTTGAACCCTTTGAAGACTAAAACCAATGCCATTTCGTCTCTGTTGTCTCTCTTTTCACGGGATTTGGTAGCTTCATTGTGGACGTAGGTTTTCTCAGGTGTGTTGCTGAACATCAAATGTGTCTCTTCTGCTACATGGGACCTCATGTTGTAGGAGAGTGTCCATCTGGAAAGGGCTGAAGGTGTCTTAGTAATGCCAATGATCCCCCCTCCTTTTTTCCCTGTTCCGTTGATCCACTCCATTGCTTGGTCTGGATCGACCTGGTTGAATCGTTGATCGGACCGCTTCACAACAAAGTTGCCTCTTTGGAACTCAGATAGTACAGGTTCTGGGAGTTGGTGCATCTCAGCAATATACACTGGCCCCCATCTTGCATAGTTCAGGTGGTCATATCGCATGAAGTACGGCAACATCCAGCTGAAGGAGTGAAGATGAAGCTCCCAGAGTCCATCACGCTGAGCTCGTGTAAACTGCAACAGTGTTGAGACCATATCCATGTAGTTCCACCAGAAGACAAAGTTGACATCTTCAGATTTACTTGCGATGAAATCTTTGAGGAGACTGTCAAACTGTTCCTGCTTCAGATATGTTATCAACTGAGGAATCATTTCAGGATTTTCATCAGCAGCCATAGCAGAGATCTCATCATGGCATTCCTTGTTTGATTCTGCAGCAAACGCGAGGAATGTTGGCAACAAAAGCTGCCATAGGGCCTGCAAGGTCAGTTTGTGAGCTCTCATACCCTTGTTGTATGCTTTCCCTGACATGACAAGCATGACAGCACCCTCCCCCAGCAATCCACTCTCCAGCCACACTTCAGCTAGACCAGACCCAGCCATGTGATCTCCGATAGTCTTTAGGAAGTTCATTGCAATATGAAGTCCACCAAGCCGAGGGATTAACTTGCCCTGATATTCCTCAACACACCACTTCAGTTCCATGAGCTTGCAGTAAAGAGCTTGGTCCACTGTTATGACTGTATGCTCCTGGCCAAAATGTGATGATATTGCCATGCACCTCTTCACAACTGTATTGAGCGTATCATACTCATGAGCTGGAGCAAGGACTATTGGCAAATATCCTACTGCTGTCTGCTCTGGTTCCTTTGACGAGACTGACTGATTGAAAACGGTCCAAGAAGGTTTGGGTTCAGAATCCTGACGTCGCAGGAAGAAAGCCATGTCTGTTGCTTGTGCTTGTTTCACACACTCACTGTCTCCTTTAGGTCTGGTAAACCAGGTCTTGTTAACATGTGATGTGAATACTGGCTTGGGTCCTCAAAGGGTCCTCAGCGATGGGACTGACCATGCTATGTACTGATCTAAATATTCAACTTGGTACGTTTCATGGTGGTCTCTTTTTGAATATTTTTCCCTATTCACCTGGGTTTTTCCCGTCTTAGAATTTAGAGAACAAATGCTTAGTTTGCAAAAAAAAAAAAAAAAAAAAACATGAAATCTCAGACAACTTGCAATGGATTTTTTTCTTTGTTATCATATAATATGGTGTACATCATATGTCATATCAACAGGGAAAATTTCAGAGTAACTTTTATTTAATATTTATGTCGGCCTTAAAAAATGACACAAATAATGCTTAATTTCACCTTAAAAGTTGGTATTTTGCATATATATATACATAAAAAAGGCACTGAGCCTCCACTATATCCTTGTTTGACCCTTGACTATCGATCTAGAAACTTAATTTCCTCATCTTGATTGCCTACTTACAAAAAAAACTAGGAGGAAATGGTCCAATAACTGTGCAAGATGGGCAATTTGGCGGCCATTTTAATATGCAAATTAGAAGGTCAAAACCTCAAAATTTCACCCGGGTACCGGTTTTTTTGGACTCAGCACCCTTGAAATATGTAAGGTAGGCCGGTTCCCGACTTGTACCCATAAATGCTCCTTACTTCTTATAAAAGGCCTTTTTTCTGAAATCCGTCTAGACTAATACCTGAATATGTATAGTCATACTGTGGTAAATGCGGTAAAAGGATAAACCCTCTGCCTTACTGCATTAATTAATTCATTACCGAACAAGATGGCAAGTTCAGCTCCAGGATCATCTAAATGGAAAACTGACTGGGGCAAATGTTGTATTTGCCAAGAGGACAAAGATAATGAGGATCTAAAATCTCCACCTAAACGTTATGCATCCGAACAACATGGCTACACCATGATTGCGACCAATATCCCCCTGTTCCATGCCCTCAATGAGATGCCCAATCAGAAGAGGGGCAAAACAAACTTTGAAGAACCAGCCGTGAGGGTCTGGAGTGCTTCCTTTTTGAACAAAAAGAGCCAGCATCAGAACTAAGACATGCTATGACCATGAAGCTTAACAAAAGACTCAATGACTGTGCTAAAATTCTAAATGATGGAAGACTCCTGAAAGTACTGAGTGGTGGAGATGTCATACCACAGGAGCTCAAGTATCATGCTGCATGTTTGACATCCCTCTACAACAGAGACAGAGCCTACCTGAGAAATGTTGAAAAGAGTGAGTAGAGTCAGCAGTGGGATGTCCACCCACTGGCATTTTCAGAACTATTAACCTACATAGTGGAGACCAAATTAAGTTCCGAGGGACCTGCAATATTCAGACTTGCAGATATGGTCAACCTGTACAAACAGCATCTGAAACAGCTGGGTATGGAGACACCGGATGTTAACGCCACCAGACTGAAAGACACATTGTTGGCTGAAATATCTGAGCTGGAAGCTCACAAGAAGGGAAGAGATGTCCTGCTGGCTTTCTAAAACGATGTAGGCTTTGCCCTGTCACAAGCCTCTGACTATAGTGATGCTATGACACTTGCCAAAGCAGCCAAGATCTTGAGGAGACACATGCTGGACCACAAGTTTTTCTTTGATGGAACCTTCCATGAGGGATGTTTTGAGGATGCCATTCCACCCAGCCTTCTTCAATTTGTAGGCATGATTGAACACGGGGCTGACATCAAATCACAACTGAGATTTGGTGCCTCCAAGTCAGACCTTGCAATTGCACAGTTCCTGCAGTATAACTGCTACACAAGACACAAAGAAGGAGCATCGACTCACAGGCATTCCAAAGATCGGGAAACACCATTCCCCATCTACATGGGAATGTCAATATATGCCAAGACTAGGAAGAGGATGGTGGTGACAATGCTTCATGAACATGGCCTTAGCATTTCATATGACAGAGTACTGGAAATATCTGCGCAGCTTGGAGATGCAACGGTCAACAGGTACAGAGAGGATGGGGTGGTCTTCCCACAAGTTCTGAGGAGAGGGTTGTTCACCACAACAGCCATGGACAACATTGACCACAACCCCACTGCAACAACCTCTTTTCATGGCACCTGCATCTCAGCTTTCCAACATCCAACCAAAGACAACCAGGGTGAATACCGTGAACCTGTGAGACTTGGAGAGGAGAAGGTGAAGACAGTTCCAGAACTGCCTGACTCCTTCACCAATATACGCCCAGCCTTCTTCACCAAGAAGAAGCCTTCTCCTCCACATAGCCGTCCTGTGCAGACAGATCCAGACGCCACTCTGTTAGGACCACAACTGGCAATAGAGTATGAGTGGCTGGAAAAAGTCAACTGGTGCAACTGAAGAGACAGATGGGGCAGTGAACATGACCTGGCCAGCCCACCATGCTTTCAAGAAGAGAAGCCCTGAAGCTGCGGTTAGCATAACATCACTGCTACCTCTCTTGCGAGACCCAGCCCACTCGGTTGCTACCATCAGACATGCCATGGACAAAGTCAAAGAGACTGTATCTTTCCTGAATCCAGGTCACATACCTGTCATGACTGCCGACCAGCCAATTTATACATTGGCAAAGCAAATCCAGTGGCACTGGCCTGAGCAGTATGGTGAGGATAAGTTTGTCATAATGTTTAGAGGCCTACACATTGAGATGGCTGCACTGAAGTCAATTGGAACACTTCTACAGGAGAGTGGTTGGACAGGAGCCCTGGTGGAGGCAGGGGTGGCTTCCTCTGGGACCGCAGAATCTTTCTTATCAGCAGCAAGCATCACTGAGACACGCCAGGCCCACCAGATAACAGCATGCAGTCTCTACCAGCTGTTGAAGGTGACAACTCTGAGGAAGTGCTATGCTTTGATGCTTGGTGTGATAGTCGCAAGCTTCAAACTCCGCAGTTTCAGTTCTGGAGTTTGGTGCTGTCCATGGAACTGGCGATCCTACTACTTATCCGAACATTCAGGGAAGCCAACTGTGAGCGGGATGGCTCAGGTAACAGGTAAGAGACGGAAGCGTTCGGCGTTGGGCAAAAACAACAGCGTTTATTGGGTGAGAATTGTGCACACAACAGGCAGCTCCGCGGTACTTTCCGAGCGGGGAAGGCCAGGACGGGGTGTGTCGTCTTCCCAGGACACAGCCTACTGCAAGACAGATCAGAACCAGGTTACCAACATGCCTTATATTAAACGCCTGATTACCTGATTCCGATCAGCTGTCTGGTCTCCGGCCGAGCCACTCCCCTCACCCCAGCAGCCGGCGCTCTAACCACACCCGGCTGCCACATACCCCCACCGCCCGACTCAGGCCGGGATCCCGCCGGCCGACAGCCGACCTCCCCCCCCCCCTCCGCCGAGCGGGAGAGGAAATCGGCCACGACCATCCGGTTACCCGGCCTGTGGATCACCTTGAATTAAACGGCTGTAACGCCAGATACCAACGAGTGATCCGGGCGTTGGCATCCTTCATGCGGTGGAGCCACTGGAGCGGGGCATGGTCCGAATAGAGGGTGAAAGGGCGCCCCAGGAGGTAGTAACGCAGGGCGCCGACCGCCCACCGTATGGCGAGGCACTCCTTTTCCACCGTACTGTAGTTCACCTCCCTCTGAGCCAGCTTACGGCTAATGTACAGTACGGGGCGGTCGACCCCCTCTACCTGCTGGGACAAAACGGCCCCCCCCCCACTGTTCGAGGCGTCGGTCTGCAAAACAAAAGGTAGAGAGAAGTTAGGGGTGAACAGAAGCGGCTTTCCACAGAGGGCTTTCTTAACCCTCTCAAACGCCAGCTGACATTGCTCCGTCCACTGGACCGGATCTGAAGCACCCTTTCGGGTCAGGTCGGTCAGAGGGCTGGTCAGCTCCGAAAAGGCGGGGATGAACCGCCTGTAGTAACCGGCCAGCCCCACGAACCTCCTGACCTCTTTTTTCGTCTTGGGCACCGGACAGGCAGAAATGGCGGCAGTTTTCTCTATCTGTGGCCGCACCTGCCCGCCGCCCAAGTGGTACCCCCAGATACCGTACCTCCCTCCGCCCAACCGCACACTTCTTTGGGTTGGCCGTGAGCCCCGCCTGCCTCAGGGACTCGAGCACTGCCCCCACCTGCTGCATATGCTGCCCCCATGTCTCACTGTGGATGATGACATCATCCAAGTAAGCAGCAGCATATGCAGAGTGGGGACGCAGCACTCGGTCCATGAGCCGTTGGAAGGTGGCTGGAGCCCCGAACAACCCGAAAGGAAGTGTGACAAACTGGTACAAACCGTACGGAGTGGAGAAGGCCGTTTTTTTCCTTCGACTCTGGAGAAAGGGGAATCTGCCAGTAGCCCTTGGTTAAATCCAGTGTCGTATAAAAACGAGCAGTGCCTAGCCGGTCCAGGAGTTCGTCGACCCGGGGCATTGGATAAGCATCGAATTTGGACACCTCGTTAACCCTGCGGTAGTCCACACAGAACCGGATTGACCCGTCCGGCTTATGTACCAGCACGACAGGGCAACACCAGTCACTGGTGGACTCTTCTATTACTCCCATCTCTAGCATAGCCTGAAGCTCCGCCTGAACAATTTTCCTCTTGTGTTCCGGCAGCCGATAGGGCCGTGAACGAATGGCCACGCCCGGGGGCGTTTCTATGCGGTGGTTTATGAGAGAGGTGCGCCCTGGCAGCGGGGAGAACACATCGGCAAACTGCCCTTGCAACGCGGCAACGTCTGCCACCTGACCGGGTGAGAGATGGTCGCCGCAACAGACCGGGGCTAATTCGGTGTTAATAATGACCTCCGGTCCCAACTCATCTCTCTCTATCACCGTGGTGGCCAGAGAAGCAGACGCCACTTCCCTCCATGTTTTAAGGAGGTTTACGTGGTAGATCTGTGTTGCTCCCCCCCTGTCAGAACGCACCAGCTCATAATCTACGTCCCCCACTCGTCGTGTGACCACGAAGGGCCCTTGCCACTTGGCGAGTAATTTGGAGCTGGAAGTTGGGAGTAACACAAGTACTTTATCTCCCGGTGAAAATTGTCTCAGTTTCGACCCTCTGTTGTACAGGCGCTGCTGACGTTCCTGAGCCTGCAGCAAATTCTCCCGTGATAACTGCCCCAGTGAATGGAGTTTTGCTCGCAGGTCCATAACGTACTGAATTTCGTTTTTACTTGTGCTCGGACCCTCCTCCCAGTTTTCTTTAAATAGGTCCAAAACACCCCGCGGCTTCCTGCCAAACAGCAGTTCAAAGGGAGAAAATCCCGTGGAGGACTGAGGCACCTCCCGCACTGCAAACAACAGAGGGTCTAGCCATTTATCCCAATTACGGCTATCCTCGTGAACGAACTTACGAACCATGTTCTTTAGCGTTTTGTTAAACCGCTCCACCAGGCCATCGGTCTGTGGATGGTAAACACTAGTCCGGATCGAGCGGACGCCCAACAGTTCATACAGCTCGCGTAGTGTGCGTGACATAAATGACGTGCCCTGGTCAGTCAGGATCTCTTTCGGGATCCCGACTCGGGAGATTATATGAAACAGTGCCTGTGCAACGCTCTTTGCAGAGATATTGCGCAACGGCACTGCCTCGGGATATCGTGTTGCATAATCCACTAGGACGAGTACAAAGCGATATCCCCGTGCACTCCGGTCTAATGGCCCGATGAGGTCCATACCAACTCTCTCAAAAGGCACCTCAATTAATGGGAGTGGGCGCAGAGGCGCTTTTGGGGTGGCCGGCGGATTAACCAGCTGACATTCGCTGCAGGATGCACACCACCGCTTCACATCCGCGCGAATGCCCGGCCAATAAAATCGGGCCATGATCCGGTGTAGTGTCTTATCGTACCCTAGGTGACCTGACATGGGGTTGTGATGAGCCGCCTGGAAAATCATTTCCCGACGGCTTTGTGGTACCAACAACTGGGTATTGATCTCTCCTGTCTGTGTGTCACGGCTCACACGATACAGCCTGTCCCTAATAACAACAAAGTGGGGGTGTGTGAGTGCTGTGTTTGGGTGGAGCTGGGAGCCATCAATACTCACCACCTGATCGAAAGCGTGCTGAAGGGTCCCGTCCCTAGACTGTTCGAGGGGGAAATCCTCAACCGGGAACACCGGCGGGGGCAGAGGGGCCTCCCCGGCACCCTCCGGTGGTAGAGGGACCTCCCCGGCCCCCTCCGTGTCTGTTCCCCCTTCGTCGCCGTCAGCCGCTTCCGATTCGCCACTAAACACAGCACACCAGTCACATTTCCCTGACTCCCGTGAACGCACCCCCATAGCCCTCGCTAGCTTAGCAAACCCCGGCCAATTTGTTCCCAAGATCAGAGGGTGCGTGAGGCGAGTACTAACTCCAGCCCTGACTCTATGCTTTTTTCCCCTAAAAGATATTTCCAGAGTCACCTCCGGGTACTGGTGAATATCCCCATGCACACACCTCACCTTCACCCACGATGCTTCCACCAATGCCCCCGGCCGAACCAAGCGCTGATGGATCATCGTCTGATTACAGCCCGTGTCCATCAGAGCCTGGTGGGTACCCCCCTGTATACATACCGGTATACGGTACGTCCCTTCTAAACCGGGGGAGGCAACTGGCGGTCCCGCAACCCGGACCAACTGTCCGACCTCCATCATGGGACACTCCCGCCGGAAGTGGCCGGGCTGCCCGCACCGCCAGCACTCCTGCCCTGGCGCCTGAGGAGCCCCCCGTGGTGCCGGACGACCAGAGGCGGAGGCTGGATCCTGGGGAGAGAGAGAGAGAGAGAGATGAGGTAGGGCTTGGGTGGGAAGGGGCCGGGTCGTGGGTTGAGGGGAACGCGGTGCAGCGGCTGCTGTCGGGAACCTCCTCCTTGGGGCTGGAACGGGTCGGTCCGCGGGGACGACAGATTGTCGGGGCTCCTCCTTCATGCTCCGCCGGGGAAGCGAAAGGTGGTCCTCCGCGAGGACGACGGCTGCCTCCAGGCTGGCAGGGCGGTGACACTGGACCCAATTCGCCGTTGACGATGGCAGCCCGGCGACAAACTGCTCCAGTGCCACCTGCTCCATGACGTCCTCGGCGGAGCGCATCCCCGGCTGAAGCCAGCGCCTCGCCGCATCGAGGAGCTGCTTCGCGTAGGAGAAGGGGCGGCCAGCGTCCTCGAAGGGAAGGGCCCTGAACCGGCGGCGGTGTCCCTCTGGTGTGCTGCCGAGCCGGTCCAGGATGGCCCTCCGCAACTGCTTGTACTCATGTCGATCGGACGCTGGCAGGCTGTGGGCGGCTAGCTGCGCTGCCCTGGCCAGCAGGGGAAGAAGCCGCACAGCCCACTCCTCCTCCGGCCACCCGCACGCCGCCGCAGTGCCCTCGAATATGTCCAGATAAGCCTCTGGGTCGTCGTCGGCTGACATCTTCTGGAGGGCAATCTGCGGCGGCCGGGCGGGGTTGGTCACCGGCTCGGCCTCCCGGGCGGCCGGACGCTGCAGCAGCTCCCGCAGGAGAGCACGGTCCTCCCGCTGGCTGGAGGCGATTACGAGGAGAGCCTCGCTCTGCTGCCGTTGCAGGGCCGTTGTGCTCTCCTGCATGAGGGCGAGACGCTGGAGGGCCTGGCCCAGCGGGCTTTCTCCTTCCGTCATCTGAGGGGTTCACGTCCCTGTTCAGGAGCCCCCCGTGGTGCCGGACGACCAGAGGCGGAGGCTGGATCCTGGGGAGAGAGAGAGAGAGAGAGATGAGGTAGGGCTTGGGTGGGAAGGGGCCGGGTCGTGGGTTGAGGGGAACGCGGTGCAGCGGCTGCTGTCGGGAACCTCCTCCTTGGGGCTGGAACGGGTCGGTCCGCGGGGACGACAGATTGTCGGGGCTCCTCCTTCATGCTCCGCCGGGGAAGCGAAAGGTGGTCCTCCGCGAGGACGACGGCTGCCTCCAGGCTGGCAGGGCGGTGACACTGGACCCAATTCGCCGTTGACGATGGCAGCCCGGCGACAAACTGCTCCAGTGCCACCTGCTCCATGACGTCCTCGGCGGAGCGCATCCCCGGCTGAAGCCAGCGCCTCGCCGCATCGAGGAGCTGCTTCGCGTAGGAGAAGGGGCGGCCAGCGTCCTCGAAGGGAAGGGCCCTGAACCGGCGGCGGTGTCCCTCTGGTGTGCTGCCGAGCCGGTCCAGGATGGCCCTCCGCAACTGCTTGTACTCATGTCGATCGGACGCTGGCAGGCTGTGGGCGGCTAGCTGCGCTGCCCTGGCCAGCAGGGGAAGAAGCCGCACAGCCCACTCCTCCTCCGGCCACCCGCACGCCGCCGCAGTGCCCTCGAATATGTCCAGATAAGCCTCTGGGTCGTCGTCGGCTGACATCTTCTGGAGGGCAATCTGCGGCGGCCGGGCGGGGTTGGTCACCGGCTCGGCCTCCCGGGCGGCCGGACGCTGCAGCAGCTCCCGCAGGAGAGCACGGTCCTCCCGCTGGCTGGAGGCGATTACGAGGAGAGCCTCGCTCTGCTGCCGTTGCAGGGCCGTTGTGCTCTCCTGCATGAGGGCGAGACGCTGGAGGGCCTGGCCCAGCGGGCTTTCTCCTTCCGTCATCTGAGGGGTTCACGTCCCTGTTCAGGCGCCACTGTGAGCGGGATGGCTCAGGTAACAGGTAAGAGACGGAAGCGTTCGGCGTTGGGCAAAAACAACAGCGTTTATTGGGTGAGAATTGTGCACACAACAGGCAGCTCCGCGGTACTTTCCGAGCGGGGAAGGCCAGGACGGGGTGTGTCGTCTTCCCAGGACACAGCCTACTGCAAGACAGATCAGAACCAGGTTACCAACATGCCTTATATTAAACGCCTGATTACCTGATTCCGATCAGCTGTCTGGTCTCCGGCCGAGCCACTCCCCTCACCCCAGCAGCCGGCGCTCTAACCACACCCGGCTGCCACACCAACTTCAAGCTGTACTGCCAAGCATAGACTGAGCTCATCCCATACTTCTTTGCCAACAACAACACTAACTATGCACACTGGCTCCCCATCCATCCCCGAGACATTGTGACCCTCAAAGAGAAAGATCCCCAGCTGGCCAAGGAGTTTGCGAGTGGAAAGTTTGTTGTTCATAAGTCAAGGCGAGAGTGCAATGACCAGGCTCATTAGCAGTCAAATGTTGTTATCAAAGCTGACGGGGGAGCAGTTGGTATAACTGAAGATCCCTCAGCACTGAGGAGATGGGTGATAGCTGGTCCAAGTCTGCCACATGGTTGCACATTACAAGGCAGCATCTGAAGCCAAGGAGGCTGCAGAACAAACTAGCCACCACAATGAGACACCACAAGCCCAAAGTGTTTTCCTTGAGAAAGTCAAGAAGCTAACCCAAGTTTTGAAGGAGCTGGGCAATCCTTTCCAGGAAAGGAGTGGGGATCTGTTGTCACTGGACACCAAGGATATCGCTCATTCATTGCACTTCTCAGCACACATTATGAGAGGGGCAGAACTTGTTTCCAGCAGTTCATGGAGGGCCTGCAAAATGAGGAAGTGGCCACCTTCTATGACCCAATCAAGAAAAACAGGGTACACTGCTTTAGACAGGAACCCGTTTTTGCTGATGCTTCAAAGCAGAACGTGCTGAAGGAGGACTGCCAGCTCTTCTCCAAGCTGTTCATCTAATGCAAGAGCAGAGAATGTGACCTGCATGAGTTCTTCCGCCATGAAAATCAGCAGTTCCCTGCTGCCTTGAGTGATGGTGGGAAGCTTTACTCCAGTCAGAAGACCCAGCTTGCAGCCATTCTTGAGAGCCATGTTACAATACCGGATGTGGAACCAAAGGCTGATGCAATCATCATTGACGGTTCAGCACTGGTGAACACCCCGCCACCACGAACCTAAAAGACTTTTGAAGACTATGCCATGTTGGATGTGCTCCCCAAAGTACAAGCATACTCCACCAAGTACAAGAGAACAGACATTGTGTTTGATGTCTACCAGTCATCAAGTCTCAAGGCTGAAACCAGGTCAAAACGCGGACGTGGGGTAAAACGCAGCAAAAGCAAAGGCCAAATCCCCTCAAACTGGTGGAACTTCCTACGAGACAATGATAACCAAACTGAGCTGTTCAGGTTCCTGGCTGACAAGATTGCACATACAGTATGTCTACACCCAACTTGGTCATCGTAACCAAAGATGAAGATGTTGCCCGCAACGACATGATCAGCTTGGATGGTCCTGATGGTTAAGGCCAGTGACACAGATGTCCTCATCATAGCAATCAGTGTTCTACCTCTACTTCAACTGATTTGTTTGCTGCAGTTGTGGGTGTCCTTTGGCCAAGGATGCAACCTGCGGTGGTTTCCTATACATGACCTTTACACCTCTATCGGACTGGAAAAAAGCAAAGGAATACTCTTCTTTCATGCCTTCACTGGTTGCAATGTTGTTTCAGGCTTCCACAGCAAAGGGAAAAAGTCTGAATGGCAAACCTGGGATGTGTGTGTTGAGGCATCTGATGTCTTTGCCAAGCTAAGCCAGCACCCACCAACAGTAGGTGATGATGATCTGGAGGTCCTCGAGATGATTGTAGTGACAATGTATGACAGGTCCAGTACAGTTGCATATGTAGATGATGCCAGACTGGAAATGTTTGCTCGGAAACAGAGGCCTTATGAAGCCATTCCTCCAACTCGTGCAGCACTACTTCAGCATGTGAAGCGTGCTGCCTATCAAGCAGGCTGCATATGGAGTCAGACAATACTGCGCCAACCACAGACACAGAGTCCTGCTGACTGGGGATGGACAAAGAGTGGAGATACATGGAAGGTCTTCTGGACAACACTTCCACCCATTGCAGAGAGTTGCCAACAGCTGACCAAGTGTGGATGCCATTCAGAATGCCATGGAAGGTGCAAATTTTACCAATATGGTCTTACCTGCACAAGACTATGTAGCTGCAAGTGTGAGGGTTAGGAAAAGTTCAAATTCCCTATACTTTTAGACACCAAGATCATCCAAATTGATCAAAGTGGTGAGATTATGTGTCAAATGTCCCCATTTACAAGTCTGCATGGTGGCCATCTTGGAAAATGGTCGGCCATCTTTTTCAAGTACTTTTTCAAAAGAGTAATGTCTAAGGAGTATTTGTACCAAGTGTAGTGCTTGTATCACTATTTGAACGATTCCTCTGAAAATATGATGTTATCTGCTCCACTACAAGGAGAGTTTCCGAGCTCTCAGAGGATACAAATGGGCAGTGCGAACAAATGGAAATGGTTTTAAATTCAGTGTGATGAATCAGTGGACTCAAGAGACAATACTCAGTTGGTGTTTAAAGACTTCTCTGTTGAAGAGGAATTTCTCACATTGCTACCTTTGAAAACAACAACCAGAGGCCTGGACATTTACAGCGTAGTGAAGAACTCCTTGGCCGAAAAGAATATGCCGTTAGAAAAATTGATGGATGGATGGATGCCCAGCCACGACAGGGAGGCATAATCACTTCATTGCAAACTGCAAAGCCGAGCCGGATTTTTCAAAGTCATGGGGTTTGATCATGTCATGACATCTGTCATAAAGATAATAAATTCTATTCGAGCAAAGGCCAGACAACATGGAAGAACTGTCATCAGAATATGGGGATCTTTTGCTGCATACAGAAATCAGATGGCTTAGCAGAGGAAAAATCCTGCATCGTTTTTGAGCACTTCTGACAGAGATCAAGGTTTCAAGGTTTCAAGGTTTCAAGGTTTTATTTGTCATATGCACAGCAGATACAGCGTATATGTTGGCAATGAAAATCTTATGTCGCGTGCTCCTCCAACAACTCAACATACATGGTGCAAATAAGATAAATAAAATAGTGCAAAAAGAGAGAAGAATATTTACAATATCAACAATAAAGATTTGAAGATGTGAAATATATACATATGTGGAATACATTGAAAGTATTTAAATACTTTACACTGTTGAATGAGGAGGTATGGACAGATGCATATATTATGTATAACAGATGTATATGGCAGATATGTACAATACATAGATATGTGTACTATAAACAGATATGTATGGCAGATGTGTATAATATATATATATATATATATATGTATGTGTGTACTATAAACAGATGTGAGTAGACATTCACACAGGTCAGGAGTTCAGCAGTCTTATAGCCTGTGGTATAAAACTGTGGTCTTGGTCCGGATGCTGCGGTACCGTCTGCCAGACGGCAGCAGACAGAACAGATTGTTGCTGGGGTGATGGGGGTCCTTTAATATCCTACCGGCCTTCTTCCTACACCGCTGGGTGTAGAGGTCCTCCATGGATGGCAGCTCCGTCCTGGTGATGTGCTGAGCAGTTTTCACCACCCTCTGTAGAGTCTTACGGTTGAGGGCGGTGCAACTTCCATACCAGGCGGTGATGCAGCCAGTCAGGATACTCTCGATGGTGCACCTGTAGAAGTTGCAAAGTATCCTGGAGTCCATGTTGAACTTCCGCAGCCTGCGGAGGAAGAAGAGCCGCTGTCGAGCCGTCTTCGATATCACCCTGGTGTGATGTGTCCATGTCAGGTCCTCACTGATGTTTACCCCGAGGAACCTGAAGCTGCTGACTCTCTCCACAGGAGTCCCGTCGATGGTGATGGGTGTGTGTGCCTCTCTCTGCCTCTTCCTGTAGTCCACAATCAGCTCCTTTGTTTTGCTGACGTTGAGATGGAGGTTGTTGTCCTGGCACCAAGATGTCAGGGCTCTGACCTCCTCTCTGTACGCCGTCTCGTCGCCGTCTGTGATCAGGCCGATGACGGTCGTGTCGTCAGCAAACTTGATGATGGTGTTCAAAATCAGATCAAAGCTTTCATGGAAGCAAGAAATGAGGATACAACTCTGCTGTGCTGTGATCAATGCACACAGGTATATTGCATTTCACACGCCTATTAATTATTTTACGATCTTTGTTACTTGGGCAGATCTGGCACCTTTTTCTCTTTGAGTGTCCCTGTCTGCTTCTTTCCTGTGGCTGGGTTGTGGCTTTTTTCACTCCACACCTTCCCATTGCTTCAATAATTGGGGTTTGATGTTGGGGCAGCCTTTCAGTTGACTCCTCATGTGTGGTGTGACAAGCTCCTTTGACAGCTCATTGAGGAAGAGCCGTCGTGCATGGGTGATGCCACTCTTAAATTCAAGGTGCTGACCAGTGAAAAAGGTGTAGGCATTCATGGTGGCGATGTCAATCATGTTGTACCACAGCACCATGGGCCTCTGTGTCTGACGCTTGCAAGTGTAAGTGCCAACCATCTGGTCCATGGTGTCTACCCCTCCTTTGGTCTTGTTGTAGAACTTGATGAATTTGTTTTTTTTCATTCTGCTATTTTCATCCACTGCTTTGTCATGGTGCATCGTGCTCAGGAGAACACAGCAGCCATTCCTTTCTTTCTGACATAGCTGATCATGGTAAGGCTTCCGTTGAATCCAAACTCCGTGCTGTGAACCTCCGTGGACTTGGAAGGCTTCATCAGAGGAGGGATGTCTGGCTTGTTCTGTCGTAGAGTCCCCACAATAGTGAGATCCTTCTCCAGGAGATGCTGTGCAAGAGGCACACTGGTGAAAAAGTTATCTGTGGGGATGTTGCGACCTTTGTTTCTTAATCTACTACACAAATGCTGGAGAAAGTTTTTTCCCAGATTCTTCTGAACTTCTTCCCCTGGTTCTCTCCCTGTGTAAACTTTACCATCTATTGGGTATGGGATGTGTGCATCACAAACCCAGAAGATCTTTAGGCCGTACTTGTCGGGCTTGTTTGGCATGTACTGTTGCAACATGCACCTCCCCCTGAACACAAGCTGTTCGTCCACAGTAACACAATCACTGGGGATGAATTGCTGTCTGCAGTTGACCAGGAACAGGTCCTATAGGTAGCAGAAGGCTGCTATATGGTCTGTTTCAAGTTGGATGCCCCTGGTCCTTTTGTCATCGAAGTACAAGACACGGCGAATATCTTAAAATCTTCCAACAGCCATAGAAGCCTTGTACATGGGATTATGTAAAGGACTCCTAAACAGCTCACAGACTGATACATCCCGGGTCTTCTAAAGAGCTCCCATGCATCTTTTGGTGAGATGGTGTCGGTAAGCCCTTGTGCAGGCCCTGACCGCCTTCTGAGGATATGTGGTTTGGTGTTCTGGTGATCAAAGGTTCCCATAAGATTCCATACAAAATGCATGTGGGTCATTTAGACCCACTTATGGAAGCTTGGGGTAGTAATACAAAATCAAAAATCTCTCAAAAACATGTTATTTGAGGAATAGCTCCAAAAACTATGAAATGATAACAATTTTTCGTTATTAAGATATTTCATGAAAACAACCTCACCAGGTCATTTTAGACTCAGTTGTGCATCTAAGCCTTAAGGGTTGTATCATGGGATTCAATGTTGTATAAGGCAACGTTTCTTTTAGCGACAGCATAGGCTGCCGTGAACAAACTAGCTGTCTCCTTAAACATACTGGAGCTGAGTTCTGCAACTTTTTATCGGAAGCACATTTTTGTTTGAGCTCTACTATTTCAACAGCTCAATTTTGAGCAATAGAGTCGCAGTATGTACATTTTTTTCCGCAACTGCTTTTAAACAGGGCTACTTACAGTCCCATCTGCCAAATGCACTCCAAACGTTTTCTCTGAAAGTAAGAAAGTCTTGGCTTATTTACAGACAAAGCATCCAGGACCACCCTCCTTTGAAAACAGCCAGGGGTTTCTTCCTTTCCAGGATCTCCACTGATTGTGTCCGCAGTTAAGTGTTGGTCCTTTTGTTGTAGAAGCGCCTGCCTTCTCATCCCGCTCCTCTTCTGAACTTTCCACGTCTGTGGTGGTCCCACATTCAGCAGCATCAGGTCGGGTAGCAAAGACAGCATCCTCCCTAGCAGCAAGGCTAGTGCTAGCTGTCACGCTAGTGTAACGGAGTAAATAAGTTGTGTGAGAGCCAAATTATTGTTAAGTTATTTTGATTAATATTTTTGAATGTAAATAGGTCAGAATAATATTAACAATGTTGTAGACTAGTTAAGTTAAATATGCTGATTTCGAACTGTGTTATTAATGCTGAAATTTGATAGGTTAACAGGATTCTAAGGGATACGTGTAATTTTGTATGAGAGACGTGCTGCTCAGTTGACGTGCGTGCAGCAACGAAGGCACATAGCTTTTTGACCGTGTCCGTTTCCCTGGCCTTGTCCGTGCCTTATGAAGGATAATACCAAGTGATATTACCATTTATTTTACCTGTTTTGTGTTTGTACCAAGATACTTTTGTGTTACCAAGACGTCAAGAATTAAAGAAAACAAAAAGAAACTCAACTGGTCCGTGAGTACACTGAAAGTAAAATGAATAACGGTGAAGCATGGGATATGGAACGAGTCAGAAAACCTTAGGCTGCCCACACGAAGTGGTCTAATTAATGAACCCTGAGAACGAAGTTTGGCCATTACATTAAGTCAAAAAGCTCCCTAAGCTTGATGTGGAAGACAAGAAGATGTATAGTTACAGAAACGTTTGCAAAACGACGTTTAATGGTGCTAACTTGGATGACTAAAACGAATTGGAGCTAAGCTAACCAAGCTAAGTGGAGGCTACGTTTGCCAGCTGTGGAATGATAAGTGACAGTGCTTGTGCAGTTACTTTTTACTCATTTTGAATGTTGAGAAGTTCGTTTTGAATAAGCTTGCAGTCATTTTTGTGCTAAGTTAAAAACCCGAAGACAGTTGGGTTCAACTGAAACGAGGCTGTGTAGTAGATTAGCTGAGTGAAACCTCGTGAATAATGGCGGACCAAGACGTTCTGAGTGACGTGCGTCATGACGATAGACAAAGGACGTTAACAGCTAAAGGACTGGAAGACAGATTACACTGTGTGACAACAGCCAGAAGAGGTAAAGTAGGACAAATGACAGCAAAATCAAACGAAATAGAGAAGCTCTTGCAAGGTGAAAATGTACCAGCTTTGGGAGATGTTAAAAAAGAAATGAAAGTTTACAACAAGTTGTTTGAAGAGTTTAATGAATACAATCAGGCAGTGTTGTTGTATCTTATTAATGAAGAGGAAAAGGAGGCTGACCAGCAGATGTGGTTTCAGCCAAAGTCAGAACAGTGCTTACAGTTTATGACAAATACAAAGAAGTGGATTGAAGCACAAGTAGCTGATCAAGAGATAACACCAGGGGACAGTGTTTCTAGAATTTCAAGGAGATCAAGAGTGTCAAGTGTATCTTCAGCACGAGTTAAAGAAGAAGCTAATAGAGCAGCTCTCATAGCACAAGCATCTGCTTTAAAGGAAAAACAAGTGTTAGAAATGAAAGAAGCGGAAATTAAAGCAGCAATGGTAAGATTGGAAATTGAAACTGCTCTAGCAGTATCTACTGCCAAAGTAAAAGTGTATGAAGAATCTGAAGGGCGACTGTCTCAAGTGAGTGGGGCTAAAGCATTACCAACGCAGCTTATTGATTTCAAAACTGAAGATGGATATGGCGATATGCAAAACATTTCAGCCACACCAAAATTCACTGACAGTGCAAGGCTATTCACTGAAAGACCTGAAGACCAGATGCCTACTGGTTACCCAGGAGCGTCAGCCGGCGCCACACCAAAACAACCAAGAGCTCCACAGCCGCCACTGAGAGCTACGCCGCTGCTGCCGCCTAGAGCTACCCTGCAATTGCCTAGTGCTACGCTGCAGCCACCCAGAGCTATGCTACCGCCGCCTATGCAACTCAGAGGTACTTCATACCAAGACACTGTTGCCAGTGAGATGTATCGTATGATGCAAAAACAGACAGACATTGCAGAGATGCTTGCAAGAAATCAGCAGCTGTTCCGCTTACCTCAAAGAGACGTGCCTGTGTTCCAGGGAGACCCGCTGGAGTACAGATCGTTTACGAGAGCATTCCTTCATGCCATTGACTCCAGAGCAGACAGCGATGCTGACAAGCTATATTTCTTGGATCAGTACACCAGAGGTGAACCTCGCGATCTAGTGAGGAGCTGTCAGCATATGCCTGAACAACGCGGCTACGCTAAGGCTTGGAAGCTGCTTGAAGAAAATTATGGACATGAGCTGAAGGTGGCTACGGCGCTAATTGAGAAGGTGTCCAAGTGGCCTCAGATCAAGGCTGAGGATTGTAAAGCATTGAGTGCATTCTCTGTGTTCCTGGTGAGCTGTCGTAATGCCATGGAAGATCTGGATTATATGGAAGAGATGGATAATCCCACTACCATGAGGGTCATAATTTCGAAGTTGCCATTCAAAACACGAGAAAGATGGAGAGGTCATGCGTATGACATCCAGGAGAAGCGCAACAAAAGAGCAAGATTCACAGAGCTGGTGAGCTTTGTGGAACGTCAAGCAAAGATTGTGTCTGACCCACTCTTCGGCGATATTGACACCACAGCCACAGATAAGGTCACTAAGAAACCACAGCAGGGATACAAACTAATGAAAGAAGGAAGGCAGGGAAGTAGTTTTGCTACTAAAGTTGACCAAGTTAGTGGAAGTGAGTCAAGCGACACAAAGTCGAAGTCAGATGTGTCACTCAGCAGAGCCTTTACGAAGCCCTGCCTGTTTTGCGAAATGAATCACACATTGCATGAGTGTCGCAAGATTAAAGAAAAGGCTCATAGTGACAGAGTGAACTTCTTGAAGAAGAATGGACTTTGTTTCAGTTGCCTAGTGAAGGGTCATCTGAGCAAGGAATGTAAGAAGAAGATGACATGCGATGTTTGCGCTCTGAAGCATCCAAGCCTGCTGCATTTCTATAAGGAGATCACCAAGGAGAAACCTGTTGGAACTGAGGTCAACAAAGTCAGTGCTGCCAGAGCACCACCAGAGGTGTCAGAAGAGAAGGAGACTAGTGCCTGTACTGGGGCTGGAGACAGGTGTGTGCTTGCCATCGTTCCTGTGCAAGTGAAAGTCAGCAAGAGTGACAAGACTGTCGAGGTCTACGCATTCATGGACCCTGGCAGCTCTGCGTCATTTTGTACGGAAGCTTTGGCAAGGCAGCTGAATGTGCAAGGCAGACGCACTGATCTCATGTTGAGTACCATCAATTCCAAGAGCAAGGTAGAAAGCTACGTCCTCACAGACTTGGAGATCAGCAGCCTTGAAGACAACAATTTCATCGCAGTGTCAAAGGTCTACACACAGAAGAGCATTCCTGTGTCTCAAGAGAACATTCCGCTTCAGAGAGAGATTGACAAGTGGCCATACCTCAGAGAGGTTAGGCTGCCTCAGATCGATGCTGGAGTGGAGCTTCTCATTGGAACAAAAGAGTACACCATCTTGGAGCCATGGAAAGTGATCCCAAGTAAGGACAATGGTCCATATGCTGTGAAAACTGCACTTGGATGGATCCTGAACGGGCCGCTTAGAGAGACAGACACTGCAGCTGACGATCATGCACAATCACATGCTGTTGTGAACAGAATAGCCATGGACAGTGTGGAGCATCTGCTTATACAACAGTATAACCATGATTTTCCTGAAAGCCACTGTGATGAAAGATCTGAAATGTCTCAGGAGGACCACAAATTCATGGAGTCTGTGTCCAGTTCTGCCCGTCTTATGGATGGACATTACTACATCAGTCTGCCAACAAAGAAGTTGTGTGTCCAGATGCCGAACAATCGCAGTTCAGTGCTACAACGTGTGTTGAACCTCAGGAACAAGTTGAAACGGAATCCCGAGTTCCATGAAGAATATACAGCCTTTATGAATGACATGCTGAGCAAGGGGTACGCCGTTGAGGTTCCTAAGCCACAACTGAACCGCCATGATAGAAAACTGTGGTATATTCCCCACCACGGGGTATATCACCCACAGAAGAAGAAGCTCCGCGTCATCTTCGACTGTGCGGCCAGCTACCAGGGAGTCTCACTAAACAGTGAGCTACTTCAGGGACCGGATTTAACAAACTCGTTGATTGGAGTCCTTCTCCGCTTCAGGCAAGAACCAATTGCGATGATTGCAGACATCGAGGCCATGTACCATCAAGTCCGCATTCCTGAGAATGACACCGACCTGCAGCGCTTCCTGTGGTGGCCAGCAGGAGACCTAAGTCAAGACATCGTTGAGTACAGGATGACAGTCCACATTTTCGGTGCGACTTCTTCTCCTAGTTGCGCGAACTACGCACTTCGAAGAACGGCTGAGGAGAACCGCAGCAAGTCATCACCTGAAGCTGTGAACTCAATCCTGAAGAACTTCTATGTTGATGACTCATTGACATCTGTTGCTAATGAAGATCAAGCAGTCAAGCTGTACAAAGACCTCACAGCATTGTGCGCTAGTGGAGGATTTCGTTTAACGAAGTGGGCAAGCAACAGCCGAGCGTTGCTCTCCTGTGTCCCTGACCATGAAAGAGCGAAAGACATCAGAGACCTGGACTTGACCCACGACGCGCTACCCATGGAAAGAGCTTTGGGTGTTCTATGGAGCACTGAGTCTGATGCCTTCAAGTTTAGGATCAACGTCAAAGATAAACCTGTCACGAGACGAGGAATTCTCTCGATCACAGGTTCCATCTATGACCCGCTCGGATTCCTCGCTCCAGCAATTCTTCCTGCAAAGTTGATACTACAACAGATGTGCAAGGAGGAACATGCTTGGGACGAGAAGATTCCAGAACAGCTCAGCAGAAAATGGAACAATTGGCTGAAAGAACTAAACCAGCTGTCAGCTGTGACCATACCGAGAGGCTTGAGACCAGTGGAATTTGGGCCTGTGGCTACAGCACAGCTCCACCATTTTTCTGATGGAAGCGAAAGTGGATATGGAACTGTCTCTTACCTACGGTTGACTGGTGAAGATGGACATGTTCATTGCGCCTTTATGAAGGGCACATCCCGCGTGACTCCAATTAAGCAGACCACTATCCCACGCATTGAGCTGACAGCAGCGATGGTTGCTGTGAAGACAGACAAGATGCTGAGAAGCGAGCTCCAGATGGATCTACTCGATTCTTTGTTTTGGACTGACAGCACAACGGTGCTAAAGTACATTGAGAACGAGAAGCTTCGCTTTAAGACATTCGTTGCAAATCGCATCGCTGTAATCAGAGAGCTAACCATGCCTCAGCAATGGAGATATGTTGACACATCAACTAATCCCGCCGATTGTGCATCCCGAGGGCTTGCACCAATCAAATTCATGAAGAACGCAAGCTGGTTCCAGGGTCCAGCTTTTCTTAAAGAACCAGAACACAACTGGCCAAAAAGACCTGACAAAACAGAAACTGACGAAGTTGACAATGAGGTGAGACACACCGCCACAGTTAATCTCACAAAAGCAGCTGAAGATGTTCATCTCGTGAACAAACTGTTCGACCACTACTCGAGCTGGTACCGTTTGAAGAGAGCTGTGGCGTGGGTTCTCAAGTTTAAAGACCTGCTTCTGCAACGCTGTAGAAAAAAGAAAGAACAAACAAACACAGACAATACGAACAGACAAGACAAGAAACCAATGACAACAACCACAATACTTACCTTGGAAGACCTAATGCAAGCAGAAACAGAGATCATCAAGTTCTGTCAGAACGAATGTTTCCAGGAAGAGATCACCATGCTAAAGAAAGGCAACAGCGTGAAGAAGACCAGTCACTTGCGGAAACTCGATCCAGAACTTCATGAAGGTGTGCTGAGAGTCGGAGGTCGTCTCTCTGCTGCTGCTATGCCAGAGCACTCAAAACATCCAGCAATCCTTCCGAAGGACCTACATGTCACCACATTGATCTTGAGAGACACTCACGAAAAGATTGGACACTGCGGAAGACTTTACATGCTCTCCCAGTTACGACAAGAATATTGGATACCCTCTGCCAACTCAGTAGTGAGAAAGTTTCTAACAAGGTGTGTGATCTGCAGAAAAGTTAAAGGCAAACCTTTAGAGCAGAAGATGGCAGATTTGCCAGAAGACAGACTTCTGCCTGACAACCCCCCTTTCACCAACGTGGGGGTCGACTACTTTGGGCCATTTGATGTCAAACAAGGCCGCAGTACAGTCAAAAGATACGGTGTGCTGTTCACCTGTCTCACAACGAGAGCAGTGCACATAGAGATTGCGCACACATTGGACACTGATTCTTGTCTGAATGCCATCAGACGTTTTGTGTGCAGGAGAGGACAGGTGTCTATTATGCGCTCAGATAATGGCACGAACCTAGTGGCCGCTGAGCGTGAGCTGCGTACAGCAATTCAAGAGTGGAACCAGTCCAAGATATCAGAATCTGTGATGCAAAGAGGAATTCAGTGGATATTCAATCCACCCTCTGGTTCTCACTTCGGGGGAATTTGGGAAAGGCAGATCAGATCTGTGAGAAAGGTTCTCCGGTCTGTGCTCAAGCAACAGACAGTCAGTGATGAATGTTTGCTGACACTGATGTGCGAAGTGGAGTCAGTGCTGAACAATAGACCACTGACCACAACAACAGACGATCCAACAGATCCGGAGCCGTTAACCCCTAGCCACTTGCTACTGATGAAGAAGCAGCCAACCCTTCCCCCTGGACTGTTCCAAAAGGAGGACTCATATTCCCGCCGTAGATGGAGGCAAGTGCAACATCTTGCTGACGTGTTTTGGAAGCGGTGGGTGCGTGAATATCTACCCATGCTGCAGGAGCGACAGAAATGGACCAGCGTCAAGAACAACTTGAGTGCCGGGGACATCGTCATGATCGTCGACGATACTGCACCACGAAGCTCGTGGGTACTGGGGAGGGTTCAACGGGTGATTCCAGATGCCAAGGGACTTGTGCGACGTGTGGTCATCAAGACAAAGACCAGCACCTTAGAAAGACCTATTGACAAACTTTGCCTCATTTGCGAAAAGGACACGTGAGTGATAAATGTAAAAAAAAAAAAAAAAAAGAAGGAATGTGAATATTGTAACTTTCTGAATGTTATCTGTGAAAGATGTGAGTTTCGTTGATAGGTAATACTTAATGTGTGATTTGTTTGGCTCTATAGTTGTTATTATAGTGAGTAATTGTCAGCCTTCATGTCTTACAATTAGGGGCTGGAAATGTGAGAGCCAAATTATTGTTAAGTTATTTTGATTAATATTTTTGAATGTAAATAGGTCAGAATAATATTAACAATGTTGTAGACTAGTTAAGTTAAATATGCTGATTTCGAACTGTGTTATTAATGCTGAAATTTGATAGGTTAACAGGATTCTAAGGGATACATGTAATTTTGTATGAGAGACGTGCTGCTCAGTTGACGTGCGTGCAGCAACGAAGGCACATAGCTTTTTGACCGTGTCCGTTTCCCTGGCCTTGTCCGTGCCTTATGAAGGATAATACCAAGTGATATTACCATTTATTTTACCTGTTTTGTGTTTGTACCAAGATACTTTTGTGTTACCAAGACGTCAAGAATTAAAGAAAACAAAAAGAAACTCAACTGGTCCGTGAGTACACTGAAAGTAAAATGAATAACGGTGAAGCATGGGATATGGAACGAGTCAGAAAACCTTAGGCTGCCCACACGAAGTGGTCTAATTAATGAACCCTGAGAACGAAGTTTGGCCATTACAAGTTGCCTTGTAGTTATTGTGAAATCCTGTATCATTGGGTCAGGGCTGTTATTCTACAGTATTTTTATACAGTGTTGCATTGTGTGTAACCTGCAGCAGGAAATACGACGTCTGCTGCAGGTAGGTTGAGTAAAGAAACAGGTCCGCATGAGAAGTCTTTAAAAGTCATGTTATTATTGTACTCCTCTAGTTAGTGACCCACCACACGCTACTCACACATGGCAGGATAGTAGCCCCACTCGCCACTGCACTTCCACTCCTTTCAGTACTGAGGACAATTTAGGCCAGATGGGTGGCATTGTGCAACACATAGGTCAACAGCTAGCGGACAGTATTCTCTTGCACTTAAATAGGCCTAGTCCAGCAGCAGCTTCATCTGCTCCAAGTGTACATGGTGATAGCCACACTCCAGCTCAATACTCTGGGTCATCATCTCAGCTACATGTAGTGAGTCAGAGGAAAGTGAGAGATCCCCCTACATTCAGGTGTGACAAATCAGACTCAGTTACACTTGAGGAATGGATTGAGCTAATGCGAGCGTTCATAAGGAAGGAGGCCTATCTATGGAGGAGCAAGGTGAAGAGATCCCCATTCACTTAAGGGGCAAGGATGTAGTCAAAGTGGGCATGAAATCTTGTGGTGTTGACATCGAGCGTAGCCCAGGTTCCATATACAGCATCTTAAGGAAGCATTTCAGTTGTAAGCAGTTTTCACCTCTGCCGCTGCAAGACTTTTATACAACCCTCCCTGAGCCACAGGAAGATCCCTATGACTACTGGCTTCACCTTAACCGTGCTGTTGATGTCGCTGCTGAGTGTCTCAAGGAACAGGGTAAGCAGCAAGACAACCTGTCCGTTGAAGTCACACGAATATTCATTAGGAACTGCCCAGATTCAGATCTAACTCTCACTTTTCACTCTAAGACTATTGACAAGTGGTTAGCTTCAGAGGTGCAAGAAGTTTTGAATGAATACCACTCAGAGAAATTCATCAGGGCAGCAGGGACAAAGACAGATAGGGCTGTCTTGGAGAAGAGAGTGGCCGTAAACAGGATAGAGGTGAAGAGTAGCCAGTGTTGGGAAGGATACTTTTAAAACGTATTCCGTTACAGAATACAGAATTCATGCCTAAAAATGTAATTTGTAACGTATTCCGTTACATTAGTCAATCTGAGTAACATATTCTGAATACTTGAATTACTTCCACATTGAATTGCATTTTATACGTGTAGGAATATGCCCATCAAATCCTGCTTACTAAACAGCCCTATTCTGGTGTGTTCTTCTGTTCCAATTGGCTGAATGTGTTAGGTCCAAGTCACCCTGAAAGTGCAATATATTATAATTTTCTGTAGAGGAACAAAGAAATGTCCAGAAAATGTGCCCTGAACAAAGACTAAGGGTATGTTAACACAAAATGTGTTTTGCTTGGTTAAAAAAAGAAGAAGAATTGACCAATTTTCCATTCAGTTTCTTTATTTACTCAGCTGTTAAAAATGGGAAAATAGAAAAACATAAAATACTCTGTTTCTGTTCAGAATTTGCTGTTACATCTAACATATTTTTTTCACTCAGCGACTAAGTGCGTAGGTGTTCCAACTTATCACCTTAAAAATAAAAAGCACCAGAGGAAAACCTGCATTTTCTGTACCCTTGTCCCGATTTTACATGATAAAAGCATAAAAGGATGATATGAAACATTCCATTAAGATTGTTACAGCTGACTTTTTTAAACATTACTGTTCTTCCATTAAGAAAGATACACTAATAACGGTCCTTCAAAACATAAAACACAAACACAAAACATAACAGAAACACAAACTGAATGTGATGATGGCAAAATGATATCCTTTTTTTAAACTACGCCACCAAATGTTATATTGAAAAACCAACATTACTTCTTGGTAATGTAACAACAAAGGCTAGCAGCAAAAAACAATCCAAAATGTCAAAGTTGTACATAGGGTGAAAAACTTTTTTTTGCAAACATTTGCAGAAGGCATGTAAAGTGTTGCTTTTATGTGAATGTCAGATGAAAAAAATACAACAATTGGTTTTAAAAAGAATAATGTGGTTGTCAATGTGCATTGCCTGTGAATGCCTGTGAACCTAAAACCAATATGATTTGAGCCACCTACCTACATATTTGACCCACCTACTCTATATATCAACACTCTAGTAAAGGCGGTTGTATCGCAGCAGGAGAGCCTGCTCAAAGTGCTTATCTGTCATTTTGTTACGGTGTGGAGTGAAAATAAGTCCTCCCTGGCTAAAGAGACGCTTGACAGGAGCACTTGATGGCAGAGTAGTATTGTACTTTAAGAAGAGGGCTCTGATCATTGGATACATCTTCAATGAAGCCAATGACTTGTCTGGATCTTGGAGATACCTCTGCACCTCTTCCTCCACTGATGAACTTGTCATCTGTGCTCTCTCAAAAGTGAAGAAGTTGTCATCATCTTCTGGATCACCTCCAACTGCGGCATTTCCAGAGGTGCCGGCGTCCTCAGAAGGCTCTGTATGAAGAAGACGAGTCTCTTGGACCATTGCTCTTTTCATGGCTTCCCTCTCTTCATCAGCAAGCCACCACAGTCGAAACTTTGGGATGGTGGAAGCCGCCATCCTTGCCTCATGGGAGGCCAACACCTGCCCAAATCGAGTGTCAATGGCTTTTATAACAGCTGAGAGGATGTGGGTTGAGAACTGCACTTGTGTCAACTTTTCAGCTAACTTGGCTTTTAGGCTGAGAATGGTGGGAACTATGTATCCAAAGTAACAGTTCTTTTCTCCCTCGAGCAGGTTGATTGAGTAGGCAAGAGGTTTCAGAATGGCTGTGTACTCTTTTAGAAACATCATCTCTTGAGGATGCAGTTTGGCCACTTTCAGCTGGTCACAGATTCCATTGAGCTGACTCTCAGTGAGACTCATTAACTTCTCAATTGCATGATACTCTGAGCTCCACCTAGTCACTGAAGGTACCAAACATTTCATTTGGGCAATTTCGTCAATTGCATCAGCAGCACCTGAGGAGCGATGAGACTTATTCCAGATTGCAGCACATTTTGACATTGCACTTCTGTATAGTTTTCGAGAAACACCCTGCGAGGCAACTTTGTCAAGATCATTTGTGGCAACAAGATTCAAAGTATGCGCGGCACATTGATGGTGAGGTGGCAAAAAAAAGTTTAGCTCCTCTTCCTCTTGCTCCTCCTGAAGAACTGCAGAGACATCAGCAAACTGCACATCATCTATGCCATCCATCTCATCATCCATTTCACACCCTCCATATTCATTGAATGCCTTCACGAAATTGCTACCATTGTCAGTGACTGTGGCACTGACTTTGCCTTGGATCTGGAATTCTGCATGAATCTGACTAATTTTGGCAGCAATAACATCATAGGTGTGGCGGCCCCTTATCCTTTCACATGCCAGCGCAGCAGACTTTCGATCTAATGTCTCTGGCTCAATCCAGTGACACGTGATTCCCATGAAACTCCTATGATGAGCCGTCCATATATCTGCTGTTGTGCACACGTTTTGAACATCCTGAAGGGTTTCAGTAAGTGCCTCCTTCATACTTTGAGATCCCCTTTCAATGAGCAACATCAATGTTTTTCTGCACATGGGTGTCCTACCCCCACTAATTCCTTCGATCATCTTACGGAATGGGGCATTCTCCACTAATGAAAAGGGCTGCACATCTGCAATTACGAACTCAAGAACCAAGGAGTTTACTTTCCTGTGGGTGATTGCTGAGGTGCTGAGTGTTGATTGTTTGAGAGGAGGTGTGGTGGGCATGGCTCTTCGTTCACCACCATCATCTGTTGCCATTTCTGCTGTTTTCAAGACACTGGAATGCTTCCTCTAAAATAAAGAAAGACATCAAGAGCACAAATAAATAACACTGAAATTGTTTTATGCTGGGAAGAATGAAGAGGATTAATGTAGGCCTATACATGTGTGTAAAACCAGGTGGAAGCATTTAAACATATAAAAGGCTTCCACAGTAGCATTACTAACAAGTACCTGAACTAGCAGACAGATTTTTTTGTGTTTGTAGTCCCGAACTGCATACTACAAAAATCTAACCACTGTCTAAGCCAGCCTTTCTCAAAGTGGGTGCCGCGGCACACTGGGGTGCCCCCCGACTGTGTCAGGGGTGCCGCCAAAAAAATTACGTATTCTGACATAAAAAAAAAAAATCCCCCCCCAAAAAAATATTTAAATTTGAATACATAAATACATTATTTTACCTACTAATGGATTACTAACATTGTAAATTAATGTTGATAATATATATCATTTTTATTTAAAAAAATTTAAAATGTAAAAATCTGACTCGCGGACCCGCCCACCGGGGTCAGATGCCCAACACTGGCTACTCTTTTTAGTGGCTAAAACAAAGACGCCCCACACTATTGCAGAGACTGTAATTATGCCAGCATGTACAGCAATCGTGAACAAAATGCTAGGGCCTCAAGCTGCAAAAGAAATAGCAAAGGTCCCACTGTCGAATTCTACAATAGGGAGGTGAATCAACGACATGTCAGTGGATATTGAAGATGTGGTTTTTTGGGAAAATCAAGACAAGTGGACATTTCTCTTTACAACTTGACAAGTCAACAGACGTGAGTGGGCACGCGCAGCTCTTGGCAAATGTTCGCTTTGTGGATGGGGACCATGTTAGAGAGAATTTTTTATTTTGCAAACCGCTACCAAACAAAACGACAGGAGAAGAAATGTATCGTGTGACAACTGAGTATCTTGAAAATAGAGGATTGAGTTGGAAAAACTGCATTAGTATCTGTACTGACGGTGCGGCTGCAATGACTGGCTGTGCCAGAGGTTTCATTAGCAGGGCCAAAGCGCAAAACCCAGACATCCGAACAACCCACTGCTTCCTTCACAGAGAGGCACTTGCCGCAAAGACGCTCCCAAAAGAACTTTCCGACGTACTGGACAGAGCAGTGGATATTGTTAATTTCATAAAGGCGCGCCCGTTAAAGAGCCGCCTGTTTTCCATTCTGTGCGAGGAAATGGGCGCAGAGCATCAGAGCTTGTTGCTACACACAGCCGTCTGCTGGTTGTCGCGAGGGAAGGTTTTGGGCCGATTGTACGAGTTAAGAGAAGAACTCAGAGTTTTCTTGACAGAAGAGAAAAATGCATATGCAGAGCTGCTCGCAGATGAACAATGGTGCGTAAAACTCGCGTATTTGGCTGACATCTTTAAGCACCTCAATGAGCTGAACATTAAAATGCAAGGCAAAGAAGAAAAATCCGTGTATCATTCGTTCATTTGTTTTTCCGATTTAGTTGAGGATTGAAAAAATGAAAATAGCATTTGATTTCTCGTTTTTCCCATTTCAAAACCAAAACCAGAAATCGGATTACGGTTCGTTTTCTCGTTTTTTCGATTATGCACCCCCAAACGGAAAATGGAAAATGAAACATTCGGATAACAAATCCTGGGAATGTTAGTTGTCAGGGAAACCGATCGCGAGCCAACAACTGACTCATGCCACAACTGATCTGTAAGGAAACATGGCTAATTTGGAGTCTCACTACGAGATGATAAATCAACTCTTTCTGTCGGGGAAAACTCACGCCGAAATGTCTGAGACATTGAAGAGTATGGGAATTAAGGGGTCCTCGGAGATGTCGGTGAGGAGATTCTGTGGCGACGTTGGGCTGAGACGGAAGGGGCACATCACAGACCAAGAGCTGGAAGAAGCTGTCCTGACAACTAACACTCCCAGGATTTGTTATCCGAATGTTTCATTTTCCATTTTCCGTTTGGGGGTGCATAATCGAAAAAACGAGAAAACTAACCGTAATCCGATTTCTGGTTTTGGTTTTGAAATGGGAAAAACGAGAAATCAAATGCTATTTTCATTTTTTCAATCCTCAACTAAATCGGAAAAACAAATGAACGAATGATACACGGATTAAGAAAACCTCCTCTCCTCATCTGACAAACTGCGTGGCTTCAGATCTAAGCTCACGCTCTGGCGTTCCTTTGTGGGACAGGGCAGGAGGGATATGTTTCCCCTGTGCAACGCGCATGTAAATAACACTTTCTGCCCTCATAGCCTAGCATCTGAAATCTCTCGAGGAACGTTTTAGTCATTATTTTCCATCGGAATCTTACGCTCAGTTTGACTGGGTCCGTGGTCCTTGGAGTTCAAGCGCACTTGAGAGCGCAAAGGACCTGTCACTGCCAACGCAGGAGCAACTGATGGAGATCAGGGAAGACCGCACATTGAAAATGAGATTTTTGGTGACATGGAATTGGACAGGTTTTGGATATCAGTGGAAAAAGAGTACCCAGTGGCCTCAAGTAGCGCTGTTGCTATTTTTCTACCCTTCTCCACAACATATCTGTGCCAACTGAGCTTTTCAAGCCTGACATACATCAAGAACAAGTACAGGGAGCGCCTGAGGACTGTGGACCAGGAGCTCCGTGTCTGCCTCTCATCCATCCCTGCTAGGATAGGGCGGTTGTGTGCGTCGCACCAGGCTCACGTCTCCCACTGATGGTGAGTCAAAACCCCTCCTCTCTCTCAATTGCGGCTTGTTTGTGTAAGTGTGTTTTTTCTTATCTTATTCATTGTATCTCATTTTATTTATTTGTTGTCATGTCTACCCCCTTTATTTTATTTTAACTGCATCCTGCACTTCATTTGAGTTCTCCTGGTCTCAATTTGTTGTTGAGTTCTTGCTTACTTCTTGTGGTTTTATGACATTTGTGACTGGTTTATTGTTTTGTGAAGCACTTCTGTGTTTTTAAAGGTGCTGCTAGATAAAGTTCCTATAAAGTTGTTATTATCATTATTATTATTATTCACAGTTCGTGTTGCACTTTACTGTCCCGTCTAAATAAACAGGACATTTGCATTTATGTTTAGGCTATGCAGTTATGTAGTGTCGTTTTTAATCATATTTTACATTGGGGTGCCTTGAGATTTTATGCACTTTTGAAAGGTGCCCTGACTGAAAAAAGTTTGAGAAAGGCTGGTCTAAACTAACACAAGCTAATTTTAGCTAACGTTAGCTAGCATGTCAAACAGGGCTAGTCAGACTCTTTCAATGGCTCCGGGGCTAGTAAATCAGCACATTAAGTACTATATAGAATGAAAAGTTGCACATAACTGATACAACTATTAAATAGCAAGATGGCCAGTAAAACTACAGCAGACGACAACCCCCGGATAATAAAAAAAACGAACTTACTTTAAGATGCTTCTTCAGGTTAGAGGTGGAGTGTTTGGACGCTGAAAGGAGGTTGGTTGCTGGCAAGCAGAGGTTGCACTGCACAGTTATATTTCGTTCTCCCTTCTCTTTCTTTAATGTGAAATGCTGTTTGAATTTCCATGTAAGAAACGCATTCTGTTGTGCCGGCTCCGGCTCAAGCTCTACCTCTAGCTCCTGCTGTTCCTCTTCGGACTTTATTGTGACTAATCACGCAAACAATCGTTTGTTTTCATGTTGGGGTTGGGGCTTCTGGGAAATTCATTAATTTATTTAGAGAGTGAATAAACTCGTGAAACAGAGAAGTATCGTCATGTAATCCATTGATTTCAACAATGTAACTGTATTCTGAATACCATCTATTTAAATTGTAACTGTAACGGAATACAGTTACTCATAATTTGTATTCTGAATACGTAACGCCGGTACATGTATTCCGTTACTCCCCAACACTGAGAGTAGCTCAACACCCATGTGTAACGTGCAGTCACTACCACAGTCCACACTGCCTGACCACTCTGCTCTGGAGAGATTGATTGGAATGCTGGAAAAAGTTCTCGTGAACAATGCCCAGCCCAGACCAGCGAGTCGGAAGACAAGTGGCATACCCCTTGTTAAAGGTCTTATTGACACTCCATGCTTAGTTTGCAAAGACTCCGCTCTTTCTGCCTTGTCACACTGTAAAGATAACACACTGTGTTTCCAATGCTTTTCACCTGACCCTGCTAGGAACAGATGTCCACAGAGAGAACAGAGTGGAGTATCCGCTGGCCAGGCGTCAAACTGAATGATTATGAAATACGTTCAGGGGAGGACAACGTAGATTGTCCAGCAGTGGCTCAGTCAGTAGGGGCTTGGACTGGGAATCTTAGGGTCGCCGGTTCAAGTCCCCGAACAGACTTGAAATATGGAAAGTGGACTGCTACTTGGAGAGGTCCCAGTTCACCTCCTAGGCCCTGCTGTGGTGCCCTTGAGCAAGGCACCAGACACCTCCAATCCCCCCTCCCCATTGCTCCCCGGGCGCTGCACAATAGCTGCCCACTGCTCCTAGTACTAGGATGGGTTAAATGCAGAGGACTAATTTCACTGTGTGTGCTCTGCTGTGTGCATGTATGTGACTAATAAAGAGGGTTTCATCCTCCGATTCTATCTATTGTGAGAGTGTGCCTCCCACCTCTAGTTTTGAAGCTTTTGCTGACTACGAATCTCTTAGTCAGTTGTACAGCAGTGATATTTATTCAGAGAAAACGGTTATTTTTCAGAATGTACTGAAAGTTCCCAGGTCAGACAGAGTGGGCACTGTGAAGTTCATGAGAAGTGTGACATTAGAGCCGTAAACAGAGCACCTTGTTTGGGGAAAGCTACCTGTGTCTTCAGTCCTGTCTGTGGGCAGCACAGTCATCGTTGCGCTGAGAAAGTCAACATCAAAACCGAAGCAGATAATGGTTGGCAGAGTGATTACACCACTTTGGGGTGATGGCTCCATCCCCTTGAAAGTCATAAACCCAACCAACCGCAGAATCGTGCTGAGGAAAAATGCTAAGATAGCCGATGTGTCACCATGTATTGCTGTGGAAGACCTGCCACAGCCTGAACAAATCAAGTCAAATGTGCAGTGTACTGACAGCAAGCCCTCTTCAACTCCCAGATCAAATGAGGAGATGAAACGTGCCCTGTGCAGTCTGGACCTTCCTGACATCGACCTGGAGTCTTGTGAGGTGTCAGCACACTGGAAAGACAAGCTGCTACAGACCATTGAGAAATATGAGTCAATATTCTCAAGGGACAAAATGGACTGTGGAGACGCCCGAGACTTTGTCCATCGCATTCATGACCGACCCTTTCGTTTACCGTACAGGCGTATACCACCAAGCCAGTATGCTAAACTAAGAACAGCTCTGAATTACATGGAGGAGAATGGAATCATTCGCAAGTCACACAGCGATTATGCATCTCCCCTCGTGCTCATCTGGAAAAAGAACTGCAACCCGAGGATCTGTACAGACTTCAGGTGGCTGAATGCTCGGACTGTCAGAGATGCTCATCCCAGTGGATGAGCATCTTTGACAGTCCTCACCAGTCTGATGTACTGGCTGCTCTGGGCGGGAATGCCTTCTTCTCCACCATGGATCTTACGTCAGGCTATTACAATGTGTCTCTGCAGGAAGAGCACAAGAAATACACAGCCTTTTGTTCTCCTTTTGACCTGCACAAGTACAACAGACTGCCTCAGGGTCTTTCCAACAGCCCAGCCACTTTCATTAGAATGATGATGTCCATCTTTGGCGATGAGAACTTCAGCAGTGTCCTGTGCTACCTTGACGATCTCATGGTATTCACTCCTTCCGAGTCTGTGGCCCTTCAACGTCTTGAAATGATCTTCTCCCGTCTGTCCAGTCACAATCTGAAGTTGGCCCAAAAGAAATGCTTCTTCTTAAGACCATCCGTTAAGTTCCTTGGCCACTTCATCTGTGAAGAAGGCATTAACAGGATCCAGACAAAGTCGAGGCCATCAGTAAAATCCAGAAAGTTGATCTAATGGAAGCTGACGGGCAGACACCATGTTCAAAGATGATCAGGTCGTTCCTTGGCATGGTGCTGTATTATCAACACTTTATCGAGGGATGTTCTGCAAAGGCCAAGCCACTCTTCAAGTTGACAGCAGGATCCAGTAAGCAGACACGTGGGAAGGGGGAGAAAGCCGAAGAACAGGCCGAGCGTCACAAAGCCTTAATTCTGGCCGTTGACGTGTCTTTTGATGGAGTTGGAGCAGTTCTCTCTCAAGTCCCTCCTGGTGAAGATATAGCAAGACTAGTGGCCTTTGCCAGCAGGACGCTATCTCGTTCATAGATGAACTACCCTGCGCACAGACTGGAATTATTTGCGGTGAAGTGGGCTGTCTGTGAAAAGTTCAGCCATTGGCTAAAGGGACAACATTTCACAGCCTGGACGGACAACAACCCGTTGACATACATTTTGACAAAGCCCAGACTGGATGCCTGTGAGCAGCGATGGGTGGCTAAACTCGCATCATACAACTTTGACATTAAGTATGTTCCAGGCCTCAGAAACGTTGTTGCTGATGCTCTGAGCAGAGAACCATTTGTCCTGTCTTGCGTAAGCCATCGCCTTGTAACGGAGCCATGTCACTCTTGAAGAATGTCAGTGGTGTTGTGGGTGACACAGTCCAAAATGCCTTCAGGTACTCCAACAACCATCAGATGGTCCTGAGAACAGGCAAAGATACACACAACACATCCACCAACGAAGCCTCAGACGCTGGTTCGGTCGGAGCTCCAGATGTTTCAGCTATTCTGGAAGCTCATTCCACTGGTGGCCTGAGTGAAGTCATGGGTGCAAGTCCGGCTGTTCCTCAATTGCAGCAGGTTAACTCCCCTATTCCTCACAGCAGTCGAGTGAACCAACAGGGACAGGATAGCACCATCAGCCGAGTCCTCTATTATATTGAGAGACGTTGGAAGTCATCGAAGAATGAGAGAGCAGATGAGCCCTCCATTGTGCATCAGCTCCTGAAGTATTGGGACAAGCTAGTTATCCATGATGGCCTACTGTACAAAGTGAGAAAAGACGAAGGCATGAACCAACGACTTTTTCTCTTAGTCGTGCCTAACTCCCTCAAAGCACAAGTACTCAATGGAATTCATGATGCAGCTGACCACCATGGGAAGAGCCGAACGCTGTCTCTGGCTAGGCAGAGATTTTTCTGGGTTGGCATGAAACGAGACGTCGATGATCATGTGAAGAACTGCCATCGCTGTGTCCTTGGAAAGAGACGCCAGAACCCAATGCTTCACTCCACTCGAGAGCATCCGCATATCAGAGCCGATGGAACTTGTCTGGATTGACTTTTGGTCTGCAGAGGTCAGTGATGGGAAGTCCATGAATGTATTTGTTGTGACTGACCATTTTTCCAAGATGGCTCATGCATTCCCATGCAAAAATCAGTCTGCCAAGCAAGTGGCTCGAAGACTCTGCGACGACTTCTTTCTCGTATACAGCTTTCCCAGGAGGATTCATTCTGATCAGGGAGCGAATTTTGAAAGCAAGTTGATCAAGGAGCTGTTGACTCTTTCAGGCGTCAAGAAGTCGCACACAACACCATACCACCCAATGGGCAATGGAGCACTTCTTGTCTTTTCTCTATTTTTTCTGCACTACTGCTACTTTTTATTGTATTTCATTTAATTGTAAGTGTTGCAACATTGATTTCCAACTTGTATATATTATTGGTAGTATTTCTTTTTACCACTTTTCTATGGATATCAATGGAAGGACTATCTCTAACTCAACAGAAGTGCTCCTCTCTCTCTGGTGCCGAATTGCAGCGCCACTGAGGGATTTACCAGCTGTTATACACAGGCACAGACGGGGTACACGCGCTGGAGCCTGCATGAGGCAAAAGAGGGCAAATAGTAGGAGGAGATTTAAACCTTACTTGCCCTCCTTAAACATGGGGAATGTCAGGCCGCTCGAAAATAAGACGGACGTACTCGCAGCACTTGTAAAAACACAGCAGGAATACCAGGAGTCAAGTTTGCTGTGCTTTACGGAGACATGGCTTAACGGGGAAATACCAGACTGTCTGGTGGAGCCGGGAGGGCTTCACTGTGGTTTGAGCCGACAGAGACAAGCAGAGCGACAAGAAGAGAGGCGGAAGACTTGCCGTCTTTATTAACAAACAATGATTTGTTAATAAAGACCCCCCCCCCCCAGCAGTTCAGACCACAACCTGATCAGGCTTGTTCCTAAACACAAGTCCCTTGTCAGAAGACAGGCCTACCACCACCAGGACTGTACAGCTGTGGTCTGATGAGGTCGAGGAGGAGTTGAGGGATTGCTACAGGACAACAGACTGGGACATGTTTCAGAGAGTTCATAGCTTGAGGACATTAATGGACTCTCACAGTGCATCACGGACTACATCAGTTTCTGTGAGGAGAGCATTGTACCCACCAAAAAGGTACGATGCTTCCCAAACAATAAACCCTGGATCAATAGGGACATTAAAACCCTGTTGAACAAGAACAAAAGGGCTTTCATGGTAAGAGACACTGAGGGGGCTAAAGCTGTACAAAAGGAGCTGAATAAAGAGCTAAAGGCAGCAAAGGAGAGTTACAAAGTGTAGGAATAATCAATATATTGTGATGGAACATAAAAGATATAATTCACTGTTTCTGGACAGACCATATTTTTGGACTTCCGGTAGTACTACCGGATGTGGTTTTTAGCCTCAGATAGCATGTAGCTAATATTGTATTGTATATATGAGTAGAGGGAGAATGACGCGTGGAGTTACATACTGAACACACCGCCTCTACCTCTCACTCATTGATGCTACAATAATATTATTACGTGTTTAATAATCAATAAACCTCAGAAGAGTTGTATAATAGAATGTGATAGGTGGAAGCTTCATGACTACGACGGTGACGTCATAAGTGGGCTAAGCAGAACGTGCCAAGGACCAGCCTCCGACAACGTCAGCCAATAGAAGAGACCGGGAAACATCCATGTGACGACAAGGGGCCAACAGGATCCGGCCCCCGTTGCCAACCAATGAGAAAAGACGAGACCGGTAACATAGGAACACAGAGTAGAAATACTTGATGTAAACAGAACATCATTTTCTTTTCCTCCACACTGCTGGGAGACAGCTAACTGTCTAAACGTGGTCTGTGGATCAGTGGCATGGGGAAGGACCGCAGCTGTATCCCCTTTGCAGACCTATTACACTATTGCATTAATAAATACTATTTGATTTAAACTAGAAGTTTCCTGGTCTACTTTGGACCGACTCTTAGTCTTCAAACAATGAACATTTTTCTATCAAAAGCCAGACTAGAGGGACGTCTGGAGGCCAATAGCTCTAGAGAGGTGTTGGGAGGGGTGAGGAAGATCACAGGCTACAAACAGTCAAACACGGTTATGGAGGGACCCTTGAAGGGGCGAATGAGCTAAACCTGTTCTTCAACAGGTTTGATCTCCCCATCTCCAGCTCAGCAGAACAGCAGGGGTCCTCTGGCACCATTTCCCACCTTCCCACCTCTTCTACCTGTTCTCCAACCACACCCAACACCACTCCACAGGGGACAGCAGCCTCTCTCCCTTCAACCCCAGTCTTGGGTGACACTTCCAGCAGCTTCACACCTCTGATAATCACCACCGGACAGGTCAGGAATCAGCTCTCGAAGATCAATGTGAGAAAGGCCAGTGGGCCAGACAACACCAACCACCGGGTGCTCAAGGTGTGCGCCGGACAGTTAGCAGGAGCTTTTCCGCACCTCTTCAGTCTCTCTTTGATGAAGGTGCCTGAGATCTGGAAGACTTCCTGCATTGTACCGGTGCCCAAGAAAATACGCCCAAGCGTTCCAGGAGACTACAGGCCTGTAGCTCTGACCTCTCATGTCATGAAAATCTTTGAGCTGGCCACGCCGCTTTTGGAGGCCATGCAGCTTTCTGTGAAGAGAGAAGTTTCTAATGGAGATACTCAACCCCAACTGCCATGATTAAACCCCATATTATGTTCCAAACCACCTCAACCATTATTTCTGAAACACTTATTTTCTCAGTATTTACCACTAAAACAGTGACATTGTATGTATTATATATAACCACTTTGCTCTAAGTCCCTCCTGCAGACATCTTGCTGAACACACAGACACACAGAAGTGCTCGAGGGGATTCAGCTCGCGACTGTAAATTCGGGACGATAGGTTGGGACATGTAACGTGGGCAGGACGTTGCCGTAAATTCAATGTGAGTTGCACGAGGATAGGCTTGTTGTTTCCAGCGAGCTGAGGAGAAAGAGACGGGAACACCGTGCCGGGGCAAAGTTGCGAGCAAGGAGGAGAAGATACAGACCTGTCTTTCTGTCTATCATCATGGGAAATGTAAGATCTCTCCCTAACAAGATGGACGAGCTACTGGCGTTGACCCGGCATCAGAGGGGGTATTGAGGGACGAGCATCATGGTGTTTACAGAGACGTGGCTAACGGAGCTAACCCTGGACACTAATGCTAAACTGGACAGTTTTCATCTGTTGCAGGCGGACGGGATGAGAGAGAGTGGTAAGGAGGAAGGAGGAGGGCTGGCCGGACTCCCAGGTCTGGAGGAACCATAAGTGGGCTAACGACATGAACATTTTCTTCAGTAAATTTGATCAGTCAGGCACCCCTCCCCCTCCCCAGTCCCCCCTGCTGCACCCCCCATTGTCCTCACTGCCTGGAAATGGCCCTGACACTTCTCCCACCTCCACCCACCCCCAACCATCAGCTCACAGACATTTTTCAACCACTGTTTCTTCTCTCCTTGCAATGCCCCCCACCCGCTCATGGCACCTTGTCCCTCACAACTAACCAGGTGAGGAGGGAGCTGCAGAGGTGTAAGGCACGGAAGGCTTCAGGTCCAGATGGCATCAGCTCGAGGCTCCACAAATCCTGTGCGGACGAGCTGCGTGGGATTGTGGAGTTTCTGTTCAACCTGAGCCTAAGGCAAGGGAGGGTACCATTACTGTGGAAGACGTTGTGTGTGGTACCTGTGCCAAAGACCCCACTTCCCAAGGACTGCAACAGCTACCGGCCGGTGGCGCTGACATTGCCGCTGATGAAGACCCTGTAGAGGCTGGTCCTTGGAAACCTTGGGCCCCTTGTGAGACCATCGATGGACCCGCTGCAGTTTGCTTACCAGCCTGACATCGGGGTGGATGATGCCGTCATCTACCTGCAGCAGAGGTCCCTCTCCCACCTGGAGAAGGCTGGGGCACTGTGAGGATCTTCTTCTTTGAATTCTCCAGTGCCTTCAACACATCCAGCCGCTGCTCCTGGGAGACAAGCTGCAGCACTTGGGGGTGGATCACTATCTCACATCCTGGATCCTGGACTACCTCAACAACTGTCTGCAGTACGGGGGCCCCCCAGGGGATGGTGCTGGTACCGTTTCTCTTCACCATCTACACTGCAGACTTCGCCCACAACATGGCGACCTGTCACCTGCAGAAGTTCTTTGACGACTCCGCCATCGTCGGCCTCATCTCCTACGAGGACGACAGGGAGTACAGGGAGCTGACGCAGGACTTCAACCTCTGGTGCCATGGGAGGAACCACCTCCAGGTTAACGCAGGGAAGACCAAGGAGCTGGTGGTGGATTTCAGACGGCGCAAACAATCCCCCAGTGAACATCCAGGGATCGGACATAGGGATTGTGGAACCCTACAAGTACCTGGGTGTTCATCTGAACAATAAACTGGACTGGTTCGACAACTCTGCCGCTCTCTACAAAAACAGACAGAGCAGACTCAGAGCACTCCTTCAGAGTTTCTTTGGCTCTGTGGGATATTATTGAATATTTATTGCTTGCTCATAAAGACATGTTTATGTATAAATTCTACCAGAGAGGGTTTTAAACTATGAAGAGAAGTGAGCTTCATGACAGAGTTTATGGTGGGCTAAACATAAGAAAGGAACTGTATTGTGGTATTATATTCACAGTGAACACTAACTGCACATTCCAGAATTGTGGGAGAAGGTAGGCCCGAGAGAGGGCCAGAATGAGATAGTGGTGCCAGGCACCTGGATACTGCACGTGACAGGAAAGTTATGATAGAGTAGAGAAGGATTAGATGATAGGCTGGACACCCGAACTCGTGGATCCAAGAGGCGAGGACTCTGCCTGTGCTCCAACCAGAAACCAACACGCACCACACTGAAAAATATACATTTAATATGTCATAAGGGACTGCCCCTTTTCTCTTTCCCAAAGTATAAATATTGTGTGATGTCACATGTCGTGGCTCTGGGTGGAATTGAAAGACAGTACCTGCTTGCAGTCTATGGTCCACTAAACCTCAATATTGAGTATTTATATCTTCATCACAACTGAACATAAACCAGCTTTATTATAACCTTACTACTTCGTTTGGACACCTTGCCTCATCGAGAAATTCTAGAACACAACAGCGGTGTCAGCCATCTTCTATGGTGTGGCCTGCTGGGGCTGCAGCATCTCAAGCCACTGACCAGACTGATAAGGAAGGCCAGCTCTGTCCTGGGGAGTCCTCTGGACACTGTGGAGGTGGTGGGAGACAGGAGAATGGCAGCCAAGCTGTCCTCCGTATACTGGAAAATGTGTCCCACCCCCTCCAGGACAACCCTCTCTGCAGCCCCTTCAGTGACAGGCTGCTGCAGGTGTCTCACAGAGAGATACCGCAGGTCCTTCCTTCCTGCAGCGGTCAGACTGTACAACCATCATGGCCCCCGGTAGATCCCTACACACATAACAACAAAGACAATACTATGTGCAATATGTATATATACTTTTAGTAACTGTAAATATATACCTGGCTGATATACCTATCTATGTTGGTGTACTTTGTAAATTGTGTAATTTTTGTATATTTTTTGTATCTTGGGTGATCCCCATTTTTAGAGATGTGAGTGAGGAGGAAAAGAGAGAGGGTTATATTTTCTGACACTTTGTGAGTCTCATTACACACCGGGGACACATTTATGTATAAAATACAGCAAAAAGTGCATTTTGCATAATAGGGGACTTTTAATTTTTAACACTTTGTATTTTGTTAATTACTAATAGCAGTAAAATAAAAATAAAACTGTAAGCTTCCTTTGGATAAAAATACACTTTAATTATCTAACAGTCATTGGTTAAGATGAAATGTACTTTTTCTGTTTGGCTTAAGGAACAAATAGAAGTGCATAAGACGACTTTACATACAGTATAGAGTGGATAAGTGTATAGACCCCACAAGTTTTAAATAATAGTTCCAAAAAGCCTGAAAATAAAAGTTTTCTTTACATGTATTTTTGCTTTGCTTGGCAGTAGTGTCAATGCTTAGCCACTATTGTTTTTAAAGACATCAGTAGCTGTTTAAAATGACATTGTTTCACAGGTAGTTTGACTGTTGCCCATTCAAATTTAGCACACCAATTTAAACACATTTTTAAAAGAAAATGTGAACAAAAGGTGATTTCCATCCACTATTGTTAAGCAAACATTTGGGTGATTCAAGAAAATCTTGTGGTGGAATTATACCATTAAACAAGATGTATATGTAAATAGAAACTCCAGTCAAAGCACACAGAAATGAAACAATGGTGGAAGGTCCACAGAGATCCGCTGTGTTTTTGGTCTCTTCAGTGGAAGTCACATGCTTCATGTAGGTCACGTTTTTTTCAGTCTGTTTTCATCGCAATACACCGTTTTTTCTAATATCCAGCATTTCCATTCATGTTTTTGGTGTACAAAATAAAAACCTGAAATTAGACATATTGAATAGTGGATCTTATAGAACGAGTGTAATCAGGCTCCTCCTGACAGTGCACCCCCCCTCCCCTTTGGATCTGTCAGATACACTGAAGATACTTCATCACATCAGAATTTGGCACAGAGGCTTTAGTTGTTGAACTTTCATGAACAAAATTAAATGTTCTAATGCACACAAATCACAATTTACTTTCAAAGAGGGGTGCACGGATTGTTCTACAGAACTGCAGATAGTGGCATGGCGTATGTGAACGTACTGATATAAAAGTGCACTGAGTTTCCAGAGACAGTCTGTGGAATCAGAAGCACTGACAGGCATAGAGCACACATCCATTACGAGCTGTAAGAGGAAAAAACACACTCATTAGAAAACACACATCTCAATATTGTTTTTGTGGCGCGCATAACCAGTGTACAAAACTAGGGACCAAGCAACTATGTTTATCTAAAGCCAACATATTTCCAGCCATATTTGCCAACAATAACCAATAAACAGATTACTCCACTAATTCCTCAGATTCTTCTTACTCCCAGCATGTAAACTGGTCTAATGTTACAAACCAGGACTAAAGTTGGGGCAATGTGAAGGATCCAGCAACAGCAGCCATCTTTTCCATTTGAAAGATGTGCCCTTAACCTCTTGTCTGGTCTTGCGCTGACTTCTGTGCCACATTTAATTCAGCACATATAAAGCATCCTGTGTACATTTAAAGAAGTCAATTCCTGTTCATACTTGCTATGAAATTATCCACATTCACAGGCCGACTCTTCAACAGTGTAGTCCTGCTGAGAAGGGATGGTCTTGTGTTGCCTGGTGACCAGTGACCTAAGGAGCTAAAGAATGGAATGAATTGTCCCTGGTTATTCAGCTAGCTTGTTGCATGGCCTGCCAGTAGAAATCCCATTCAATATATAAAATATGGAAGGGGTTAGTATGGGCAGAGGGATGAAAACAATCACTTATGTTTTTTATTAATGTACATATGGCATGTGAGTTTGAAAGTATTTTACCGCCTCAAACATCTGAGTATCACTTTAATTTGTTTTAAACATGCACATATTCTAAAAAAAAATAAGAGGTTTATAAACATCAACATTGATTAAAAACAACAAAACAGCAAATAAGCAAGTTAGTAAAAATATAATCCTGCTAATTTAACAGCTGTTGTTAACACACAAAAAAACACTTCCACTAACACAGCTCTTCACAGTGCAACTAGCATTGAAGTGGTTGCAATAATCCATTTAAACATCGTATATGTTTAATAAAGTATAGGATATGTGCTTCATCAGCTCTGACACTTTGTGTTTCTGAGCAGTACAAACAAACAGCACTGCCAATAAGTTTTACAAATTATTGCTCATTTTATATACTGTAATTCACATTTTTAACTTCAACAACCTAATTACAATGCGAGGAGATGCCATGTACAAGGTTAACCCAGAGTCCATAAAATAACCAGATTAGCAGATTTTCCTCTTGAAGAACATTTTATTATCTGAGTTGAAAGAAACCAAGCTGGAAATAGCACCTTAATCCCCAAAAGGATAGAAGACACCTGTAAGGACCTTCCACTGATCTCATGTCAGGTTCCTGGTGAACACGCGCTCCCCCCGCAGGGTGAGATGCTGCAGCTGGTACTGCAACACTTCCGTGTCCGACGACTCTCTTATTCTTGTTTTGTCCAGATTTAGGTAGTCCAGAGACTTGGACTGGGCCCTCTTCCCTTTAAGCAGACAGGGTGGCAGTGAAGCATGAAGACCCCTCCCAGCTTCCCCCTGAGCCAGGGACCTTAGGATGGGGTCACTGGAGCTTGGCATACGCCTCCGCCTCCGGCCATTGGCAGCAGGAATCTCATAGGGTTGGTAGTAACGACTTTTTCCTTTGCAGATTCGTGGAGACTTGTGGAGGACAGACTCTCCAGCCTTCGGGACACTGCTCTGGACAGAGTTGGACACAGTTTCTGAGACTGAACCCTTTTCTGGAGGACTTTCTGACCACCTGTGGGCTAGTTTAAGCAGTTCCTCCCCAGTGGTGAAGCCCACCAGATAGTTTGAGTCCATGTGGAGGATCTGGTACCCTGCGACAGTGCCTCTGATGGGCGAACACGGGGTGCTGGAACATCGAGGTCTCTCTCTGTCGGGTTTTAATGTGGCTTTGATTTCAGATGCAGGAACAATCGACACGTGTGCTCTTGATCCTCCATTGATATCCATTTCCATCCTTACAGACTTATCCTAAATAAAGATGTAGAACAAATTATTTGAGTCATTCTTGTTTCTGGCAAAAAAACCCACAAACATTCAGTGGCCACATTCAGCAAATATCTGAAAGCAAGACATCCACTCCCTGCTAAAGGGCTAGGTCAGTCCTAACGCCAGATCACTCTAACTGTAGTAAACTTCTCAAATAATTACAATTAGCTTTTTAATGTTTGTTTTTTATAATGGTGGTAATCACCATCCTTAATTCAAAGTTAAGAAATGTTTAATCGCGATTAATCTGATGGTCCATAGTTAATGGACAAATATGATTGCTTTATACAACATGTGTGTTATTATTATTGCAAAGACCAGTTTAAGTGAATGTAATGAAAGGTAATCAACAGCCATCTGCTTTCATTTATTCAAGTACTGTACTTTTTCTATCTTGAGCTATTTTCATTTTATGCTACAGTATTTTTTAAATCTACTCCACTACATTTTAGAAACCAATATTTTATGTTTTACTCCACAGCATTGGTCCAACTAGTCCCTGGTCCAACGCCGCCCTCAGCCCTACTGATGGACAACTGGCATGGTTTGCAGCTTTGGGGAGGCCTTGTGTTATCTATGCTTATTCTGTTCTACACATCTATTGTGAAATGTATAAAGAACCTGTAAACCAATAAAATAAAAGTGTGATAACAAATAACAACAACACAGAGGAAAATCAGGTGAGATATGTCTTGAAACTTTGATTTTTTAAAGTAAATTTGATATGTGTGTGACAGTTAGTGAGCCACAGGCCTTTTATTAAGAGGAGTTTTTCCTTTGCACATTTAAGTAAAAATGTTTAAATCTCCTGGTGATTTTGACATCATTTGGTTCATGAATGTATTTATGCTGCCACTACACAATATGCACAATTATACTGAGCAGAAATTGTGTGTCTAAATGTAGTGACAGGTTGGCAGCCTGCCAAAGGAGACACTATAGGCAGTGTCATTTGTTATTGTGATTTATAAAAGACATTAAGAGCAGCTAAGAATTCAACTGGGGATCATGCTGTTACCAGTATGCAGGTAGATGCTTTAACTTCATTTCCATTTCACTTATTAGGGAAGTTAAACTAGATTAATAATTTTACTAATAACACATTTTGTGAGATGAACTAAAAAACCCCAGTTTACATTGATATTATTATAATATTATGAAATTGACGATTTTACAGATGGGATTTTGGATCTCTTCAAATGGGACTATTATGTTAGGAAAAACCCTTTGGAATAAAGACAGGAGTGAATTTGGAATGCTTGATTTCTGGCTCAGAGTATAATAAATGATTTATTTTTTACTGAACCAAAAACAGCGGCCTGATGCGCGCGCGCGCGCGCGCGCACACACACACACACACACACACACACACACACACACACACACACACACACACACACACACAGGCCGCTCCTATAAGGATGGTGGTGTTGAGGTTGTACAGAGAATATTCGGGAGGAAAGATGGCGACATGCGGAGCATCATGTCCGCTGCTGTCAGGAGGCTGAGATGCAGGAGAGATACCGTGTCGTTACAACATTGTGGACATACTGTCTCTCCATAAAGAGATGCCATGTTATGTTAAATGGGACGCGCTCATCATGTCAGACTCTGAGTCTCATCACATTCATCCAATCCGCGTGACCAAGGGACCGCCGTTTACGTGGGAGCACAAGCTAATCTACCAATGTATGTTATTATGATGATCTCCTGCTATCTCACCGCGATACAGACGGAATAAAAATCAAATCAATACAAACCTGTGAGTGAAGAGAAAAGATGTCCCTCACGTCTGCCTCTCTCCTCTCCGCTGTGTTCCGCCAGCCAGTGGAACACTTCCGGTGTGTTTCTCCAGAGCACAACAAGCGATTATACAGTATTTCAATATACATAATTTAAACTTTTGGTGATTCAGAATACATAATTTAACCCTTAAATGTGCAATCAAATATAAATATTTTGTATAATTAATTGAATTATTTTTTTACAACCGCATTACAGCCTTGTTGCACCCGTGATACACCCAATATCATAGCCGTATATGACACTTATTACACCCATTTTACTCTTGGACACAGCCTGTGACATGACTGTATCCTGGGACCATTTAAGGGTTAAAGTATTTGTTGGTTGCAAACATCAGAGGACAAGTGTCTTTGTAAGTATACATATATTTTTAAATAACGCAAAAGGGTTATATTACACACTCAAGCTTATTGAAGCCTTTTTCCATCAAATATGAAAAACAATGTAATGAATAAAAATACAAATAATCTGAAACTATTTGTTTATTTTGGAAATTGTTTCACTCATAAACAAACAGGAGGTTACAACATGCATTGAGTGAGACAAGTCAGAGACACTTAGCAGCTGCTGCCTTGCTAAAAGGTATCTCTGCATGAGGCCAACTGTCCCAGTCCAAATTGCACCAACTGCACATGCCAAAGCATTCATATCAAGGTTTACAGCTGTCAGCAAGGAACCAGCAGGTAGTTGTTGGCTCTGCTGCGTCCCTGAGCGTCGCAATGCCATTCAGCTTCAAACACCTTCTCAGTATCTCTCACTCAAGTAGTAATAAATAATAAACTTAACCTACACACTAGTAAAACAATTGAACGTTTTAGATGGTCATAGTCTGGGTCATCCTGAAATGTGACATAAACATTGTTCACATATGTTCAGCAAACTTATGAAGAAAAACATGTATTCATAACATTACAAAATGTAAAAGAATTAAGGACATTTTTAGTGTGTACAATGTTATTAGAGCTGACCTTCCCTGTACAGTAATGTACAATCAAACCGTCATATTGTATATGGTTAAAGAAACATTGAAGCAGAAATCAATTGACATTCTTAACAGACCTTATAGGGACAATTTTAGGACTTGTTTAGTGACATCCTATATTCAAGAAAATGTATTTAATACATGTGAAAAAAATCATTGCTAAAGTGTGAGTCGGTCATTTTGAATCACTCCCAGTTCAAGTACCGTAACAGCACATGTAACTTCAAGCTCTCTGTACAGCTGGATTAAAACTATCATATTAGATTGTCCCTATCAAACAGGAAATACATCCCACACAATGTTTTAAAGTCATGTTGTTTCTCTGGGCTGCTCTGTCCTGTCTGTATCTGTGCTGTCAGCGTCCTCTTTGCCATGTCCCGTGGTTAGTCTCTCTTTGTTAATGCTGTGTTCTTGGCTCATATGGAGCTCAGATGTTACCGACAATTGTTTTCTACTCTCAGGTATCCTTCGCATGAACACGGGACAGGTATATCAGAAACAAAACAATGGGCGGGGTAAACATGGAGGCAGGTGAAGTTTTATGAAGCACACTAGTGAGATCTCTGAAAAACGATTTCCTGTAGGTAGGTATTCCAATACTTTGTACATCTTAAAATTATTTCCTCAAATGTAGCAACCTTGACAAACAACACATGTTACAGTTTCCTTTAACAAGTTCATATCCCTGTTTGCATAAAAGGTCCACCTTAGTCCATCGGAGCTACGTATCTGGCTAAATTGAGGGATTGCCTCAGCAAGAGAGTACTTTATTATACAGCATTGAGAAACTGTAGCTTACATTTAACGTTCAGGTTTTTTAAGCGAGTCACACATGTACACACATATTCTACAGCTCTTTAAAGCCAACACTGTCTTGCACCATGCTGCTGTACACTGATTGGTACACCTTGGACACATCCAGAGCTGAAGGCCTGAGCCTGGGGTCTTCCCTCTTACACTCCTGGTGGATCTGAAAGAGATGGAAATGGACTACATCCCCTCCAGATACCCTTCCCATTAGGAACAATGTCACGTCAGGGATCTTCCAGATGTCTGTTCTCTCATCGTACTCAGGCATGAGATCATCTGAAAATGGCCTACCAGTGTTTCTGAAGGGCCACAGCTGCTCTGGGGCAACAAAGTCCCCAGTGAGCTCCCGATGACCACATTTGACCCCCAGGCCTTTGGATATGTCCACTTCAGGCAGCGCATCCAGATCGTTCACCACCAGGTGAAAGTCACTTGTCAGCAGAAACTGGGACAAGGTTTTTTCCAGGCTGTTGGAGTCACACATGACCCGCCGCCCAGCTGGGCTGTTGTGGAGGTAATGCAGGATGAGGACATAGTCTATAGCCAGCCTCAACCGGACCTGCCATGTGTTGTGTTGCTGGTGCTGCCCTTGTGCAAGAACACCTTCCAAGTTAAGGAGTGAGCCATGTGGATGGTGCTCCGTGACCTGGGTGTTGTCTTCCTGGCAAAACCCCACCAGCTGCACCACCTGAGGGCCCCTCAGGAGCTGTAGCATAGACAATCCATGGAGGAAATCCTCAAGGTAATCCAGAGAGGACAGTTTGGACAAAGCCACCTTCTGACCTCTCCATTCCGCCAAATAGACCTGGGGGAAGAAAAGGGGACAGTGAGGTCAGTCAATGAGGAGAGAGGGCTGAGCAGAGGAAACATGGACAACAGAGGACACACCTGTGGGACAGGTTTCTTCCAGTAAAGAATTCAAACTTAGTGCAAATTACTCATTTCCAATTGAATGAATGCAACTATCTGGAGCTATTACTTCTGCGACCCTGAGGGATAAGCGGGAGAAGATGGATGGATGGATGGATGGATGAATGCAACTTGTACATTGGTAAGAGTGCATTTATGAGATAAGCATAATGAGCGCTCCCCAATAGCTCTGCAGGGTAACCTGTTCAGCTTCAAATGACAGAAACATGCCCTAGTAAGGCAAAGTGGACCACTCCAAAATAGGATGTAATTTATTCAGACCACCTTTCAATGCACACAACAATGGTTATATATACATAAAAAAAATGAAAATGTACGTAAAATAGACAAATAATTTCAGCCACTGATGCAGAACAAATTGCACCCTAAGCCATAAAAAGTGCAGTGACAGCAGCTGATCTATCATCGAGATTCATTGCAAACACACATTGCAACAGGTAATGGTGTTATAGTAAAATGTGTGATATGAAGAATACTCCATACACTGTCATTTAACACTTGTCCATGTTCTGCTATTGATAAATTATGTAAACTATGTCATAAGGCCCAACTCATGTTTCAAGAAATGAAATATGACATAAAGGATCTCCCAGCAGTAATATGTATGATCAAGTAAGTTTTCCCACATACATTTTATTGTTGGTTTACATTTTTGTTTCTTTTGTCTGTAAAATGTTATCCTTCTTTGTATGTAACAAAGGGAACCTTTATTCTTAAATCACCCATGCTTACTGCCCATTGCTATGGATATTTTCAATAGCATTATCTTAATAACTATAATATATATGGTCAATGAATCTTACTTACAAAAGTTCTGATCAGTCAGTAATAAAAGTTGTTTCACATTTTAGTAGCTATTTATAGACTTTGATAATCCTAATTATCAATAACTATAATTCACTACATTTAACAATCGGTAAGGAAACTAAACTAATATATAATTAAATACAATAATAAAGATCAGTGAATGGAAAAGTATCAAATATTTGAATGTGCCAAATCTTGGCTTTTAGTACCAACAGTGAACATGCGCCCAAAGCCCCCTGGCTGACTACTTTCTCCAACAGCAACAACAGAACTACACTTCATACCAACCAGAGGATTTAAAATACATTTCACTGGAGTTGTCCCTTGATTGATATCATAGGGCAAATTAATTAATTAAGCGATTGAAGAAGTCATTGCTCCAGTTTTTTTGGTAAGTGAAATCTAAGGTTCTAGTATTTAGTCTGTATGGAAGCATAGCAGTTCAATTCACTTCTAAAATTAGCATCTGCATTTCTAAATCATGCATTAGAATTGAATGGGGAATTGACTTGACATTTACCTTTTTAACAGCTCCTTGGCCAATCAGCTTCACCTTGCGTACTTCGGCATCTATCTGTGAACACTGGAGCCAAGGGGTGAAGTTTTTCATGGTCGAGATTTTAAAATGCTGAGGCATGTGGCGTACATGAGATGAAACCAGCTGTTCATCGGTTTGATACAAAGAATCCAGATACAGGTAGATCAAGGCATTGCTGAGGAGCAAGCCAGCTAGGCACACGGCCACTACTGGAACACCTTCGGAGATCAAACTGCTACTGCTCCGACCCATAACGCCTTGTATCTGAAATAGAAGGTAAGTAGGAAATAAGGAGAGCATAATATACAGTTTTTCCCTCTGACCACACCCAGCTTCACTGGTTATATTCGTATCCACAAGCAACAATGATTTCACAGAGACCAGTAGGGCTTATCTACTGTCACGTTGTTTATACCCTAACTGTATTGATTTGCAAATATGTCACCTGGAGTTTTCGTGTCTTTGCACAGCCGGCCAAGAGATCAATCATAATCAGCCTACTACCAATACTCAAAATATGTCTTATAACCACATACAACTTTTAAAGTCTTTAAAGCATTGATATCATTGCCAAAATAGAGTCTAATGTGTAGTAATAATACCATAGATTTAATTTAACAGCATTAAAAGCCACATTTAGGATGCATTTTGTCTGCTTGAAAAGCCCACATTCAAGGGTGGTGTGGGGGTCACATAGTTTTAGAAGTGTGCACGGGACGTGGCCCTGGGAAACAGTAAAGCATTAACTCTATGTTCATGTTTCTGTGTTTTTAAACATTAAAACATCAGCTCCAGCTGCGTCCTCTGCACTAGTTAAAAGCAATAACTTTACAGTTTGTGTCAATAAATGTTTATTAGTACCTATTAATATTGCATTGGGAATGCAATAAACATTCCTACACAAAACCCATTTGCCATAGTGTTTTTGCCAAGGCTTTTGTCACCTCTGTCATCTGACAACACCAACCAAATGAACTAAATGGGTAACATTTATATTTATGTTTTAAAGCAAACGGACTGTGGGGCTCAACGAGCAAGAAATGTATTTGATGAGTTATCAAATAGAGTGTATAACCCCACCAACTGTGTTAGGACCTAATGATTTAGATAATGGCTATTCAATATTTACAGGCGTATCTTTCCCAAAGAAGGTCAATAGGCCTAAGGAAAACAATTTTTGGAATTCAAGATACAACGTGATAGACACGTAAATTGTAATTAAAAGGCCTGTGTAAACGCCATTTTAACAAGAAACACTCCAGGAAGGAGCAGAGCCTGTGCTCAGCAGGGTGCTCCAGCAGTACCATGGGCACTAAGCTACCGCAGACATGTTGTTAAAATAAATCATAATACAGACGCTTGGCTTAAAGAACATCTTTGTACCTACTAATGTGAAGGAGCAAACTTGACGCCAGCATGAATGATTAGGATAAAGTCTCGCAAGGTGAACAAGCAGCAACTGTAACGTTCTGCCGACAGACAGACAGACAGACAGACAGACAGACAGACTGGCAGGCAGGCAGGCACGATAACTTAGCTGTAAACCCTCTAGCGTCACTAACCTGTGGCAGTGGGGTTCACATACTTTCACAATGCAGCACACACGACTACAAAAACAACAACTCACTCATACTAGAGCAGCTATTCAAGATATCCATTTTGGCTCCAAACCCACCAGTAGCCGGATGGAGAAAACACTTCCTGTCATATTTGCAGAATAAAAGCCTCACTTGTGGGTACACATTGAGGGACATAATTCACGTCGGCTCTACACACTTTAAAAACAATGGTCTGTTTGTTGAGTGTAGGTGCGTGTTGTACAGTGAAGACCTACACTTGTGTGTGTTGTGGAGAGTGTGTGTGTTTGTGCGTATATGCGGCGGACAGACAGGACAGGTTTCAATTGGTCTGGTTACCCGTGCTTACGTTTAATAATTGTAAATAAAACCTTTTGGCCAGTAATTTCATTTCCCCGTTGTAGCGACCAGAGAGAAGCAGGGAAATATATCCAGTCTCTGATGGTGTTACGTCATTATGAGAGTGCTGTGATACTTATTTGATCCTGAAATCATATATTTATATACAAACATATATATTATTTAGCATGTCTACGGGATATTCCATAGTTAAATCCGTTCATTTCATGTAATGACAAATATTTCCCCCTCAGTCAAATCATCCCGGAGCCTGTCCGCATCTGTAGCCAGTGTCTCATTATACCACATTGTGAATTAATTGAAAGTAAATATATACATTGTCAAGAACACAGTTATGCCCATCAGACAGGGTGCTGCTGTGCCTCCTGTCATCATTAATGGACCTTGCTTCAGAAGAATGACCACTCAGAGGAGAAGATTTCTTACTGCTCGCGCGCCTGTTGCTTTCACTCCTCGACTCCTCGGCTCGAATCTCCTGTGGGCGGGACTAAGACGCGAGGCGAAGAGTCGAGGAGAGGAGAGTACTGTTGTGTACGTGACTGCATTTTCCGTGAATGTTACGTTTGTAGTGAGTGAGCTTTTATTCTGAAAGCGGAAGTGTGATTGGAAACGGACTCCTACCATCCATGAAGCAGACAGGTTATCTCTTTAATACAGGCGATTGAAAGACTTCCAGACTCAGCGAACAGGTACCTTTTTTTATCTTCAAAGCTTCTCTCTTAAACATTTTCCATCAAGCTGAGTCGCAGGCTAAAAGTACACTTACAACAAGTTAGATTAAAGCTATCAAAAGCTCAGATTCGATCTGGTGAAACCTGTCAAAACAGACCAACGCACTAGATAACAGAAGCTAACGTTAGCTTGGGTACAATATGTTTATTCGCTAGAGTTGGTAGTTCCAGGAAGAATATAGCTCTGCGTTTTCTGAGTATGTAGCTAGCAGCGGTGTGTTTACATGTATCTACAGCTAGCAGCTCAGTGCTAGTTCCACATCTTCCTCCGCAGGCTTCCTGGTTAAGCCGACGCCGTTAGTTTAGGCGTGACACATCTCTGTGTCTGTAATGGTGTCAAACAATTACGAATTTGAACAAATTGAGAAAAACACAATGGCATACGTATTTTGTTCAGGTCCTTTTATTTACTTCAAAAATGAAACCACAAACGTGTAAGCTGGAATAATAAGAGGGTTATAATGAGTTTGAGGTAGCTGCAGATAGCAGAAGGTGAGAGTGTGTTAGTGCTGCAGCAGGCTACGTGCGGTTGTCGGTGAGTGGGATGAGCTGTTTCCATAGTTTCCCGAGCTGAGGAGGCTGTGATGTCACACCCTGTCTGTTGTTCCTACCTCACTGTTAGCGATGAGTCACCAGCTGGTTATTCATTGGCTATTTGTAACATCCTCTGGGTTCCAAAATATGTCACTGATGTGAACAGGGTGAAGGAGATATGGTGAAGGCCATAGGGACCGTAAGGTTTAAAGCGTGGTTGTTGGCAGTGTAATATCTTTGGTTTGAATGAAACTATTCCAAAACCTTTTGCAATCCAATAAAGATGACAAATAATAATTTTCTGTAAGTTTGACCTAAGTATGTGCCTTTAAAAAATAGCTGCTTCATTTCCTTGATTTGAGCAAAACATAATTTGTGGTGGTTTTATCCATACAATTCTAATCAATTCGTCAGCCAGATAAACAACTTTATTGCAATGTAAAAATAGCACAACAACAGCGGAACATATTTCTTTGGTAGATTAGTTGTTATACAGTTTATTTCTCTTTTAAATGGTGCCACATTTTTGAGGAACATGCATTTCTGGGGTGAGCAGCAGAGCTGAGAATGTGGGTTGCGCCCATGAAACATTTACCAAATATTCTCTTCCAATACCAAACAGATTTTTTTTTGCTGTTGTTATTTACTCTTGTTCTGAGTTTCTGGTACCTCCAGTTGTGACAATCAGACAAGTATCATGCACTGCTACAGGGGTCGGTTGGTGTCTGCTCCAAGAATTGGCATGCCACGTGAGACTGATCTGGATAGTGCCTGTGCGATAGGGCAACTGCAGGCTGGTGTTCTGCAAAACCAAGTTGCGACATTATGTGGAGTGAGCCCAAGTACCATCTGCAAACTGAAGGCCAAGTTAACGGGGGATGTCAGAGACGGGCTGCAAAGTGAGCCTCCCAAAAAGATGGCACCCTAAGAAGACTTTCTTCTACAGATTTGCAGTCAATGTTTGCAGGACAATATGGCTGACGGCTCTCTACCGGGACAATCCGGAACAGACTTACATGTAGCCAATCTCCGGTCTCGTAGGGCTGCCATGACTATCCTTAAATTAATAAATTGTTAAATTGCAGATATGTCTTGTTTCATCAAACTTCAATCCTCCAATCCACCAAACAAGAATCAACAGCGAAGAAGATTTGGCAAATTTTCATTGGCGCAAACCCATATACTACTCCCCATCCCACAAATGCAGGTGCAGCTTTGTTGGGTAAATTAAATAAAGTTATATCAGTGTGTGGCGGAGGGGTTGGTGTGAGTTAAGCAAATTTAGTTAGTCGGCACGATCATACAAAAACTAATAGGCAACAAAGTTGGTAAATAAAAACTCCCAGCAGCACTGCAACAAGAGTAATCATAACTTCAATTTATATAGTGCCTTTCATAAACCCAAGGATGCTTAAGAGTGTGATGTTTGAAAGGCCTTGATGTCTGTATGGTATTTTAATAATCCCATACAGGCGGCTGAGTCCTTTTGAGCTTGTTATTTGTATAGCTTTGCTGTCATTTTATACCTTTGTTCTTCTTACTCGCTGATTTTCGAGATATTTAATTTTGCCATTTTCTAATACAAACAGAGATATAACCTGCTCATTTTTAATGTTCTGAAAAAGCATTTGCAGAAAGGATTGCAGATTAGATTGTGTCAAAGAGATCAATAATATTTACCCCATGTGGTGGTGATTTTATTTCTGTACTCGGTTTGTGTCTCTTCGCCCTGGTATTAAGACACATGAACACAAATGCTTTTTCAGGTGGTCCAGACCCACCCACTCATGTTACTCTACTGGGAAGATACAAGTGTTATAGTCTGACATGCTAAAGGAGTGAGGTCCAGCAGTTCCCACCCTCAAACCAAGCTGAGCAGGTGGAGTTCTAACACCTTATCTTTCTCCACACTAAATTGTTGATGGCCTGTTTCACATCTGTTTCACATCTGTTTCAGACAGCAGCAGCAGCAGAAGCAGCAGGCTGCGGTCCCTGCAGGCGGGATGGGAGTCCCCATGTCATTTGTGCTGGTGCTAGCATCCATCTGTCTTAGCCACTGCCTGGAACTACAAAACGCTCTGGATAGTTTCAAAAGGTCTGATAAAAACCCTTTATGCTCTGGTTAAACAGTTTTGGCTGATGTTGAACAACATTTAGCCTTTTACTCATTTATCTTGTTTAAGACAACATGTAACCCTCCTGTCTAAAGATGCATAATAGAGTTCTCTTCATATTCAATGTGATCTTGTTTGTTTCCTGAAAGTGCCACAATCATTTCCTTCCTCTTAGAACAATGATAGGCCGTTGGTTATCTTTGTGTCACAGCATCCAAATGCAGCAATATTTTTCTCAAAATGTTATTAAGATTTGTTTAATTAAAATACAAACTGTTTAATCAGAATCATCTGAATCAAAATACTTTATTTATTCGGGGGAAATTGGGGAAAGTGTATCATGGGTTGGGAGTGTCTAAGATGAGCCATAGCTGAAACAGCGTCATGCTCCCTCTCTAACCCGGTATGAATACGAATTGTGTAACAGTTGCCAAAAAAATAGCTTTTCGTGGTATCTGCTTTGTCACTGCCGATAATGGTTACACAATGGGATGAATAAGCAGGAATCACAAAGGTCAGAGTGGAGGAACACCCAACCCGACTTGAAAGGCATGAATCTTTCAAAACATCTACTTTTTGGTTTATTTCTGTATAGTGTGTTGTTAAATTGAAGCTGAACTCACTGTGTGTCCTGTAATGTTTCCTCTGAAGGTCTCAGGAACATGTGGTGTCAGAACCCACTGACTGTGTGTCCAGGAGCAGGATGCCAGTCTCAGCAAACCCTCACAATTTTTCTGTGGACATTCGGATGCCTGCTGTCGTTCCCGCTGCAGTGAGTCACTTTCTTTGAGGCATAGTGAAGGGTCTGTATCCTTCACTTTAAAAGTGTACTCATCTGTCGAGCTGAAACCATCAATGAATTAATCTGAAGTGAATCAATAGAAAGTGAACCTGCAGTGATGTTCTAAATAAGGATATAATATTTTAAAGGGCTACTAACTAAATAAATCAATGATTTCACTCACAATATTGATTTATAAAAGGATTTGTTTTTGCTTTCACGAAGACAAAAGCCCTTTCTCATTTCTAAAATGTATGATTTGACTGAGGGGAAATATTTGTCATGTCATGAAATGAACGGATTTAAATGTGTAGACATGCTAACTATATATTATATAATTATAGTCCTGTACAGAGAACTGTAGTTCCCCACAGCAGATGCACATTAATGACATCATAAATACAGATAGTGTCAGTGCAATTCGATTCTCAAAGCACTGCAGTCTCTTTTCCTAAGTCCTTTTGAATTCTCCTATCCACTATTCCTTAACCCCGTGACGTTTCACACAGAGGTCCAGGAATAGAGCACAGGAGAAGACGATAGGAGCTGAGTTTTGGACAATTCAACCATACAATACATACATGTCTGCCTTCTACTGTTGTTCCTGTTAGTGATTACTTTCTGTCTGTCTTCTGTTTACCCCGTTGGTGTTTACTTATCAAAGTGAAGACAGATCAAGAGCTAGTGCATTTCCCCTAAGCATTATGCTATATTTATGTAAGGTCATTTTCATTCATGCTGATAATTGGTGAGCGTCTGGTTTTATAGGCTACTTTATAAGTTCCAGAAATTCTCCCTAAACAATGAATCCTAATCTGTGTTCTTAAAACACTTTAATGATATCCTGGATTATCAAGTTATGAATTTAAATTATGAATTTCAATAAATGCAGATGCAAGTAAGAAAATAAAAGAAATTAAAGCTGCGAGCAGCGATGAGCGGGTCTTCGATGCTCCGTGTAGGTCCGCTGTGGTCCACACGTTGCCGCATCACAAAGGTGTTGAGGCATGGACCTTTGATGTACATGTGAAGTTTAAGGGCTATCAGTGCTTTTTCGTTGGAGTTACCGCATCATTGTGTTTTATGGTGAGGGACGCGTTGCCATAGAAACGCCACATTTTCAAACATCCAATTTGACGTAGAGCTGTTCAAGGCAGCAGTGTTAACCACCGTCTGAAATGTGGGGCCGTTCTGAGCATGTCGGTTAGAGTTATGACATCATCGTGTTCCATGGCGAGGGATCGCCTAGCATCGCGCAAACGTGAAAATGGGCGCCACATTACGACAACGGTGTGCGATAAAAAAACATTCTGTTGGATATTGTTTTACCACCCAGGTCTCGAGACCTTACTTTCCAAGTTTGGAGTCGTTCGGATAAGTGCCCTAGGAGGAGTTGGTAAAGGAACGGAGGGCAAAAAACGCGATAAATCGCGTTTTTCCAACGCAAGATTCTAAATGGCCGACTTCCTGTACATTTTTTCATACCCCTCCAACAGGCTTTTTGGTTCGTCTCTGCACCCGAGATGTACATAGCAAATGTTGTTTGTTGAGAAAGTTAAAGGGGGGGGGAGTTTACATTAAAAACGGAAGTGGGCGTGGCTTGCGCATTTTTGTACGCAAAGTTCTGGAACACATTTGACACGTCTATCTTCACCAGTCCTGACGCCCGTGCAAAATTTGGTGACTTTTCACATATGTTGCGGGGCTCAAATATGCATTGAAAATGGAGAAATAAAAATCATAATAATAATAATCCTTTCCACGAGAGCGGGCTACCCAACTGTCATGATTTCGGCCCCTTTTTGGGTGTTTTTGCCCGTCGTTTTCCCTGTATTCTGTGTGTTTTGCAGGGTTGTACAATATTACAATAGGGTCTTCGCCGACCTCTGGTCTCAGACCCTAATGAAAAGGTTTGGTTGTGCTCAGCAAGACACAGTAGTGTGTGTGGCCTGCAGCTGGCTCTGTTCCTCCTGTTTTTATACACTTCATGGTGTTTTACAGCAAATTATTTTACCTGGTAACAGAGAGAATACTATTGGCCGGACTTCTACAGATTCTTGTGGTCAATCTCTGGTGAATACTGGCTGACTGAAGTTTTGCCGTACACATAACTCTGTTTTGGTTTGTGCTTTTTACTCAGAGTTCGCTTTAAAAGAATGCATCGTTCAGTTCCACTGCTGAACAAGTGACGCTTGTAACAAATAGATATATTGTGTTCTCTAATGTTTCAGTCGGACACTTACCTGTGCACAGCATTTTCGGTGCCAACTAGTCAAGATGCGTACATTGGTGAGTATATCTTCTTTAAAATCTATTGAGGTTTACAGGCAACATACAGTACGTAGCCCTGCTGTAAAAGCACCAGTCAGAGATGGGGGCTCAGTGGTTAGTGTGTGACCTGCTCCATCATAATCATTCACACCCAACCCTTTGGAAAGAGGATATAATTAGCTTTCCATTGATATCCCAATTGTGTTTGTTCTCCAAATATTCAGCCAAATGTTTTACATAATGAGTGTGACCAAGGCTTTAAAAGTTAGCTGACAATATTTTAACCATAGTTATTTCAAGTGCGGGCTCAAGGCTTTACATATGGGGGTATAGTACCCCTTGGCCTCCTCTTAGGACCACCACTGGATTAGCCATGATTTTGAAATTATTGTTGGTCAAAATAAAGCTTGTTAGCAGGCTGTCCTTCTCATGATGATTAACATGTCCACATGTGGACTTGTTGCCCATTCCACGGTCTGACCCCGGCTCTGGAGCCATCAATTTTGAGACTGGTGGAGAGGATGACTCTCATCAAACTGTTATCCATCATGGATAACCCCCCACCTTCTCTGCCTGCAGCTGGACAGAAAACAGAGCTCCTTCTCCAACAGACCTCCAGCTCCGCTGTCACAAGGACAGATACAGGAGAACATTCCTGCATACTGCCATAACTCTGTATAACAATTCACCTCTGGTAGGGGGGGGGGATAATCATCAAGTTCAAAATTTCAACACACCCATTTGGGACCTGATTAACACTATCAATACAAGAACTTTGACACCAAAAGTAACTCTGTATCTTGAAAATAACCCCCCATCCCTTGAAAATGAACCCCAAAAGTGGCATTTTCTGCACATTCCGCCTGGTATGCATAAGCTGCTCTTACTGTTTGCCTATATACTGTTGAATAAATGCTTTCAAACCCATTTGATATTTAATAAACACTATTAATAGAAGAACTGTTACACCTCAAAGTGACCCTGTATCTTGAAAATAATCCCCCATCCCTCTTTAAAATTAAAAAAAGAACACAAAAAGCGTTTTTTTTTAGCCGTTCTGCCCTTTGTATGCATTCACTACTCTTACAGTCTGCCAATACTAAAAGACTAAACTCATTTGGAAATTTTTTATTTCAAATACAAAACAGTTAATTCATTTCTATTCAGTCACATTGACATGGAAAGAACTTGAACTTGTCAGTCTTAAGTAGCACCTCACATTTTTCTTAGCCTTTCAAGACTTTCTTGGAATTTTGCATATTCCAGTGTGGTTCGGTCACTCCTCTTGCCTAGGTACGCCATGAGAGCATCTCCAAACTCCTGTGCTGTTTTCATCCTCCTCTTCCCATTGGGCAGTGTCACCTGGATTCTGAAGATAGGATCGACTTTAGGCAGAAGCGTGGTGCTTTCTCTGGCAAACTGAACCTCAAGCTTCATCCTCTGCAACTTTGCGTTGTTGTTCAGACTTTCATCCACAAGGAACTTTTCAACTTCCCCACTGTCAGTGAAGGGGCCACCTCTAGATTTCAGTGTGTCCAGCATGTCTAGTCTCTTCCTCTCCTTTCTTTGAGCCATCTCCTGTTTCTCGTCTGCCCCACTCTCGAATTTCGCCTTCATGAGTTTACTCCAGTTGAGTTCAACCTCTCTTTTTGCTTGGGCTGCTGCCTTGAAACCTCTGAAGGATGGAATCTGTCCATCCCTACGCTCCTGGCTCTTCTGTAAAATGATTGACCTACTGACTGCGTTCAGTTTGCCTAGCTTCTTCAGTCTGTAGTCCACCTTGCCACATTGTCTCTCCATCCCAATGTTGTGCACAGGGGTGCCATCAATGTTACTAGCCTGTTCACTGACAGGGTAGTCCATTGGGAAGGTCTCCTCATCAATCCCATAGTCCCTCCTCTGCCTGGCCAGGACAGTCTTCAGATGGGGCTGCATGAGATCTGTCAGCTTCTTCACTTCATCCAAGTGTTCGGCAGCCATCTTGGAGAGTGTTAATTAACTTCGGTGCTGCCTACTAATTTAGCTTAATGTAACAGTTAACTAAGTGATTACTGTATAATAAAGTTAGCTGGCTAATTTGAGCAAAAACATGTCAAATCAACTGTTGCACTAAGCTAGCTAGCTAGCTAGTTTGAGCTATGTTCTTAACAGATAGAAAGCTAAAAGTATGACTAATATTGGAACCTGACACAAACCAAGCTAAATTATAGTACAATAAATGATATAATAATACAATTAGAATATAATAATTTTGTTTAAAAGGAAAAAACATACCTGGGACAACTTTGTTTAACTGCTTGTCTGATGGTGTGTTGAATATGACTGTCTGCTTGGGGATTTCAACGGTTTGCTTGCAGTCAACCAGCAGCCACAATGTATTATGTAAATGTATTTTATCACATTAGAACATTGCAACATCTGACAGGTGAACCAAAGTGTTCTCTTAAGATTTTATTTTATTTTTAATGATAAAAGGGGGGGAAAGGGGGCAAAAAACATGTCCGATTTAGTTTTTTGGGTGGGGTGGGGGGTTTATTTCATGATAGGTACCAACTTCCGATACAAAATATCTCCCAAATGACCCAATGCACCATCACTGAAGTGGGCGTAATCATTTTCCAATTTTTTTATTTTTAGGCCATTTATCCCCCCCCCCCCCCCTACCTCTGGCTGGCAGAGAATTCACTGCTCCTCAGCCTCTCTGTTAACTGGAACACAACATTCTAACTTTACACTTTACATTTATATTTTATTTAATATCCCATTTACTGCACTACTATGTATATAATATCCTGCTCTATATTTTGTTAACTCCAATAGTGTTTACTTGTCCGACAGTGTACTGATTATTTATGTTCTTAGTCCAACTGTGTATATATATATTTATAATACTGGTTTATTTTTATTTCTATTTCTTCTTATCACTGTGATAACTGGACTTAAACCATACCATACTGTACATTCTACATTTAATCTATTTAATATTCCACACCTTCCTCACTTATTGTACATATCATATCCTGCTTTATATTTTGTTTTTGTTTATATAATGTACATTTTTAGTCCCAAATGCATATTTTTTACTTTCTTTATAAATGTTATTTTATTTTAATTTTTATTGTAATTACATTGCCTTCTTTATGCTGCTGCTGCAACGAAAAAAATGTCCCAAATTGGGATCAATAAAGTACTTCTATCTATTTTATCCATCTATCATTAGGACACATCCTTTCCAAACCCCGTTGGTCATCACAGTCCAGTGTCACAGCATCAGCACTTACTAATGTACACAAAAATGAAATCAAGTATGATCGAAGTCATTGACAAGTTGTGGCAGGTTTAAAAGTCAGTTTGATGAAAATGCAGAGTATGGACTTTATTTTAGATTTCATGAAACTATTGCATCTGAATAAGACACAAATGGTCTGAGATAATTCAGTCTTCAGACCCAAAGTGTGTTGAGTATGTAAAGTATGTTATTAAATGTAACATATTTCAACCACAGTGTTTTTTCTTCTTCAGTGGACTTCATACCTCATGCCAGTATGGACACAGTTCATCACATGCTTCTGTTTGGCTGCCAGACTCCCGTCTCCAGCAGCAGCTACTGGTAATATCACATTTCACACTGTTGCATTATCATGAATAACCACAGCACTGCCCACAGAACCTCCTGCAGATCCTGCTAGGGGTCGCATTGTTTCTTTAGTGATGTGAAAAGCACCAGCAAGATATATTCCTCACCACTTCATAGCTGGTTCAAATAGCTTCCAGTATGACAGGTGGACGTTTGATTATAACTAGTTAGTCATTTTCTCTACAAACCAGAAATTGAATGAGTTGACAAAGAACCTGTTCCTCCTTTGTCATGACATGGTGGATATGATCCTCGCATCTTTTGATGCCAGGTATACAATTTCAAATTCCACAAATACCCCTCAAATATTGGCTATGAAAGGTGGACCCTAAAGCCTACACATTTCACCTAAAAACCTACATCTGATCTCAATTCAAGAAAAATAAAACATTGAATTTTAAAGAAATCCAAAACTTTTTAGATTGAATTCAATGTATAAACTAACATTTCACAGAAACGGTTAGCGTTAGTGCCAAAGTAAATACAAACATAGCACTTTGTTTGAGTTGTACATATTCTTGCCCTACTTTTGTTCGGATGTAGGATTTTTTTTTTTTGGCCTTAGTCTCTTTCACTCAGATCATTTTTCATATTATGCAGATGCAACATTTCTTTTGGGATAGAGTAACTTAGAAGGGAACCTCGGTGGCCCCATATCGGACCACGAACAATGCAACATAATTGTTTCGACTCGTGCTGAATGCCAGTCCTGACCAAGCGTTATATTTACACAAAGCCTTAGGCAAATGAAGGCTGATGCCTAACTTGTGCAGCTGACATCATCTTTAGATCAGACTTAGAACAACAGGTAAGAACTGGGTGAGTTTAAGACCAGGTGTAGGGTTGCAACAGACCCCCAGTACTCCAAGTCAAAGGTTAGACAGACACAAAATAGACTGGAAGAACAGAATTTTGACTTTCATAATGTTATGTATGTCTCCATTATTGGCAATGAAGTTTGGGGACCTTCTATCATCAGGCAGTCATTTAGACTTGCCAGCAACAGCAGGCAGTTGTTTCAGATGAAATAAACTCTGATAAACCCAATGTACATCACCTGCTGAGCATCCAACAGCAGCAGAGAAACATTTAGAGAATACTGGAGAACAAAGAGGAGCATTTAGAGCGAAACAGAGCTAAATGAGGACTGAATAATAGATGTAGATGACTGCACAACCCCTATATGCTCAATTTGCAAAAAGTCTGAAGTTGGCTAACATGTTCACCATAATATCTTTATAATGGCTGCAAAGAACATAAACAAATCAGGTGTCTCCAATAGCCAATTGTAGTTCCATGATTGAGCCTACGAAAATAAATAAGAATATAAATGATATTGCAATTATATGTTAAACCATGTATTTCCCAAGAGTTCTGTTTGGACCTGTGTTTAGAAGTATGAAAACAACAACAACAAATCTAAAAACAGAGAATCAACCCGGGAAGATGATTGGGAAATGAAGACCTGCTGACGCAACCCTGGTTCAAGTCTTTTTTTATTGACACAAATCCAGGTGTAACTTTGCAGCGTTAATCAGAACATTTTTTCAGTTTGTTCTGCTGTAGTTTTTCTCTCAGTGCCCTCTCCCTCTCACTTGTCCATCTTTTCTCAACAGCTCACACACTGAACAATATAAATGCTAGATTCCAAAGCGAAAACAACTCAGCAGTTACTGAGTCACTGAGAGCTGCAGACTGCCTGCCCATGATTGGTCCACGCATGGCCTGATGCTTCTGGCCAATCGGCTGGCCCGGCCATTAGGGATGCTCCCTGTGCTCTTGATGGCCTGGTCCAGTCAAAGCTGACTCTGTAAAGTGGCCATAAACACACGTTTCTATTTTACTCATTTAGCGATTTATAATTAATGCCCCCATGTCGTTTTTTCCTACAAAACAAACTTAGGTCAAATCTAAAGCAAGTAACTAATGCACACTGAAGGGTCGCGCCGGCTGGTAAAGATTCCCGTGAAGGCAGCTCTGGTCACCTCACTCATTGCTCCTCAGATATCCTACCCTGCTTTCTTTAATCTACACAGAGCAGAGCGCACAGATCCTGCGGGGATGCACCCGCAGACATTTCTGCTCTGACTGCGTGCCAGTCCTTTAAAAAGGAAGAGACTGTTTATTTGAAGAGGTTGACTGAGCTGTTTCTCTCTGAAGGGACTGTGGCAGTGTCCAAGGCACCTGTGAGGATGAGGCGTCCATTATGTACGCCTGGGCGCGGAATGCACCCCCTACTAAATTACCCCAAGGTATGTTTGTTCACAATGACTGAAAGTCTTATTTGTTCATTTACCTAAAGTTGTACCATCCGTTGGTCTGGGTTAGTTTGTTTATTGATAGAACAAGGTACAAAATGAGAAGGACATTTAAGGGTATGAAATGTAAATATCTCCCTCTTGTGGACAACTGTAATAATTGAAGAATTTCTAAATGAGCTCAACTCTACTCTGGAAATCTGAAGTTACATGTCTTGTTACTTATCAGCTGACAAACACAGAACTGATAGATATGCAGCTATCTCATACACGCCAATTTGTCATTCTTACTGCTGTTGCAAAATGTGTTCTAAATCTTTATTAGGTCTCCTAGCCAATCTGATAAAAGGGAAACGAAAGCCATTAAAACAAATGTAAGTGCATTTTATAAGGGCGTGCAGGAAAATTGTCTTGCCAGTGGCTATAATATCAGAGTATGGGTTTGCAACGTTTGCAATATGAACATGCTGTGACTTTCTCAGTCAAAACTTATGTTAACAATAGACACATAGAAGATAGGGACATGGTTTAATAACTCCCTGACTCCCCCTGTAGAACACAGCTTCCCTGTCTTGTTAGTGTTTATTGATAACATATAATAGATTTAAAGGTCCCCACTTGTGCAAAATGCACTTTTGATGTCCTTTATACATAAATATGTGTCCCCGGTGTTTGAGGAGACTCACAAAGTGTCAACCCTCTCTCTTTTCCTCCTTACCCACATCTCTAAAAATCGGGGGTACAAACGAGCTGATCCAGATGAGGCATGTAGCATGGGGGATCTGTTTGGTATTTTGAACAAAACAATTTACATACATGCTTTTTATAGATATGGACCTACAATAACCATCCAGCCATCCATCTTCTCCCGCTTATCCGTCAGGGTCGCGGAGGTAACAGCTCCAGCAGAGAGCCCCAAACTTCTCTTTCCCTGGCCACATCAGCCAGCTTAGCTTCCAAGGTGCTCCCAGGCCAGCGAAGAGATATAATCCCGCCACCTGGTCCTAAGTCTACCCCTCGGTCTCTTCCCAGCCGGACGTGCCTGGAACACCTCCCTAGGGAGGCGCCCATGTGGCATCCTCACTAGGTGCCCGAACCACCTCAACTGGCTCATTTCAACGCGAAGGAGCGGCGGTTCTACTCCAAGTCCCTCCTGGATGACTGAACTCCTCACCTTATCCCTAAGGGAGATGCCAGCCACCCTGCAGAGAAATCCCATTTCGGCCGCTTGTATCCGCAATCTCGTTCTTTCGGTAATGACCCATCCTTCATGACCACGGGTGAGGGTAGGAACGAAAATGGCCCGGTAGACAGAGAGCTTTGCCTTCTGGCTCAGCTTTCTTTTCGTCACAACGGTGCGGTAAAGCGACTGCAGTACCGCTCCCGCTGCTCCGATTCTTCGGCCCATCTCACGCTCTATCATTCCCTCACTCGAGAACAAGACCCCGAGATACTTGAACTCCTTCACTTGGGGTAAGGCTTCATTTTCTACCTGGAGTGGACAGTCCATCGGTTTCCTGCTGAGAACCATGGCCTCAGATGTGGAGCTGCTGATCCTCATCCCAGCCACTTCACACTCGGCCGCGAACCGATCCAGTGAGTGCTGAAGGTCACAGACCGATGAAGCCATTAGGACCGCATCATCTGCAAAAAGCAGTGGTGCAATCCTTAGCCCACCAGCTGCAGACCCCCTCCCCCACGACTACGCCTCCTGTCCATGAATATCACAAACAAGAATGGTGACTAAGTGCAGCCCTGGCGGAGGCCAACCGTCACCAGAAATCTGTCCGACGTACTACCGAGGACCTGGACACAGCTCTCGCTTTGGGAGTACAGAGATTGGATGGCCCTGAGTAGAGACCCCCTCAACCCATACTCCCGCAGCACCTCCCACAGTATCTCCCTGGGAACCCGGTCATACGCCTCCTCCAAATCTACAAGGCACATGTAGACCGGATGAGCGTACTCCCAGGCCCCCTCCAGGATCCTTGCGAGAGTAAAAAGCTGATCCGTCGTTCCACGACCAGGACGAAATCGCATTGTTCCTCTTCGATCTGAGGTTCGACAATCGGTCGGACCCTCCTTTCCAGCACCTTAGAGTAAACTTTCCCGGGGAGGTTGAGTAATGTGATGCCTCTGTAATTGGCACACACCCTCTGATCCCTCTTTTTAAAAAGGGGAACCACCACACCGGTCTGCAACTCCCTCTGTACTGTTTCCGACTTCCACGCAATGTTGATGAGACGTGTCAACCATGACAGTCCCTCAACACCCAGAGCCTTCAGCATTTCTGGGTGGATCTCATCCACCGGGCTTTGCCACTGTGGAGCTGTTTAACTACCTCAGTGACTTCCCCCCGTGAGATTGGAGTTGATCCCCCTTCATACTCCAGCTCCGCCTCTAACATAGACGGCGGATTTGTCGGGTTCAGGAGTTCCTCAAAGTGCTCCTTCCACCGCCCTAACACACTATCAGTTGACGTCAACAGCGTCCCATCCTTACTGTACACAGCTTGGATGGTTCCCTGCTTCCCCCTCCTAAGGTGTCGGACGATTTTCCAGAACAACTTTAGTGCCGACCCAAAGTCCTTCTCCATGGCTTCTCCGAACTTCTCCCACACCTGCTGCTTTGCCTCGGCCACGGCTGAGGCTGCGTCAGGAGTACCCAGGGATAACATATCCCGGAAGGCCTCCTTCTTCAGTCGGATGGCTTCCCTGTCCACCAGGGGGTTCGAGAATTACCGCCCCTTGAGGCACCTAACCTTGAGACCACATTGGGCCCGCAGGACGAAGCGGAGGTGTTGCCCACGTTGCCTTTTCAGGCTGTGCCCCTCCGGGCTCCGTGGCAAGCCCGGCCACCAGACGCTCGCTGACGAGTCGTCCTTCTGGGCCTGGCTCCGGGTCTCCTCGCTTTCATGTGTGTTTGTCATGAGGTCTTTTGACCTACAATATATTGTTCAAATATAGTATAATAGGAGACCTTTAAAGGTCACATCGTGTTTATTTACATTGCAAATGCTGAAACAGTGCAGTAATCAAACACAGAGTATCAGCTCCAGCTGTGTGTCCCCCTCACTCTTAACAACAACAACAACAAACAACAATTTTGTGTCTTTTTCTAAGCTCTGTTGTGTTTTCTGTTGTCCCCTCAGATGTCGGTTTCAAAGTTGGAAGAAGTTCAGGAATATCCCACTTTGTGCTGCAGATCCATTATGGAGATATCAGTGCTTTCAGAGGTGAGTCCTAGTACACACATTGTTGCATAGAGATTGTTTATGTACATCTTATTGAGTTAAAGTCTGGAAAGATTCATGGGTTTCACGGATTCACTGCACAAAAGGTTTCACAGCTCAGTGAAGGATAAGCCAATGACCAGTTCAAATGTTGTTGCACAATCAGGGTTGTGCAGTAGTGGTGTTAGTAGTTGAAATACATTTCAATGAAGTGGTGGTGTAGCTTCTTTCTGAATCAAAAAGCTTTTTAGTAGCTTTGCCCTTTTTCTGATCAAACAGTGAGTCCACATCTACATTATGCCAAGCAAAGCTCTCTGCTGCGCTTCAAGATAAAAGCGCTGAGGAGCAGTAAGTGCTTATGCAGATGAGAAGAAAGCATTTGAAGGTTTTAAAGATTAATCTGTTTTGTTCTGCAGACCATCATAGAGATTGTTCAGGACTAACCCTACGGATGACATCCAAACCGTGAGTAATTGTAATTAAAAGCACAAACTGTTCTGCTGAATACTGATAGAAAAAGCAATGGGTAAACATTTTGAGGAAGCCAAAAATCCACCACAGACGAGGGGCAATGTAATGTAACGTAACATAATGAGCTATTTGAGCCACCGGTATTATTTGACATACATATGTTTCATACAGATGCAGGTCTTTCACATATCGGGCCGACACACACTCCAGCCGACACTTGAGTAGGTCAATAACCGTGCCGTAGAATTTTCTACCAGCATTCAGGTCCTCCACAATTCCAGTCAACAGATATTTTGGCAAGCAAAATAGCTGCTGAGGTTTTGCGCTACTAGCTAGCCTCTCTGTTTGGACTAAATATCCGTCATTAATTATAGCTACAGGTGGAACTAACCAGGGAAACTTGGCTTACCTTGGCCTCCTGGACAAAACGCAGAAAAAGTAGAGGGAAATGTGTGAGAGGAGAAAGAATAGGACCCTGAGACTTTACTATCAGTTTTTCCTCTGGAGGAGCAGGCAAACTTGACTAGAAGGAATAGAAAGGAGATTTCAGTAGAAAAGTGATAAAAGTAAGCTATGCTACTTTATGCTTTACTCTACTTTAGTTCAGAGGTAAATGGTGTACTTTTACTCCACTACATTTATTTAAATACCTACAGTTACTTTATATAATTTTGGATTAATGATGTGAAGTATAATCAACCCTTGAATCAAACACTTTCATGATCAATAATTATAAAACATATCAGATATATTATTCTGAAATGCTCCGGAGCAGGTTATGTACCAGATAAGAGATCACCTCAGTGAAAGCACCGCCTGCTGACCAATCACAGCTCACAGCCTGCAGACCAATCAGAGTTTACCGCCTGCTGACCAATTAGAGCTCTGTGTGGGGAGTTTAAACCCATCAAGTCATATATCAGGATAAAGGAAATACAGTTTAAACTGCCGTATGCAATGCAGACAAATGGCAAAAATCGCCGACCGTGTGAACATGAAAATTAAAGAACATCACTACCCATCATCTGAGCCATTCCACTATTATTACATTTGGCATTGCTTATTTAAATATCTGCCACAACATAAGTAACCGGAGCAAAGTAACTCAGGGCATTGCGTACAGTCCACGGTACTGTAAGTGCAGACCCAAAGTGTCGCATTTATCATCTGTGTCAGTTCCTCGAGCCGTATCTGGCCGTGCAGTACTTACAGTGCCACATACTGTACAGGGTTTCCCCCAGAAAATGTGTTAGTCAAGGTGGTGACCGGGGGGGGGGGCACGTACTCATCTCCGGGGGGGGGGGGGGGTGGTGAAGAAGCCGGCGATTTTGGGCTGAGTTTTTCGATCCATTTGGCTGTGAACATTGCGAGAGAAAATTACGTGCAAATGTCAAAGGCAGGCTAGGCTATAATAATATAGCTACGTGTAAACGTTAAACACAATTAGCCTTGATAAGAAAACATTACGCTTATCCAGGTAGCCTACTAGTGAACAGTTGACAGACTATTATTAGACTAGTATAGAATTCAATAATAATCTTACCTTGATACGACAGGTTGTCAGCCATCCAAATAGTAGATTCGACAGGTTGTCAGCTATCCAAATAGTAGATTCGACAGGTTGTCAGCTATCCAAATAGTAGTCTTTCCGAAAAATGCTGGTTTTGAAGGATGTTGGTCGAACGATGATAGCACAATGACATATACCACTAGATGCCGCTGTTCGGACGCATCACGCGATTCAGAGGCATATTTGGAGGCATAGCCCCACATTTTAAAACGTTTCTTTTATTTGTTTTTTGTTTTTTATTTTAAAATGCGTTCTGCAGAGAAGATAGACTGTCAGTCACGGTTTGGAATGAAAGGTAGAAAACATGAAAGAGTAAAACGGCGAATATCGCTATAGGCCTATATCTATATAATTTTTTTTTTTTTTTTCTGGAGACGTGACGTTAGTCAAGGCGGCAACCCCGTGTTGTTAAGGCGGCCGCCTTAACAGGAAAGCGCTGTGGGAAACCCTGCTGTATGAAAAAGTGTAAATAAACATTAAGTTGACGTAGTTTTTTATTTACCAGCTGTTCGTCCTGCACCTTGCAGCTGCAGCTGTGTGGCTTTCATGATGGATTAAGTGTTTAATTCATGGATGTTTAAAGTTTAGCTTCTTATTTGTCTGACATGATAGTTTACTTTCCATTAATGAAATATGATGCTCCGCTGTCAGTACGCTTCTCCAGGTTGTGATTTGTCAAATGTTGCTAACCCCGCACCTTTCACATGGATGCTGGACAGTGAAACCCTGGGTTGACTTACCGAGTTGATAACCAGCGTCGTAGGACCGCTTAGCGGGATATTGTTTGTTAGGGTTAGTTAAGCCAGACAACTCAAACATATCCAGGGTCTGTTGAACTGGCTTCGTTGTACAGGCCTCTGGAGGAACTGGATAAATATCAATGAGACAAACAACAGCAAGGAAACGACAATAAAACACTACCATGACAAATCGAATAATAAATATATCTCTATCAACACTAGAAACCTTTGCATATACAGAACATAAAACACAGGATGTAGAAAATGATATTGATCTGGGAAAACAACAATACCAACAACAGCTGCAATTATTACACAGAAGATCAAATTCAATACAACTTGTCAATCAGAATATAGCATATCAACTATCCACTTTAATAGCAGCAACCTACATGCCAAGTTCCACAACAGCAAAGAATATCTAAGACAGTTTAAGAACCCAGTTAACATCATGGCAATATCAGAGACCTGGACCAGCACTGAGAATTGTGCATACTTTGTGATTGATGGCTATGAACTGAATTACACAAACAGAAGGAGGAGGTGTTCACACATATTCACAAACATTATGGAAAACCATAGAGTAAGTGGGCTATTATAAAGGGACATCAGTGATCATTTTACCTGTTTTTATTGTCTGTCACTGCAGATATAAGAGACCTAAGAACACCAGCCATTTCAAATACTAAAGAAAACATAAATGCATTTAAGAATGACTGAATCATAATTGGAAAGTAGTATATGAAAGAAGTGATATTCACAAAGCATGTAACACATTTTTAAACATTTGAAAATCACTTTATGACAAAAACTGTCCTGTCAATGCAGAGATAGACAAAGACAAACCAACAGTCAGATCACTAAAGGTCTAAAAAGTGCCTGCAAAAAAGAAAAACACACTATATAGACAGTCAATATGGATTCCAGACAGACAGATCAACATCTACGGCACTAATGGAACTAATTGAGGAAATTGCTGTAAAGACAATAAAAAACATGCAGTGGGAATATTTATAGACACCATAAATCACAGCATTTTAACCACAAACTAGAAAGGTATGGCCTCAAAGGGTTGGGGTGGATTTGAACATAACTTGTGGCGTACCACAAGGGTCTGTGTTAGGTCCAAAGCTCTTCATACATCAAGAAACATCAACGATATATGCAGAGTATCAGATATACTGACATTTATTTTATTTGCCGATGATACTAGTATTTTTTCTCCCGGGTACAAATTTAAATAGCTTCTGAATTGTAAGGTATGCTTGGGTGCTTTGAGAGGCGCCTCTAAATACAATGAATTCTTATTATTAAAGAAGAACTCTGAGCATGTGCATAACAATGGTTGGGTTGTTTTTTATGGAATGGTTTGGAGCAGGAGAGTGGAGAGTTAAAAGAAAGCATGAACATAAATTAGTTTAAAAGAATATACAACAACACTTTTTGGAAAGATATGGGAATGACCATAGGTGATCCAAGATGAGAAATAATTGTAAATGTAAATACAATAGCAGTTATTCATAACCGCAGAAACCGCAGTGTCTGTTATTGAGTATAAACAACCTCTGAAATGTCCAAATTGACCAATCAGAATCGAGATTTCAACTAAGCCGTGTATTAAACTGTGACAAGCACTTCCTGTTTACTGACTGACTCTCTCTGTGCCTCCTCACAGGCAGCCGTTCATCGCTGGCATATACTTGCTTATGTCTGTGGACACAGTTATCCTTCCAGGAAGAAAAGGTATTTTTTCTAAAAAGTAAATGTGAATTTAAGTCCAGGCATGCAGCCAGTGGTGGATTTTGTCATATTTAGCTTTGGGAAACGCTGAAACTTGGAGGCAACAAAGACTGTGTCCAGTGTGTCTCTACCGGTTGGCCTTATTGTTCCACAAAGGAATCCAAAAGCATTTATGAAGGCTTCCTTCCTTACAGCCTGCTACCATTCTGACAACCCCAAGATGGCACTAACAAACACATACAGATTATTCAAATACATGTCTCCAAAAAGAAATAAGGGCAAGCCTACAGCCCGACTCCTCTTGCCATTTCTCTAATATGAATGTTACTGTATTGTCTTTCTTTCCTTTGTTATTCTGTCTATGCTTCCTTCCTTCCTTCTTTCTTTCTTTCCTTCCTTCCTTCCTTCCTTCCTTCCTTCCTTCCTTCCTTCTTTACTTCTTTTCTTTTTTCATTGCTTCGTTCCTCTCCACCCCCGAATACAGTATATAGTATTTGTCATATGTAAATATTGGAAATTTCTTATAATAGTCTTAAAATCGTTTTTTAAATAGCTTCCTTGTATTTTGTTCAAGCACCCATACTACTACTACTACTACATAGTAACTTTTTGAAGTTTTCGACTTCTAGTGGTCCAGTAAGTAATAACAATCTGCTGTCTCAGGCTGATCGTAATCATGTGACCTTTGAGGACCGTCTGGAAAATCCCAAATTGTAAGATAGTTTGGCTATTATAATGCTTTTATTCTAGTGATAAGTGTATATTTACTTTCAGAATCTACGTCCAGTGAATGTGTAGAATATATAGTTTGATAGGTACTACGATGATTATTTCAGGTCTCGCCAGGAAAATGTGTATATATGTATTGTGTAATGTGGTATGCACGCAGACCCTGAAATGTAAGATTGTCTCGTCATTCCTCCTATTGATTTGTTTTGGCCAGCGTCCATGCAAAATTTGTCAACATTTGTCTCAAGGTGTGAAAACAGTATTTCTATTCTAGGCGTATAAATAGTACCTAAGGTTGTTGTTTGGGACGCAGCTCCTGCTGCCCCGGGAACACGGAGAACTTTACACTCGGATGCAGGTATTGTCCTTGCAAGTACTGTAGATTGATTTTATAGTGATATCTGCAGAACTCAACAACTAAAAAACTAAAGCTCAGCGCTATATCTCCATCACACATGGTGCCGCTTGTAACTTTTTCAGGCGATTTGTAATCTATTCCATAATATATATATTTTTTTAGAGATTTCAAGAAGCGTATGAACAAACAATAGACGTCTTTTATGAACATATAACCACGATGGAAGTAAATTGAGATAAAGACTATAATACTATAATAATTATAATTATGCATCCCATGAAGCATTGTGTGAAGCCTGTTGACGAGTCAGAGGCTGTTGTTTGGGCTGCATAAAAGTGCTGATCACGGACATGCGTAGGGGAATAAAATGTCTCACAGACTTTGGTGAGTTGGAAATCAGCCGGTTTTATACAATAAGGACAATAATAACTGCAGTGAAAATAGATAAAACATATAGATAGAGCATTATATTATGACCACCTGCCTTTATATTGTGTAGGTCCCCCTTTTCCGGCCAAAACAGCCCTGACCCATCGAGGCTTGTAAGTAGAGAGGTGGGGCCTCCTTGGATCGGACTTGTTTATCCAGCACATCCCGCAGATGCTCGATGGATTGAGATCTGGGGAATTGCGAGGCCAAGTTAACACCTTTAACTTGTTGTCGTGCTCCTCAAAACATTCATGAAGCATCTTTGCAGTGTAGCAAGGGAGCGTTATCCTGCTGAGAGACGCCACTGCCATTAGGGAACACCGTATCTATGAAGGAGTGTACTGGGTCAGAACAAACTTTAGTTTTTTAGTTGTTGAGTACTGCAGATTTCACTTCAAATCAATCGGCAGTAAGGACAATACATACTTCCAGGTGTAAAGTTCTCTGTGTTTCCAGGACAGCAGGAGCTGTGTCCCTAGCAACCACCTTAGATACACTGAGAACGGAAATACTGTTTTCACTCCTTGAGAGTTAAAAATAACTTTACATAGGGGCAAAGACGTAGCAATCTCACAAATTCAGGGGCTGCACGCACAGAAACCTCAATAGTTAAAATGAAAATGTAGTATATATACACATTTTCCTGGCGAGACCTGAAATAATATATATCAAACTATAGATCCTACACATCCACTGGAAGTATATTCTGAAAGTAAAATATACACTTTTCGATAGAAATGTAATTATGATTCCTACTTCGCTTACTTCATTCCCTACCTACTATCCTCCCTTTGTTTTTTTTCTGTGCTTCCTTCCGCCTCTTTATTTACTTTCCCTTCCATTTTATACTTCTCCATTCCTTTCTTCCTCCTCCATCCATCCATCCATCCATCCATCCTATCTCCCTTCCTTTTTTCTTTTTGTTGTGTCTTTCTTAATTTTCTCCTTTCATTAACTTTTCCTTCCTTCCTTTCAATTTCCTTCTTCCTTTATTTTCTTTTTTTCCTTATTTGAACTTTCTTTCTTCCAGCCCTCCTTAATCCCTCCTTATCTTCCTTCCTCCTTTATTCCTTGCTTTTATTTATTCCACCTTGTATCCCTTGTTTTCTTCCATCCGTTTTCCTCTTTTGCTTGTTACTGTCTTCTCTCATTTCTCACGTTCTTTCCTTCTTTTTAACCGCCTTTACTTTCTTCCATTGTTCCTTCTGTCATCAGTTTGTTCTTTCCTATTAACTTCATTTCTTCCTTCTGCTTTTTTACGTCCTTACTTCCTTCTATCTTTTCTTCCTCCTTACCTCCTTTACCACGTTACCATGTCCTCCTTTTCTTTCTAGCATAGAGAAAATAAAGGAAAGAAGGAAGGCATTTAGGGCAGGCTCCTGGTTAGGTGTTTTGTTTGTGCCGAGTCAGCATTAAACAGTGAACTTGGAGTATAAACCTGACACCTGGTCCGTCATAATAATCAACAGCTGTACTGATAAAAGCAAGCAAACCCCAAAGAACAGTCCATAGATTTGGTAATCCTGTCAAATCTGAATACTTATTGTTGAAGCTTCTATTAAAAGACAACTGCTGCTGTAAGGGCTAATGCACGGAGTGCTGTCTGACTCACTGAGCCAGAACAAAAGCAAGAGTCCGTAACTCCATTTCATTTGTGTGTTGCATTTCGGTGTGGTTATTCACCCCATTTCTTTGACAGGGAGGTACAGCCCTCCATTACACAAAGATGTGTATGGCACCATTGACTGTGTGACTTTTTCATCCAATCAAACGCTTTGTCTGAGTCCTACTGCATATAACTAACAACATGATCTCATCAGCACGTCAGTCCACATGATCCACATTCAGACATTTGATCAATATGTTACCTTTCTTTCAGTTGCGGACAGTATCTCGGCTCCGAACCGTAGTTGGGATGCTCACTGGCCTTTGAATATCTGACCTTGGCTTGTTGTCAGGCCGGTAACCAGCCGCCCAGGCTATTTTTACCTTAACAAAAAGAGGAGAAGGCGTTTGGGTGCCGTTGGAACATCTGCCGCTTTATTTCACTCAGAACGTGATAACATGTCAAGAAGGTTCATAAAGAGCTATACTGGACACTTTTCCCCTCTCTACAGTACACATGTGCGCCTCACCGCGGTCGTCGCCATTACACAGCCAGACAATTCTCTTTCCCACAACCTGCACACATCACACACATACCTCACGGCTTCCGTTACTAAAAGGGGACAGGCCAAGCCTGTAAACAAATAGATGACCAAAACGAATGATCACAACCACAACATTTCTTCAATCCCGGGTGAAATTAGTTTTTGTGACAGTTGAGACATAACGAAGACTGAAACTTATGATGAAGACTCGGGCTCATGATGAAGACTCGGGCTCATGGTGAAGACTCGGGCTCATGGTGAAGACTCGGGCTCATGGTGAAGACTCAGGCTCATGATGAAGACTCAGGCTCATGATGAAGATTCAGGCTCATGTCGGAAACAAGATGAAGACTAATGACGTTAGGCTTAGTGTTGGATGGATGCAAAACAGCAGCAATTCCCGAGCAAATAAAACAAAGTAAATCTGTAAAATAAATCTACACATGTTTGGTGAGGGTGCAGCTTGAGAAGTTAATAATAGAAAAAGAAAGCAAGATCAAATAAGAATGTAAACATCTAGCAAAAGTGACAGACAGGCTGAACAGGGCTTGACATCCTTTCATTTTCCTTTGGTAGAAACAAATGCAGACATGGCCTGTGACTACACTTCATATCCAATTTACCCGTTTGCCTTCAGGACCCACACACACCACCTCGGTGAGTCCTTCCAGACTCTTCAGAAATCCATTTCAAAGTAACTTGAATCAATATCCGTAATAACCTGGATGATGTGTTACAGGTAAAGTGGTAAGTGGCTACAGGATAAGAGGCGGGAAGTGGAGCCTGATTGGGCGACAGTCCCCCCAGCTGCCACAGGTATGGTATCACACTCTGTTACATCAGAAGATATTAATCTGTAGTAGCCAGATAGTTAAGCAGAATTACATCTCTAAAGCCACAGCTACCACTTCGTCTTGTTTTTCCCATTTTGAGTCATTTAATCAAACTAAATGAAATACATTATCAGGTTACACATTTTTTATGAGAATATTTCAATATCGTATCGTAATATATCATATAATTTATCAACAAGTATTTAAAGATTGCCAACATATACGTTGTATATGCTGTGCATATGACAAATAAAACTTTGAAACCTTGAAACCTGAAACCACTGTGCAGTTTATCCTGTTTTAGTATTCACCGTCATTGTATACAACATATGATGCTAAAATTTCCAATCCTCTGTCCTAGAGGATCAGGTATTTCAATAATACATTATTCCTCCTATTGACTCTTGAACTCAAGAAGGTGTGATGTATTGATATTCAGGACTATATCAATTATAACCTTCCTTTTATTAGTGGGATTTATAAACCTCTGGCATGACAAAAGCAGTCGTCCAAGTTTTCCAAGGAGTTAATAATTGTGCTGTTAAATTATTTTAAAATATTTTTGATATATCAGAATTCAACAAGGAATATATTTATCAGGGTTCAGAGAGCTGTTTTTTCATTGCTCATCAGTGATGTGTTTTCCCTGCAGGCTTTTTATCCTGCTAACAAGGATGTCAGTGTGAAGTATGGGGACACCATCGCAGGCAGATGTGTGTTTACTGGGGAGGGCAGAACCTCCAAAACCTATATTGGGTGAGTTTGATTTATAACCTAATGCAGCTAATCCTTACCCGTGTTTATTATATTACATTAAACCTTTGAATCTACTTTTCTGATGTGTGCAGGGGTACCTCTGCTGATGAAATGTGCAACTTCTACATAATGTACTACATGGACAGCAGACATGCGGTCCCCTACATGAGCTGCATGGAGCCGGGCTCCAAAGAGCTGTTCAAGCATATTCCAGAGGAAGCCAACATGCCCATCGCCGTCAGTCCAGCTGATATGAACTCAATGATGCATATGAGGCACTCAACAGGTACAACTATATATCAAATATTGTTTATATTGCATAATGTTAACCCACTCTCGAATTTCCCCACAGGGATTAATAAAGGTACAAAGGTACTTATCTTATATACTATTTTAACATTTGTTTAATGAATTGTTCAAAAGTTACACTCTACAAGGCTTGATGTGGACAATGCTCGTGTTACATAATTATTTTCGTGCGAGCGTGGAAACATGAGCAATCTGACCAAACAGTTGGCTAAAAGGCATCATATTCAGACGGAGAAATGCACAGCTTTCTGCCATAAATCGAAGCTCTGTGGCCCCAATTACGTGTAAGGTGAGAGAAGTACTAAAGTCTGATTTAAGGGTTGATTATAACAGGAGGAGCACTGCCGGAGCCCTACAAAATGAGCTCCAGCAGGCCACTGGTGTGAATGTCTCTGACCAAACAATGAAAAACAGACTTCATGAGGGTGACCTGAGTTGTGTGTTGGGTCATGAGGGTCTGGGGAGGCATATCCATATTTCAGGCATGCATACAAGCACGTGGGGGCAATACACAGTGCTGAGTTCCATTTTGAGTTGCTGAAAATGGAATTTCAGTAAAGGGGACCAGCCTGCCGCATAATCTTTTCACCTGGATTTTCGGGGTGTCTTTGAATTCAACCCACTGTAGGTTGATCATTTTGATTTCCATCGAATGATGTGGCGTCCTTTTCGTCCCTCACACATTACCCATCTGATTTGTTTTCAAAGTGTTCCTTTCATTTTATAGAGACTCAATATCAAGTCTGTTATTTGTAATTTCTTCGCCCCTCGGTCTTCGCTTGAACCGGAAGTTGTTTTGGTGCGCCATCTTAAGGAGTGTTCCATGGCGCTTATTTTTGTCCGGAGGAGCGATGAGCGATAATCGAGGAACCATCGTTAAGTTTAATCCTCAGCCACTCGCCCCGCCCCCTTACTGTGTATCCCTCACTGATCTGATGCTTCCTAATATGAGAGCAGTTTAACAGTGGAGTGAAGACACGTTAAAATGAAGGGAATCACTGCTCAGTTTTATACTGTTTGTCTATTTATCATTGTATCATCTAGTTACAAATTTCAACAAAGTGGACAAAAATAACTTTATTCATTTATTGGAAACATTTTATCATGATCTCCAATGCATTTTTATTATTAACACAATAAAATGAATAGAGACAGATTTAATGTCTATCAACAGGAACAGCTTTTTCGTTTTACATGTATATTTATTGTCATTTCCATTCAGTCCCGGCATAGACATGATTAATCAGAATCAGAATCCCTTTATTCGCCCACAGAGGGGAAATTTAAATTTGCTACAGCAGCAACAGAGCCAAAGACACACACAAAAAAACACACTATTTACAAAATACACATCCTGAAGGAGATAAAGCAGCCAGGTTGCCCAGTTATTGATAATGACATATTTATGTTTATGTATTGCACATAAATTGTTATTGCACAACTAGTCAGTTTTTTTTGTTGTTGTTGTATGTATGAGGGGTCTACCAGGGGCCCTGCTGGTTGTAAAGTCTGACCGCTGCAGGAAGGAAGGACCTGCGCTATCTCTCCGTGAGACACCACGGGTTCAGCAGCCTGTCACTGAAGGAGCTGCACAGTGCGGACAGGGTGTCCTGGAGGGGTGGGACACATTATCCAGCAGGGAAGACAGCTTGGCTGCCATTCTCCATTCTCCCACCACCTCCACAGTGTCCAGAGGACTCCCCAGGACAGAGCTGGCCTTCTTTATTAGTCTGTTCATTTGCTTCCTGTCAGCAGCTGTGATGCTGCTGCCCCAGCATACCACACCATAGAAGATGGCTGATGACACCACAGAGTCATAGAAGGTCTGAAGGAGTGCCCCTGCATCCCAAAGACCTCAGTCCCCTCAGCAGAAACATTCTGCTCTGTCCCTTCTTGTAGAAAAATTGTTCAAGTCGTTGGCCCATTGATGGTCCCCCCGGACCTGGGTGTCTGGCTCTTTGATTTTCCACCTCAGCTCTCGCTGTGGGGCTGGCGAGCCTGTGTTAATTATTCTGGCTATTAACCAGGCCTGCTAATTGACCTTTCTGACGCTATTGAGTCAATGCAATTTACCGCCAGGCTCGGATCCACCTTGATCGGCAAGATCTTACCTCTGATAACCCTGAATGAACCAGGTTCTATTAACTGCTGTTTCAAAGCGGACGACTCACTAAATCCGTTTAAGCGATCCCGTACGTACTTGCCTCAGATGGTCAAGTTCAAGCTGAGCTGGAAGTTCCAGTACTTTGCCACTAAGTCCGGGCTCCTGTTTACGACTTGCTGCGAGTGAAGACAGCTGTGTCTCCCCTGCTAAACAATGGCTTCTATAGTCATATATGCACACATAGTCAGCTCTCCAAACTGTTAGCCTCTTATATATGGGCATAGAACAACATAAAATAAAATCGGTTTCAATGTGGGTTATACATGATTATATTTGATTATAGTAACTTTCGTTTTAAGTATTATCTTAATATGGGACCCCCAACATCGCTTAGTCATCCTTAGCTCCTTTCTTTACCCGATCTAAAGGCCGTCTTTTTGTCCTTCAGGAGAGCCTTTATCTCAGGGGTAATCCAGGGTTTGTTGTTTGGAAAACACCGTACAGTCCTGGTGGGTACGACGTTTTCCTCACAGAAGTTGATATAGTCCGTTATGCAGTCAGTCAGGCTGTTGATGTCCTCCCCGTGAGAGTCAGTGAACACACCCCAAGCAGGAGTGTTGAAACAGTCTTTAAGGGCATCTTCAGACGCCTCAGACCACTTCTTCACGCTGCGTGTGGGCACCGACTGTCTGTAGACCAGAGGTTGATACACAGGCAGGAGGTGGACCAGGTTGTGGCCAGATCTGCCCAGGGGAGGAAGGAGTGATGAGCTGTACCCCTCCTTGGTGTTGGCGAACAGTAAGTCCAGTGTTTTATTGTCTCTGGTGGTGCAGGTGACATATTGTTTGAATGTGGGCAGAGCTTTTGAGAGAGAGGCATGATTGAAGTCCCCAGAGATCAGGATTAGCGCAGGTGGGTTCTGTGTTTGCAGTCTGCTTACATTAGAGCACGTACAGTAGAGCACGTCACATACATGACGTCATCACATTACGTGATTTTGCACCATTTAAAAGCCCTGCCTCCAGCATTTTCTCAACAATGTTCATGTAAAAGCCCAACTAAAGGCAAGATTTGCAATAAATAACTTAATAATAACTAACCCTTTTTTGGACGTACCTTGGTTAAAAAGCACATGTTTGTTCAAATGTTTATATCAGTAAATGTGCAATAACAGAGGCATCAGGTGTGGGGGGGGGGTGGGGGGGGGTGTTTGTGTGTGTGAAAAAAATAAAACAGGGACAGAGATGGAACCACGTTCTAACACAAAGGGACACAAGGTCATCAATGTCTCTTCACATTTGGCCTATTTTTAAAAACAAATGATTAGAAAAATGTTGAGCAGTAATCCACATGAGAAGTCACTGATCAATACATGATTTTCCAGGACTGTTAAGAAAACTATACATGCACACTTCTTGTAGTAGTGATTAGAGGACAGGTCTTGTGTTTTGAACAAAATTATCAAGTCAAAGTTATTTACCCCATTTAATTAAATAATTAATTTAGAATGAAAACTATAAAAAAAGACAACGTGGATCATTTAAATACTTATTTAAAGAATGTGGAGACAAGCTCACCGGTTGTAATACCATACAGACACCCAGTATTTAGGTGTGTGTGTGTGTGTGTGTGTGTGTGTGTGTGTGTGTGTGTGTGTGTGTGTGTGTGTGTGTGTGTGTGTGTGTGTGTGTGTGTGTGTGTGTGTGTGTGTGTGTGTGTGTGTGTGTGTGTGTGTGTGTGTGTGTGTGTGTGTGTGTGTGTGTGGTGTGTGTACGAAAACATTTGGGACAGTGGTGAGAATGTGAGGCACCTGTTATGAAAAACTAGTTGTTGCTTGGACTGTGACTTTCTAAGTATGCAAAAACTTCAATATTTAAACTTTACTTCAACTTTAACTTCAAAGTCAGCTTTATTGTCAATCAGCGATAGGCCTTCTGATATGGAAATGTGCGTACATCATTCTTTGGTATAATGTCATTGGTACATTGCCAACGTAACAAATGTATAAAAGGGTAAGCCCTGTGGACAAAAAAAACCTCATCGATATGACACAAACCAAAGTATCATTTGCTATCCATTTCCACACCACTTATGCTCACCCTTGGCTTTATTCCAGTTACCCATGTCATTGTCAAAATATGCATGTATTGGAATGATTGGATCAGAAGAAGAAATGAAGAGTTTGCTAACTTTTCTCAGGTGTGTTTCTAACCTCCTGCACACTGACTCATAACAGAGTGCATTTTCCTTCTCTGGAGGTTATCTGCCCGAGAAGGCCCCAGCAAGGGCCGACTATTACCAATGATGTGGGACACTAGGGCAAAACTAAGGCAACATGCTTACCGACATCCCAATATCCTCTTGGTGTGCCAGGTCCTTAGCTCTTCTCTAGTCCAATGGAATCCTCCCATATCTCTAAGCTCAAGACAATTTCTGCTAGGTCTCTACAAAGTACTTCTACCCTTAGGCTGTGCCCTTTGCTAGACTTTGCCTATAGCCTACATTACCTTTGTTCTTTATTTCCACTCCTTTCCTTCCTATTCTTCTGTCTGTCTGTGCAGGTGACCTCTATTCTCTTTTGTCAAAGCTGCTAGGCCAGAGCAAGGAGGTTGTTAACAGTCATAGGTATAACCCCAGCCAGATGGAGGGATCCCAGCCTGACTCTGTGGCTCAATTTGATAACTTATTGCAAAAGAAAGAACTGGGCCTTCCCAGTGGCAGACTAACCTTCCACTCCAGGGAGGATCCTGTTTTGGTGAGGGACAGAGTCCACAAATTCCATCAGCTTGAGGCCATGGCCAAGCCACAGAGAAGCAAGCTTCTAGCTGAAGGTGGGTTCTGGATGTTATTTAATAGTTGTCACTGATGCTGAGAACATACCCATTTATTTCTGTGGTTGGTTCAGTATCCTTAAAGCCTAACACATAAAGTGCAGCCTTCATAAATAGTACATTATTTGTTTGGCAGTTTACGATGCTAAACTACCAACCTTTTTTTCTCAAAGAAAGGTTTTGTCATGGCTGGAAAGACATGATTACCGGTGCATATCAATAAATTAGAATATCTTGGAAAGGTTAGTTCATTTCAGAAGTTCACTTAAGAAAATGTAAACTCAGAGACCTGAGACCATGTCAGCATTATCATTTTCCCTTGTTTTATTATTTATAGACATGTCTTTGATTTAAATGATTTAATTTATTTTTTAAAAGATTTTTTTGGGCAACCAGTGCCTTTATTATAGTGCAGTTGAGAAATGGGCAAACAGAGGGGATCACACGCAGCAAAAGGACTCAGGCCGGATTCGAACCTGGGTTCATCACATGGGGATCAAACCCCAACATATGGCCGCTAACTCTACCCACTGAGCTGTACGTCGGCCAAGTTAAATTATTATTGTTATTATTATTCATTTTTTATTGTATTCTATAAACTACTGACATCTTTCTCTGTTTTGGAATTCAACAGACACTGGAATGGCTGCCATAAATGTAGAGATAAAGATTTAAGAAAAATCTGGAGTGGTCTCTTAATTTGTTTCCGGAGCTGTAGATCCATTACACACAAAGTTAACCATTACCAGCATTTATTTGTTTTAATCTTGATGATTGCAGCTCACAGCTAATGAAAACCCAAAATTCAATATCTCACCAAATTGTATCATTACATAAGGTCAATACAGAAACTGATTTGTTATTATAGAAATGTCAGCCTTTTGAGAAGTACACTGCCCGTCCCAAAGTTGCACACTAAGTTTGCCTGTACTAAGCTTCTGCAATGTCACAACATTTATTTCTGTCAAGAGTTGGATACATTTTCCGCCAATATCTTGTATTGTTGATGGGAGAGTTGAACCGCTGCGCAAAGTGTTCTCCAGCACATCCCAAAGACTCTCATTGGGGCTGATGTCTGGACTCTGCGGTGGCGATCCATGTGTGAAAGGATGTCTTGGGCTCCCTAAACAACATATTCAAAGTGTGAGCCCGATGAATCCTGGCATTGTCATCTTGGAATATACGGGCATATAGCGTACGCATGGGTCAGAGAGTCCGTAGAGGACCCATGCCATCAGGGAAGAAAAACGTAATTTATAAACATGGCGTATGCTCAAAAGATGGCGTATGTTAATTTCTAAGCAATCTTTGCGATTTATTACAAACAAACTCAATGGAAAATGTGCGGTCCTCTACGGACTTTCTGACCCATGCTTACGCTCAAAAACGGGAGGGATGAGAAACTGTGACACTGTTGGCAGAAGGAAGAATGGAGAGAAACATGTGAAATAATACCATAAATCGAAATATTACCTCATGTATCATATATGAAGAATTAATTTACAAAAATGTATAAAATCTTAAAATGATTAAACAAACGCCTGTTTGAGTGCACACAAAACATAAGTTGGAGAAATAAATAAATACAGATATGTTATTGAAAACCACCCCTGGATTATGTTCTCTTAATGTTATGAAATGTATCATGAATGATGCGTTTAACAGAAAGACATGTAACATTTAAACTGACACCTATTTGGTTGTACAGATACCAGTGAATGGAATACAGTAATTATGTTTGAAAATATGTTTAAATTTTTAAGCATTTTAGAATGTTTGTTTTTGAACGGTCCTTTACAAATAAAGTTAATTATTATCATGCCGTACGCCCAAACTTGATGGGTTGCTCCTAAAACACAAGAGGTATGGAAACTCAATTGCTAAATTGAACAGCTGACATCACACAATACATTTGTTTTCTTTCCTTTAACCGGTTGATGGAGTTGCTGCTGGGTGGTTGAGGTACAGTGTGCAGTGGAGACGCTGCGCACATCTGATTGACAGCCTGAACACAAAGCGCCAAATAAATAGCTAACTGTTTGTACATGTGCAAACCTAGCTAGATTGCACTCGTTTTAATATCATTTCTAAAAAAGGAAGAACATTTTGTTACATCTGAAGGCCAGACGCAAAGATGTAACCCCGTTGCACAGTTCTCAACCCGATTTTAGTAGTTTCAACAATAGTTCTTTTTTTGCCTGATGCAGGCCAATAATTTAACCCTTTTAAAAATGGTTAACATCCTTTCGACGACCACAGGATATGTCTTCCAACATGGTTGTTTAAGGAATGAAAATCTACTCAGCACATCAACCATGATTAAACAACTTGTTGTATGCTTGTACGCTTCTGACGTACGTGGTTCAGCAGTGACTTGACACGAGGAATGTGACCGCTGTAGCCCATGTCCTGGATACAATAATGCACTTCATGCTTCCTTCTTCTGTCCAGATTTATGGAGATGCTGATTTCATTTTTCTCGCAGGACCAATACCTGGGATAATACCCATGGAATGACTATGCATTATTGGCCAGCCAACTCGCCTGTCCTGAACCCCGTAGAGAATCTTTGGGTTCAGGTAATTTTTCAAGATTAGAGAGACGAAACCCAACAATGCAGAGGTCGCTATCAAAGCAGCCTTCCATCACATCTCAGCAGTGCCAAAGGCTGATAGTCTGCATGCCCTGCCACAGTGATCAAGTTATTCATGGTAAAGGAGGCCCAACCAAGTACTGAGTGCAAACACATGAACATACTTTTCAGAAGCCAGACATTTCTATATTAAATATCTGTTTATGTATTGGTCTTATGTGATATTCTAATTGTCTGAAATACTGAATTCTGGGTATTCATTAGCTGTAAGCCGCAATCATCATGATTAAAACATAATCGCTGGACATAATTAACTTTGTGTGTACTGGATCTATATAATGTATGAGTTTCTCCTTTTAAATTTAAGTACTGAAATGAACTAACTTTTCCACAATATTCAAACCTACACTCATCTACACTTAATAAACAGCAACATACTGTAAAAGTTGTACGTTATCTTTAGCAAGAAAGTTGACTCAGAAAGTGATATTTAACTCCTTCAGGCAATGTCAGATGTTTTTAGACTTCAAACTTTTGTTAACCTTTATTAACACCACCATAGCTGGAACTCCTGAAAATGACGCGGGGCAGTGAGTGGTTGTTCATCACTGAGCCCTACATAAATCAGCTGTTACGGAGCAGAACCCTGCAGTCCATGGGGCATGGTCTCCTGTCCTGTCAACTATTAATCTGTTCATTGTCTGACACAATGTGTATGCGTGGTATCAGTGAGAAAAGGATACTAACAAAGAGGACCCACTAAAGGCAAAGTCTCGACCCAGACTTTAGTACAGCTAACTTCCTCAGGCTGAGAGTCATCAACAACTCCACCACACTTTTTAACACGTTTCTAATGCTCTTTTATAGTTTATAGCTAAAGTGCATTAACAAGGCAGAAATATTTATTCAGGTGAATGTTAACATATTGAACTGCCACAAGTTTTGCCTGCCTATCGTTTCCGGAGCCTTATTCTTAGTGTACTGTATAAGGACCCTCACTTCCTGATATCACTGTATCGCACCTGGATGTGAATATACAGCTGATGAAACAACCCAGAAATGTGTTCGCCCTCACACCTCATGCTTTTTAGGAAGAAGTTTTATCACAGCTACTTTAAAAGACTGTTGTACATAGTACTTGGTCGGTGAAAATATGCATTGTGTCTTGCTTTGTTCTGAGTTTTTTTTTTCCTATGTCTAAAAAAGAGATTTCTGGAGGTGTAATCAAAAATCTTTGGAAATCATCATTGGAATATGCCTTTATTAATTTTGGAAATTGAAGTGTGTGTGTGTGTGTGTGTGTGTGTGTGTGTGTGTGTGTGTGTGTGTGTGTGTGTGTGTGTGTGTGTGTGTGTGTGTGTGTGTGTGTGTGTGTGTGTGTGTGTGTGTGTGTGTGTGTGTGTGTGTGTGTGTAGACTACCACTTGGAGCAGGTGGAAGGCTGGCCCCTGAGTTCTCTGCAGTTGGGCCAGGTGTCAGGACTGGCCCTTGACTCAGATTCTAACCTGGTGATTTTCCACAGAGGGGACCATCATTGGGGGGCTGAGTAAGTCACTTTCACTTTTGGATATACATATTTTTCTGTTGCTACATTCGGAAGTTAGGGTCAGAATTTGCTGTAAACAACATGAAAACATGGATCCATCCTGCTTTGTATCAACAGTTCCGGCTGGTGGTGCTGGTGTAAGGGTGTGGGGGATATTTTGTTGGCATACTTTGTACAGTTGGTACCAATTGAGTTTTGTTTAAAAGCCACAGTCGGCCTGAGTGGTGTTGCTGACCATGTCCATCCCTTTATGACCACAGTGTACCCATCATTAGGGTTGGGTATCGGTTGGGTTTTATCCGATACCGGTGCCTACTCGGTATTTTTTAAACGGTTCCGGTGCCGAAACGGTTCTCGAACCGGTACTTAAAAAAACGAAAACGCACACACGTTGTCAAAAAACAATACCCTTTTATTTCCAGGGCCAAATTGAACACAGTATTAACTTAAATCTTTAAACAATATAAATACAAGTAACATATATTAATAAATAAACCAATATAGAGAGTCCCAGCCTGGGACTCTCTTCTATTTGTCCGACACTGGCTGCTGCCGTTGAAGTGCTGCGCCTTTCGTCACGTAATTTATCAAACACGGTGCATTGATCGGCTTTTAAATAAACTCCATGCACGGTCAGATGTTTCATTAAATTAAGAGTGATACCTCCCTTGCATGCTATTGCTTTAAGACATGTGTTGCATGTCGCAGAATCTGCATCCTTAGATGTGAAATGAAGCCAAACCTTGGAGCGTTTTACTTTCGTCATCTTTATTGATCCTCTCACTCAGTTCTGATCAACAAGTGTGCTGAGTAGCGGCACTGACGTCAGGTTCAACAACCTCAAGTTGACGCCGGAACACCAGGGGGCAGTATAAAAAAAAAGTCTGGCACCGAAATGAGGCACCGAAATGTTCGTTCTTATTCGGTCTCTTTACTACCGTTTAGGTCGCGTTTCGGTGCCCAACCCTACTTCCAGCAGGAAAACGCGCCATTTCACAAAGCTCAAATCATCTACAACTGTTTTTTTGAACATGACGATAAGGTCACTGTTCTCAAATGGCCCCCACAGTCACCATATCTCAATCCTATAGATAGAGCACCTTTGGGTGTGGTGGAACGAGAGATTGGCCTTATAGATGTGCAGCCGACAGATCTGCAGCATCTGAGTGATGCCATCAGGTCAATATGGACCAACATGAGTCTATGCCACGAAGAATTAAGGCAGTTCTGAAGGCAGAAAAGGACCAAAGTGTAAAGTGGCTGGTGATTGTAGACAAAAATGACTCCAATAACAAGATCTTAAGGTTGAAAATAGCAATTGTCATAGCAATTATACAATCATTGGTTTTCAAATTGCCTTTGCTACTGGTCTGCTTAGAAACACAAAACCATTTGTTCCAGCTCTTTTAACAGCCAGGCTAGATACCAGCAGAGGTCTGTGGGTCCTATTCAGCAGTCCACTATCTTGGTCGTGGACTCAACCAAAGGCACCATCTTGAAGGCTTCTGGCAGAGACATGTGAGTCACATTGTATTCTCTATGATGATGAATGAAGGCAAGTGATGGGTATGAACAGGCAACCATGTATATTTGGTACATCTTTGATTTAAACCTGAGTCAGAACTTGTAATGATTCACGTCTCTGATGTTGCAGGTTCTATTTACCTCATGGAATAACTACAGACAAGAATAATAACTACTGGGTCACAGATGTGGCTCTACATCAGGTAATGTGCAAGATTTATTTGAGCCCAAGTTACTACATTCCAATCATAAATCGTTTAGGGTTTTTATTCACAATTAAATGTTCATATTTACTGTTTTTAATACTCTGGTCTCTGGAAAACTCTGGTCATTCCCATCTACGACTATATTTACCGTAATTTCCGGACTATAAGCCGCTACTTTTTTCCCATGCTTTGAACCTCGCGGCTTATACAATGACGTGGCTAATTTATGGATTTTTCCCGCTTTCACAAGCTTCATGCTGCCAAAATGGGATTTTGAAAAAAAATAGACAAAAAACTGAGCACCGTCAAATAATGTGACGTAAATCGAGCGTGCTCAAACTTCCCATCATTCTGATTACGGTAGTCATTTTGTCACCCTCATCATGGCAAAGACACGGAGAATTGCATATGATGCAGCTTTCAAGTTGAAGGCGATCGATCTGGCAGTTGGAAAAGGAAATAGAGCTGCTGCACGGGAGCTTGGCCTTAATGAGTCGATGATAAGACGTTGGAAACAGCAGCGTGAGGAACTAACTCAGTGCAAAAAGACAACAAAAGCTTTCAGAGGGAAGAAAAGCAGATGGCCCGAACTAGAAAATGATCTCGAAGACTGGATCAACACACAGAGAGCAGACGGCCGAGGTGTTTCAACTGTGCAGATCCGACTGAAAGCCAAAACAATTTCCATCGCAATGAAGTTTGAGGATTTTAGAGGTTGACCATCGTGGTGTCTAAGATTTATGAGACGTAAAGGCCTGTCCATCAGGGTACAAACAAGTCTGTGTCAGCAGCTCCCTCCCGACTACGAGGAAAAAGTTTCAAACTTCCGCAAGTTCACTGATGCAAATATAGCGAACCATTCCATCGGCCCGCACGACATCATAAATATGGATGAGGTTCCTCTGACGTTTGACCTGCCTCTCACTCGGACTGTCAACAGGAAAAACGAATCATCAGTCACGCTGAAAACAACTGGGCATGAAAAAATGCACTTCCACCTGTGTTCTGAGCTGCACGGCATCGGGAGAAAAGCTTCCACCGATGTTGATTTTTAAACGCATGACGATGCCAAAAGAAAAATTCTCGAGAGGAATTGTTGTGAAAGTCAACAAGAAAGGATGGATGACGGAAGGCCTAATGCATGAATGGCATACGGAGTGTTACGGCAAGCGACCGGGAGGATTCTTTCACAAGAACAAGGCTTTGCTCGTGTTGGACAGCATGAGGGCCCACATAACAAATTCTGTGAAAGAAGCCATCAAGAGGACAAACTCAATTCCAGCTGTGATTCCTGGGAGCACAACAAAGTATTTGCAGCCACTCGACATCAGTATAAATCATGCATTTAAGGTGGCGCTCTGTGTTCAGTGGGAGGCTTGGATGACAAGTGGGGAGAAATCCTTCACTAAAACGGGCCGCATGCGAAGAGCAACTTATGGTCAAGTCTGCCAGTGGGTCCTGACAGCGTGGAGCATTATCAAAAAATCCACTATCATCAACGGGTTTCAAAAGGCTGGACTGCTGCGTGTTGAAGAGGGCAGCATGAGCTCAGCGGGGAATTTGCCTCTGGATGAAAGTGACGAGAGCGACAATGAAGACGATCCAACATCGGATGAAGCAATTCTGAGGCTATTCAACTCCGACACTGAAGGAGATGACTTCAGTGGTTTCAGTGCACAGGAGGAGGAAGATAGTGACCAATGACTTTCTTGGTAGGCTACTGTTTACTGCTATTTTTTTTATTTTTGTCACAAGCCGTGTTTCGTTAAAGCCTGTTTATTTTTGTTACAAGCCGTGTAAAAAAGAAAAGAAAAAGAACAACGAAATTGGGGAGAATATTCATTTTAACAGCATTGACCGTCCCTGCCAGGGATAAAGGGAGATGTGACAACCGACCAAAATCATTAATGTACGCTCAAATACAGGTTTAAAGTTCAATTCAAACAAGTCTTGGATAAATCTACTCGTGACCACATGACCACAAGTATCAAAAGGATTTGTCAACCATCTTAAATGGGAATTGACAGTATGATATACCTTGTTTCGTTTAAAGGCCTATTTATTTTTGTTCCAAGCCGTGTTTCGTTAAAGCCTGTGTAAAGTTCATTTGTTTCAATGTACCGGTAGGCACCTGCGGCTTATAGACATGTGCGGCTTATTTATGTACAAAATACATATTTTTTTTAAATTCAGTGGGTGCAGCTTATATTCAGGTGCGCTTAATAGTCCGGAAATTACGGTAGTCTATATTTCCTAATGATGATCTGTCTATGGTGAACTAATCACTTACACATAATTAATTTACATTTGGAAATGATTTACAAATAATTGTTATGTAAAGGAAAATGTGCAGTGAGCCGATCATGACTGAGACCAGAACTTTTCTTATTAGTGAATGCTGCACATTATCGCGCCTAGAACACGGCTCATTACTAAGTAAATCAACAATTTGACTGACAATATTAATTTTAAAATGATGTTTTTGATTTAAAAAGGATTACATTGTTTCCAACAAGAACGATTGTCAGGTATAGTTTGTAGTAACAGCTGAATTGCAGCAACAAGCAAAGTAACTGTGACAGCACCAGTGTTGTGGTAGTTACTCACTACTACTACACACTACTAGTCACATTACTTTTGGATTACTCAGCCATGTTTTTTAAATTTCCATCATAACACCTGGCCATGTACAGTGGAGGAAATAAGTATTTGATCCCACTTACAAAGAAATGAACAGTCTGTAATTTTTATGGTATGCTTATTTTCACAGTGAGAGACAGAATATCATAAAGATTAGTGAGTAACAAACAGTGAAGGGCAGAAAGTTTGATGCGCATTTTATTCCCTTAAATAATTTGTAATCACAGCGGGAACAGTTTGCAGAGCTGTCATTTGTTCAGATAAGTCCAGACATGGGTCACGCCTCTTATAAACATCACTGTTGCCGGAAAAACAATCCATGGAGGATACATCATTCTATCCTCGGTTATAGCTCCTCCAGAGAGTCTCTTCGATGCTCCATCCTCCATCCTTGATGTTCATTTAGAGAAATTAGATTCCCTTTAACATGGCGCACAGACATTGACTTCCAGGTCACTACCGAGGAGTCGAGGAGGTGAACATTTGAGAAATGAGAAAGGGCTCATGTGTTTGACCTCTCTCTTTCTCTTGTTCTTGTTCTCATTTTCAACTGGGAACAGTTCATCCGTCATCATTTTCAAAGTTTCCTGTTTTTTAATGAATATTCAAAAAGTATCTAATGGTGTTTTCTGATGGATAAAACTGAATGTGTTTGGTTTTGCTTACTTCTGATGTTAAATTGACCTGACTTCTTTATGTGAATTAACTGCATATAGTCCCCAAGTATTCAACTATCATCATTAGGTCTGTATTCAGAATAGATTGGTTTTGAACACACAGATTGAATCTATGCATACATATTGAACCTGGAACCCTTCTCTACCCTCACCAGGTGTTAAAGGTGAGCAGCGATGGCAGAGATACAACAATGCTGGCATTAGGAGAGGCTTTCACACCAGGCAGCGACAGCAGCCACTTCTGCCAGCCCACCGACGTGGCTGTGGACGGAGACACTGGAAACATCTTTGTGTCTGATGGCTACTGCAATACGAGGATCCTCAAGTTCTCTGCTGACGGCCGATACCTGTCTGAGTGGGGTGCAGGTAGGAACGTGGCTCAACATTGTAGACAGTTCAAACATAGCAAAACTGTTGAACTTGTGAATGCAGCACAGGGAAACAGCACAGGGAATCACACTCTTGATGTTGCCTCCACCCATACTCTCCGAGGCACAGCGGCCTCTTCGCCTTCCATTCACCCAACTCACAACAAATTCAAACAATGAAAGCCTCCTTCCATCCAGAGATAATTTTAACAGCTAGACACAACAGCTCATTTGATTCGATAGAAACATTTGAACCTGCAACATTTAAAAACAACAGATTTTTAGGGTGAACAGATAGAAGCATTCATTCATTTACGTTCCCTCCACTCTGCTGGCATTTAAGTTGTCTGTCAGCATTCGCCCAGTGTAGTTTTTGGATGATTTAGAGGCAATCCAAACTCCAAACTTGACTTGATTCTCCAGGTTAGATGCATGCTAAGTTAGAGGCACCTTCGAATAGAGTCCAAACTAAAGAGATGTTAAAACATGTTTTAATTTGAAAGCAAAATAGTTTGTTTACAACAGCCCCAATAGCCAGCTGTCACTAAAAAAATACAACAACTAATGTTTCAATAAAGATGGCTCATTTACTGACAAAAAGTGTCTTTGAAAAACTGCATGTAACCACTTGAGCTCTGCATTCCTGCCTTTTATAAAGGTTAATGCTCCAGGCCATACTCCATATTGGCCTCTCACAACAAAATATCATAATAATTATAATATATAATAACTACTTTTACTTAAACTGAAGCACAACAAGGTAAAAACTCTGTAAAACTCAAGAACACAAGAAACTCATCTCGTCCAGTAGCCTGCTGCTTAAGAAATGTTCCAAATTAAAGTGTTAATAACTTCAGAAGATTAAGAGGGATTTCTAGGTTTACTTGAGGAGCGATCTTAAGGACCCTAACAGCAGCAGACCAGAGAGAGTCTGCCGTCAAGAGTTTGTTGGTTGAGTTAGAACTTTAGTGAAGTGAAAGCAATGATACTTGTAAAAACAAACCTCACTGATAAAAGTAAGAGGGGTTGAGGTTACATTTCTTTGGTGTTGTTTTTTGTTAAAGGCTCATCAGACAGGAGGAGACGCATACCGTTCCAGATCCCCCACAGCCTGGTGTTCCTCCCCGACAGACAGGAGGTCTGTGTGGCTGACAGGGAGAACGGACGCATCCAGTGCTTCATAGCCCAAACTGGAGAGTTTGTTAAGGAAATCAAGAAAGAGGAGTTTGGAGGGGAGGTGTTTGCCATCTCATACAGCCCTGATGGAGGTGAGATCAGGGACACTCATCACACCTGTACTCCTCACTTTACATAACAATTTACACTCTACAGTTTTTAACTTGCTCCAGAGCAGGTTATGTTTGAGATGAAAACTTGAGTAAAAACTGAACAATCAGAGCACAGTGCACAATGAACTAGTGCACTATGAAGACATATTCTAGGCTACAGGAAACACAGTTTAACTGCCAAATACAGGAAAGACAACTGGCAATAAATGGCTAATGTAAGTGTGTCAATTATGAAAATATCACAGCCCATCTAAAGAACAATCTGACAATACATTTGCAGTGCACAAGCCTTACTTAAATATCTGACACCACACCACACAACACCACATCTCATCTCATCACAATATGTCATTTATTCCATTATGTGTGTTGGCTTCCTGAGCTATATGGCCGTGCACTTACAGTGCCACATAAGACTTTATTAGTGTTACTTTTGTTACAGTTTACTTACTTTCATGTATGCAAAGTAATTTAAATATATGACAAACTTTTTACAAAAACACACACTCATCCATAACAATGCATCCAAATAACACCATGAGTTGACCAAACATTTGCATGTATTTAAAGTCAGATCTACTGGGGCATTGGGTTATATAACTGTTTAAATGTTGTGTTTATACTCTTAATAGATTATGTTGTTTTCCAAACTGGAGGTGTTAATCATGTGTGTGTGTGTGTGTGTGTGTGTGTGTGTGTGTGTGTGTGTGTGTGTGTGTGTGTGTGTGTGTGTGTGTGTGTGTGTGTGTGTGTGTGTGTGTGTGTGTGTGTGTGTGTGTGTGTGTGTGTGTGTGTGTGTGTGTGTGTGAGAAGATGGCTTGATCTTCGCAGTAAATGGGGAATCTCTGTTTGGCTCAGCTCCACTGAGAGGTTTTGTAATTGATTATTCAACCCTGGATATTTTGGATACCTTCAAAGCAGAGAAAAAGGTAAAGATACACACACACACACACACACACACACACATGCCACGTGTACTTTACCTAGTGGTCTGGGATGTGATTAATCATTTTTGTTGCCTGAACCTTGGCATTGATCTGTATTTTCCTTCATCAACAGGAGTTTAAAATGCCTCACGACATAGTTGTAAGTGGTGATGGCTGCGTCTTTGTCGGGGATGCAGGCAGTAAATCAGTCTTCAAGTTTACCACTGAAAGTAAGCACGGCCTTATTAAGATAAAACTGAAACTATTAAAACTTCTAATGTGCACAATCCATCTCAACTTGTTGCCTAAAGTAAAACTCACATTTACTATTATGATGTTTGAGATGTTGGCGAGAATGCAGAAAGTGTCAATAAGGTTATTTTTTATTAGAACTTTATCGTATTCAATCTTTTTTGTTGTGGCTCTGCAGATGAACGGTCTACTTGTAATTTTAACGGTGCAGTCTTATTCCGCTACTGGATTTAACAAAAACAAATGTCCATCTTAATTTTTCAGAGTTACATCGGTCTGTCAAGAAAGCTGGAATCGAGGTTCAAGAACTTGAAGGTGTGAATTTTTAAGTGTTACGATTTTAATACTCATCATGAAAATAAGATTACTGGGAATTGCTGAGGGTCTTAGCTCTGCCTCTGTCTGTTTCTGACCATCTTTGACAAGGTGTACATTAATGTCTAGGAAGCAGCTTTCAGTCTGATACAAGCACAATCGGCTTCACCCTGACCACGTCTCCTGTTTCTATGATGTGTCCAGTGGTTGGTAGTAGTTGCAACCTTGACATTTGTATATTTCTCATTTTTACTTATTTTTATTCATTTTTAGTTTTGGTTCCAATTATTTGTTATGCTTCTTTATGTATTTCTTGTTTGTATTGCGCTGCTACAATGAAAACATTTCCCAGTTTGGGATTAATAAAGTATTTCTGATTCTGATAGTTGTATAGTATCTTTGAACCAAATTTGAACACCAGACCAAAATAGGCATTAAAACATCATGGAGGGCAGGAGGAAGATCGATGTTCCACAGATTTTTTGATTCCATTGTGTTTGTTTTTATTAAAATGTTCAAATTTTCAGCATCGAGTAGGGGTAGAAAGAAAAAAAAACGTGCTGATCACAATCCACAATGAGGCTGGTTAAGGAACATTTTTTGTCGATAACATCCACTGCTTATTTCTGCCCTTCCAATTTAATCCCGGGAGTCTAATGTCAAACACTTTGATTTTAAGTGTTCATATATTTTTATATTTAAATGAAACAAAATAATTTAGTGACTGATCAAAACAGCAAATGAGTTATGCCTTTGCTTTGGGTACAGTTGTGTGGTTGATTCCATGTGGAATAAAAATAAAGAAATCAGGCATCAAGACAACTCTATTAACATACTTTCTCTCTCAATAGAAATGGAGACGTTTGTCCAAACTAAACTGAGGCCGGAGCACAACATGTCGAAGACAGCAGTCGCCCAAGAGAAGCAAATCGTGGCTCAGCATGAAGACCACACAGAAGCAGCAGAGGAGAAGCACAGTGCAGCTCAGCCAAGCAGGGGGCAGGCTGTTTTGCCAGCCATCATCACTACCCTGCTGCTTGTCCCTCTGCTGCTGCTGCTCTCCACCGGACTCTTCATTTGCTGGAGGAAAAACAGTATGTATGAGCCGCAAGCTTTGAAGTTGAATCAACCGAAAAAGGAGGAATTACATCACATTTACATATTAAGCCTAACAGGCGTCTTTTGTAGGATGTGTGCACTTTGAGGAGTGAAACTGAAGGAGTTAATCGCCTTAGTAGAATAGTGAAAAATTTACTTTGAAAACAATTGTGTCTAAAATCGTGGTTATACATTTACAAATTGTGTAAACTCTTGATTAGATCAGATTTTTTTGGGGTGTGTTTGGTCTTGAAAGACAGTTGAATCAGGATTTTTATTCCTACCAAGATCCATTGTCATTGGCCAAACCCAAGTGTTGCTTTCCTGGTGTTGTAAATGTGTGACGCACATTTCCATGTAAGCAGAGTATGCTAACTGAAAGGACAAAAAAAAACACACATCTTGACCGACTGTTTGAACCTCATGTTGAGGTCAATGTTTGAAAAGTTTGCAAAAATTTCATTTCTTAGGTAGGATAATAATAATAATAATACAATTTTAAAACATGACACGTTGCAATGGTGTCTTTAGTCCTTTTAATATTAAATTGCGCTCAATATCATAGAATAGAATATTCTTTGTCTGCAGACCGATGTGAGGTGAAATCCGAACCCAGCTCTGTAGGAGGAATCTTGGGAAAAATAAGAGGTAAGTCATTAATGATAACTAAAAGAAAACCTTTTACATGCTGAATATTGTTTCGGAGCCGGAGAGACACCAACAGACTCTGATAGAGCGGGCCATTCTGTCTGTTTGTTCTGTGATATTGCTAAAAGAAAAGCAACCTTTGCGGAAAGCCGTTGAAGCCCAGCCTGCTCCAGGATTTCAAAGGGTGGGGAAAGGAGGGCTTCCAGAACCAGAAGCTGGAACCTTGATAGCCAGAGGGGGGTTTTGCCACTGGGCAACTTTAAGAAATCGCGCCACTGTAGAGCGAGACCCAACAGTCTGGTTATCAACCTTAATATGTCTGGCTGCCCATAGACCGTCAAGGTGGAAGCCGTCAGCCGTCTTTCCAGCACCGACTGTAAAAAAAATGCAGGATTACGGGCACTGAGGTACTCTCAGGCACTTCTCCGCAAGCCCCACACCACTTTGAAAATCATTTTCATCTGTTGGCATTAAGTGCCCTTGTAGAGGGAGCCCTTGAATGCCCCCTATCAGCGGAAACGGTGGAAAGGCATGAAGGAGCCTATCTGGCCATGGATGTGCCAGGGCATCCTGTCCAATAGTACTGGTTGTCTCCATCATTGAGAACCAGAGAGGGCAATGTGTCTTGGACACCGAATCAAACAGATCCACCTCTGCCATGCTTGCCCCATAGTGCCTCTGGGTGGAGTCTCCATTCTCCCAAAAGAGGTTTTTCGGGAGAGAAAATACGCCACAACCTGCAGTGGCCCTAGCAGATACACAGCCCTGAGGCTGCAAAAATAAGGGGAAGCCCAGACAATGAGTTGCCGCGCAACCTGTCATGACTTGGTTGACTTAACTTGATGGTTGACATGGTAGACAGCTAACTTGTTGTCGCAACGTATCTATACATGTCTGCCTCTCAAATATGGCAGGAATTTGTGGAGCGCTTAATACATAGCACGTAGCTTAAGCACATTTATGTGCTGTGCCCTCTCCTTAGCACTCTAGAGCCCGCTCACTGCCCCCGAGCCAGAGAGCGAAGCATCTATCACCACCACCTCGTGGCATAAGGGGATTGACCCCAGTGTGACACCTCTGACCGGGTACACCCTGTCTCTCCATGGCTGCAATGCCATTAGGCATCGACTGGACACCCTGACCTTCCTGGTTCCGTGCAACCGCGGATATAAGTGGAGACCCCCTGTCCAGATTTGGAATGGCCGCACGGAGTAGGTCCAATGGCACTATTATCGTTACTGACGTCAAAGTCCCCAACAGCCTGAGAAAAAAGGCTGTAATTCACCTTCCTGTCTATTTGAAATTGAAGTAAAGTATGTATGGCCTTTATCCGCCTTGGAGGCCAGTATTTGGATGGAGTCCAGGGACATACCGAGGAACCCAACCTTTTGACTGTATAAAAGATAACTAGGCATGGTTGACTATAATAATAATAATAATAATAATAATAATAATAATAATAATAATAATAATACATTTATTTTATAGGCGCTTTAACAGGTGCTCAAAGTCGCTTTACAGAGGTACATAAAAAGAAAGACAACAAATAAAGTAAAAATCACATTAAAATCAAGCAATGTAAAAACAATCACACATTAAAAGCCAGTTTGAAGAGGTGATCTATCAAACTATCAAACCCAACCATGATACATGGCCCAGTAGGGCCGTGGTGTATTGCTCTGCCTGTTCCTGGGTCGGAGCACATATCAGCCAATCGTCCAAATATGGGTGGACTTGTATGCCCTTGGCTTGTATTGGGGCCAGTGCTGCCTTTGTGAAGACCCGTGGGGCTAGAGATAGGCCAAATGGAGCAACTTGAAGTGATAGGCCTGCCATTAAAACGCAAAGGGCAGGTATTCCCTTTGTTGGGGTGCTATTTGGACGTGAAAATATGCGTCATTTAAATCGATGGATGTGAACCAGCTTTGCTGTGTCACAGCCTGGAGCACATGTGCTGTCCTCAAATTGTGGATGGACAACACCTTTAAAAATCTGTTCAGCCTTTGTAAGGGCGAAACTCACCCTATTTCTTTTGAATTAAAAAATAAACTGACTAAAACCCACCTTGCTGTGTCTGAAGTTCTACAGCTTCGATTGCCCCCTTCTTAAGGAGGATGCATGTTTCCTGGCTGAAGTCTTTACTGTTTGTGGGTTCGCTGACTGTAGTTAGTCTGACCACAAAAGGGTCGGTGGTGTGAGAAAAGTGTCCAACAGCCAGCCCCAAACACTCCGCGCCTGCAACCTTGCCCTTTTGGGCCCCTGGCGGGGGAGAAACCCAGAGCCCCGGCCCCTCTGGATCAGCAGCGCCAGTATTGCAGGAGCCCAACCGGGTTGATCGGGCTGCTGAGGAAAGTTGGAGGTCCTCGGGTAGCCACTAGGACGAGCTGGCAGCTGAGGGCGATTGGGGCCATAACCCTGTGGCGGTCGCTGTCTGTATTGCGGCGTGGGTCCTCAAAAGCTAGCAAACTTCTGCCGAGTCTGGTTTGCCTGGATTCCACGATCCAAGGCCTGTTGTACTGTCGGGCCATACATACAACAGTCATAACTGTTGCTGTGGCAGCCTCTGAGACACTACGGTTTCAGCGCTACCAACGAAGAGTCACTCACTATGTTATTTCCCTAGATTTGTATCAACCTGCATTCGCTACCTGCAAGAAAACAATAGAGACCTTTCTGATGGTGATGTGGGCTGATAAAGGTGGGGCTGCCCTAAGTCACATAACCTGCGCATGTCCGAGAGGGATAACATTCAGCGTTAAGCACTGCCTCTGGCGCTCAGTAGGAATGAAATAGAACAGTCTGTTATAATGTGTCGCGGTGGCTGAACTGCAGCGCAAAATGTGGTCAGCCTTGATCAAAGTATACAGAAACTGTAAAGTCTGTTCACAGTTTGTTTTCCCATGAATCAGTCTCAACATGTCCCTTTGGTGTTTACTTCCTGTCCGTTTTCTGTATTTTTCCTCTAGAAATAATAATTAGATTTTCTTTGGTTTCCGAAATAGTGCCTTTTTCCCATCAGCAGTAAATAATAGTTTTTAACCTGAACATCATCCCTAATTCTCAGTGAGGAGGAGTCATTTGTATTTGTCAAACTGTTCAATATTCGTGGTTAGTGATTGTGTTTGCCTGTGTGTTCAGGTAAAGCTGTGGGCAGTCTGAACCTGGGGAACTTCTTTGCATCGCATAAGGGTTACAGTCGTCAGGGCTTCGACCAGCTGAGCACTGAGGGAAGCGACCAGGAGAGACACGATGTAGACAGCAGCGACTCGGAGAACGAGGAGTACTCTGCTCTGCCACTGCCTCGACCCCCCTCTTAGACTCTGTAGCCAGTCACCAAGATCCTGCTTACAGTGCTGAGTGTATGTTATTCATCACGTGTCTAACTGTTGTATAAGCTGCCAATCTTATTATTTATATATTTAAAAATATGCTGTATATAAAGATAATTTAAACATTAATGTAATTTAATTGTTGTGTTGATAGAGCGTGGTCTTGGTAATTAATTTCACACATTTCACTATAAAAGATTGTTTTCCCTAAATCAGACTTCCATTAAATTAAATCCGTAGCACAACTCTAATGATAAACATCTGGCCTTAGATTCAGCCTTAAAACAAGACCAAATCTGCCAATGTCGTAAGACTTACTCCACTGTTTATTTGTGCAATTTAACTCAGTGCAAGGATATTCTTAAAACCTAACCTAACCCCAATCTCTTTACTCTGTATGAAAGTTTCAAACTCAGACGAGTGCAGTTGCATGATCATACCCTATTTCACATTTATAACCCATAAAGTGTTACTTCTTGACTCTCATCACGATCAGCAGAGAGTGTGTACAGGCATTTATGGCAATTATTTTTGGGAAGTGGTGGCAAAGTCCATAAGGACTTGGCTTGGGATCCGCAAGGTCAACGGTTCAAGTCGCCGAAGGACCAAGTTCTACGAGGTGTCCCTGAGCAAGGCACCGTCTCCTACAGTGCTCCCTGGGCAGCTCACATTATGGCAGCCCACTGCTCTTAACACTAGGATGGGTCAAATGCAGAATGAAAAAACTGAAATCTGCCACTGGCTTTTTAATTTTTTTGAGATATGGGTTCTGCTGGACTGGAGCTGGAAATAAATACAGCATCTTAAGTCATTCCAACATCAGAGTTAGGATCTCTAAGAAGGATTTATTCTATTTTAATTGTGATCTTAAAATATATAATTTGCATTGATACGGTACACAGTGTTCATCCATCCAACACCCTCTTAGATATATTATAGCTACTTACTAACCATTATTTTTCAACATGATTCTTTGGACCGTGTTTTAGTTTAATACCATTTCATTAAGAATTTTGTGCCTTTTCTGTACGTGCCATTTCAACATGCATGATGGGATTAAAACAGCTGCTGCTTTTTGGTGTGTGTGTGTGTGCGTTTGTGTGTGTGTGCGTGTGTGTGTGTGTGTGTGTGTGAGAGAGATTGTTACTTCATTGGCTATAAAGACAGGAACAGAGAGTTGCTACAAACACACAACACCCTGGTCTCTGATGGAACCACATCAGCTGTTTATGTTCAAGTTTGGAGAAAAAAAGGTTTAAGCAGCTTCATTTGCTAAATGGTAAGCTGTTATTTAACTGATATGAAGTGTTGCAAACATGAAAAAGTGTTTGTATGGTGTCTTTGATTGTATGTCTTTTTTTGCGGCTGTATGGGGATGTTAATCTGGATATGAATTGTTTATTGTAAACCTTTTTGCACGGGTACCGCAGCTATTGAAAGGCATTGTTCAGACTGGAATTGTTTCTCAACATTTAAATCACAGTTATCGTAATATAAAAAATGATGAATTGATCACGTTTAAAAATGTAAGGACATGAATATCACACAGAGAAGATGCCTAGATACATGTTATTTTTAACGTAAAGGCAACACTCAAAGTATTTTTTTGTGAATCGAGTGCTTGAGTCACAATGCAAAAGTTAATCAATAAAGCAAGTTCACAGTGCACACCGCTAAAAATAAAAGGGATAACATCATAGGGATATTATCACACTGTTAAGTTTAATTACGTTTTCTATGGTTTTACCATATTTTCTGTTACATTGCCTATTCTTAAATGTCATCCTGTATACTCAGACCCTGATTAAATATTTTAATTTCTATCCATATCTATCACATCTCTATTTGGAATATTGTTTGTATGAAAGCTTTCTTTAATTGCATGCCATTGAAATTTGGCAATTTTGCAGTCAGATGGGAGCAATCTGATTTTTATTTTAACACCCTACTTTTTGCTGCAAGAGTAATATTTTCAGTAACTATGTTATTTGTGTAATAAAGTATCTGCAAAGCATCGTAGTGTCATAGAGCTTCTGGGATCAGACCATGAATCAGTATTCGTACCACAGCCTTTGACATCTGTCGTGTATTTCTTAACTCTGACATATAGTACAGGTATTCAAGCATTCAAGATGCTGCTTCAGAAGTGCTTGTCGAGAGGCTTTTAAGCGGCCTGCCAGGAAGAAAAAAATTAGTGTATGCTCCAGGATGCTATAGTTTCTATTATGATGTGTTTAATATAGATATGTATAAAACTATAAGGAGTTCAAAAATAGGAATACATTTAGTCAAACCGTGTTAATTTTTTGTTCATAATGTTGGGAGCATCGTGGCCATCGACACTGACAACTGTGCAATATTAACAGACTTTATAAAGCCCCCCCTTTGTAGAACTGTTTGTTGTTTAATATGTATAAGGGTCTGAACACACACACACACAAACACACCACAGTCCTTAAAGAAAGTGAAGCCTCATCTCAGCTCCTCATTTCTGGACACTGGACCTTTGGCCTTTGAAAATAGGATAGCAAAGTAGTCAAAATAGTGGGAGTAGCCTCACTTGCTATGCTAACATCACCTGTCTAATGCCAGAGACACTTTCATAACAGCGTTGTGATGCACTAGTGATAAAACAAAAAAACTAGTGCCAACACTGAGCTTACCTTTAACTCTCCACCTCATTGATAGTCCTTCAAGCCGGATATCGTAAGGTTTACGTCAGAGATGGAACCATTACCAGAGTATGAGGCCTATGGTGCACACCCTAGAAGGCAAACTCGCCCTCCATCACGCTATGCAGAATATGATGTGGATCATCCAGGCTACATCAATCAGAGATACAGACCGGAGGTAGAGACTTCTAATCAGGAGGGAAATGCCAGGATGACCCCCCTCACCTCTCCCAATGACTCTCCCCCACCAAGGCGCCCCCACAGGCATGATGCTATTCTCCAGGAGATGGACTTTAGCTATGGGGCTGGCAGGCAGCTGCTGTTTTCAGAGAGAGAGCTTAGGGATCGGTTTCGAGAACACTCTACTCCCCTGCCTCCAGCGCTGCACACCAGACATCCGCAGCAGGATTATAGAGCACAGATAAAGTGTGTGTCACTAGTTAACTAGTAAGCTAAAAACAATTGCACTAGTGTATCTAGTGGACATTTTGGACCTTACTAGTTAACTAGTGCACACTTTGAGCCTCACTAGTTAACTAGTAAGACATAAATAGGCTTTAACTAGTGAACCTTTTGCATTCATTAGTTAACGTGTAAGCTGCAATATGCATCCACTAGTTAACTAGTGGCACTTCATATGTCGTACACGTTACCTAGTGTGCACTTGAATGCAAATGAAGAAGGCGGGATCCGGATTTTGATTGGTCAGTGTTCAACTGTGCTGGAGAGCCTTGGGGCTGTTCTCCTGCAATGTTTTGTTTTACGTCTCAAAGACGTGATGCAAATCAGTCCGGTATTTGGTGCCTAATTTTAGATTATTGTCCTTTGGAAGTCAGTCAGTGTGTTTTATGTCTAGAAAAAACGCTTGTTCTGTCTCTGCTTTGTGTGTGAATTTGTGCAAGTGTGCGTATGCTTGTTTGTGAGAACACCGGGACACTCGTGACACAAAAGAAGAGGATATGATCGTGGCACATTTTAGCAGCAGTGCTCATGAAATGAATAAAGCTGAAACACTGAGCATCTCTTAAAATCAGGTTAACGATTGACCTGTATAAACAACCTCTCCATATTTGCCTTAGACTTAATATTTACGGAAGTCGCGGCGATCTGTCTGCCTCATAGGAAAGCTGTGATTGGGTCATACCATCTTTCTATCCATCATTGAGGTCCCTCTGTTATCACCGTGCTACACTAATCCAAGCACATTTCAAATTGCACCTTGATAACATGTTTTGAAGAGGATCTATATACTGTATCTGTCTGCAGTCCTAAAGCAACTTTCTAATGTTAACAGCAGTGGCGGCTCCTGACAAATTTCTCAGGGGGGGCAAAAGTTGTGATGATGGCTAAGATGACCCATTCAATGGGTAAAATAATAATAAATAAAAGTCAGATAGCCAGCTTTACAGTGTCACATCTCATTGTTTAATTTGGTTTTCAACCACTAGATGCAACCCCAGACATAAAATATACAATACATTTGGTTCCACAATAAAACACACATTAACAGATAGTTTGTCATCTAATAGTTTGCCCTTGAAATCACTTTTAGCACAGTCTACAATTTATAGCCATCATGGATGCCATAGCAATAATCAAATCAAATTATACTATAATCAAAACTGTAATTAATCAAAATTTTCCAGAACATATTCCATTTACCACTATACAGTTTACAGGTTTAGTAAAGGTATAGAAAACCAACAGACCCAACAGGCATGACGTGCATGCTGCTGATTCTGTGAAACTGAATCATTTACTGAAAGGGGCGTGTTCAAAAAAATAGCAGTGCCAGGTTCAACTATTGAGGTCATTGATTATGTGAAAAAAAATAGGTGTTAAACAGATGGCCCCTATTCAAGGATCAAGGCAACTGATGCTGCATATGCTGGCTGTGCATTTGTCCTTGAAAAACAGAGTAAAACGGGTTGTTTAAGACACTGTTAAGAAGAAGAGCATTCTTTGATTAAGAAATTAATAAAAGAGGGGAAAACCTATAAAGAAGTGCAGAAAATGATAGGCTGTTCAGCTAAAATGATATCAAACGCTTTAAAATGGCAGCCAAAACCATCACCACCAGGTGAGGAAGAAAAAGAAAAACAACTATTCGAAGGGATCGGAGAATAACCAAAATGGCAAAGGATCAGCCAATGATCAGCTCCAGGAGGATCAGAGAAGATCTAAGATTGCCTGTGAGTACTGTAACAATCAGACAACGTCTATGTGAAGCCAAGCTACCACCAAGAAGCCCCCGCAAAGTCCCATTGTTAAAAAAAATACATGTAATGAAGCGGTCACCTTTTTAAACACACTGCTATTATTATGAACATAACTGTATTTGGCTGGCAATATGCAATCAATACAACTATTTACAATTCAACATTTGGAGAGTACAACATAACACAACTCACCATTTAAGAACACACTCACTCATCACTTGTATTGAAATTTAGCTCGCCTCTCTTTCAAGCAAGCAAAGCGATCAATCACCCTCTCGTTGAAATCAGGCATGTTCCTGACCAGCTCTCTTTCCATGGAAAGCATGCCCAATGCATTCAGACGTTCCTGTCCCATTGTATTTCTCAGGAATGTCTTGATCCTCTTTAAGGTGGAGAAACACCTCTCAGCTTCAGCTGTTGTCATCGGAGTGGTTATGAGGATGTTCAACAGCGCCACAGTCTCAGAGAAGGTTTCCTGGAGGTTGTAGCTCTGTAGAACCTGGTACAGAGCCAGTGCACCGCAGCAGCCCCTGAAGTCTGGACTTTCGTAGATGAGAGAAAGCTCAGTCCTGAGCCTCTCCTTGTGTAGCATGGGGTATGCCCTCACGGTGGTATTCAGAGCCTCTTCAGGGAATGTTGTCCGATGCCGGTCAAACAGCTCTGCCTCTAGCAGCACGGCACTCACAAGGTGGCTGGTGAAGGAGAACCTGGCTTTGGCATGGCCAAGGATTGTGTCACAGATCTGTTAAAATTATAAAAAAATGTATAGTCAGTAACACACAATTGTTAAAAAAAAAGAAAAAAAAATCTAGTGATGGCATGAATGTGGCCATGATCTACTGCAGGGGTCCCCAAACTTTTTGCAAAGAGGGCCAGATTTGGTGAAGTAAAAATGTGTGGGGGCTGAGTCGGCCGACCTTTCAGCCTGACATCCTTTGAACCATTAACATTAAATGCAAATTAACTATTTAATACCTTTTTTTTTTTTTTTACCAAAATCACTCTTTTCATATTTGAAGACCACATAAAATGACACAAATGTCTGGAAAAAAAGGAAGCTTAAACATATCTAGGTTCATTTGAAACATTATTATATTTTATATTATATTTAAAAAAAAAATCAAAAATTGCACTTGAATAAAAATCAAACCAAAAACAAGAATAGACCCTGTCTCTGTTAAGAAAAGATGCACTCAAATATATAACCATACAATCAAGTCTCAACAAAACTGCACTTGAATAGATATTGACCGTGTCATCACAGTAGATGAGGTGAGTAGTGACTGAGGCTGTGTATGTCGCTCTAAGACGGGTGTGGTGGGGGTGTCAGCGGCGTGGAGCGGGTCTCATAGCGGGCACAGCTCCGTGACACCGCCGGTGGGGGCTGTAGGGACGGGGGCGAGGGGCTCACGGCAGCACCGCTGCTCGGTGGAAACAGCAGTGATGACGTGCTTTCACGTCCGAGTCTCCAAACCAGAAGTGTTTGTAACAGCACCGGAAAAGTCGCTAGATCTGACGTTACCTTGCGTTGCTCCTCACAGACTCACATGCAGCACTGTGTGTGTGGTAGCGGCCCCGCCTCCCCCCCCACACAGACAGAGATCCTGGATGAATGACAAGAGGCTTCACTCCCTTCATTTCATTCCGCTACGGAACAAACGCGCCCAGGTGCTGAGACCGAGTCACAGAGTGAAGCCTCTTGTCATTCAGCCTGTTTGGAGGCCAGAGACGAGGAAAGCAAAGAGGCATGCACATGGCGATATATCGAGGCTGGAAAAAAAAAAGTACGTGCTGGCGGGCCGCATATTATTGATTATTTGATGACAGAGGCTGCGGGCCGGTTGGAATTTGAACGCGGGCCGGGCCGTAGTTTGGGGACCACTGATCTACTGTATCTACTGTCTCACAGTTCCAAAGTATTTGTTATTCATGCAGACTTATTACTGTATCCTTGTGTGCATATAATGGACAAGTAATGGGTGAGTAATTACTGAATCCAACTGTAAAAACAGAGGTTGTGACTTTATCACTTGGTTCCAACACTTGAGTATGCCTACATCATTGGTCAGTAATGAATGCAGATACCTCTTTTGACAGCCTCTGCTTCTCTTGTTCTCCCAAGGCTCTCCTTGATCTTGTGGTACCTGGGGCTTCTTGCTGCTGCTGTTGAGAGGAGCTTTGGTCCCTGGGAGACAGATCAAAAGTGTTAGAATATGAATGAGACAGTATGTCAGTGTCATTATCAATAATTACTATCTTTAAAAAAAAAAAAAAAACTGTTTGTGTTGCACAACTTTTTGGAAATGGCTGAAAAAAATATCACTATTTCTGGATGTGCTAAATTTACTTATGCACACAAATGCAGATGACTAAATTGGCTCATTACTTTTGAGTTCCTATACATTATTGCCATCACAGCATGCTGACATTTAGTAATGAACATGTGCATAATTATTATTATAATTACTCTATTGTATTATCTTACCTGATGGCCTGAATACTGCTGGTGAAGTTCTGCAGGGCACGTTTGATGAACACCATGTCAATGTCCCTCTTCTGAAGCTGTTGGTACATCATGTCAACATGAGGCATGATTTGATGAAACTGCTGCAGGAAAAAAACAAAATCTTCATCCTGCAGCATCCTCAGGAAGCCAGACGCCTCCCTCACGGTGGTGCTGTCAAAGGTGCTGTCTGACCTGATGGTCTCAAAACACTCTATGAGGTCGCCCAGGTTCTCATAGACAGTGCTCACGATCCTGCTGTTGAAGTTCCATCTTGTGGATGATGCTCTAGGCAGCCTTCGTGCAACAATCTGGTCGAGAAGGGCTGTGCGTTTGGGTGACCGGGTAAAAAAACTGGAAATCCCACCAAGGTCAGAGAAAAAAACTCTCACTGCTGAGATGTGTGAAGTGGCCTGCTGCATGATCAAATTCAGCTGGTGTGCGTAGCAATGCAAATAATGGGCATTTTTGTACTCTTCTCGTACCTTTTGCTGCACACCAGCTCTCTCTCCTCTCATCACACTGGCACCGTCGTAGGCTTGCGCAATGAGTTTACACTTATCATCATCAGTGAAAACGCTATTCAGTCTCTCCAAAATTGCATCGGCAATGGAGCTGGCCGTTGCTGACAAGATGGGGACAAATTCAAAGAACCGTTCTTGCACAACGTGTTTTCCATCTACATATCTCAGCACCAGCACCAACTGAGTCTGTGTAGAGACGTCTGTGGTCTCATCTGCTTGGATTGCCACGAATCTTGCTGCTCTCACCTCCTCCACGATACGCTCTCTGATGACAGATGCCATGCAATCCAGCAGCTCATTCTGCACCGTCTTTGATGTGCCCTTAAAGACTGTGGCCGTTCTTAAGTGCTCCTCAAACACCTCGTCCAGCGACGCCACTAAATCAACCAGTCCACGAAAAATCCCCGCGTTGCTGGACCCCTCACTCTCATCCTTGCCTCTCAGAGCTAACTCAAACACGCCACAGAATTTCACACAGTCGATAAGGCGGCCTAGGATGTGCCGGTTCTTGCTCACCTCATCGTTGTGACGGCGCACGGCTATCCTGTAGCTCTCATCCAGCTGTGTGGCAATGTTCACTCTCCCAAATGCCGACAGTTTTAGGCAGCTGTCCATATGCATCTTCGATGCTTCGTGTTTCTTCACCTTTTCTGAGAGGTGGTGCATATCAGTGACACCCGTCTTTGTCCAGGCGGTGTCAGTGTTGGCATCCGGGTGGATTAGCACACAGGGGTAGCAAAACAGAGCGTTAGCCACTTCACAACCTGCTAGCCATGTTTTCCGCTCGTACCAGCTCCGGGAAAATCCGCGGCTGTATGTTTTCCCCGCTTTTGTTGACACCTGCTTGATGTTTAAATTTGGTCTGGGTGGTCCCAATTCTTTAACAGCCAATTTATCCGCATTGCTTCGTCGACTGAACGGTAATTCCCTCAGGGAAACGATGGAATTGCAGTTGCCAGCCATGATGATTCGGCGCCGCCGAATCATCCGCCGACCGAATCACGTTAGGGCAAGCCCCCCCGGAGCCCATAGAAATGCATTGTATCGTTCGATTTTTGAAAAAACGAGTCTCAACATGTAAGTCTATGAGAGCGCCTGGGGCGATTTTCAATCTGACTGATATCGCCCCAAGGGGGCGGGGCTACTGGTTGGACAGTGACATCCAGGCTGCTGATTGTCGCAGCGATATTCAGGCTGCTGTTTGGACTATACTATTAAGACTTACACCGGCAAAATAAACTCTTTTCTCTCTTTTTTTTTTTTTTTTTTTTTTTTCGTTTGGCTTAAGGAGGGCGGTGCACTATCGCCCCCTATGGGCCAGCCGCCCCTGGTTAACAGCATCTTCAAGGTTTCAAGGTTTTATTTGTCATATGCACAGCAGATACAAGGTATATGTTGGCAATGAAAATCTTATGTCGCGTGCTCCTCCAACAACTCCACATACATGGTACAAATAAGATAAATAAAATAGTGCAAAAAGAGAGAAGAATATTTACAATATCAACAATAAAGATTTGAGGATGTGAGATATATACATATTTGGAATACATTGAAAGTATTTAACACTTTACACTGTTGAATGAGGAGGTATGGACAGATGCATATATTATGTATAGCAGATGTATATGGCAGATACGTATAATATATAGATATGTGTACTATAAACAGATATGTATGGCAGATGTGTATAATATATATATATATATATATATATGTATGTGTGTACTATAAAAAGATGTGAGTAGACATTCACACAGCGCAGGAGTTCAGCAGTCTTATGGCCTGTGGTATAAAACTGTCTCTGAGTCTGGTGGTCTTGGTCCGGATGCTGCGGTACCGTCTGCCAGATGGCAGCAGACAGCACAGACTGTGGCTGGGGTGATTGGGGTCCTTTAATATCCTACCGGCCTTCTTCCTACACCGCTGGGTGTAGAGGTCCTCCATGGATGGCAGCTCCGTCCTGGTGATGTGCTGAGCAGTTTTCACCACCCTCTGTAGAGTCTTACGGTTGAGGGCGGTGCAACTGCCATACCAGGCGGTGATGCAGCCAGTCAGGATACTCTCGATGGTGCACCTGTAGAAGTTGCAGAGTATCCTGGAGTCCATGTTGAACTTCCGCAGCCTGCGGAGGAAGAAGAGCCGCTGTCGAGCCGTCTTGGATATGACCCTGGTGTGATGTGTCCATGTCAGGTCCTCACTGATGTTTACCCCGAGGAACCTGAAGCTGCTGACTCTCTCCACAGGAGTCCCGTCGATGGTGATGGGTGTGTGTGCCTCTCTCTGCCTCTTCCTGTAGTCCACAATCAGCTCCTTTGTTTTGCTGACGTTGAGATGGAGGTTGTTGTCCTGGCACCAAGATGTCAGGGCTCTGACCTCCTCTCTGTACGCCGTCTCGTCGCCGTCTGTGATCAGGCCGATGACGGTCGTGTCGTCAGCAAACTTGATGATGGTGTTGGAGCTGTGTGTGGCCACGCAGTCGTGCGTGAACAGGGAGTAGAGGAGAGGGCTGAGCACACAACCCTGAGGGGCTCCGGTGTTGAGGGTCAAGGTGGAGGATGTGATGTTCCCCATCCGCACTGCCTGGGATCTGCCCGTTAGGAAGCTCATGATCCAGTCACAGAGGGCGCTGTTGAGCCCAAGGTCCCTGAGCTTAATGATGAGCTTGGAGGGCACAATGGTATTGAATGCTGAACTGTAGTCAATGAACAGCATTCTCACATAAGTGTTCCTCTGGTCCAGGTGGGAGAGGGCAGTGTGGAGGGTGAGGGAGATGGCATCATCCGTGGACCTGTTTGCTCTGTAGGCAAACTGCAGGGGGTCCAGTGAGTCAGGGAGGGAGGAGGTGATAAAAGTTTTGACTAACCGCTCAAAGCACTTCATGATGATGGAGGTGAGTGTCAACTGGGCGGTAGTCATTGAGGCAGATGGGTTTTGTCTTTTTGGGGACAGGGACAATGATGGACTCTTTAAAACATGTGGGGACTACAGACTGGAGCAGTGACCTATTGAAAATGTCTGTGAACACATCTGCCAGCTGAACTGCACACACCTTGAGAGCACGGCCAGGGATGCCATCAGGTCCAGGAGCCCTGTGTGCGTTGATCCTTTTCAGAGATCTACACACATCTGCACTGGTTAAAACCAGTGAGCAGGGATCCTGGGCCTTTTGTGCCTCCACAGCCGGGGGCTTCTCAAAGCGTGCATAAAATGTGTTCAGTTCATCTGGGAGAGATGTAGACACTTCCTCAGCACCACTCGTTGTCCTTTTGTAGTCTGTTATTGTTTTTAGTCCAGACCACATATTTCTGGCGTTGGAGCCCTTGTAGTTCGACTCCACCTTGTCCCTGTATTGTCTTTTCGCACTGCTAATAGCTCTCCGGAGTGCATACCTGGAATTCCTGTACTCATCCAAATCACCGCCGCTGTGCGCGATGGCCCATGCTTTAAGTTTAGCTCGGACCTCGCCGTTTATCCAGGGCTTCTCATTTGGGAATGTCCGTACAGTAATCCGCGGCACGACGTCATCGATGCATTTGCCGATGTAGCAAATGACCGCGTCAGTGTGTGTGTTTATATCGTCCTCCTCAAACACACACCACTCCGTGATGCCAAAGCAGTGGCGGAGAGCAGAGTCAGTCTGCTCGGACCAACGCTGCTCTGTCCTTGTCACAGGTCGGTCCCTCTTCAGTCTCTGCCGGTAAACGGGGAGCAGAAGAAGAGATATGTGGTCTGACTTGCCGAAGGGGGGCGGGGGAGGGCTTTATATCCATGCCGGAAAGGAGTGTAAACATGGTCCAGTGTATTTCCACCGCGCGTGGGGCAGCTGACGTGCTGATAGTATTTCGGCAGGACTTTCTTCATGTTGGCTCTGTTAAAATCCCCGGCCACAATAAATGCGGCCTCTGGCCGAGAAGTCTCTGTCCTGTCGATAATCCCATACAGCTCCTCCAGCGTTGTGTTGTTGTCAGCGTGCGGCGGAACATACACTGCTGTTAGAACAACCGATATGAACTCCCTCGGCAGATAAAAAGGCCGGCATCCGATCATGATGTGCTCTAGGCTGGGAGAACAGTCCGAAGAAATGATCTCCACATCTGAGCACCAGTTGTTGTTAATCATGAAGCACACACCTCATCCCTTGCTCTTCCCTGAGTTTATTGTCCGGTCCTGGCGATGAATGGAGAATCCGTGTGGAGCAATGGCGGCGTCCGGTATCGTGTGGTCGAGCCAAGTCTCCGTGAAAACCAAAACATTACAGGTCTTAATGTCCCGTTGAAATGCCACCCTGCTAAGGAGTTCGTCCAGTTTATTATCCAGGGATTGGACATTTGCCAGAAGTAAACTCGGTAGAGGAGGCCTGTTTTCACGTTTCCTCAATGTTCGTACCTAATTGATATACAGTCAGATGACCGTTATTACAAAATACTCGTTTTATATTTTTGTAAATATGATCATATTTAAAAAACACAGTGTATTTAAGTTCCGATTGTTAAAAACGTATTTTAAAATGTGGGCTGGCTGAAGGTCTAGTTTAGGGCCAATAGGAGACCTCAGCGCATTGTTTCCCCTCCTCCTCATTAGCATTCAATGCAACTAGTGCAGGGGTATTCAAGAAAACTATGAGAAGGTCCAGTTCAAATACATTTCCTCTAGCAGAGGTCCGGAACATCATATGTCTATTTGCAGTATGACGATATCAGAATAAATTGTGTTTAAAAAAATAATAATACAGGTTAAAATCATTTCAAAGAAGTTTATTAGCACTGAACACAGGATAACCTTGTGAGGCTGCAGTTTAAATAAAAAATAACTAAATTATGTATTCAAAAATAAAGAAAGTGCTTAAGAAAAAATAGCAGCTTCAGTTTCCTTTTGATAGAACAATCTCAATATTTCTCCTGAACAAAACATTCTCAAAACATGTTAACTATTTTATGTATTCAAAAACAAAGAAAGTGCTTAAGAAAAAATAGCAGCTTCAGTTTCCTTTTGATTGAACAATCTCAATATTTCTCCTCAACAAAACATTCTCAAAACACCTTAACTATTTCTCTTACAGATTTCTCTCACATCTGTCTTCCCCCCTATCATTTCCCCTTGCTCAGTGTGAGAATTGAGCTTTGGCTTGCCCTGCCAACATTTTAAATCTGGGCTTGAAGGAGGTCAAGGCCATTCTCATGCACATGTGCAGATGCTCATTGGTGAGCGTGGAACGATATTTTGTTTTTATTATGTTCATTGTAGAGAACGCTGCCTCACAGCTGTATGTGGAGCCGAACATGGTCAAGATAAACAGGGCCACTTTTTTCAGATCTGGGAAAGCTGTCTCAGAAACCATCTGGAGCCAGAAGGTGGTACATTCGGTTCTTGCAAACTGCTCTTTCAGGGCCACGTCTGCCTGGAGGTCAATCATTTGCATCTGGAGAGGCCCAGAGTTTGCCCACTTGAAGTGATGTGCGACATCATTTGAGAATGCTCTGACATCAGTGATGAGAAATGGATTCTGTATGAAGAGGGTGAGCTCCTCTCCAATGCTGAAGCTATCAAAGCGTTTGCTGAAGTTTTCAATCAACTTGTCAACAAAGTCAACAAAAGAGGAGACATCTCTATGGCCCTGCACCTGTTCTTTCACTTTTTGGAAGTGTGTGTAGTCTCCTTGCAGATCTTCTTTGAACAGCTGAAGTTTTCGTTGAAATGAGCGGACAGCTGTCATCAGATCACAAATGGAATTGTTCTTTCCCTGCAGCTGCAAATTAAGCCCATTCAGGTGTGACATGATATCAGCCAAAAAAGCTATGATATCCACGTTTTTCTCGTCATTTAGAAAGACAGAAAAGTTTGCTGCTTTCTGACTTTCCAGTTGTTCCAAGAAAGCTGTTACTTCACGTCTAATTGACCGAAATCGCTCTAGCACCCTGCCTTTGCTGAGCCATCTCACATTGTTGTGGAGCAAAAGATCATCAGAGTTTGCATTAACCTCTTTGAGAAATTCCCTGAGCATGCGATGCTGACAAGAAGAAGATGCCCTGAGAAAGTTTGTGATTTTCATCATTGTCTTCATCACCTCAGCATACTCATCTGACAGGGCGGAGCAAAGGACAGCCTTATGAATAATGCAGTGGTAAGAGATGAGGTCAGCGTTGTCTTGTTTCAACCTTCCCACAGCTCCTTTTCTCTCCCTATCATGGCAGGGGCTCCATCAGTGGTTATTGATATGACTTGTTTTGGCTCTATTCCTCGCTTTGATAGCATTTCCTTAATGGCCAGGTAGATGTCTTCTCCTTTGGTAGTGGTCTGCAGGGGAGTCAGGCCTAAGAGGTCTTCACAGAACTCATTTTTCTCCCTGTTTAAGAATCTTATGTAAACTAACAGCTGAGCATTGTCAGACACATCAGTAGATTCATCCACAGCCAAGCCTACACACGGTGCCTTAGAAATAGCATCTTCCAGCTGGGACAGTGTATCTTGAGCTAGTATCTCACTTCTCCTTGTGGCTGTGTAGGCTGACAGGGGTATTTTCTCTATTTTGTCACAGAGGTCATCTTTTTCTTAACCATCAAGTAATGCCTCTGTTATTTCAGTCATGCACTCTTTGACAACACTTGCATCTGTAAAGGGCTTTTTGTGTTTTCCTAAAACCCAAGCAACACGGAGGGAACATTCATTTGCACGCTGTTGTGCGCTGAAAGCACGGCTTAATACCCTGGTGGACTGATCATATTGGGCAGTGAGACTTCAAATTTTCTGCGCCCGGAGTTCGGACAAATGCTTTGTGCCTAGTCTCATAGTGACGCTTGACATTGGCACTTTTAATAAGTGCCACGGTTTCGGAGCATATGAGGCACACTGGTTTCGTGTTCGCAGGCGGAAGAATGAACATGTATGCATCAGTCCATTCCGTGTTGAACGCTCTATTTTCGGCGTCTACTTTTCTCTTTTTTGAAAGCGCCATAGTGTTTGCACCTCTTCTGACTATAACTCACGCCCTGTATTCCTGTATCATCTCCCTGCGTTTCTCGCTTCAATCGCTTTTCGCTTGCCTTTCACCTTCTCTTCCTTATCACACTGCGTGTATGTCTGTGCCTGGCTGACTGGCTACAAACCTCGGCTTCGGTTTGCTCATACAACTCGCGCTGAGTTCAAGCTGGCGATTTGATTGGCTAGTTGAACCATGTGGTTAGTATGACTCGCACGCGATTGGTTTGTAGCTTCCAATCCTTGCTCAGTGTAGTGCTGGTAAAATCACTGTTGTGTCAGATAGGGGGAAATACGATGGCGCATTGCATTCACTCAATAATAAAAAAATTCACCAAGCTATCTCGTAATTACGAGATCATTATCTCATAATTACGAGATACTATCTCAAAATTATGAGATAATATCTCATAATTATGAGATAATTATCTCATAATTATGAGATAATTATCTCATAATTACGAGATACTATCTCAAAATTATGAGATAATTATCTCATAATTACGAGATAATATCTATAACTGTCTGCATGATCTGTCCTCTAATTGACTCAGCAGCTTTAGTTCGTCTAGTGACTTCTGACTGAATAAGGCAATAATGGACGTCTCTCGCGGAATTTGTTTTGGAATTTGTTTTTATTTCCTTCTTGGCATGAGGCACTGGGAAATATTAACATTTCTCAGGATGGATGGGATTAAAATAAGCATGTCAACGTTGCGAAGGCGACTGAAATCGTTGGGGTTGTACAGGAGGAAAGCCCAATCTGACCTGCTGGAAGTTGCGTTGTTCGTTGCAAGAGCAACTAAACCAATATGGTATGTTGCATGGCTACAAATTCATGCATTTGAAATGCATCCAGGCTGGCTTAGTAGTTAGTCAGAACACTGTTCGGGTTCTGCTGAAGATTCTCGATCCCCAAGGAGTACAGCTGCGGTCAAGACGACGTCTACTGCGACGTCTGTACAGAAACCCCGGCCCGAACTTCTTGTGGCATGTAGACTCCTATGACAAGCTGAAACCTTACGGTATATGCATCAATGGAGCAGTGGATGGATTTTCGCGTGTGGTCATATGGCTTCACGCATACTCCACCAGTAGCAACCCCAAAGTTATTGCTGGGTATTTCATTGATGAGGTTGAGAGTAGAGGTGGCACTCCTTCTCGTATCCGGTCAGATTTGGGCACCGAGAATTGTGTAGTGGGGCAAATGCAACGGTTTCTAAGAGATACTCATCATGATGAGTTTTCCAGCAGATGCTACATAACTGGGTCAAGTAACCACAATCAAAGAATTGAACAATGGTGGGGATTTCTCAGAACGCACCATGCACAGTTCTGGATGAACACGTTTCAAGATCTCAAAGACCAGGACCATTTCTCTGGAGATTTTCTGGACAAAAGTCTTATTCAGTTCACTTGCCTGGAAATAATAGAGGTAGGTACATGGCAACTTTTATAAGCTTTATAAAACCTGGGTTCTGGCAGAGACATGGTGTTCTGATGCTGTTTCCTGTTCGCCGTCACAGTTCAACTGTAATAGCCAAATAAATTAACAAAAGTAATTCACAAATGCAAAGATGTTTGATAGCCACATGCTGTAGCGGATATTTCTTTGAGAGACGCAACAGAACCTTGTAAAAAAAAGAGGCCCGTGCGTAAATGATGGTAATTGTTTTGTGCGCAAACATTAGGGGCTATGTTTACGCACAATATTTTATCCCTGAGCCACTCATAATCTGATTAGAAAACCTATTACCCATTAATTATTACGTTATTTTCATTAAATATGGCCGAATGAACATTTGGCCTGAATTGAGATAATGAATAATCTTATTTGTATCCTCCAGAGAGAGCTGCAGGAAGTGGCTCAGTTATGGAACTGCCACAGAATTCAACCCAGCAGGAATGCCGTTACTCCAAGTGGACGACCACTGCTGATGTATAACATTCCTCAACTGTTTGGCAGAACAGACCACATAAAAGCGGTACATCCTCAACAAGTAACTTTGCAGAGAAGAATGCCTGGCAAGAGGACCACTCCCCTGTGACCAGACTGTTTTTGACATTTGCTGTCTGATAATGTCAGAAAATCATCTGCACCCTCCCACTACTGTTGAGGAAGCCATCGAACTGTACCTTTTTTTACGAGCTAGGATCCACACTATGCTGTAATCCATAGATTCTTACCTGTTTCACCCATATTCCCAGTCGTGGTGGTAATGCACACCTCTTAAATTGGCACAAAATTATGTTAACACTTCAAGGGGTTTTAGCAAGGTTGTGTTACCTTTCATTTCTTCACATTGACAGAAGACTGATTTTAGGATTTCCAGAGTATAGCCATATGCATAACTTGCATGGATGTGTTCCTTATGTTCATACTTAAAACAATATTAAGGTATAGCAGACTGTATGAAAGACCTGTAAGTATTAGGCCTATATGTGATAGTACCACAGACTATTCAGTATTTCAAGTAGCCTACAGTTCCCTTAACTATAGCAATACATAAGTAAATAAATAAAATGAAATTAATGAATGAAATTCACAATTTGCTTATTTTGTTAACTATTCTGACTAAGCCTCAGTTGGGTTTTACAGTTTTTTTACTATGCACAGTACAATCTAATAATATTGTTAACAGTTACAGTAACAGCAGTTACTTATACTAATGTTTGTGTTACTAATCAATCTCACACTGAATTCAGAAGTTGTAATCACATTTTGCTCACACAAGAATAATAACACCGCATTCTGTGTTGTCTGGAACCTGCCATTCATCAGGCACTTCAAGTGACAGGCATTTAAACAGCGGTCAACAATGAACACTTAAAACAGCAATGTCAAAAAGACATTTTTCAAATTCACTTCAACAGGTCAGGGCATTACAGTTCATGTCAACTATGTGCAGAAACAGGGTAGGCATTGCTTTATCAAAATAATAAAGAAAATATATGTTAAAAGGTATACAACCCACATATAATACCCCCAATTGAAAACAAATCATGGTATAGAGTATATGTAAAGAAATCTGCTTATACTGTATAGGCTGAAACAGGGTGGGCATTAACGCACCCATGCAGAAAAGAATACATTCGAAAGGAGTGTCAAGTAACTGGTAAATGCATTCATCAAAAAAAGGACTTAAAGGTAACACAATACTAAATTCTTAGCAGTGTTTTCTGATAGTGCTTGTCTTCGTATCAGGTGAATCTGTATACTATGTATAAAAGCATACTTATTGGACCACGCAATGACGAACAGAAACGGAACAGAACAGACAAACAAAACTGAAGAAATCTGCATATAGGCAGAAACAGTGTGGGCATTTACGCATCAATGCTGAAAAAGAATACATTCACAAGGTGTGTCAACGTAATAGGCCAATGCATTCATAAAAAAAGGTAGGCTACCTAAAGTAATGGACCAGTGTAACCGCCAAGCACAATACTACATGTCATACAGTTGACTTCTACTTCATGGTGTTTTCTGATAGTACCTTGTTCTTGTATCAGGCACATCTGTGTACTACGTATAAAAGCAAACTTATTGGAACACGCAATGAAGAACAGACACTTTAATTCTGGTGCCCGATTGGCTTGCTACACCTCATGCAACTACATAATGTCCATTTGCAAGTAATTGCTGGAAAGCACTTCTTCCATCTCAATTTCGCAGCTCAGGGTAGGAGTTGTAAGTGAATGGTAACTCCAAGACTGCTCCACAAGTGTGCGCAACTGGTCGACGGGACAGTCCTTCTATATTGGTGAAAAGTACTTCAATTTTGATACAGATATTATGTCAGAGCCAGTTATGAACCTCAACAGTTTTCTTAACCCTGTATCATGTAATCCACGGATGTACTGCTGGAAAAATTTGAAGGCCTGTTTCTCTGGAGCAGAGACTGGATGGGCCTCAATGAGCTTCAGACTTTTCGGCATGTTGGCTTTTTGTCCGTATACATGGCTTCCAGTTGTTCTGGTGTGTTTATGGTGGTCTTCAGGCATTCAGCAGCAACTGCTGCCATATTGTCGAGAGCATATTTTGGCTCCTGGATGATCTGCTTGTGTGCCGCTTGAAGGAGTACTGCTTTGAGATTTTCACGTTTTGAACGATTTTCACTCCCCAGTCTATCAAGCATATCCAGGAGTTCATCCTGGACTCACCGTCAAGGTCTTCCTTTAAAGCTGTGTCAATAAGATCTCTCTCAGACTGACTTAAGTACATCCGAAAATGACTCAAAGAGTGTATTCATAGACACTGCATGCTCACCGAATAAGAGGGCTGTAGTGAATGCCGGGGCAAGGCGCAATGGAAAGTATCCTTGATCCATCCATCCTTTCGCTAGAACTCTTCCACAGCCTTCCATTCATCTTCCTGCCATCTCGGTGACAGAGAGGGTATTCTTAACTCTGCTCCTTCTGCTGCCCTGTCCAAAAATTCATTCCAAAAGGCAGTGTACACATCTCTGGCAACTCCATCCTCGTCTCTGCCACGTTCATTGACCATACTGTACTGCAATGGGTAGTCCAGGGTAAAGGATCCTTGAATTGGCTTATCATTTCATCAAACAGATTAGCCCTGTGAAGTGTTATTTGCATTGATAGTGTTTCAGAATTAAAATTTTGAATCTCGTACATTGGCACAGGAAGAGGCGTTGAGACAAGTGGCATGGATGTGGTAATGTCATCAGGTGGATGTAGAGAGGTAGAGGTCACTGGGGAGATGATAAGCAGAACTGGAATTGTGTCATCCAGCTGGCCTTCAGAAGGGGTGCCTTCTCCTGGCCCGATGAATACTTCTGGATCAGACATTGGAGATGAGGACGGAAGATCTACGAATTCATAACCAGATGAATTTTCAAAGCGGATACCAGAGATAGGTGCGTCCTGCTCTGTGGGAGTGTCACTCAGGGCACTTTGCGCGTCCTGCTCTGTGGGAGTGTCACTCAGGTCACTGTCCATCTTCCTTGTCCCGTGTCTGCTTCTTGTGGTCGGACTGCTGTGTGTAAGTAAAAGCGTAACATCCCAAACTTTGACAATGTGTACAGTTCACCAACATCTGTGTGGTCATCAAGTTCACATTCCTTGAAATCATACACATTGTGAATGAAGTCTTCCCAGTTTCCTTTTTTTGATTGCCGTCTGGAAAAAACAGTTCCTTCGCAAAAGAGAGTACATCCATTTTAGTTGCAGTCTTGCTCACATCAAGAACCCTAGTGCCTCCACCACATCGCTTCCTTACTTGTTTTCCCTCATGGATCCAACCCAGCTCAATTTTCCGTGTGGTCTTGACAGCATTTTTGTTAGTAGATCTTCTTAGCCCAACAGAGGAAGCTCCTGGTTCAGATGCCTCACCATGATTTGTTGCACTGGTCCTCATTCTCTTTCGCAGTTTATCTAGAAGTGACATCCTCGATGGTTCATCTCCTTCCTTTTTTGTTTGTCCATGCAGTATCGCCTTGTGGCAATTCTGTCCCCGTATAGTGGTATGTAACATGCAAGGGATGCATCATCTATGTCTTGAATGGCAAATGCGTCAATCTGTGAAGAAGACACACAAAAAATAATTACAATTACGAAAACCCAACATAGAAAAGACACCACTTACTATACTATTCATATCCACACTCAACATAATCAAACCAGATATCACTTACAATTCCCCTAATAACATGATGTGGATTTATAACATGCTGTGGATTTGTTTTAGATATCTTAAAAATGTGGTATTTAAAATACCCGTATAGTCTAGAAATTTTAAAACCTATCTGTTCAAATTGTTTTCTATAATCATCCAAATTACTCATCTCACCTGTACATTTAAATATGCATTAGTTAGCCTAATAATTTAGCTAGATTCTATTTTAATAGCTTAAATGAAGGCCCCCAAATACATAATGTTCCAGTGTAAACAGGTAGGGTACATCTAGAATTGTTAGGGTGACCACCAGTCAGACTTAGAAAAGGAGAATAGGCTACTTGTGTTGAAATGAGAGGACATAAAAGCAAATTTAAATCATCCAATCCCTTTTAAGTTAATTCAGTTATCTAATTGAATTCTGCCTTTCTGTTCAGTTCATCTTAATCATAGGTTATCAGGAAATGTTTGTGTTGCCATCTAGTGGCCTAATTAGTAATTACATATACAGTACCCAGCACAGTACAGCACTTTTGAAAAGTAACATTGTTGTAAAGATTACGCTTTCGAATTCGAAGACGCTTGGTGCTACAGTGAGTGGCAAGAAGATAGTTCTACCTTTTACAGTCTATGAGTTCTACCCGTTTTCAAAGTAGCTGAGAAATTATTAGTTGTAATCATCATATAAATTAGGGCTCGAACCTTACACCGTGCGGTCATTCGGCCATTTACTGTTTTATAAACGCATGGTACATAAATTATACATAAAGCGTGACGGTTTCTCAGTCTGAAGTTTGTACTGAGCTGAGTCCCGATGGTTAGAAGGCTGCAAAGCCAAACCTCACTAGATTTAGCTAGCAGCTAGCACTCCTCAAGTTGGAACCGTGCAGTCTCTGAACTAGTACTGACACGAGGAGCATAGCTCTAGACAACATCGAACAGCATGTCTACTCTAGCACATTTGCACATCGCCTCACCTTGTCAGCTTGCATTTGGCTGATTCCATCTTCGGAGACTCCGCGTCCCCGAAGAAAACCCCACAGGCCACCATCATCAGTTAAATCCATCACGCTGCAGGGCAGACAGACAGTACATCATCTGATATTGCCGTTAGGTTAGCTAGTCTGGTTAGGTTAGGCTAGCTAAGATTCAATCGAATGTGAACCAAAGAACATATTAAAGGCAGTCGAAAACCTAGGTTAGGCTGTTAAGAACTACAGAGGAATGTCCCACGAATCCATTTACTTTTAAAAACTGCAGTTTTAGTTGATTAGAACATACCTGTTTCGAGTCTGTTCCAGTCACAGCCATGCAAGCAACCCTCAGCAAGACTGCGTTGACTGATAGTCAGAACAAAAGTTATCTCGTAATTATGAGATACTTATCTCGTAATTATGAGATCTTTATCTCGTAATTTTGAGATGTTATCTCATAATTTTGAGATCTTATCTCGTAATTCAGGGATTCTTGAGACAAGGGACAAACGGGTTTTTAATTTCTAAAAATAAAATGTTGATTTTTCCAAAATATATCTATATATTATATTTGTCCCAGGTGCTGGCCTTTTGATGCTGTTGAAATACAATCTCCAGGTTTAACATTTTAAACATTTTTTTCATGTTTGCTGGACAAGCCTGGGATTTGTCAACACCGTAAGACACAAAGAAACATAGAAATATGTATTTTGAATAAACTTATTGCAGTTATTTTGACTACTGGAGGTTATTTTAATCTGTGTTATTCAATCCATGTTTTTAAACTAATACTATTACTTTAAAATATATATATTATCAAGCTGCCAATTATTATAACTGGGGAAATATACATGTTCACATTTATTTTTTAATCTCAAAAACAAACAATGTTAGTCAGCAATACAGAAATACACATTTATTTAGGAACTGCAGTGCTTTTGTTGAGATAATGTGAGAAAATGTAATAAAATATCTTTTTAAAAACAAAAATGAACAGAAAACTCATCTTATGGAGTTGACCAGCTGTTTACGGTGTTGACGCACATCTTACGGTGTTGACGAATTAGAAGAGAACTGGAGATAACTCATTTAACATGGCCATTGAACTTCAAAAACTCAACTTTTCAACTGAAACATTTCAGGATTAAACGCCATTTAATATAAATCGTTATTTTTGCACTCACACCCACTTTAAAAACAGGAACTTGGCAGTAGGCATATCGGATCTCTTGAAAAGTCCATAAACTCATATCTGATCTATTGAACAGTCCATAAACTCATATTGGATCTTTTGAACAGTCCATAAACTCATATCAGATCTCTTGAACAGTCCATAAACTCATCAAATTTACAGATCATGGAGAAAAACACTAAGAATATTCATTAATTCAGCCTTTGGAAATGGAAATTCTCTGTAAATCTTGAACTCATCTTATATCATTGGCATGAATTTAAACACCTGGCAACAACCGATTGAAAAGGTCCTCATCTAGGAAGTCCATGACCTCTGAGGAGAGCTGGTAGATATCCCTTGTGCGCTGTGCGGCTTGTGCGGACTGGTAATGATGGGTGAATTTGACTATGATGTCAGTAGATGGAACATAGCAGACATCCTGGCACCCTTGTTTCCTTTGGAAACGACTACATGGCCCATGAGGGTGGAAAAAATCCACTTGAACATCCCCTTGTTCTTGATCTGTTTTAAGCACTTTAGCCAGCCACCAATTGTAGTCATAAACCACAGCAAGCCAATCTCTGTGTGATGTCACTCGGCCCCACTGCTGACATTAAGCCCTCAGGTGCTCTGGTCGGCTCCTCCTCCATTGCCTCCACTAACATGGCAAGAGGACTCTGAACAGCCCGATGCTCATCTGCATGCTGTGGTGTGTGTGGTGTGGTGTGGTGTGCAACTGGATTAAAACAGCGGCAGATTTGTGGCTCATTACAAAAGCATGAACTATGCCTACAGTAGATGGTATTGCCCCGAGCTACCACTTGATGAACCTTTCTTGTTCCTGAGATGGGTCGTAGGGACTTGGGGAGGACAGCATCATAAGCCAGGAAATCATCAGTGCTGACATAGTGTAGGTGGACTCCACTTAGCCTGCTGGACACAAGCTGATGAAAAGTCATGCCATTGACGATGTCCACTCCTCCAAGAACCATTCTGTCAGCACACCGCTTAACTGTTGCCCCAATACCATCCGGGGCGCCCTTTCCGTGGGATGTAGGGAAGAAGTTCCATGTTACATTGTTGAACCCCAGTCGAGGAGGGATGGTGGAGAGGAGGAGAAAGTTCTTTTTATTTTTGTATTGTTTACTTGGACCATCAGACCAAAAGTGAATTGTGTCAATGTGGGGGAATCTGGTATGAATGTCCTTCAGAACTTCATCCATGTAGGTCCATATTGCTGCTGCGTCTTGGCGCTTGGACTCGGAAATTGTGCAAAAAGCTTGTTTTTCTTGCTTGGTGTAAAACATGCCTGTATGGAGCGTTATCAGTGGGAGATTTTGGCCATAGTGGCAGGATTGTACTTCGGAGCTGTATTTGCATTTCCATGCTTCAGAGAAATCGATATGCACAATCACTGTTCTTTCATTGCAATTTTCAATCATGTTTCGGTACTCTTTGGATTGATTTTGAACAAGATGGACATGGGTGGTTGTTTCGTTTCTTAATTTGTCTTGGTAGAGATCCATCAGCTCCGACAGAGTACCCGTACGTTTCTGTAGTCTGGTATGAAAGTGAACTCCATCCTCTGTTTTCTCTTCGACCCGTTCCCACTGCTTCCAGTCCACTTTTGTTTTCCCTTGCTCTAAAGGCAGACTTGATGATTTGTGAAGGCATCTTGCACAGGTGCGCAATAGACACGATTCACTTGGTGGAGAACAACAGACAAGCTGAAAACTCTCTTTAAGCTTGCTGGTTGACACAGCCTGGAAAGATTTCAAAACATCAAGCATGAGCGTGGCGTTTTCATGGATCTGGCACTGACAAGTGTTTCGATCTGAGGTTTTGGGTGGTGTTATGTAGAAGGGACGTAGTGCACAGAAAGAGGAATAACTCAGGCGAATGCTGGGGTTTTGCTCAGTATATGACTGGTGGAGATTCTGCATTGTGTCTGTCATTACCATCCTTTGACGTTTCACTTTTTTTCTTGTGATGGTGTCTTGCTTGTCTGTCGTGATTCTTGAATTGTTTTCAAAAAATGTGTGAACCACTGAGGAGATTGTCTGGAGGTAACTGGGCTTTCTTTGGATTGGTGTGTTTTCTCTGAGTGTTTTGTAGCTAAGGCCAAATTCACGAACCTGATGCATCAGGCGATACTTTTTGAGGATTTTGCCAGACAATGTGGTGTGTGGATGCGGTGGTGTTGAATTAAATGGGCAAATGATACATTTAAATCCCATTTGTCAACACCATAAGGTAAGTGGTCAACTCCATAAGACAACATTTCTTACGGAGTTGACGTCTGATGGAGTCTTACGGAGTTGACGATATCTTCAATTTTTCATCATAACATGTGATTTCTTTGCAGAAGCCATCTTGTTTATCACTAGCTGCTAGTGGCCTCAACAATAACGTTAGATTAAACTTTTATTTCTTGATAAAATCACATAAACCTTGAATTTTATCGACCATGGTGTTGACACTCTATGGTTGTGACATAGCTGGTTTTGTAAAAGAAGATAATTAAGGAAAAATATGAGAAATATTTACTTACCAGAGCAGTGGCCTCATGGCATGTCCACCAAACAGCAAGTGGAAAAGGGGTCCTTAGAGTATGAGTTGGCCAATATAATGCCTGTTTTTTTTGCATTTTTAGAAAAATCTTATGGTGTTGACAGAAACTCCGGACGCGATTTCAATCACGTAAAAAGTACATAAATATATATTTTTAATTGTAAATTTCTATATAGTTTGAATAATTACTTAAAATACATGATCACAGTAGCTATTGTGTTTGTTTTATTTTAATTTTAACAATTATTTAAGTATTGTAAAGTCATGGAACTTGCTTTCGGACAAGGGTATTTTGGGGTTCAGGCAGCACACTAGGTGATGTAAAATAAAATATATGTGTAAAAAAGCATTAATTCACATTTTGTGGTATAAATAAGTTCTTGTTTTATTGTTTAATCAAATTATTGGACATTTTTTAAACACATTTTAAGAATTACAATGAGTTTTATCTCTCGGACATGTTTTGTCCCTCATCTCAAGAATCCCTGAATTATGAGAAAACATCTCATAATTATGAGATCATTATCTCGTAATTACGAGATAACCTGGTGAAATTTTTATTATTGAGTGAATGCAATGCGCCATCGTAGGGAAAAGTAACCCTCCGGTTTAAAATGAATTCTCCCGTCAAAATTAAAAATATTTTAACAATTTATTCCGGGTCCGGATGGGATTGCATTTGGGTCCGTATCCGGACCGCGGTCCGTTGGTTGCGGACCACTGAACTAGTGTGACCAGTGCGCATTTGGGATCCACTACTCCTAGTAAACATTTTAAGCCTTGCAAGTTAACTAGTTGAATTTAAATGTATATCTCACTAGTTAACTAGTAAGGGCACAAGAGCCGTTAACTAGTGAATCTTTTGCCTTTACTAGTTAACTACTGAGTGATTTTGGGTGTTACTAGTTAACCAGTGCAGAAAAATGTATGCCACTAGTTCGCCAATTTTCTGCTTCTTTTTTGTAACTAGTTTAACATGTCAGAGTTTTTGCAGCACACTACACCCCGTTCCAAATTATTATGCAAATAATATTTTCCTCAGATCTCCTCAGATCTTCCTAAATAGTCGATGCAAATGACAGTCAGTATTATTTTCAAGTCATCAACTGTTAAGATTATAATTCGAATTTTATTGAACAAACCTCCCAATGATTACAGTATTTTTTCAAAATAAAAAATTCAAAATGCACTGTTCCAAATTATCATGCACAACAGAGTTTCAAAAACATTTTATACGTTGTAAAGAACTAAAAATGGTCATTTGTTGAATTTGCAGCATTAGGATGTCATATTTACTGAAATTAAAGCTATTTCAATCAAAAACATCTTAACAGGCTAGGTTACATGTTAGCATAGGACCCCTTCTTTGATATCACCTTCACAATTCTTGCATCCATTGAACTTGTGAGTTTTTGGAGAGTTTCTGGTTGAATTTCTTTACAGGATGTCAGAATAGTCTCCCAGAGCTGCTGTTTTGATGCAAACTGCCTCCCACCCTCATAGATCTTTTGCTTGAGGATGCTCCAAAGGTTCTCAATAGGGTTGAGGTCAGGGGAAGATGGGGGCCACACCATGAGTTTCTCTCTTTTTATGCCCATAGCAGTCAATGACACAGAGGTATTCTTGCAGCATGAGATGGTGCATTGTCATGCATGAAGATGATTTTACTACGAAAGGCACGGTTCTTCTTTTTTTACCATGGATGAAAGTGGTCAGTCAGAAATTCTATATACTTTGCCGAGGTCATTTTCACACCTTCAGGGACCCTAAAGGGTCCTACCAGCTCTCTCCCCATTCCGTCCCAAAACATGACTCCGCCACCTCCTTGCTGACGTCGCAGCCTTGTTGGGACATGGTGGCCATCCACCAACCATCCACACTACTCCATCTATCTGGGCCATCCAGGGTTGCACGACACTCATCAGTAAACAAGACTGTTTGAAAATGAGTCTTCATGTATTTCTGAGCCAACTTCAACCGTTTCTGCTTGTGAGCATTGTTTAGGGGTGGCCGAATAGTAGATTTATACACAACTGCAAACCTCTGGAGGATCCTACACCTTGAGGTTCGTGGGACTCCAGAGGCACCAGCGGCTTCAAATACCTGTTTGCTGCTTTGTAATGGCATTTTAGCAGCTGCTCTCCTAATCCGATGAATTTGTCTGGCAGAAACCTTCCTCATTATGCCTTTATCTGCATGAACCCGTCTATGCTCTGAATCAGCCACAAATCTTTTCACAGTACGATGATCACACTTAAGTTTTCGTGAAATATCTAATGTTTTCATACCTTGTCCAAGGTATTGCACTATTTGACACTTTTCAGCCACAGAGAGATCCTTTTTCTTTCCCATATTGCTTGAAACCTGTGACCTGCTTAATAATGTGGAACGTCCTTCTTAAGTAGTTTTCCTTTGATTGGGCTCACCTGGCAAACTAATTATCACGTGTGTGTCTGATATTGATTTCAATGATCCAAAGAGCCCTGAGATCCATGAGTTTAATTGAAAAACTAAAAATTAAATGTTTATTACACTTAAATCCAATTTGCATGATAATTTGGAACGTGGTTGTGAGCAGGATCGCTCAGGTTGAAGACAAGAGATGGAAGGGTATAGGGTTGGGCAACAATAATAGCGTTTATTCCACAAGAAACGTGCAAACGAAAGACAGCTCCCCGGCCCTTCCAGGACGGGCAAGGCCAGGACGGTGTGTGTCGGCTTCCCAGGACCCAGCCTACTGCAAGACAGACCAGAACCAGGTTACCAACATGCTTTATATTAAATGACTGATTACCTGATTCTGATCAGCTGTATGGTCTCCTGCCGAGCCACTCCCCTCACCCCAGCAGCCGGTGCTCTAACCACACCCGGCTGCCACAGTGGTGTATTTAACTAGTAAGACTTTTAGCGTCACTAGTACGGTCAGATGGCCACTAGTCCATCAAAAAGCTTAGAAGTTGGGTCTTTACTGCTACTAGTGCCTTTCCTGGCGTCACTTGTAAGGCTTATGTAGGAACTAGTTGAAAAATAATGACCAGTAAAAAGTTTTGTTCAGCTAGTAAAACAAAGTGCCAAACTAGTGACTTGTGCTGCCAGTATGCATAGAGGGGGCCAATGTGGAGGATGTCAACACATAGTACCTAGGGATACACCTCGGCAATAAACTGGACTGGTCAGCTAACACTGATGCACACTACAAGAAAGGGCTAGCCGGCTCTACTTCATCAGGAGGCTGCGGTCCTTCAATGTCTGTAGCAAGTTCCTCTGTATGTTTTACCAGTCTGTTGTCGCCAGTGTTATCTTTTATGCTGTGGTATGTTGGGGAGTCAGTATTACCAATAAGGATGCTGGGCGACTGGACAGGCTGGTAAAGAAAGCTGGCTTTGTTGCTGGCCTTGAACTGGAGGGTATCCACAGCTACTGCAGAGCAAAGGACAGACTGCTTTACCGTCCTGGACAATGATTGTCATCCACTGCACAGCACTTTCACAAAGCAGAGGAGCATGATCAGCTCAAGACTAAGGTCACTGTCGTGCTCAACCGATTGGCTGGGGAAGTCATTTGCACCCAGGGCTATACATCTCTACAATATGTCACTAAGAGGTAGAGGAGAGATTGACTTTTCTGCATAAGTCTGTCTCCCTCTCCACCACTTGCATTTTCACTGCCACTTATAACAATGTTTGTTGTCTGACTGTCTACTGGCTATATTAGCCCATATGCACACACCCCTCCTTCCCCCAACCTGGACTGTGTCCTAACTTTTAACGTAATACTTGAATACTGGCTGTAACTTTAATACTTAATACTGTTAGATTCGCCGCTGATTTCTGTGTATTACCTACTGTTTACATAACGTTAATATTTGCTGCTGATTTCTGTCTCTCCTACTGTTTACATTACTCTAATATTTGCTGCTGATTTCTGTGTCTCTCCTACTGTTTACATTACTCTAATATTTGCTGCTGATTTCTGTGTCTCTCCTACTGTTTACATTACTCTAATATTTGCTGCTGATTTCTGTGTCCCTCCTACTGTTTACATTTGTTTCTTTTATTTTCTATTGTCCATATTTAATGCTGTTTTTTAGGCTTTAGCTTTGCACTGTAAGACTCCCTTGCACTACAGCCTGGCACACATTCTCCTTGAGCACCTTACAATGCACACTGAATCACAGGGTCAGGTCCTGCAAGCGTCCTATGCCTATACTTTTTCTATTTACATTCATGTGGATTTTAATATCATCCTTTTTTATGTTGTATGTGTATGTTGTGTGTGTTGTCTATAAGCAACTGGAGACTGAATTTCCCTCGGGATCAATAAAGTATCTACCTTCCTACCTACCTTAAAGAGCAGCCAATGATATAAGGCTGATTTTTCATGCCACGTAATGTGACCCTCACTGGGTTTCAGTAGACAGGGAAATCATCTTCCACCAATAGCCAGCCAACTATGTGTCCATGTTTATCTCTGATATGTTCCAGTTTCCCTAGTTGTACCATCATTAGTGTTAAAAGGTGTTAAATATGTTACACAACTTTGTTTCTCAAAACCATTACATGTTGTGTAACAGTACATTTTACTGGCACTGTTTCTACAGGAACATCAGAAACATCGGGTAATTCTGAAGACATCCTACAAACACCACTGCAAACAAAGCATTGAGGGGCTTTACCTAAGTGTGAGGCAGCGGAAGCAATCCCTTTACCGACAGAATGGTATTCTGGTATCCCCCGACCCCTCGTTGTCCCCAGTGTTGTCACAATACCAACATTTTTGTTTCGATACCAATACCAAGTCAAGAATTTAGATACTTTTTCAATACTTAAAAAAAAAAGGGGGAAACATCTTACATGTCATTATTGTGCTTTATTTCAAACCTGGGGGAAGAAATCTGTCAAACAAACTACTTACATGTATAGTAGATGAACTACATTATTCAAAAGTTTACATTAAGTTTGGATAATAACACGGGAAAAATAGAGTGCTCTCTGTTCCCCTCTCCCCATCTCTCCCTCTCCTGACAGCCAGTCGTATCGGTCTGATGCAGCTCAATGATCCAGTAATGAGTGACCCGACAGGGAAGAATAAACGTATGTATAACTAGTTTAGTTAGTATATAAGATAGTTACGTGTGTTAGATATTTAACTTGATGTATGTGTTTTGTTCCGCGCACTGGTCCGTCACAAAGGACGCTAACATCGCAGCTGATGAAGACCCTGGAGAGGCTGGTTGGCCCCTTGTGAGACCATCGATGGACCCGCTGCAGTTCGCCTACCAGCCTGACATCGGGGTGGATGACGCCATCATCTACCTGCTTTTTTTTCAGAGGTCACTCTCCCACCTGGAGAAGGCTGGGGGCACTGTGAGGATCATGTTCTTTGATTTCTCCAGTGCCTTCAACACCATCCAGTCCCTGTTCCTGGGAGACAAGCGGCAGCACTAGGGGGTGGATCACCACCTCACCTCCTGGATTCTGGACTACCTCACCAACTGTCCACAGTACCTGAGGACCAGGGAGTGTCAATCAGACACCATCATCTGCAGTACGGGGGCCCCCCAGGGGACGATGCTGGCACCGTTCCTCTTCACCCTCTACACTGCAGACTTCACCCATAACACGCCGATCTGTCACCTGCAGAAGTTCTCTGAAGACTCCGCCATCGTTGGCCTCATCTCGAACAAGGACGACAGGGAGTACAGGGAGCTGACGCAGGACTTCAACCTCTGGTGCCATGGGAGGAACCACCTCCAGCTTAACGCAGGGAAGACCAAGGAGCTGGTGGTGGATTTCAGACGGCACGAACACTCCCCCAGTGAACATCCAGGGATCGGACATAGGGATTGTGGAATCCTACAAGTACCTGGGTGTTCATCTGAACAATAAACTGGACTGGTCCGACAACTCTGCTGCTCTCTACAAGAAGGGACAGAGCAGACTCTTTCTGCTGAGGAGACTGAGGTCTTGTGGGGTGCAGGGGGCACTCCTTTAGACTTTCTATGACTCTGTGGTGGCATCAGCCACCTTTTATGGTATGGCCTGCTGGGGCAGCAGCATCTCAACTGCTGACAGGAAGCAACAGACTAATAAAGAAGGCCAGCTCTGTCCTGGGGAGTCCTCTGGACACTGTGGAGGTGGTGGGAGACAGGAGAATGGCAGCCAGGCTGTCCTAACTGCTGAACAATGTGTCCCACCCCCTCCAGGACACCCTGTCCGCACTGTGCAGCTCCTTCAGTGACAGGCTGCTGCACCCGCAGTGTCTCAAGGAGAGATACCGAAGGTCCTTCCTTCCTGCAGCGGTCAGACTGTACAACCATCATGGCCCCCGGTACACCCCCCCAAGGATGGATTACTGCACCGGCCTACCGGGCCCACTACCATTTCAATATTGTCTCAACAACATAATACAATTAAAGGGGCCATGAAGCCATAACATTGGTTACATTACATACATTATGTAATATATCTCAATAGGGCCCCTCGATCATATGCCACGGGTTGTGTAATTAATTCATCCATCATACGTTAAAGCCCCCCCCCCAAATTAAATAGAATAGCATATGATACGTCATATAGTGCTCCTGAACTACAGCTTATCAATGTTATGCATCCCTAATATCGGAAAAGGGCCCTTAAATCAGTTAGAATGGGGTAGGATATACCATAAAGCAGGGGTTCCCAACCTTTTGCAAGCTGGCCCCCCCTTTCGAAGGTTAGAATATTGTCAAGCCTTGATGACAATGCATGATTTCAAGCAGTTTTCTTATGAATGATGTGATCTGTGTGATGTAGGGGTTTGGGCCCCTTGCATTGCGCCTGCTTATTTTTGACTTGTGTGCTTATGTGTGTTCTTTGACTTGTTGTAAATCCTCAAGATATACGTGAATAAAATTTGACTGTGCTTTTAGCGCAACCTACCGCTGATTTGCGCGTGAGGGTTAGCGTGGTGCTTCTTTTTTTTTTGGGGGGGGGGGGGGGGGCGTCACAGGCCCAGGGGCCCAATCACTCTTAATCTGTCCCTGCACCCCCCACATATACACTGCCTGGCCAAAAAATGGTCAAACACTCTAATATTTCGTTGGACCGCCTGTAGCTTTGATTACAGCACGTATTCGCTGTGGCATCATTTCCATAAGCGTCTGCAATGTCACAACATTTATTTCTGTCTTTCATTAATTTTTCGCCAAGATCTTCTATTGATGACAGGAGATTAGGACCCCTGCGCAAAGTCTTCTCCAGCACATCCCAAAGGTTCTCAATCGGGTTCAGGTCTGGACTCTGTAGTGGCCAATCCATGTGTGAAAATTATGTCTCATGCTCCCTGAACCACTCTTTCACAATTTGAGCCCGATGAATCCTGGCATTGTCATCTTGGAACATGCCTGTGCCATCAGGGAAGAAAAAATCCATTGATGGAATACTTGGTTTCCCACACATAGACTTTACTTGGGAGGGCCGCCCAGGTATATTAACGGCCACCAAATTATATTTCGCGACCCATTTAGTTTTTTTTTATCTGTCCGCGAGCAGGCGCCATCCGCGATCAATTAACTAGTGGACAATGATCTCCCCACTCTACGCCTCCTGTACCTGTTTGCTCTGCTATCGTGTGAAGGGTCTGCTAACAAGCGACAAAACAGAAAGGGTGACCTTACGAGAAAAAGAGAAGAGGACATTGGAATTACCTCAGAAGACGCGGACACTTAAAAGGTAAAGCAACTCATTTTCTCCTTATAGTGCTGTTGTTTTCTGACTTTGGTAGGAGCTTCGAATGACATGAAAGAAAGTGACAACTTTGTTGCGTTGGTAGCTACAACGTTTGTAACACAGGATAATATTGCTGCGTGCAAGTTACGTGTGCTAAATTAAATATAAAAAAGATTATAGTTTTCTCTTCGGGCTATGGCAGTTAGAAAGACACAGATTAACTTTAGCTAAGGTATGACTGGTAATTTCCCATGCAATTTACTCATCAGATATGAGTATTCAAAAGTATTTTAAGAGAATACGGCATGAGGACGAGGAGGAGAGACGAGGAGAGGAGGAGAGACCACAGGTAACTTAGCCAATGTTAGCATTTGGCATGCAAAGGCAATAATAAATACATAATTCTCAATAATTACATGTGTCAGTTCATTTGACCTGAAATTATACAATTGCAGTCAACAGTGAGTTGAAATGCAGAGACCAAACTAGATTCTAGCATGTTCTCAATTCTAGCAGGTGGTCAGTGAAGCTGCTGGCACAAATAGTGAGAATACTGGGAGAGACAGCAGGTCCCAGTGGGGTAGAAGCAGCAGCAGATCCCAGTGTGGTAAAGGCAGGTGCAGGTGACCAAGCAGCACAGTTCCAAGCATCCCATTCACCGAGAAATAGACATAGTATGACATAGCAAGGAGAACTCTAACATTTAAATGCTGTAATACCAATGCATCATTTTCAGATTCCAAGCATCGCAACTCAGGATGGAACCCTGACTGGCTCAAAATGCCACAGTTAAAGAATTGGCTCTACCTCACCCAGCATGGTATGAATGGCATTTGCAAGGTCATATTTGTAATAAAACTTATTTTTTGTAAGAATTAACACGTTTTTTTTTAAAGGAATGTTTTGCCGACTGTGCAGGCAACACAAGCCTCCAGTAAAGAAAATAGAAACTGGGGTTCTTTTTTTCTGCAAGGATTATCTGGAGCACCACATCTCTTCAGAGCCTCATCAATATAGTGTAAAAAGTCAGGTCTCACTTGCATCAGGTATATCATTGTTTAATGTATAGCTCATTTCTGCAACCTATTAACCATGTTTGGCTCATATAATGAATGATGTCTTTGCCCTTGGTCTAGGCTACTCAGTGATGCAGGCTTTTGAGCCCACAGTTATTATCGAGTATGAAGCCGTTATAGGTGTATTCAAATGCCTTTACTGGCTAGTAAAGAAAGAGATTGTTCACCACACCAACTACCCTAAGCTGTTAAGTCTAGCTCAGCTTTTGGGTTGTGATTACTTTGAAAAGCTGAAGGTACACCTATTATAAATTAATGCTTGTGAAACTAAGAACCTTAACCAGCTTAATGTTAAATTACCTTCTTTTCTCAGGTGGATCATATAAACAATTACCAATCACACAGAATAGTGGATGAAATGCTGGAGATCCTTGCACAGATAGTGGAGTTGCCTATTTTGGAAGAGATAAGGTCATCTCAAGCAATCAGCCTAGAGGTTGACGAAACGACAGATGTTTTGTAAGCCGCCAGCTGGATTTACATGTTAGGTGGGGTATTTTTTAAAGGAATGATGTGCATTTAAATAAAGATTTAGGCCTAGTTGATACTTATTAATTAACATATTAATTTGATTTTAGACACCTGGATAAAGAGGGTTGTGTTTTTAAGAACTTCCTTGACCTTGTAACTCTGGAAGATGGGAAAGCTGACAGCATTGTTGCTGACATAAAGTATGTACTACAGAAGAAGGAGCTCCCAGTAGACAGGCTCTACGGATTCGGGACAGACGCTGCAGTGGTGATGACGGGTATGGAGTTTATTGTTAAATTTAATGGATTGTGTGACATTTGTTTGTCAACTGTTATTTAACACTAGTCCAGTTTATTTGTATTGCCGTTAATCACAATTACATTCTCAAAGGGCTTTACAGGCCCACATTTAACAAAGGAAACAAAATGACGCCCTCAACACTAAATTTACATCTTAAACCTAGGCCGTGTGAATGGAGTGGCAAAGCAGCTCACAGACAGTTTTCCAAAGCTGGTTTCTGTAGCATGTGCTGCTCACAGACTAACACTGGCATGCAAAGATGCCTCAAATGCTGTCAAATATATGGCAAACTTCAGGAACCACCTGCAGGAACTGCACCTATTCTTCAGAAATAGTGCATATAGGTCAGCTACACTGAGATCTGCCGCTACCACTCTTCGTCTGAACGACTTGAAAGTTAAGGTGTGTTTTCACCAATTTCCATAATACTACTGTGGTGTCATATTATTTATTTTATACTTACCAGTGTTTCTATTTGTTGTTAGGAAGTGAAAGACACAAGGTGGCTATCGCAGGACCTAGCCGTAAAAAACCTCCAGAGGAGCCTTCCAGCTGTGCTGGCTGCTCTGGCAGAAGAAGCGAGCACAAGGAAGTGCCCAGTGGCCAAAGGTCTATACACCTACAGTTGTACAAGAGTGGACCTCGTACAAGCAGCATGTTCTCGTAGGATCATTTAAGGTTGGTAAATTACCTGAATTAATATGAACTGAATTGATTTCTGTCTCATCTGTCTTGATGGTTAGAATTGCTTGTTTTGACATCTGTAAATGTTTCAATATGATCTCTGAAGGACAATTCACAAACTGAGATCATGCATATCCTGGCCAGTGAGAATGACGAATGGGCAGAAATATACCCAAACCTCTGCCTTCTAGCTTCAGCAGGGCTGGTTATCCCTGTCTCCAGTGTGAACTGCGAGAGGGATTTCTCAACGATGAACAGGGTAAGTAAATGTAATCTTTCTTTCAGCACTAAATAAGTTTTGCATGTAATTCCTGTATAGTTCATGTAAAGCCAACTGTCTGTTTTTCATCAGTTTTTCAGGTGAAAACAGACCTAAGGAACAGACTAAAAGGGGAGCACCTGGCTGCATGTCTGCGGATATCAGTCAATGGACCAGCACAAGAGGCGTTCCCATATGCACAGGCGTTGGAGCTGTTCTTCAAAAAACCCTGAAGGATTATGTGCTCTGACCAACAGTGCCATCTTTGTGCACAGTGAACATTGAATGAAAAATTCAATAAATCGAAATGTTGTTAAAGCTCACAAGTATTTGTTTTTTGTCACATGTTGTTGCACGTCACAAAGCGTGGCGTGACCCCCCCCCCCCCCCCCCCGGTCATTTTTTTGTTTTGCGGCGGCGGGGGTGTTGTCAGCAGCTGCTGAATGGAACTAATAAAGTAACTTGTAATCTAACTTAGTTACTTTTAAAATCAAGTAATCAGTAAAGTAACCAAGTTACTTTTTAAAGGAAACTGTGGCAACACTGTATATATGTATATAAAGTTAATCACTGTGCAATATTTACCTGGCTGCTATACCTCAGAACGGTTTCTGAGGTCTGTTTTTGTGTCTTCTGTACAATTGTGTAATTGTTGTATACAGTATATGTTTGTATCTTGGGTGTAACATCAAGCTGTCTTTGGCTCTTTTTGCTGTAATGAATGAAAATGTCCCCTCTGTAGGACAAATAAAGGGATTCTGATTCTGATTCTGATAGTGAAACTGGAACATATCAGAAATAAACATGGACACATAGTTGGCTGGCTACTGGTGGAAGATGATGTCCCTGTCTACTGAAATCCAGTGAGGGTCACATAACATGGCATGAAGAATCAGCCTTATATTATTGGCTGCTCTTTAAAATAAAATCTGTAAATTCAAAAAGTCGTGGACAATGATATGTATCTGGTGTTATCTGGTCATGCTTACCAGATACCCATTCATTCACGTCAGAAATCCATTTTGACACCATGTCATCTGAGACACAATGTAGCTCCGTCTTGAGTTCCTCAAGACTTACAGTCTCTTCAAGGAGCCTCTTACTAGCCTGATAAACAGTAAACGATATACATTTATCAAAATTAAAACTTGCTATGATTAACAACAAGCCATTGCCTTTAATAGGAGGCTTACCTTCATATATCTTGTGGAAATTGCCTGATGAAAGGAGTCATCTTTTTTACTGTTCCATCCCATAGCATGCACTGTGAGCATGTGTAGTCGTGCTTTTGAAAGCAATAATGAGGTTATGATGTGTATTCTTAAAAACTATGCAATAATAGGGCAAAACCTTCTACTCACCTGCTTTGGACATGTATTTTGTGGTCAGGGCACAACGGGACAGATAGCTGTTGACCTGCTCCACCTCTTCCACCGCGGTCATCCCTGCTCCCTCCTGGTTCTTCCCACTCCATTTAATCTGATGGTAAAAGGTTCCTGGAATTGTTGTGCATACCACTATACTAAACAGTATAGTTTAGATATTTACTTCAGTATTATAAATATAAAAAATACAAATGTACGTGATACAAAAATATTTCACATACCTCAGTAAGAACAGGCTAAAAGAATCCAAGAGATTTCTCAACTAAATTAAATAGGATTTATTATTACAATGATATGATAAATTTACAATGGACGCTCGGCCGAGGTCTTCTCCTATTTAACTGGTCCACAGTCCACTTTCGAGTGGTTAGCTGTCTACAGCGCCGTAGGAAGAAGGGCTGATCTCACACTTTTCAAGTTGTTTTCTACTCTAAGGTCCTTCCAGTCTCATCTTCTCTTAATGGTTAGTAGCAACGGGGCGGGTCTTCGGCACATCTGACTTCGTCATCTTCTTCTGTCTACTATTGGCTGACGTCGACGGAGGCAGGTCCATGGCACGTTTTGCTTAGCCTTCTCATGACGTCTCTATATATGATATCTAGTGATCCAGAAATATTTCACATACCTCACATTTGGTAGCATGGGCTTGAGCATGCATTACACATAGGAATGGCTTCATGGTGGTCAGTTCCTGGAGAGCAGGACTTCCTGGACTTGCAGCTTTCTCCATGTACGGCCAGTACTTGCAAGCCACATCTATGGCGAAGAACTTGGCTTTGGCTGGCATGAGCTCCTTATTAAGATAGAGGGGGTAGTTGAATATCTCCCCCCTGTACATATTTCAGGCCTTCAACAGAAACCCATGGCGACTGACAACCACCTCCATGCCTTCTTCATCCAGCTTAGAAGCCCTCCTTGACTTCTCCCTCGCTGCTGTCCACTTGGAGTCCCCACGTGTGCCTCTTCTATGGGTCTAAGACACGCATTACATCATGACAAATCAATTAAAAGCAATGGAATCACGATCTACACTTACATGGTAAGGAGAAGTAGCTGAATTTGAAGAAAGTCTAGGTCGGATATACATGAGTATTATTGTGATATACAGTGGGGCAAAAAAGTATTTAGTCAGCCACCAATTGTGCAAGTTCTCCCATTTAAAAAGATGAGAGATGCCTGTAATTTTCATCATAGGTACACTTCAACTATGAGAGACAGAATGAGGAAAAAAAATCCAGAAAATCACATTGTAGGATTTTTAATGAATTAATTGGTAAATTCCTCGGTAAAATAAGTTTTTGGTCACCTACAAACAAGCAAGATTTCTGGCTCTCACAGACCTGTAACTTCTTCTTTAAGAGGCTCCTCTGTCCTCCACTCGTTACCTGTATTAATGGCACCTTTTTGAACTCGTTATCAGTATAAAAGACACCTGTCAACAACCTCAAACAGTCATACTCCAAACTCCACTATGGCCAAGACCAAAGAGCTGTCAAAGGAGACCAGAGACAAAATTGTAGACCTGCACCAGGCTGGGAAAACTGAATCTGCAATAGGTAAGCAGCTTGGTGTGAAGAAATCAACTGTGGGAGCAATTATTAGAAAATGGAAGACATAAAAGACCACTGCTAATCTCCCTCCATCTGGGGCTCCACGCAAGATCTCACCCCGTGGGGTCAAAATGATCACAAGAACGGTGAGCAAAAATCCCAGAACCACACGGGGAGACCTAGTGAATGACCTGCAGAGAGCTGGGACCAAAGTAACAGAGGCTACCATCAGTAACACACTACGCCGCCAGGGACTTAAATCCTGCAGTTCCAGACATGTCCCCCTGCTTAAGCCAGTACATGTCCAGGCCCGTCTGAAGTTTGCTAGAGGGCATTTGGATGATCCAGAAGAGGATTGGGAGAATGTCATATGGTCAGATGAAACCAAAATAGAACTTTTTGGTAAAAACTCAAGTCGTCGTGTTTGGAGGAGAAAGAATGCAGAGTTGCATCCAAAGAACACCATACCTACTGTGAAGCATGGGGGTGGAAACATCATGCTTTGGGGCTGTTTTTCTGCAAAGGGACCAGGACGACTGATCCGTGTAAAGGAAAGAATGAATGGGGCCATGTATCGTGAGATTTTGAGTGAAAACCTCCTTCCATCAGCAAGGGCACTGAAGATGAAGCGTGGCTGGGTCTTTCAGCATGACAATGATCTCAAACACACCGCCAGGGCAACGAAGGAGTGGCTTCGTAAGAAGCATTTCAAGGTCCTGGAGTGGCCTAGCCAGTCTCCAGATCTCAACCCCATAGAAAATCTTTGGAGGGAGTTGAAAGTCCGTGTTGCCCAGCGACAGCCCCAAAACATCAGTGCTTTAGAGGAGATCTGCATGGAGGAATGGGCCAAAATACCAGCAACAGTGTGTGGAAACCTTGTGAAGACTTACAGAAAACGTTTGACCTCTGTCATTGCCAACAAAGGGTATATAACAAAGTATTGAGATGAACTTTTGTTATTGACCAAATACTTATTTTCCACAACCATTTGAAAATTAATTCATTAAAAATCCTACAATGTGATTTCCTGGATTTTTTTTTCTCATTCTGTCTCTCATAGTTGAGGTATACCTATGATAAAAAGTACAGGCCTCTCTCATCTTTTTAAATGGGAGAACTTGCACAATTGGTGGCTGACTAAATACTTTTTTGCCCCACTGTACCTATAAGGTCAAATGACGAATAAAAACTTGTTTTTTGTTTACAAATGAAGTCACCGCTCTGTCTTCTGCTACAAAGAGGCCATTAAAAAAGGCGCTGTCATCAGAACTGAGGAAAAAAAATAGCAAATCTACCCATGAAATATAAACAGTAATCAAAAATTAAATAAAAACATTGTAAAAACTGCACCTTAACTCTTCTGTTAAAACCAGGCAGGGATGCTTCAAAATGTGGATCATACAGACCAGTATCACTTTTAAACACTGATATTAAAATACCCTCTAAATTATTATCTACACATTTGGAATCACCCTTGCAACATATAATATCAACTGACCAAACAGGTTTTATTAAAGGGCGGCATTTGTTTTCCAACATAAGAAGTCCCTCATCTAATGATTCCCCAGAAGTTGTGGTTTCATTGGATGCGGAGAAGGCTTTCGACTGCGTGGAATGGGATTTTCTTTTTTTTGTTTTAAAGAAATTTGGTTTGGTAAAACATTTACTAAGTGGATCCAACTTCTTCCTTATTGCAAATCCCAGACCTTTCTCTGCCATTTCATATCTCAAGGTCGGATTTAAATATTTGGATATTAACATAAGTCCTTCATTTAAAAACCTCTTTGATGGGAATTTTGCCCCACTCATGTCTAAACTTAAACTACATTTACAAAGATGGGACATTCTACATCTGACGTTAGAAGGCAGAGTGAAGTGTGTTAAAATGAACGTTCTGCCAAGATTTTTATTTCTGTTTCAATGTATTCCTATCTTCTTACCAAAATCGTTTTTCTGTCAGCTTGATAAAATGATATCTGGATTTATATGGAGTGGGCGGTGCCCTAGAACTGGGAAGGAGTTCTTCCAACAACCAAGAGCAGAAGGCGGGTTGGCTCTGCCGAACTTTAGAGGCTATTATTGGGCAGCAAACGTACACAAGATATCATACTGGATTCAATCTACAGATACAGACTGGTGTGAACTGGAAGGCATGTCATGTATATCGTCATACTTCCGTGCTCTGATTTCATCAAATCTTTCTGAGAAGGTTTTACAGTTTACATCTAACCTGGTTGTCATCTCCACTCTTAAAATATGGTCCCAATTTAGGAAGCAGAACAATGCGAGGAAAACTCTTTTGTTTTACACCCCGCTGTGTAGCAACCACAACTTCTTACCAGCCAAATTGGATCAGACATTTGCATCATGGCATAGAAAAGGTATCACGAGGTTCAGTGATTTATATGTAGATGGGACCTTTCTTAGTTTCAATGATTTACGTCTTAAATATGACCTCCAACAAAAGGACCTATTTCGCTACTTTCAAATGCGTCAATTTGCTAAGACGTATAGCCCACAGTTTCCCAACCTTTCTAATAAATCCCTTTTAGATTTAATTTTGGATGTTCCTTATTGGTTGAAGGGTTTCACAGCACGCTCATACTCAATGATCATGTCAATGGATAATGCCAAGCTGGACAGGATCAAAATTAGCTGGGAGAAGGAACTTGGAACTGAAATCTCAGAAGATATTTGGTCTGAAGCTTTGCATAGGGTGAATAATAGCACCTCCTGTGCAATATTGGGTCTAATTCAGTTTAAGGTTGTACATCGCCTGCATTGGAGTAGAGCGAGAATTTCCTCCTTTTATCCAAATGTTGATAGCAGTTGTGCCAGATGTCATGTCTGTGTGGCAAATGAAGACACACTAAGAAGCAACTCACAAATATGACTTAATTGGAAATCAAATATCCCACCCACTGCAGCACAATGGCTGAAAGATGAAATGCTATTTCTACATTTGGAGAAGATTAAATTTGCAATAAGAGGCTAAGACAAATTTCGGTCAGTCTGGGAACCTCTTTTGTCACACTTTAGTAATCTTCGAGAACTCCCCGGCACACTGACTGACAAAGTTATAAGTAGTCAGTAATGGAATCTTGTGGCTTGGGCCCAAGCTATAACTTACTTGGAAGTCATGCTTTCTCTCATGGTGATCCTATTCATTTGTTTGCATTTTAACTTTATTTAGGAGTAGTTATGTAGAGATACCTGTTACTAAAACCTTACTGTTTTTTCTTTTTTTCTCATTATTATTGTTGTTTGGGTCCAGTCGGGGTGGGTGGTCAGGTTGGTGGGAGGGGGGGTGTTTTCTTTTGTTTATTTCATAAAGACAAAAAAGGTGGAAAATATTATGTAACCTTGCTGATACGTCATTGTCACTACTCTTGATTTTTCAAAAAAAAGATTTGAAAATAAAAATAAGTGCCTTATCTCACAGAGAGAAGCTGATAATCACAATAATGGCCTCAGTTCAGCGAACGAAGCTAAAGAATGACAAAAGTGCCTTATCTCAATGAGAGAAGCTGAAAATCAGAAAAAGGCCTGAGTTGAGTGAAATGTCAATATCACAAATTGTATGAGAGTAACCCACTTCTTGTGCTTGTTTTCATCTGTACTCCTGGATATTGATTTATGTAAGTGCTTTATGGGGAGAATCAAGCACAAGCAAGAAGAGTTAGACACATCTTGGTAAGTCTCAAACCGAAGGTGCTTTTCTCACTGAGAGAAGCTGAAAATCTCAAAAACGGCCTCAATTCACTGAAAGAAGCTTAAAATGACAAAAGTGTCTTATCTGACTGAGAGAAGCTTAAAATGACAAAAGTGTCTTATCTCACTGAGAGAAGCTGAAAATCACGCAAACGGCCTCAGTTCACTGAAAGAAGCTGAAAATATCAAAAACGGCGTCAGTTAACTGAAAGAACTTAAAATGACAAAAGTGTCTTATCTCACCGAGAGGAGCTGAAAATCTCAAAAATGGCCTCAGTTCACTGAAAGAAGCTTAAAATGACAAAAATGTCTTATCTCACCGAGAGGAGCTGAAAATCTCAAAAATGGCCTCAGTTCAGAGATGGGAGTAAGTCACACATATGCAAGTCTCAAGCAAGTCTCAAGTCTTAACCTTCAAGTCTCAAGCAAGTCTCAAGTCATTTTTGTGAGAGTCGAGTCAAGTCAAGTCAAGTCATAGCTTAGGTCAAGCAAGTCACAAGTCAAGTCATAGAAATATAATAAGCTGGAAGACAACCATCTTAAAACTTTAAGAGACTGCAGCCTAAGTTTTATGTAGCCCTCATTTGCAAAAAAGGGCTAACAAATAGAGGAAGGGGATATAAGGCTAAAGAATAATTATAAATACTCACTAGGACCAGCAGGATCAGAATTACTAGGAACGACTACAGGGCCTGGTGTACCAAACAATAATTACCAGACAGAGTACTCAACACAGTAGTTTATCTTGGGAACAGCAGCAAACCACTTCCTTTTATTTACAACCATTTTTTCAATATGTTGCAAAAGACAGTCCTTTTTTTTAATGTGTTGCAAAAGACAGAAGACAAAGAAGTGCAAGAAGGAATGAACTTGAACAAATACAACTTCTATGTCCACTACTCATTCAAAAAGGCCTCACTCTCTCACTCTGCTGTGGATGATTAAAGCTGTAGGTATTGCTTGGAGTTCTTGAAGTCATAAACTGCGATATCATTGTTATTGGTGTCAAATGTGTCCTTAGTAGTGATGTACTCTTCAAATCTAGACAGAGGGGAGAAGTGCAAAAAAACTACTTTTAGCTCATGTTTTCATTGCATAATATTCCATTAATAAATACCATACGGAAATGAAATGGAGACACTTATATACTACGATTTACTCTTGAAAGTGGCCCATTTCTCATTTATGTCATACATCTCTCATATATCATATACTTATACATACATTTACAGTAATAGGGTTTGTGCATGTTGTTTGGCTGTTATACTTTATATATGATTTAACAAAAAAAAAAGCAGCTAGCGCTAACAAGCTAACATCTACATTGATGTGGTAGACTTTGGACTAGCAACTAGCGCTAGCTAGGCCTGATCTGCCAAGTGAATCAATCTGGCAATTTCAGATAAACTGCCGTATTTCAGTCAAATTGTCTGTTATTTGATAGGCGGGATCAATGTGAAACTAAGTCAACATGATTAAAACTTAATGTGATGCAAACAGTAAGCTCTTGTCACGTTTGACTGATGGAGATGGGATGTTAGCTGCCAGCTAACGTTAGATTAACAATAATGTGAAATTAGCTAGAGACATTACTTACTTTTCTTTGTGTAGTACTTTTCTTTGCGCTACACACCTTGCACACGGCGAATCGTTTCTTTTGTTGAGTTGAATAGTCTTTAAATCCAAATTTTATGATTTTGGGAACACTGGCTGCAGTAGCAGCAGAACTGGTAGCACCTTCCATCTTCCAAACCCCGACCGCTCTACTGTAGATGGCGGGCGCATCACCTAGTAGAGATTACTGGTTGCCAGGTTCGCCCACATGCAACAGGAAACATCCAATCGAAAATATTTATTATTATTATTATTCACCAATTAACCAAGACAGCAATGACTTGTCGAGTCATTGCATGCAAGTCTAAGTCAAGTCTCAAGTCATGAGTAGCAAGTCCAAGTCAAGTCGAGTCTTTTCTCACTGTTGATCAAGCAAGTCACAAGTCCTCAATCTGGCGACTTAAGTCTGACTCGAGTCAAGTCACTAGACTCGAGTCCCCCATCTCTGCCTCAGTTCACTGAAAGAAGCTTAAAATGACAAAAGCGTCTTATCTCACTGAGAAGCTGAAAACCACAAAAACGGCGTCAGTTCACTGAAAGAAGCAAAAAATGACAAAAGTGTCTTATCTCAATGAGAAAAGCTGAAAATCACAAAAACGGCATCAGTTCAGTGAAAATGTCCAAATCGCAAATAATGTAAATGCAACCCGCTTCTGTTGCACGTTTTCATGTGTACTCTTGGATATTTTTGTATGTACGTGCTGTTTTGGGAGAATTAAGCGCGAAAAACAAAAGTTAGAAACATTTTGGTGTGTCATGCACCAAAAGTGCTTTTCTGACTGAGAGGAGATGAAAATCTCAAAAACGGCGTCAGTTCACTGAACGAAGCTGAAAATCTCAAAAGTGTCTTATCTCACTGAGAGGAGCTGAAAATCACAAAAATGGCGTCAGTTGCGTGAAAGAAGCTGAAAATCTCAAAAACGGCGTCAGTTCACTGAACGAAGCTAAAAATTACAAAAGTGTCTTATCTCACTGAAAGAAGCTGAAAATCACAAAAACGGCGTCAGTTCACTAAAATAATCTTAAAATGACAAAAGTTTCTTATCTCACTGAGAGAAGCTGAAAATCACAAAAGTGTCTTATCTCACTGAAAGAAGCTGAAAATCTCACAAACGTAGCCAGTTCACTGAAAGAAGCTACAAATGACAAAAGTCTCTTATCTCACTGAGAGAAGCTGAAAATCACAAAAACGGCGTCAGTTCACTGATAGAAGCTGAAAATCACAAAAACGGCATCAGTTCACTGAGAGAAGCTGAAAATCACAAAAACGGAGTCACTTCCTTGAAAATGTCCAAATCTCAAATAATGTAAATCCAACCCACTTCTTTTGCACGTTTTCATGTGTACTCTTTGATATTATTGTATGTGCGTGTTGTTTTTGGAGAATTAAGCACCAAAAACAAAAGATAGAAACATTTTGGTGTCTCACGCACCAAAAGTGCTTTTCTCACTGAGAGGAGATCAAAATCTCAAAATTGGCGTCAGTTCACTGAGAGAAGCTGAAACTACAAAAACGGCGTCACTTCCTTGAAAATGTCCAAATCTCAAATAATGTAAATCCAACCCACTTCTTTTGCACGTTTTCATGTGTACTCTTTGATATTATTGTATGTGCGTGCTGTTTTTGGAGAATTAAGCACCAAAAACAAAAGTTAGAAATATTTTGGTGTCTCACGCACCAAAAGTGCTTTTCTCACTGAGAGGAGATCAAAATTTCAAAAACGGCGTCAGTTCACTGAGAGAAGCTGAATCCACAAAAACGGCGTCACTTCCTTGAAAATGTCCAAATCTCAAATAATGTAAATCCAACCCACTTCTTTTGCACGTTTTCATGTGTACTCTTTGATATTATTGTATGTGCGTGCTGTTTTTGGAGAATTAGGCACCAAAAACAAAAGTTAGAAACATTTTGGTGTCTCACGCACCAAAACTGCTTTTCTCACTGAGAGGAGATCAATATCTCAAAATTGGCTTCAGTTCACTGAAAGAAGCTGAAAATCTCAAAAACGGAGTCTGTTCACTGAAAGAAGCTAAAAATGACAAAAGTGTCTTATCTCACTGAAAGAAGCTGAAAATCACAAAAACGGCGTCAGTTCAGTGAAAATGTCCAAATCTCAAATAACAAAAATGCAACCCACTTCTTTTGCACGTTTTCATGTATACTCTTGGATATTCTTGTATGTATGTGCTGTTTTGGGAGAATTAAGCACCAAAAACAAAATTTAGAAACATTTTGGTGTGTCACGCACCAAAAGTGCTTTTCTGACTGAGAGGAGCTGAACATCTCAAAAACGGACTCAGTTCACTGAAAGAAGCTAAAAATGACAAAAGTGTCTTATCTCACTGATAGAAGCTGAAAATTACAAGAACGGCGTCAGTTCAGTGAAAATATCCAAATCTCAAATAATGTAAATGCAACCCACTTCTTTTGCACGTTTTCATGTGTACTCTTGGATATTATTGTATGTACGTGCTGTTTTGGGAGAATTAAGCACGAAAAACAAAAGTTAGAAACATTTTGGTGTGTCAGGCACCAAAACTGCTTTTCTCACTGAGAGAAGCTGAAAATCACAAAAACGGCGTCAGTTCACTGAGAGAAGCTGAAAATCACAAAAACGGCATCAGTTAACTGAAAGAAGCTGAAAATCACAAAAACGGCGTCACTTCACTGAGAGAAGCTGAAAATCACAAAAACGGCGTCAGTTCTCTGAAAATCTCCAAATCTCAAATAACGTAAATGCAACCCACTTCTTTTGCAAGTTTTCATGTATACTCTTGGATATTCTTGTATGTACATGCTGTTTTGGGAGAATTAGGCACCAAAAACAAAATTTAGAAACATTTTGGTGTTTCACGCACCAAAAGTGCTTTTCTCACTGAGAGGAGATGAAAATCTCAAAAACGGCGTCAGTTAATGAAAGAAGCTGAAAATCTCAAAAACGGAGTCAGTTCACTGAAAGAAGCTTAAAATGACAAAAGTGTCTTATCAAACTGAGAGAAGCTGAATATCACAAAAACGGCGTCAGTTCACTGAAAGAAGCTTAAAATGACAAAAGTGTCTTATCTCACTGAAAGAAGCTGAAAACCACAAAAACGGCGTCAGTTCACTGAAAGAAGCTAAAAATGACAAAAGTGTCTTATCTCAATGAGAAAAGCTGAAAATCAGAAAAACGGCATCAGTTCAGTGAAAATGTCCAAATCTCAAATAATGTAAATGCAACCCGCTTCTGTTGCACGTTTTCAAGTGTACTCTTGGATATTTTTGTATGTATGTGCTGTTTTGGGAGAATTAAGCGCGAAAAACAAAAGTTAGAAACATTTTGGTGTGTCATGCACCAAAAGTGCTTTTCTCACTGAGGAGATGAAAATCTCAAAAACGGCGTCAGTTCACTGAACGAAGCTGAAAATCTCAAAAGTGTCTTATCTCACTGAGAGGAGCTGAAAATCACAAAAATGGCGTCAGTTCAGTGAAAGAAGCTGAAAATCTCAAAAACGGCGTCAGTTCACTGAAAGAAGCTAAAAATGACAAAAGTGTCTTATCTCACTGAGAGAAGCTGAAAATCACAAAAATGGCGTCAGTTGAGTGAAAGAAGCTGAAAATCTCAAAAACGGCGTCAGTTCACTGAACGAAGCTAAAAATTACAAAAGTGTCTTATCTCACTGAAAGAAGCTGAAAATCACAAAAACGGCGTCAGTTCAGTAAAACAATCTTAAAATGACAAAAGTTTCTTATCTCACTGAGAGAAGCTGAAAATCACAAAAGTGTCTTATCTCACTGAAAGAAGCTGAAAATCTCACAAACGTAGCCAGTTCACTGAAAGAAGCTAAAAATGACAAAAGTCTCTTATCTCACTGAGAGAAGCTGAAAATCACAAAAACGGCATCAGTTCACTGATAGAAGCTGAAAATCACAAAAACGGCATCAGTTCACTGAGAGAAGCTGAAAACCACAAAAACGGAGTCAGTTCAGTGAAAATGTCCAAATCTCAAATAATGTAAATGCAACCCACTTCTTTTGCACGTTTTCATGTGTACTCTTTGATATTATTGTATGTGCGTGCTGTTTTGGAGAATTAGGCACCAAAAACAAAAGTTAGAAACATTTTGGTGTCTCACGCACCAAAACTGCTTTTCTCACTGAGAGGAGATCAAAATCTCAAAATTGGCTTCAGTTCACTGAAAGAAGCTGAAAATCTCAAAAACGGAGTCTGTTCACTGAAAGAAGCTAAAAATGACAAAAGTGTCTTATCTCACTGAAAGAAGCTGAAAATCACAAAAACGGCGTCAGTTCAGTATACATGTCCAAATCTCAAATAACAAAAATGCAACCCACTTCTTTTACACGTTTTCATGTATACTCTTGGATATTCTTGTATGTATGTGCTGTTTTGGGAGAATTAAGCACCAAAAACGAAATTTAGAAACATTTTGGTGTGTCACGCACCAAAAGTGCTTTTCTGACTGAGAGAAGCTGAACATCTCAAAAACGGACTCAGTTCACTGAAAGAAGCTAAAAATGACAAAAGTGTCTTATCTCACTGATAGAAGCTGAAAATTACAAGAACGGCGTCAGTTCAGTGAAAATGTCCAAATCTCAAATAATGTAAATGCAACCCACTTCTTTTGCACGTTTTCATGTGTACTCTTGGATATTTTTGTATGTACGTGCTGTTTTGGGAGAATTAAGCACGAAAAACAAAAGTTAGAAACATTTTGGTGTGTCACGCACCAAAACTGCTTTTCTCACTGAGAGAAGCTGAAAATCACAAAAACGGCGTCAGTTCACTGAGAGAAGCTGAAAATCACAAAAACGGCATCAGTTAACTGAAAGAAGCTGAAAATCACAAAAACGGCGTCACTTCACTGAGAGAAGCTGAAAATCACAAAAACGGCGTCAGTTCTCTGAAAATCTCCAAATCTCAAATAACGTAAATGCAACCCACTTCTTTTGCAAGTTTTCATGTATACTCTTGGATATTCTTGTATGTACGTGCTGTTTTGGGAGAATTAGGCACCAAAAACAAAATTTAGAAACATTTTGGTGTTTCACGCACCAAAAGTGCTTTTCTCACTGAGAGGAGATGAAAATCTCAAAAACGGCGTCAGTTAATGAAAGAAGCTGAAAATCTCAAAAACGGAGTCAGTTCACTGAAAGAAGCTTAAAATGACAAAAGTGTCTTATCAAACTGAGAGAAGCTGAAAATCACAAAAACGGCGTCAGTTCACTGAAAGAAGCTTAAAATGACAAAAGTGTCTTATCAAACTTAGAGAAGCTGAAAATCACAAAAACTGAGCCAGTTCACTGAAAGAAGCTAAAAATGACAAAAGTCTCTTATCTCACTGAGAGAAGCTGAAAATCACAAAAACGGCATCAGTTCACTGAGAGAAGCTGAAAATCACAAACACAGCGTCAGTTCAGTGAAAATGTGCAAATCTCAAATAATGTAAATGCAACCCACTTCTATTTCACGTTTTCATTCATATTCTTGGATATTCTTTTATGTGCGTGCTGTTTTGGGAGAATTAAGCACCAAAAACTAAATTTAGAAACATTTTGGTGTTTCACGCATCAAAAGTGCTTTTCTGACTGAGAGGAGATAAAAATCTCAAAAACGGCCTCAGTTCACTGAAAGAAGCTTAAAATGACAAAAGTGTCTTATCTCACTGAGAGAAGCTGAAAATCTCAAAAACGGAGTCAGTTCACTGAAAGAAGCTGAAAATCTCAAAAACGGAGTCAGTTCACTGAAAGAAGCTAAAATGACAAAAGTGTCTTATCTCACTGAGAGAAGCTGAAAATCACAAAAACGGCATCAGTTCAGTGAAAATGTCCAAATCTCAAATAACGTAAATGCAACCCACTTCTTTTGCACGTTTTCATGTGTACTCTTGGATATTTTTGTATGTACGTGCTGTTTTGGGAGAATTAAGCACGAAAAACAAAATTTAGAAACATTTTGGTGTGTCACGCACCAAAACTGCTTTTCTCATTGAGAAAAGCTGAACATCACAAAAACGGACTCAGTTCACTGAGAGAAGCTGAAAATTAAAAGAACGGCGTCAGTTCAGTGCAAATGTCCAAATCTCAAATAATGTAAATGCAACCCACTTCTTTTGCACGTTTTCATGTATACTCTTGGATATTCTTGTATGTGCGTGCTGTTTTGGGAGAATTAAGCACCAAAAACAAAAGTTAGAAAGATTTTGGTGTCTCACGCACCAAAAGTGCTTTTCTGACTGAGAGGGGATGAAAATCTCAAAAACGGCCTCAGTTCACTGAAAGAAGCTTAAAATGACAAAAGTGTCTTATCAAACTGAGAGAAGCTGAAAATCAGAAAAACGGCCTCAGTTCAGTGAAAATGTCCAAATCTCAAATAATGTAAATGCAACCGACTTCTTTTGCACGTGTTCATGTGTACTCTTGGATATTCTTGTATGCGCGTGCTGTTTTGGGAGAATTAAGCACCAAAAACAAAAGTTAAAACATTTTGGTGTGTCACGCACCAAAACTGCTTTTCTCACTGAGGAGATGAAAATCTCAAAAACGGCCTCAGTTCACTGAAAGAATCTTAAAATGACAAAAGTGTCTTATCTGACTGAAAGAAGCTGAAAATCACAAAAACGGCATCAGTTCACTGATAGAAGCTGAAAATCACAAAAACGGCGTCAGTTCCCTGATAGAAGCTGAAAATCACAAAAACGGCGTCAGTTCACTGAAAGAAGCTGAAAATCTAAAAAACGGCGTCAGTTCACTGAAAGAAGCTAAAAATGATAAAAGTGTCTTATCTCACTGAGAGGAGCTGAAAATCACAAAAACGGCATCAGTTCACTGAACGAAGCTGAAAATGACAAAAGTGTCTTATCTCACTGAGAGAAGCTGAAAATCACAAAAACGGCGTCAGTTCACTGAAAGAACCTGAAAATCTCAAAAACGGAGTCAGTTCACTGAAAGAAGCTAAAAATGACAAAAGTGTCTTATCTCACTGAGAGAAGCTGAAAATCACAAAAACGGCGTCAGTTCAGTGAAAATGTCCAAATCTCAAATAATGTAAATGCAACCCACTTCTTTTGCACGTTTCATGTGTACTCTTTGATATTCTTGTATGTGTGTGCTGTTTTTGGAGAATTAAGCACCAAAAACAAAAGTTAGAAACATTTTGGTGTCTCACGCACCAAAAGTGCTTTTCACACTGAGAGGAGATCAAAATCTGAAAAACGGCGTCAGTTCACTGAAAGAAGCTGAAAATCTCAATAACGGAGTCAGTTCACTGAAAGAAGCTAAAAATGACAAAAGTGTCTTATCTCACTGAGAGAAGCTGACAATCACAAAAACGGCGTCAGTTCTCTGAAAATATCCATATCTCAAATAACGTAAATGCAACCCACTTCTTTTGCACGTTTTCATGTATACTCTTGGATATTCTTGTATGTACATGCTGTTTTGGGAGAATTAGGCACCAACAACAAAATTTAGAAACATTTTGGTGTCTCACGCACCAAAAGTGCTTTTCTGACTGAGAGGAGATGAAAATCTCAAAAACGGACTCAGTTCACAGAAAGAAGCTTAAAATGACAAAAGTGTCTTATCTCACTGAGAAGCTGAAAACCACAAAAACGGCGTTAGTTCACTGTAAGAAGCTAAAAATGACAAAAGTGTCTTATCTCACTGAGAGAAGCTGAAAATCTCAAAAACGGAGTCAGTTCACTGAAAGAAGCTGAAAATCTCAAAAACGGAGTCAGTTCACTGAAAGAAGCTAAAATGACAAAAGTGTCTTATCTCACTGAGAGAAGCTGAAAATCACAAAAACGGCATCAGTTCAGTGAAAATGTCCAAATCTCAAATAACGTAAATGCAACCCACTTCTTTTGCACGTTTTCATGTGTACTCTTGGATATTTTTGTATGTACGTGCTGTTTTGGGAGAATTAAGCACGAAAAACAAAATTTAGAAACATTTTGGTGTGTCACGCACCAAAACTGCTTTTCTCATTGAGAAAAGCTGAACATCACAAAAACGGACTCAGTTCACTGAGAGAAGCTGAAAATTAAAAGAACGGCGTCAGTTCAGTGCAAATGTCCAAATCTCAAATAATGTAAATGCAACCCACTTCTTTTGCACGTTTTCATGTATACTCTTGGATATTCTTGTATGTGCGTGCTGTTTTGGGAGAATTAAGCACCAAAAACAAAAGTTAGAAAGATTTTGGTGTCTCACGCACCAAAAGTGCTTTTATGACTGAGAGGGGATGAAAATCTCAAAAACGGCCTCAGTTCACTGAAAGAAGCTTAAAATGACAAAAGTGTCTTATCAAACTGAGAGAAGCTGAAAATCAGAAAAACGGCCTCAGTTCAGTGAAAATGTCCAAATCTCAAATAATGTAAATGCAACCGACTTCTTTTGCACGTGTTCATGTGTACTCTTGGATATTCTTGTATGCGCGTGCTGTTTTGGGAGAATTAAGCACCAAAAACAAAAGTTAAAACATTTTGGTGTGTCACGCACCAAAACTGCTTTTCTCACTGAGGAGATGAAAATCTCAAAAACGGCCTCAGTTCACTGAAAGAATCTTAAAATGACAAAAGTGTCTTATCTGACTGAAAGAAGCTGAAAATCACAAAAACGGCATCAGTTCACTGATAGAAGCTGAAAATCACAAAAACGGCGTCAGTTCACTGAAAGAAGCTGAAAATCTAAAAAACGGCGTCAGTTCACTGAAAGAAGCTAAAAATGACAAAAGTGTCTTATCTCACTGAGAGAAGCTGAAAATCACAAAAACGGCGTCAGTTCACTGAACGAAGCTGAAAATGACAAAAGTGTCTTATCTCACTGAGAGAAGCTGAAAATCACAAAAACGGCGTCAGTTCACTGAAAGAAGCCTGAAAATCTCAAAAACGGAGTCAGTTCACTGAAAGAAGCTAAAAATGACAAAAGTGTCTTATCTCACTGAGAGAAGCTGAAAATCACAAAAACGGCGTCAGTTCAGTGAAAATGTCCAAATCTCAAATAATGTAAATGCAACCCACTTCTTTTGCACGTTTCATGTGTACTCTTGGATATTCTTGTATGTGTGTGCTGTTTTGGGAGAATTAAGCACCAAAAACAAAAGTTAGAAACATTTTGGTGTCTCACGCACCAAAAGTGCTTTTCTCACTGAGAGGAGATCAAAATCTCAAAAACGGCGTCAGTTCACAGAAAGAAGCTTAAAATGACAAAAGTGTCTTATCTCACTGAGAAGCTGAAAACCACAAAAACGGCGTCAGTTCACTGAAAGAAGCTAAAAATGACAAAAGTGTCTTATCTCACTGAGAGAAGCTGAAAATTAAAAGAACGGCGTCAGTTCAGTGAAAATCTCCAAATCTCAAATAATGTAAATGCAACCCACTTCTTTTGCACGTTTTCATGTATACTCTTGGATATTCTTGTATGTGCGTGCTGTTTTGGGAGAATTAAGCACCAAAAACAAAAGTTAGAAAGATTTTGGGGTCTCACGCACCAAAAGTGCTTTTCTGACTGAGAGGGGATGAAAATCTCAAAAACGGCCTCAGTTCACTGAAAGAAGCTGAAAATCTCAATACGGAGTCTGTCACGGTGAACGCCCCTTTTTCGTCGTCGGCAGTCAAGCGGAACTAATTATCACTCGCATGGGAACACTCGAACAGGAAAAGAAGACGCACGCAGTTCCGGCTTAATATCTGTTTAAAAAGACAAACGTCAGTAAAGCACGAGGAGAGTAAGAGGCGGCATTCTCATCGAGCTCTTCCGAAGTTGTGCTGAATCTGGTACCAATTATTCAAAGACTGAACAGACAGCCGGTAAGATCGCTACGTTAAGACTTTGTTGCGAGTGCCACTTGTTGATTGTTTGATCGACGCCGACGACGCATTTGAATGCTGCCGCGGGAAAGTCATTTGTGTTTGTGCACGGTAGTATCTGCTTTTGTGTTGTAAATATTCACGGGTAGTGCAGAATGTATTGTGGAAACGTTGGTTAGTCAGTTTTATTGTAGTTTGCTTAATTCAGTGATTTAGCCCTTTGATATGGAATACTGCTGTGATGGATTGGCATAAAGCCATGGTTTAAAACGTGCATAGTCCTAGATCATATGAAGTTTGTCTAAAATGAATTGCTGAAATTGCACATTGTAACTTGGTGGGAGTGAATATGTATTGTAAATATTTGTAAATATTTATATGGGAAAAAATGGTGTGCTAAACATGCTGCTAACAATTTAACTGTTTAGTGATCCATGTGGTTGATCAGTCACTCATTGTGGTTCTCGTAGTAGAAAATGTAGGCTAATTTAATATCTGTGATGGATTCAAGCTAAAATGATTAACTTAACAAATGTGTTTATTTATATACATGTGGTTATTTATACATGTGTGTGTCAGGTCAAACATTTTGATAATTGATCATTGTTGATTCCTGTGCCTATTTTTATAAGAGATGTGCAAATTTGTAAATGGTTGGTGTTCTCTGGGTTTTAAGGTTTTTCAGCTGTACTGTCTGGGCTACAAAAGGAAGAAAAATAAATCGGATAAAGATATAAGAAGCCTGGTCATTGAGTGAAACCCAGTTAAAACATTCAGAATTGGTGCCTCCCTATCAAGTGGGGGTTAAGCACAGCCGAAAAAGATGGAACACTTGACAGTGAAAAACCGACTCGAGCTGGTTGAAGAGGCTCCTAGCAAGCCAGGCTACAGCTTCTGCAGTTGGGCACACACGTGCAACTAAGTCAGCGGAGTCTACACCCACCTGCAACTGAGTCCACGCCCACCTGCAACTGAGTCCACGCCCACAGCTTTCCAAGTTCGTTTCCAAAGCCCAAAATGGAGTCAAAGTCTCTGCAGCAGTTAAAGAAGGAGAGAACGACTGCCAAACAGCGGTTTTCCCCGACTGGCAAACTCACTACTGAAGTCTTGCAAGAAAATGTCGGCGGAAGAACTGGTGGAAGCCTTCAGCAAGGTCGCACTCGAGGCTGACCGGGTGATGGAGGCAAATGAGGAGGTGAAAATTTCCTGGACTGAGGAAGAAGCGCAGGCCAAAGAGGACGTAAGTGCAGACATTAAGAAGACATCAGATGAATGTGAAGAAAAACTTGAGGAGGTGGAGCAGGCTGTCCAGAGGGTTCTATGGGGAAGGTTTGGCAACCCTGAACTGTCCCTGGCACTGGGGCGCTGAAAGGGAGTGTGAGCGGATGCAGAAAAAGGAATCTGGCCTGAAATTGGAGGTATATGAATTGATGCTTAGTAACCTTGAGGGGCTGGTGAGAGCAGGAAAAGAAGCCATCCGCAAATGGACTCGCTGGGTCCCAGATGAAGAGCGGCCTGACTTCCAGCAGCGCATGAGGCGTGTGGAAGGTTGGCTGCTTGACTTGATTTCAGAGAAAGCCACCCTATTACAGGCGAAGCTGGAGAATGATGGGTCCCCAGGAAAAGAGCCACGTCGGACACCTGCTATCAAATTGAAGCCAACAGTACTCCCGCAGTTTGATGGAAATAAGCGAAACTTCTACCTCTGGAAGAAGGAATGGGAGGCACTCCAAAAGCAAGGGGAACCTACCGGTTCCCGGGAGGTAAGGAAATTCCAGCTGTTGGATAGCCTTGAGGAAAAGGTAGCGAGGGACCTTCGCCTGTCAACATATGGAACGGCGGATGAAATCTTTCGCGTCCTTGAAAACCGGTTTGGAAATAAAACAGCAATTGCCCTGGAAATTGTTGAAGAGTTGCAGGCACTGCCACCGGTGAAAAGCTACCAACCCAGGCAGATCGTGGACTTGATCCAGGTTGTTGAAAAAGCCTTGTATGACCTCAGCGCGTTGGGAAACACGGGCGCCTTGAAAAATCCTCTCGTCACAAAGTCCCTGGAGAGCAAGCTGCCTGAAAGCTTAAAGAAGGAGTGGCTGGTCTATGTATCAAAAGGGAAGGAAGATGTATCACCTGAAGACAGGTTCGACATGCTCCTTGGTTTTCTGAAAAGTCAGGAGAAGATTTATGAGCAATTGGATCAATTAAGGGATGATCCCAGCAAGAGAGAGGCAAGAATCCCACAAAAGCACGCCCGAACAAAGTCCACCAACTCCTCAAGCTCCCAAGCATCTTGTGTTGTCTGTGGAGATAGAGGCCACGGGAGGAAGCTGTATTACTGCAAGAAGTTCAAAGAGCTCAGAGTGGCAGAAAAGAAAGAAGCAGTTAAGGAACTTGGTGCTTGTGGGAGGTTGTCTCGAGGTTCACGGCAATGATGCAGAGTGCAAGACCACCTTTTTGTGTAAAAGCGAGGGGTGTAAGGACACTCAAGGCCACGTCATCACTATTACCTCTGTTCCAAGGCTGGAAGAGAAAGAGATGGGCTGAGGAAGTTGAGGCCGAGCCCTGCAAGAGGCGAATTGAAAAAGTACACAGAGACCCAGGAAGAGTTCCTGACAAGCCTGGCCCCCGACTTGGCTCAGCGGTGTCGAAATGTGTTCTGTAATTCTGTCTCAAAAACATTCAGTTCAGTCATGGCGGAGAATGGTATTGATGAGTTCCCAGTCATAATGATGATCCTCGAAGTCACTGCAAATGCTGGGCAGAAGCTTGGGACCCTGATAGACTTGGCATCCGACACCAATTACATCACTCACGAGGCTGCTTGGGAGCTGAACTTGCGGAGTGAGGATGTCACGCTCATAGTCCATGGAGTTGGCGGGATGCAAGTGACAGTTGAGACCAAGCGGTATCTACTGAAAATCCGGGTCACAACTTCAAAGGGAACTTTGAGATCCCACCAGCTTGTGTGTTATGGGCTGAATAGCATCGCAGAAGTAAATCGGCACGTGCCACCCAAGAGACTGCAAAAAATATTTCCTGACGTTCCCCTCCATAAACTGGTCCGTCCCACTAAAATCAAGCTCCTCATCAGCCATAAAGAAGGCCAGCTCGTCCCTCAGAAGGTGCGCTCCGTTGGTGACCTTGTCTTGTGGGATGGTCCCCTTGGGACGACAGTGGGTGGTTCTCATCCAGACCTTTTGGAAGATGTTACAATCACGGCCCATGGCTCCAGAACTCATTTTGCACGCTCCATGCGGACAGCAGCTGCAGAGTATAAGGAAATCATCTGTAAAGGCTCACTTGAACAGCCTCCACTCACCCAAGCCACTACGTGTGCGGCCAGCAAAGACTTCCTGGACTGGTGGAGGTGGGACAGCATTGGGGCTGCCTGTGAGCCCAGGTGCGGCGGCTGTAGATGTGGACATTGTCAACCTGGGGGGAAAGAGATGACCATTTCTGAGGAGCGGGAGCTGGAGCAAATAAAGAGTGGGTTGACGTATGTAACCGGAGATCGTCACAGTGAGAAGCCACATTGGCATGCGAAATATCCCTGGATAGAGGATCCAGTAACATTGCCCAACAATAGGAGGGCTGTCGAAGCAACATTCATGAGGACTGAAAAGGCGATTACGAGGGTCAACATCGGAGATAAGCCGGCAGGCTGCATCGCACAAGTCGCCATGCGTGAGACGGCGAATCTGCCAGTTCAACCACCTTGCAGAAGAGCGCCGTGTGCTGGAACAAGACGCCTATGTCGATGATGTCCTGACTTCGCACAACGACCCGAGTCAGCTCAAGCAAATAACAGCTAATGTCAAAAAGATCCTGGAAGCCGGCGGATTCTACATGAAGCCGTGGGTCTACTCTGGCCAAAGTGGGAGGCCAGGACACAGAGACCTGGAGAGGAAAGAACCCTCAGTGATGGTCCTTCCAAACCAACTCTCCGAAGAGAACAATAAAGCTCTGGGTCTTGGGTATGACCCAGAGAGTGACAAACTTCGCATGATGGTGGCTGTGAACTTCTCTAAAAAGAAAAAGAAAATGAGATTGGGAGAAAAACCTGTTGCAAGATGAAGTAAGGGCACGGGTGCCAAATCCACTCACTCGTAGAGAGCTCCTAAGTCAAGTCTCTGGACTGTACGATCCCCTTGGTCTTGTGACGCCTGTCAAGCAGAAGGAGCCATCTTGGTGAGGAGAGCTTTCCAAGAAGCAAAGGGCAAAGATAGTCCATCAGAAAATACATGGGACGTACCTTTGTCTGAGGGCCTCCGGGAAGATGCCGTCTGCCTCTTTGAGGACTATGCTGAGCTCGGTCGGGTGAGTTTCGTCAGAGCCTTGACACCTCCTGACCCATCCGCTGAGCCCTGCGGTATCACATTCTCCGATGGTAGTGAGCGCTCGTACGGCGCTGTGTTGTACCTGCGGTGGAAATTGCCACAAGGACGTGACCATACGGCTAGTTGAATCCAAAGCAGGCTGACGCCGTTAGACCATAAGGGGGACGCTGTCAAGGCTGAAGTTTGTGGAGCTGTCCTACGCTGCCCGTCTGAAGAGTATTTCCAGATGCACTGCAGAATTCGTGTGGAGAGGTGGTACCACCTGGTTGATAGCCAGACAGTCCTGGGGGCTATCCAACGCGAAAGCTACGGCTACCAGACGTTCTTCGCAAATAGAATGGGGAAATTCAAGGCAGCACGAACGTCCAAGACTGGTGGTGGATTCCTGGCCCACTCAACATAGCGGATATTATTTCCAGAGGGGCAAGCCCCAGAGAGTTGGATGAAGGCACAGAGTGGCAGCTGGGTCCTAAGTTCTTAAGTCTCCCAGAGAGTGAGTGGCCAGTGAAGTCCGCCAAGGATGTTGCTGCCGAAGCGAGAGAGAACCTCACACGCATCCAAAAGAAGGCTTTTGTTGCTGCCCTTACCCGGGCTGGAGCAAAGCAGGAGCCCATGCAGGAGTCAAGGCAGGAGCCCAAGCAGGATCCAACTTCGACCTCCGCGGATCTGCATAGGCCACCAGCCGAGGTTGCAGCTTCAAGCCTGTTGGATATCAAGCGGTTCAGTAGCCTAACACGACTAATGAAGTCACTAGCGCTGGTCTGGAGGGCGGCAAAGAAGTTTCTTCATTGCAGAGCCAGGGGAAGACCAAAGTGGGAGGCAGTCCATTGGTTGGCATCATCACTGCGGCCGAGAGGGAGGACTCATTCCGAGATCTGTGTTTAGCAGCACAAGAAGGAGTTACCTTCCCCAGCACCACAACAGACCGGCTGGTTGTGTACAAGGATGGAGCTAGTGGGCCTGTTTACTGTGTGGAGGCCGAATACAGTATTTCAAAGAAGACTGCTTGGCTGTTCCACTGGTTCTTTCGACACCTGGCTAGGAAACTCTACTGGCACGCCAAAGTCATCAGGAAGGTCATGAAGGGGTTGCCGGGACTCTGTTAAGGATGCGGCAAAAGGCTTGGGTCATCCAAGGTAGAAGGCTGGCCCAGAAAGTTGTCAACCAGTGCATCCACTGCAGGAAGGCAAGAGCTCAAGTATGCCAACAAGTGATGGGTGATCTGCCAGTAGAAAGGTCAAGACCTGCTGCGCCATTCCAGTTTATATCTGTTGACTTGTTTGGACCATACCTGGTGAGAGATGACATCAAAAGAAGAGTATCTATGAAAGTATGGGGGGTCGTCTTTTGCTGCATGGCGAGCCGGGCTCTGCACATAGATCTCGCCAGTAGTCTGTCCCAGAGAGCTTTCTAATGGCCTATCAGAGATTCGCTGCCATCAGGGGCCACCCCCTCAAGGTTTGGTCAGACCCTGGGACCAATTTTGTTGGTGCAAAGATCTTTGCTGGAGGACTTGTACACCTTTCTGCAAAGCCAAGACACAGCAAGCCTGGAGGAGTATGCTGTAAAAATGGGACAAGCTGGACATGGAAAGTGCTCCCCGCTGATTCACCACATCGAAACGGAGCTGCTGAAGCTGCCGTAAGGATTGCCAAGAGAGCACTTCAAAGTTTGGAGCAAGACGCAAGCCTTACTTTCAATGAGTTCCTGACAGCCCTCCAGTTGGCAGCTAACCTGGCTAATGAGCGGCCCATTGACGCAAGAATCCAGAGTCGAGAGGACCGCATTGAGTATGTAACACCAAACTCGCTTCTCTTAGGACGAGCATCTCCCAGTGGTGACGTGAAGTCCTTCAGCTTTAACAACTACCCCTACAAGCGCCTTCGTGAAATTCAAACCCAGGTGAATGAGTTTTGGAAAGCGTGGAGCCAGCTTGCTGCCCCAAGTCTCTTCATTAGAACCAAATGGCACACCACAGAAAGAAATGTCGGTATGGAAACGGCGGATGTAATCTTTCGACGTCCTTGAAAACCGGTTTGGAATAAAAACAGCAATTGCCCTGAAATTGTTGAGAGTTGCAGGCACTGCCACGGTGAAAAGATACCAAACAAGGCAGATCGGGGACTTGTTCCAGGTTGTTGAAAAAGCCTTGTTATGACCTCAGAACGGTTGGGAAACACGGGCGCCTTGAAAAATACTCTCGTCACAAGTCCCTGGAGAGCAAGCTTGCCTGAAAGCTTAAAGATGGAGTGCTGGTCTAGGTAGCAAAATGGGAAGGAGATGTATCACCTGAAGACAGGTTCGACATGTCTCCTTGGTTTTCTGAAAAAGTCAGAGGA